>NC_141696.1:130640768-131309563 GCF_964263255.1 Lissotriton vulgaris | reverse complement strand
AGAACCTAGGGGCATATTACCAACAACTAGCGATAATTTTTGTCTCTAACTTGTTTAGAGACAAAGATTATCGCCGCACATCGGCGATTTTTATCGCAGATAAACCTTGCTATTAGCAAGGTTTATCGCAATTGCGATAAAAAACGGCCGAAATGCATGAATATCGCTGAAAAGTCAGCAATATTCATGCATTATCGAGCAAATGCTCTTAGCCATGTTATCCACCTCCCATTGGATAACATGGCTAAGAACTGCTCAGGGCAGGTGTTAGCTTTTGGAGATATTCGCGCTTAGCGCGAATATCTCCAAAAGTTGGTAATAGGAGATAGCAATGTTAGGGACTGTTTCCAGTCGCTAACATCTTGGCACACCCACTTTGCATGTCATTAGTGATAAATATCACTGACATGCAAAGCGGGGCCCAAGTTGGTCGCTATCTCCTATTAGCTGTCACTAACTGGTGTTAGCGACAGCTTGGTAATAGGGAGATAATTTTATCTCCGCTTTCTTGGCTTTTGAAGCCAAAAAAGCGGAGATAAACCCCCTTGATAATATGCCCCCTAGTGTACTACAAAGCACTGCCTTTGCAGACTGACTGCTGAGAGAGAGAATGTATTTGTTGGTAGAAAGTGCTGACATTTCAGGGATCAAATTCAACTTTCTCTGACTGCCACAAAAGTAGGGCTGAAGAGGAGGCTAACATATAGTTAACGTTTCTGCAGACATTTTCTTGGCTGCACAGCATTGAGTTTTCTGCTTTCAAATGTAAATGTTTCAGAATATAATCTTGATTAACAAGAGAAAGACATTTATTCTGCTGTCAAAAAACATGGCTCTCTGAAGACAACTGCACTGAAAATGTTTCCTTCTAAGTTTGGGTTCCCACCTATATCAGGTAAATGAAAATACATGTGTCAAGTAAGATAGGCATTGACTTTGAAGATAAAGGGTACTGTAATTGCTGATTTAATTGGAGACTGGTAGTAAGAGTATTTTGGAGGGGACAGATCCTTTACAATGTTATCTATAGTACATATTGGATTCCAGTGAAGCAAAGTGAATAGCTGAGTGTTGAATACATATTGGAGCAGGTGCAGCAGGAAAGTTCATATTTTCAAATTAAATCCCTGATTACGAATTGCATGTCACTGGCAGGGTAGGAACACTACACCCCTAAAAATGTGACACCCCTCCGGCCATGTTTGCTTTATTGGGGCCAATCTTCCTGGACCATTGTGGTGTAGCTCTGCTTATCAGAGGGATTGACCTGAGTTTCCTGTTCATGCGTTTGTCTGTGGGCTACGTGCCACCCCACCACACCTGTGACCTGTCAATCAGTAACCTCAGGCCTAGGTCTCAGAGCGTGCCGAGCCACGTAATTCTGAGTCCCGGTTAATGGAGAGTTCATTACGGGGGAATTTGATAATAGAGATGCAAATTCATTCTTACATATAAATGTATAATTTGAAACATTGGCACTGATTTGATCAATATTAACACTGTACAAGCAACAATATTTTCTGTTCACATAAGTACAACTGTGGTGTACAGAAAATGCTTCAGTATTCTAAATTCTGTTTCTTGGTTCATAGTATCAACATAAGATTTTCCCATTATTGAAAGTTTAGGGTCAGGAGAGGAAAATAAGCGGAGTGTTTTGGTGGGTATTTCATTTTAAATAATGTTTGGGTTGCCCGCACTTTCCCAATGTACATAGAGTAGGCTTTGGGTCAAACTATCAGGTTCACGGAGTTCTTATTGGTTCACATATATCCTTCCAGTGCTTATGTGACTTGCATTCAGTGAATTTATACATTTCAGGGCTTTCTCAGCCTTGTATTCGGTGAAACACAACAAATCTAGAACTGTTCTTTTATGATGATTTTCAATGTTTTCATGATATGCTGAATTTACTTGCCATGTACCCATTCCATGATGAACACAGTCTTCAGCATTGTGCTCTAGGAGTTAGCCTTTAACCAAGTCATGAACCAAACCCCAAGGAAAGACAATAAACACTTGTAAGTCTTTTGGCTGGGTGCAGCAGCAGTTGGCAGCATGGGATCACTGTCACAATATCGTTTTAAACAATATAGTTGAAAAAATTATAGTGTCAAAAATATCGTTTACCACAATATCGTGCTCTTATACTTATAACTGTAATTACCAAAACCTCATAAAAAATATAATTGACACTAATATAATCCAAAAATAGTCAAATACATTGATTTTTAATATAAATTGATTTTAAATGAGTACATGTTAAATACAAATATAAAATTATAATATGATGTAAATTATATATATTCCACTTAATTTTAATGCTATGAATAAATGTCTATCTACATAAACCAACAAATGCATATATATATATATTCACTGAAAAAACCATAGGTTTCACACCAGTTATAGTTAGGTGGAAATTTTAATCGCATAAAACCATTGAAATTCCCACGTTATAGTTAGTTGGACTCACTATAACTTGCGCGTGCAATGCACTGCTGATGACGTCACATATTACATCACTCATGACATGGTCAGTGACATCACTCATGACATTACTGATGACATCTCAAATGACATCACTGATGACAACATCCTTGCGACAAAGTGGCAGACCTATCAGCATAAAATAACCTTTGACACACACATTCAAAAATAGAAACTAACATTTTCTTAAAAAAGGAGAAACCAATACCAATTACAACAACTTATTAGGTAATTCCAACATCTACATACACATCCACTCATTCACCAACAGTTCTATATAGTCACTCATGCATGTACTTACTCATCATATGTACTCATACACCTATACATCCTGTTACACACTAATTCTCATCCATATAGTTACTCACACACAAATTCACACATGCAAATAAACTATCAAAAAAACATTTACTTGATTATACTGCTATATACACACCACTGCACATACTTCTACAGAAACGGAAACATATTTACTCTCTTAAACAATCAATTATAAAAACACATACTCACTAACCCACCCATACACACAATCATCCACCCATACAGTCTTGCACACATGCTGTCTTCAAAATACATACAAATAGTGAGTCACTCATTCATGCATCTGTGCTCTAAGTAATATCCCCCACCGAACCATGCAGACACTGATACTGATACTCAAAAAAACAACTAATAACCCATATACACACTCATGTAGCTACTCACCAACCCATGCAGCCACTTATACACAAAGTGAGACACAGATACAGATATTTAAATATTTAAACATTACTCGCTAATATATGTATTCACTAAGATACATTTAATAAGTCAGTTAACCAATCAATTTTACGCAAAAAAACATCCATTTAGACATTTATTTACCCATTTGTTCTTCCATCAACCTTTAGATATACATATATAAAAAATATTTATTTTTCAGAAAGATACACATTCACTGGATGATGTCATCAGTGATGTCATTTGAGATGTCATCAGTGATGTCATGAGTGATGTCACTGACCATGCCATGAGTGATGTAATATGTGACGTCATCAGCAGTGCATTGCACGCGCAAGTTATAGTGAGTCCAACTAACTATAACGTGGGAATTTCAATGGTTTTATGCAAGTAAAATTTCCAGCTAACTATAACTGGTGTGAAACCTATGGTTTTTTCAGTGAATTTAATAGGTTTTTTAAATGCTAATTCCTAACTATAACTGGTGTGAAACCTATGTTTTTTTCAGTGAATTTAATAGGTTTTTTAAATGCTAATTCCTAACTATAACTGGTGTGAAACCTATGGTTTTTTCAGTGAATATATATATATATATATATATATATATATATATATATATTACCTACTGGCGGTCGCCAGTAGGTAGTTATAGTTAGGATTTTTTTCAATGTTAAATCTCAAAATTCTATTTGGAATAACGTTGGCGCCGGTTGACGAATCTGCCTGAAAATTTCCTCAACATGGCCTCGCGGCGCTCCGGTCCTTCCCTGAAAGTTTGAGGGGGATGCGTCAAGCGGGAGCCAAGAAAAAAGGGGGGTCCCAAAATGCGTTTTCCCCATGTTAATTTCCATAGGGCGGTCGATTTCACTTTTAGCCCGAACGGCTGAATGGATTTCCACCAAAGTTGGCAAAATTGTAGGGACTGGTAGCCCGATGTGCCTTTGCTATGTCTTAAGATATGTGCTCCAGTGGATTTTTAGTAATTTAGGTTAAAAAAAATATATATATCTAGAGCCGCGCCCCGGTACGCGCACCGGGGAGCGCTCAAAGCGCGCCACGCGACTTGCGCGTGGAAAGCTGATTGGCTCTCGGGTGTCTGTAAACATTCGAAACAGTCCGCAGCGGCCGCCATCTTGTACCTCGGTAGGATTGAGGTGGAAAAAATCAAAGGGGGAAATGAGCAAAAGGGGGCAGGGTACACCCCCCCTGACTCCCTAGGTTTGTTTTGGGGGTCATAAAAGGGCCCCAAGGGGCAAACAATTTTTTTTTTGATTTGCGCGGGGGGAGCGCCCGGTACGCGCACGGGGGAGCGGACCATGGAGAAAAAAGAATGACACTTTTTTGTAAAAAAAATAGAATTTTTTTATAAATTGGAGGTAGTTCTGAAAAGAACTTTTTTTTTGTTTTTGATGTTTTATATTTTTTTTATACTTTTTAAAACGATTTTATATTTTTTTTGGATTTTTTACAGGGGAAAAAACAAAAACAGGGATTCAAAAACTGCTCAACAGGAGCAAAAAAATGAGAAAATTTATGGACGGGGAGAGCATCGGTGTTCCTGTCCCTTCATTGCAATGAGTTCAACGCTCTGCTCTCCATAACAAAGTAGTTCGTCACAGTCCACGCATAAAACTTTTATGCCTGCAAAGACCGGCTGAACGTTAGGGACCATTCTTGCACGTGTTCTTCCTGAAGGTGTTGCTCCACCAGTGGAGGTGCTGCCGCCATCTCTTCGTGCATTCTCTGCCAGCTCCCTGACACTCTCCCTGGAATAATTTTTGGGGTGTCTTCTTTTGACATGCCTAATTAAATTGGCATTTCCAAAGCTATATTTTTTTAGAGGATTGCCTCTGGATAAAATACTGCCACATATTTTACAAGTTACTTTACTTGCATTAACTTTTTTTTGTCCTTCAGGGATGTCATAAAATTTCCAGATAAAGTGGTTCTTTGTTTTCTGGTGAGGAGGGTCCTCTTGCACAAATCCATCTGAATCACTGCTGGATGACTCCCTTGCAACCATTGCTGTAGATCAGGAAATTAATGAGTAGATAATTCACAAAACACCTCTTGCTCTCTCCAAGTGCAAATCAATAGTGAGAGAAATGGGTGGGTTTCTCAAAATTTAGAAAAAAAAATTATTGAACCAATGAAAAGTGTTATTTTCAGGTTACATGAGCAGGGGCTTCATCATTATGAAACCAAAACTGTTATGAACCAATGAAAAGTGTTATTTTCTGGTCACATGACCCAACGCGCTTACGCTGTCCCCCCGGGGCGCGTCGCGTAAGTGTGTCGGACGTCTACGTTGCGCGATCGTATTCGCTCGAGTGCTTCCAGGTGAGCTTCACGCGGACGCGGCTACGCAATACGTCACGATCATGTTTTCGTTCGAGATAATGGCGCATGCGGGACGCTCCCCGGTGCGCGCCCCGGGGCGCTTTATAAAAGTACGCTTTTCGGGGCGTCCCCGGGGCGCGCACCAGGAGCGCTCCATAGCAAAAAAAAAAAGAAATTGGGAAAAATAGTAGTGATTGGTAGCCCAATGTGCCTTTGCTATTCTCAAGTGGTTTTTACGAAAATTGACTTTGAAAAAAATATATATTGTGCTACATTGGGCTATATATATGTTAGAGCCCAAATGTAGCCCAAATGTAGCCCAATGTAGCCCAATGTAGCCCAAAGATGGCCACCAGAGACAAAAAAAGCAAATGTAGCCCAAATATCAGCTAGATGTAGCCCAACTGTAGCTCAATGACAGAATGTACCAGAGTGTTCTAAAGAACAACTAGAGTGCTAACAGTCTTACTTATAAAGTGAGACTTATAGTTAGGAATTAGCATTTAAAAAACCTATGAAATTCACAGAAAAAACCAAAGGTTTCAAATCAGTTATAGTTAGGAATTAGCATTAAAAAAACCTTTGAAATTCACTGAAAAAACCATAGGTTTCACACCAGTTATAGTTAGGAAATAGCATTTAAAAAACCTAAGAAATTCACTGAAAAAACCATAGGTTTCACACCAGTCATAGTTAGCTGGAAATTTTACTGACATAAAACCAATGAAATTCCACGTTATAGTTAGTTGGACTCACTATAACTTGCGCGTGTAATGCACTGCTGATGACATCTCATATTACATCACTCATGACATGGTCAGTGACATCACTCATGACATCACTGATGACACCATCCAGTGAATGTGTGCCTTTCTGAAAAATAAACATGTTTTATATATGTATATGTAAAGGTCGATGGAAGAATAAATGTTTAAATAAGTGTCTTAATGGATGTTAAAGAAATTGATTGGTTAATTGGCTTATTAAGTGTATTTTAGTGAATACATATATTAGCGAGTATTGTTTAAATATTTAAATGTTTGTATCAGTGTTTCACTTTGTGTATAAGTGGCTGCATTGGTTGGTGAGTAGCTACCTGTGTGTGTATATGGGTAGTTAGATGTTTTTTTTAGTATCAGTATGAGTGTCTGTAAGATTTGGTGGGGGTGTTACTTAGCACATAGATGCATCAATGACTGACTCACTGTTTGTATGTGTTTGGAAGACGACATATGTGGAGGACTGTATGGATGGATGAGTGTGTATATGTGTGTGTTAGTAAGTGAATGACTGTCTCACTAGTGTCTTTATCAGTAACAAGATATATTTTAATTTAGTATATGTGAGTATTGATGTATATAAGTCAGTATATGTGAGAGTGAGAGATTGTAAGAGTTCCTGTTTAAATAAGTATGTGTTTCTATAAGTGATTGTTTAAGAGAGTAAATATGTGTAAGTTTCCTTAGAAGTAAGGTGGTAGTGTGTGTATATCTGTATATGCAAATAAATGGATGTTTATTAGTTTATTTGCATGTGTGAGTGTGTGTGTGAGTAACTTTTTGATGACTGTCGGTGTGTAACAGGATGTATAGGGGTATCACTACATATGAGTGAGTATATGTATGAGTGACTATATAAAACTGTTGGTGAATATGTGAATGTGTACATAGATGGTGGAATTACTGAATTGGTTGTTGTAACTGGTATGGGTATATCCACTTTTTTGAAAATGTTAGTTTCTATTTTTGAATATGTGTTTCAAGGGTTACTTTACAGTGAAAGGAGGTCTGTCACTCTGTCACAAGGATGGTGTCATCAGTGATGTCATGAGTGATGTCACTGACCATGTCATGAGTGATGTCATCAGGGCCGGACTGGGAACCAGAACCGGCCCTGGCAAAGTGCTCGGCCAGCCCCCCTCTCCCCCTCCGGGAGGAGAGGGGAGGGGGGAGAGGTGCGACCGCGCTCTGTGACAGGGCTGGTTTTCGGCCGTTTTTGTTACAGGGCCGTTTTTGCAGCATAACGACCCTGTAACAAAAACGGCCCCAGGGGCCCAAAACCGGCCCCCAACCATGCGGCCCACCGGGGGATTGCCCGGTGCCCTCAACGGCCAGTCCGGGCCTGGATGTCATATGAGATGTCATCAGCAGTGCATTACACGCGCAAGCTATAGTGAGTCCAACTAACTATAACGTGGAATTTCATTGGTTTTATGTCAGTAAAATTTCCAGCTAACTATGACTGGTGTGAAACCTATATATATATTCCACACAAGATACCAATATCCAGTACACTCTCAGGAACCACACAACAATCCAGTAATAGTCTTAAGTCTTCAGTCTTCAGTTTATTCACACAACGCGTTTCGGCGACTTGCCTTGATCACGTGTGAGCGTACTGGATATTGGTATCTTGTGTGGAATATTGAAATTACCGGTTGCTTTGCCGGAACGTACGCCACTTTTCTACGGGTCACAGCGTTGCAGCAGAAGCAGCTTTGTTTGGATATATATATATATATATATATATATATATATATATATATATATATATATATATATATATATATATATATATATATATATATATATATAACATTTCTATGGCAAAATGAAACCCCTCATTTTGTTCCTTTTCAAATTAAATGTATTAAGTGTTACCACTTTATTCCAATCAAGATGACTTCAGGTGTGCCACACTTTTGTCATAAGTAAGACTGTTAGCGTTCTAGTTGTTCTTTAGAACACTCTGGGACATTCTGTCATTGGGCTATAGTTGGGCTACATCTGGCTGATATTTGGGCTACATTTGGGCTCTTTTGTCTCTGGTGGCCATCTTGGGAGACTGCATATCAGAATTTTTTGAATGAAATATAAGAGGATTTGAGAAGTCACTCAAAATGTGCCCTACTTTTTCTTTCTTCAGCACTAATCATAATTTCTATGGCAAAATGAACCCCCTCATTTTGTTCCTTTGCAAATTAAATGTTTTAAGTGTTAACACGTTATTCCAATCAAGATGACTTCAGGTGTGCCATACTTTTGTCATAAGTAAGACTGTTAGCGCTCTAGCTGTTCTTTAGAACACTCTGGGACATTCTGTCATTGGGCTATAGTTGGGCTACATCTGGCTGATATTTGGGCTACATTTGTTTTTTTTGTCTCTGGTGGCCATCTTTGGGCTACATTGGGCTACATTTGGGCTTTAACATATATATAGCCCAATGTAGCCCAATATATATTTTTTCAAAGTTAATTTTCGTAAAAACCACTGGAACACATATCTTGAGCCATAGCAAAGGCACATCGGGCTACCAGTCCCTACAATTTTGCCAAGTTTGGTGGAAATCCGTTCAGCCGTTCGGGCTAAAAGTGAGGTTGACCGCCCTATGGAAATTAACATGGGGAAAACCGGTTTTGGGACCCCCCTTTTATCTCGGCCCCCGCTTGACGAATCCCCCCGAAACTTTCAGGGAAGGACCAGAGCTCCACGAGGCAAATTTCAGGAAATTTTCAGGCAGATTCGTCAAACGGGGCTAAAGGTATTCACAATAGAATTTTGAGATTTTGCATTGAAAAAAATCCTAACTATAACTACCTACTGGCGACCGCCAGTAGGTAATATATATATATATATATATATATATATATATATATATCGACATCAAACCAAACTTTCCATCAAAATGAGGCGCTGACTCCGTGAATCATAATCCAAACGATATTTAATGGCTCATTTGCTGCGTAGACGCGTTTCGGCGGCTTACTCCCGCCTTGTTCACTACATCTGCATTGTCATTTTGTTACACTTTAAATACACATGAATGTTACATGGTTACTCAGGTGTTAGATGTGTTACAAGTTTCAATTGGTCCAGGGTTGTTATGGTTACATGTTTAACCCTCATGTGTGGACATAGAAAAGTTTCATGACTTGCATGTGTTTCATCCTGTCAGTCTTTCACCTCTGTTTATGCAACTTGGTAACGCTCATTTGAACCACATTGCAAAGCGGTCCCATTCATTCATTGTTACATGTGTTAACCTCACACTTGTATAATTCATGAAATTTGAGAACACTTTTAAAATTAAATTAATTAAATAAATGAAAACGTGCGTCCACACTCTTTGCAAGTCATATGCACTCGTGTACTATCTGCCATTGGTCAATTGATAACTGCTGGTTGCACTAGTGGCCAGTAATGGTGATGCTGGAAACATACCTCCGTGGAATTCAGTGTGAGGACATGCTTGTAGGACTGATGCGAGGAATACAGACCCAAGTAGGTTATATGGCTCCCTAACGCATGTGCCATACTACTGATAATATACGCTTAATAATATACATACATAGCGGTATTCTAACTGTGTATTACAGTCAATCATTACCCCATATCTAGCGTCAGCTAAGTCAAATGCTATATGTAATATTCATGTTACGCATATACATACCGGCGCAGCTAGTTAATGCAATATTTGACATAATGGGTTTCTCTCGTCTCCAAGTGGAGTATTGGCTCGTGACTTGTTTTAGTGTGATTGGTGTGGTGATAGATAAAATTCACAAATTAAAAGTGATTCCTGGTGCTATTTGTGATAAGTTACGAGGAAAGGTGATTTAGTTGCTGTGCTTGTGGTTAAAACAGTTTAAGTAGTAGTAGAACAGCAGATGTTAAGGAATGGGTTCTGAGGGATGATTGGAGTACAGACTGAATCATAGGTGTACGTTTAGGGCTTCGTCCGCGTTCAACCCGAACGGGATTTTGGAGTTCAGAAGGATTATATATCTGGACTCCAGTCGGCGTAGGGCTAGTTTCCGATTGCCTCCTCTCGCATTCTTAGGTACACTGTCGATGACATAATATGTGAGATTCTGGGCATTACCTTCATGTAGCTGGTTGATATGTCTTGCTACTGGGTATGTAGGGTCTTTGTTTACTATTGCCCTCAGGTGCTGTAATATTCTGACATGTGCTGGGTGGATAGTGGAACCTACATATCTCTTGCCACAGACACATGTCAGCACATACACCGCAAATTCGGTTTTGCACGAGTATTGTGCTCTTATGGTGTATGGTTTGTGTCTAAATGGTATACTGACTTTAGTAGTGTTAATCCCATGGTTGCAGGCTTTGCATTTGCTGCATTTCTTGAAGCCTTTTTGGTTCTGTAACCAATTTGTTTGTTTTTTGATTACTGGGGCATTGCATACCAGTTCACTGCGCATGGATTTTGCTTTTCTATAGGTTACCAGAGGACCTTTGCCCACCAACTGGCCAATGGTAGGATCGTTATGTACTAGTGGCCAGTGTCTCCTGAGAATTTTGCGGAGATTGGCGTGATACCTGTTGTATCCTGTTATTAGCCTAGGTGGCTGTCGTTCATTTGTTACAGGATTATTCTTGTTTTTAGGAGGGAATATGAGTTCCTGCCTTGTTTTGCTTTCACACTTGGCCTCAGCCCCCCTACAGGTTTTCTCAGTGTACCCCCTGTTTCTTAACCTATGGAAAAGGTTCTTTTTAGCTTTTGACAGTTCTTCTTGTGTGCTACAGTTCCTAGTCATCCTAAGGCATTCAGCATATGGGATAGACTGTTTCAGAGGTGTCGGGTGAAAGCTTTGCGCGTGTAAGATCGTATTGCCTGCTGTGGGTTTCCTAAATGTGCGTGTCTGTATACCATTATTCATCACAAACAACTCAACATCAAGGAATTGTATAGTATCAGGACTAACATTACATGTGAATTTCAAATTCAATGCATTTTCATTCAATTCCTTGGCGAATTTTTCCGCACTTTCAAGACTGCCCTGCCACAGAATAAAAATGTCATCGATAAAGCGTTTGTACATTACAATGTTGTTGGTTATTGTTTCTGCGTGAGTGACTTGCAAGACTTGCTCCTCCCACCAGCCCATATGCAGATTAGCATAGCTGGGGGAGAAGCAAGTGCCCATAGCAGAACCCTGCATCTGTTTGTAATGAAGTTTGTCAAATATGAAGGTGTTGTTGGTCAAACACCATTCCGTCATTTCTAGGATCATGCGGGTGTGCTCGAAAAGGTTTATTGGTCTTTTTCCGAGGAAGTGTTTCAGGGCATTGAGGCCGTCCTTGTGTCGAATGCTGGTGTACAAAGATTGTACATCTAGGGTCATGAACAAGTAGTTGTCTTTCCATTTCACATCATAGATTTTGGCTAAGAAATCCCCAGTATCTTTTAAATAAGCAGGTAAAGCCCTCACCTCCGGCTGTAGGAAATGATCTATGAAAATGCTTGTCTTTTCAAATAGACTCCCTATTGCAGATATGATGGGTCTGCCCGGTGGCACACTGCTGTTTTTATGAATTTTAGGGATTAAGTATAGCTGAGGAGTAACTGGGTAGTCATTTTTCAGGTACTCAAACTCTTGTTTGCTTAACAGGCCCATGCCTTTCCACCTGTATAGTTCATTGTGGTATTTCTCTTGTAAGCCTACGATGTGTGTTGGACTTATTCTTGTGTAGCATTCACGATCTTGAAGTTGAGAGAGTGCTTCCTGGTTGTACATTTCCAATGGCCACAAGACTATGTTGTCCCCCTTGTCTGACCATCTCACCACTATGTCCGATCTTGCTTTAATTTTTGTCATTAAGTTGTTATATCTTCTCATTTGGTCGTTGTTATTTGCCACGACATCTCTTGTACTTTTTATGGATAGTTCCTTTAGGTCTTTGATCACACATTCTGAAAACATGTCTAGTCCATCTTTTGGCATTATCGGCATGAACACTTATTTTGGTTTGAAACCAGTTTTGATTCTTTGACAGATGTCTATTTCTGAATTTGCCGCTGCTCCACTGGGGCTTATTAGGACAGTGTCGTTATCTTGTTCAAGATCTATCAAATCCTGCAATGCTTCCATATTCGCTACACTTAAGATGTGTTCTTGTTGTTCCTGTTCTGGAACTTCATTTACTTGTTGGTTTTGATAGAAATATTTCTGAAGTTTTAACTTCCGGACATACATGAACAAATCTATACGGGTTTGAGCGTAATCAAAGTTTGTGTTACTGCAGTAAGATAGGCCCAAAGATAAAATGTCCAGTTCTTGTTGCGAGAGTTCTAGGTTCGTTAAATTGATTACAGTGTTGTCTCCTGCCATTATCGTCGTCGGTTGCGTCTGTATGGTTGTTTTGTTTGCTTTCCTGTTTGTTTTTCCCCAGCGTCTGTTTTTTCTCCGCCTGCTTTTTGTTGTTGTTTCTTCCGATTTGTTTGGCCACCTCCTTCCTCCTGTCTCGACTGTAGTCGTGGTCTTAGTGTTCTGAGGCGTTGTATCCGTAAAAAAGCTAGTTCTTCTGCTGGTGTTGGTGGGGGACCAGTATTGCCTGCGCTGTGATTGCTTTCAGCGTCTGTCTCGTATTCCGAGCTTATTTCATTTTCGCTCTGTTCAGCTCCGGCCCCCTGGTTACTTGTCGCTGGTTTAGGCATTTGGTTTCTTATTTGATCATACTTCCTTGCAAACGTGTATATTCTTCCATTCATGTAATCATTCCGATCTCTCTGGAATTTTATCGCCTTTCTTTCTTTGATGTCACTTTCATGTTTTGTGATCCTGGTTTGTATTTCTTTCAAACCGCTTGTGATTTCATCTTTGTTCTCTTTTTCGTCCAATTTTTTCATTATTTCTTCAATTCGCGTTATCATTTTGGCTCTGTCACTTGCCGCAAATTTCACCAGTATTTTCAGCATGTTGGTGGAAGATTGTGCACTGTTATCCGCCCACATCTGGAGCATTTCGGGGTCGGGGTCTTCGTACGTCGGGGCTACCAAAATTCTCAGTCCCCTGGGTACTCTCCCCACATCAAGGTATCTGGTGAGCGATTTCACTTCCCACCATTTGGCCACCTCTTTTTTTCGCAGCTTTTCTAGTTCTGTCAATAATTTCTTGGTTTCATCTTTTTCAGTTGTTTGTGGTTGTGGTTGGGCTGTTGCTCTGTTGCCACCGCCTTTGCCCGTGTCCGTGTCTGTGAACACGTTCAGTGCTGCCTCTTCTCTTTCCCTCTCCCATTCTGCAGCCATTTAGGAGCTTTAATCAATTAACAATTATTTGCAAAGATTCACTGCCCGTGTGATTCGCTTGTCACTGTCGGGCTCTCTCTCCCATGAATCAAGTTAACTAGCCCGCTCCCTGTTACTTCCAGCACACGCCGTCTTACCTGACAGTCTCCGACTACTCTCCAGCGATCGTAAACCCTCAGGCAGTCAGTCTCGTGCTGGTTTCGCAGGTTACTCTGGTCCTCCGTTAGTTACGATTCCGGGGGGCACTGTGTCTCTTTCTTCCAAAAAGATTTACCACTTGATTGTCCTTGTAATCACAGCGCATCCAGAACGAGGAGGGTCAGCGTAGGGTTTCCAGGACAATAAACCCTTATTATCGACATCAAACCAAACTTTCCATCAAAATGAGGCGCTGACTCCGTGAATCATAATCCAAACGATATTTAATGGCTCATTTGCTGCGTAGACGCGTTTCGGCGGCTTACTCCCGCCTTGTTCACTACATCTGCATTGTCATTTTGTTACACTTTAAATACACATGAATGTTACATGGTTACTCAGGTGTTAGATGTGTTACAATATATATATATATATTTTTTTTTTATTTGCGCAGGGGGAGCGCCCGGTACGCGCACCGCGGAGTGTACCGGGGAGCGTACAATGGGGAAAAAAGAATGATAGAGTTTTAAAAAAATGTAGCCTTTTTTTTATAAATTGGAGGTAGTTCTAAAAATAACTGTTTCTTTTCTTCTTTTTGTTGTTTTATATGTTTTTTAATGTTTTTTTGAACATTTTGTCCTTTTTAGGCTTTTATGACCTATTTTATATTTTTTTTGTTATTTTTATGGGGAGAAACAAAAAACAGGGAATTGAAAACGGCTCAACTGGAGCAAAAAAAAAACATGAAAAAATTATGGATTTTTGGGGCATTTGTGGTTGTCACCAGCACGGTTGATGAGCGTTATGCTTGGCTCACCATAGGTGATGGTCTTACCACAAAAAATACAAGAGATCTTGTATTGCCCAAACTTTTGTTGAATGTTTGGGACCATCTCCCTTGTTTCTGGTCCCGATGGAGTGGGTTGCTTTCGTTTGGAGGTGCTGGGTGAAGATTGGGGAGGGTTGCTGGCCAGTTCTCCCACCTCTGCCGCAGCATAGTTGTTGGGATGCTTGCGCTGCATGTGTCGAATCATGATGTTATTACCAAATGAATATTTCTTATTAGGGTTCCCCCTTGAAAGTTCAATGCCACAGATTTGGCAAGTCACCTTTGGCGCATTCACTTTCTTCTTTCCCTCTGGGATGGAAAAAAACTCCCATACAATGTGCTGCTTTGGCAGCCACCTCCTCCCCTCCTCCTCCTCCTCCTCCTCCTCCTCTTCTTCTTGACCACCAATGTGATGTTGTGGTGGTCCTCTTGGTGGTGGTTGTGGTGGTGGTGGTGCAGATGCTCCAGCTGCTGCTGCTACTGTAGCCATTTTAAAGTACAAAATATTACTCAAAGATCTCCAAACAGGTCTTCCTCAGTCAAAGGACAAAGTCAGAATAAGGAAAAAAGGTGGGGGCTTTGATCATTTGGAAAAAAAACTGTCCTGAACCAATGAAAAGTGTTATTTTCAGGTCACATGACCTGGGCTTTCATCATTTGGAAACCAAAACTGTTCTGCACCAATAAAAAGTGTTATTTTCAAGCCACATGACCCGACGCGCTTACGCGACGCGCCCCCGGGCGCATCGCGTAAGCCCGTCGGTTGCTTACGTTGCGTGATTGTATTCGCTCGCGTGCTTCCGGGAGCGCTTACGCCGTGCTTATCACGCGGACGTGGCTACGCGATACGTCACGATGATGTTTTCGTTCGCGGCAATAGCGCTAACGGGACACTCACCGGTGCGCGACGCGGGATGTTCCGGAAAACTGCGCTTTCCGATGCACACACCGGGGCGCGCACCGGGAGCGCTCCAGGGCAAAAAAAAAAAATGTATTATATAAATATACAATATAGGATTCATTATAAAAAATATTACATTTCATAGGTTTGAGGCCCTATATATAGTTAGGATTTAGCATTTAAAAAACCTATGAAATTCACTGAAAAAACCATGGGTTTCACACCAGTTATAGTTAGGAATTAGCATTTAAAAAACCTATTAAATTCACTGAAAAAACCATAGGTTTCACACCAGTTATAGTTAGCTGGAAATTTTACTGACATAAAACCATAGAAATTCCAAAGTTATAGTTAGTTGGACTCACTATAACAAGCGCGCCTGCAATGCACTGCTGATGACGTCACATATTACATCACTCATGACATCGTCAGTGACATCACTCATGACATCACTTATGACACCATTTTTGTGACAGAGTGACAGACCTCCTTTCAGTGTAATGTAACCCTTGAAACACATATTCAAAAATAGAAACTAACATTTTCAAAAAAATTGAGATACCCATACCAGTTACAACAACCAATTCAGTAATTCCACCATCTATATACACATCCACTCATTTACCAACAGTTCTATATAGTCACTCATACATATACTCACTCATCATATGTAGTGATACATCTATACATCCTATTATACACCGACAGTCATCCAAAAGTTACTCACACACATACTCACACATGCAAATAAATTATTGAACATCCATTTATTTGCATATAAAATTATACACACACAACCTCCTTACTTCTAAGGAAATTTACACATACTTACTCTCTTAAACAATCACTTATATAAACACATACTTATTTAAACAGGAACTCTTACAATCTCTTACTCTCACATATACTCACTTATATACATCACAAACTCACATACACTAGATTAAAATATATGTCGTTACTAAAAAAGACAATAGTGAGACAGTCATTCACTCACTAACACACACATATACACACTCATCCACCCATACAGTCCTGCACATATGCTGTCTTCAAAACACATACAAACAGTGAGTCAGTCACCAACCCATGCAGCTACTTATACACAAAGTGAAACACTGATACATATATTTCAATATTTAAAAGTTACTCGCTAATATATGTATTCAATAAAATACACTTAATAAGGCAGTTAACCAATCATTTTTAAAAAAACCCCATCCATTTACACACTTATTTAACCATTTATTCTTCCATCAACCTTTACAAATACAAATATTAAACATATTAATTTTTCAGAAAGACATACATTCACTGGCTGGTGTCATCAGTGATGTCATGAGTGATGTCACTGACGATGTCATGAGTGATGTAATATGTGACGTCGTCAGCAGTGCATTGCAGGCGCGCTTGTTATAGTGAGTCCACCTAACTATAATGTTGTAATTTCTAAGGTTTTATGTCAGTAAAATTTCCAGCTAACTATAACTGGTGTGAAACCTATGGTTTTTTCAGTGAATATATATATATATATATATATATATATATATATATATATATATATATATATATATATATATATATATATATATATATCCAGCTCACGGTTTCTGCCAGACTTGTCCGAAGGAAAGAAACCACGCACTCCGGGGGTCGTTTTCAATAGTTTATTTTGCAGTTTGTAACAGACGCGTTTCGGCGCTCCGCCTTCCTCAATGTCACAAACATTGATGGTGAGCGCCATGTTTTTGTTAGCGTGCACACGTGATTTTTGGGCGAAACAAACAAGGGACAATCATTCATTCCTCCATATTGGAGATGTTAACAGTGAACGACATGTTGCGAGTCACATTACACTACAAGGGCTGTCCTGCTTGATTACGCCCCCGAAATGCTAACATTAGATCCCAGCATGTTGTTGACATTTGTGGTTTGAATGCCGCTAGAATTACGCGCTAATTCGCTATCATGTTTAATGGTATCTAGCCGTGAATCGGCAAAGAACCTCTATGTACTGGCACATATTAAAGTACCATAATTAGATCACAATGTCAACAATTAACAAATCAATGTGCTGAACCGCAAACAATGCCGATTAAAAACCATATCGCCGTGGATCGGCAAATCACCCTTGAATCATTTTATGTTCCGTCCCACTATTTAAACTATAATCTTCAATATCATTTCTTATTCTCAAAATTCACACTTCTGAAGTTCCACAAAAAAGCAAAGTTTAACGAAACAGAATACTAATAAGTGAACCCATTATCAGTGACTTATAATTCATAACCATAACTGCACTTAGTCTTCTAATCCACTTCTCTTTATCACTACTTTGTTGCACCCAGTTTTAAATCATATTATACATGTTGCTTCAACAGACCTATTTGGTATCGCAGATCCAGTCATTTGTATGGCTTATAGCTACATTTATACATATATACACATTTGCAGTTCTTAGTTCATCATAGATATGCATATTATAATAGCTTCTTTTCTTGCTACTGGCCTATGTGAGAGGCCAGTTCCTCACCCGCATTCAAGCCTTTAGGGTATTTAGTCATTAAATCAATAATGTATCGAGACTCCAGTCTCCTCAAACTTTGCAGTCTATCACCACCCCTTGGATTTTCCGGTATGTGATCAAGCCCAAAATATTGCAGTTGGTTTCTATTGCTTGAGTGTTCCTGCTGGAAATGTCGAGCCACGGGATATGACTGGTCATTTTTGTCGATTGCTCGTAAATGTTCTAAAATCCTCAGTTTCAGGGGTTTGATTGTACTCCCGATGTACATTAATCCACACGGGCACTTAAGACAATATACTGCATAGGGTGTATTACATGTGAGATATTTATTGATTGTTTTTGTTATCCCTATGTCCGGAATCTCATAGGTTTTTACCCTTCTGCTATGTGCACAGGCTTTACAATGGTAGCATGGGTGGAAGCCCTTTAGGTCTGCCAGTCTATTGGTTTTCTTCTCAGCTTTCTTTAGATGACTTTGAACCAACATGTCTTTCAATGATCTTGATTTCTTGAAAGTTACCAAAGGGTGCTCCGGAATGTCGTCCTTGATGCAACTGTCGGTTTTTAAAATGTGCCAGTTCTTTCTCATCATGCGTTTTAAATAATTTGCTTCCGCCGAATAGGGGGTTACCAGCCGGAATTTACCCTGTTCTTTCTTTTTATCCATGGCAGAATGATCTCGCTCTGTCAGTAGATTTGATCTATTCAGTGCATTCACCTTTTGTAACGCACTTTGTAGCGTTGACATTGCATATCCTCTTTGTGCGAATCTACTGATGCATGCTGATGCTGCAATCTTAAAGTCTGAATCTCTAGAACTGTTCCGTCTCAGCCTGAGCAACTCTCCATAAGGTATGCTTTGTATTAATGCCGGTGGATGGTTACTCGTGGCATATAATATTGAGTTGCCCGCTGTACTTTTGCGGAAGAGGGCTGTTTCTATGTTGTTGTCCACAATGAATACTTTTAAATCTAGGTATTCTACACAGGTGTTACTTATAGTGCCACTAAACTTGAGATTCATATCATTAATGTTGAGGACATCTATGTAGGCCTTTGCGGTGTGTTCCGATCCTTGCCATATTATAAACAGATCGTCGATGTAACGACACCACTTGATCACACTGCCTTTTTCCCCGTCGATCTCCAGCGACCTGGGTACTTGCTCCTCCCACCAGCCTACGAATAAATTCGCGTAGCTGGGGGCAAAGCAAGTACCCATCGCAGTTCCAGACACTTGTCTGTAGTAGACGTCCTCAAATAGAAAGATGTTATTTTTTAAGCAGAATTCTACAAAGATTGCCAGCATTTGATTGTGCTCTAAAAACCTCAGTTGTCGTTTTTTCAAGTAGTGTTCCACTGCTCTGATGCCTTTCTCGTGACTGATGCAAGTATACAGGCTTGCTATGTCCAATACTAGCATCCTGTAATTGGAGTCCCATTTAATTTTATCAAGTTTAGATAAAAAATCCTTAGTGTCCTTCACATAGGAATCCAATTGCTCCACCAGCGGATGAAGAAAGTGATCTATGAAAGTAGAGAGATGTTCGGTTAGGCTATTTTGAGATGAAATGATCGGTCTACCCGGTGGGTTATTGCAGTTTTTATGAATCTTTGGAATGTGATAAAAGGTTGGGATGGTTGGATTGTGGCTCCTTAGGAATAAATACTCATCCTTGCCCAGCATGTTTTTGCGGTACCACTCCGAAATCATTGTATCGTATTCCTGTATGCTTGTCATATACATTTCGTTGGAGGACCGTTCATAATTTACTGCATTGCTTAGTTGTTGCATTGCTTCTTTGCAATAATTATCTCTGGTTTGAAGAACAACGTTCCCACCTTTATCTGAAGGCTTGATTATCACGTTCTTATCTTGCATTAAATCAAGCATTGCCTTTCGTTCATCTGCATTCATATTACTGTGTCCTTTGTTCTTCACATCTTTACTACTTTTCATTCTGAATCTTAGTAGATCATTGGTCATTGCCTCAGAGAATATGTCTATCGCATCCAATGTTAGTTGCGGATTAAAATGAGATCTTAATTTGTATCCGCTTTCCTCCCTTTCTTGTGGAATGCCAATAGTTGATGCTCTGGTTGCTTCCTCCTCGGAGGTGGATGGGAGTTGGCTACCATATTCTTCCAAGGCTAGGCTCTGTGCTATTTCCACCGCTGGTAGATCTGTGCCTCTTAGTGCATCAGTCACGGACGCTCTTATTTGTGGTCTTGATGCATTTTGCAGGGATGGTCTTGTTTTAAAATACTTGTGCAGTTTCAATCTTCGGACGAAGTTGAAGAGATCAATACGCGTTTGCGTGTACTCCAAATGGCTGGTGGGGCAGAAACTAAGACCTAGGCTTAGAACTTTCTTCTCGGTCTCATTGAGGATTCTTGGTGTTAAATTTATGACAGTTATACTTTCTACTGTGCTTTCTTGCGATTCACCCAGTTCGATCTCTTGGGTCTCCCGCGTCCTCTTCCGCCTGCTGCCCCCTCCTCCTCGTCTTGTCTTTCTTCTTCTTGTTCCGGGGGTTTGTTCTTTCCTCCCCGTAGCCATGTGTACTGTATTACTTGGTATTCGCCCTGAAAAGGTGTCAGCCCAGATGTGCTTGCTTGGCCTCTTTCCCTCGTTGTTGTTTCATCCGCGGACTCATTTTCAGTCGCGCTGGATTCCGAGGTTTCTATTCTCCGTGTCTGTGACTGTCCTCTCTTCTTGTTGAGCTCTTTTCTTGGAGCATCAAATTTTCTCGCAAACGTGAGAACCCGGCCCATGGAGTAGTCTCTTTGATCGCGGTCAAATTTTTCCTGTTTCCGCGTTCTTATTTTTTGCTCATATTTGCCAAGTCTTATTTTCATCTGCGTTCGCATAGTATCAATCGTTTCTTTGCTCTCCTCCATTTTAGCCATATCTTCCTCAATGCTCCGTATCTCCAGTAACGCCTTTTCCCGATCACTCCAGGCGTATTTAATGAGAAGACTTAAGGTTCCTTTGCAATAGTGTGAGGTCAGCTCTTCCCAATCTGTTAGTAATTGGGGGTCGGGATTCTCATAAGAGGGCACCGTATACACCCTCAGTCCCCTTGGTACCATCTTCTCATCACAATAGTGTTGAAGGCTGGTTGCCTCCCACCATTTTCTCACCTCTCTTTCATAGAGTCTTTCCAGAGATAACATGCGATCAGTTATTTTGTTAGGTGGGCTAACTTTGGAGGGCTGTGGTCCTTCCGTGTGCTTTTTGAACATTCCTTTTACGGCTTCATGCCGTGACGCTTCGCAGAACATGGCGCCATCCATTATTGAGTTTGCGTTTGTAAATCTTGTGTTGAAAACGTAGTACCCCTTTGTCTTGCCTGGTATGCTTAATATAATAGGAAAACCGATGTCTTCTCACCACTCTGTTGTCGTCGACAGCCCTTCCTCCGAAGCGCTGCTCCAATCCAACCAGTCGCGAAGAAGTCGGTGTTTTAAATCCTTTGCTCAGCGTGGCGGTGCTCCCGAGGTTAAATCGAGCTCGAGTCCCTGCAAGTATTCAGGAGCACTCGCAGACGGGTGCGTGATGCGGTCGCAGGACCCGCATAGTATCCAGCTCACGGTTTCTGCCAGACTTGTCCGAAGGAAAGAAACCACGCACTCCGGGGGTCGTTTTCAATAGTTTATTTTGCAGTTTGTAACAGACGCGTTTCGGCGCTCCGCCTTCCTCAATGTCACAAACATTGATGGTGAGCGC
The DNA here is from genome assembly GCF_964263255.1 of Lissotriton vulgaris. Lineage (NCBI taxonomy): Eukaryota > Metazoa > Chordata > Amphibia > Caudata > Salamandridae > Lissotriton > Lissotriton vulgaris. The sequence goes on along the minus strand of NC_141696.1, from coordinate 131,287,835 downwards.
CATGTTTTTGTTAGCGTGCACACGTGATTTTTGGGCGAAACAAACAAGGGACAATCATTCATTCCTCCATATTGGAGATGTTAACAGTGAACGACATGTTGCGAGTCACATTACACTACAAGGGCTGTCCTGCTTGATTACGCCCCCGAAATGCTAACATTAGATCCCAGCATGTTGTTGACATTTGTGGTTTGAATGCCGCTAGAATTACGCGCTAATTCGCTATCATGTTTAATGGTATCTAGCCGTGAATCGGCAAAGAACCTCTATGTACTGGCACATATTAAAGTACCATAATTAGATCACAATGTCAACAATTAACAAATCAATGTGCTGAACCGGTTCAGCACATTGATTTGTTAATTGTTGACATTGTGATCTAATTATGGTACTTTAATATGTGCCAGTACATAGAGGTTCTTTGCCGATTCACGGCTAGATACCATTAAACATGATAGCGAATTAGCGCGTAATTCTAGCGGCATTCAAACCACAAATGTCAACAACATGCTGGGATCTAATGTTAGCATTTCGGGGGCGTAATCAAGCAGGACAGCCCTTGTAGTGTAATGTGACTCGCAACATGTCGTTCACTGTTAACATCTCCAATATGGAGGAATGAATGATTGTCCCTTGTTTGTTTCGCCCAAAAATCACGTGTGCACGCTAACAAAAACATGGCGCTCACCATCAATGTTTGTGACATTGAGGAAGGCGGAGCGCCGAAACGCGTCTGTTACAAACTGCAAAATAAACTATTGAAAACGACCCCCGGAGTGCGTGGTTTCTTTCCTTCGGACAAGTCTGGCAGAAACCGTGAGCTGGATACTATGCGGGTCCTGCGACCGCATCACGCACCCGTCTGCGAGTGCTCCTGAATACTTGCAGGGACTCGAGCTCGATATATATATATATATATATATATATATATATATATATATATATATATATATATATATATATATATATATATATGTATATATATATCCAAGCTCCAAGTTACACCATAAAAACGAGTCACTCTAAAAGCGGGTGCTTTAACGCGATGGTGTCCGCGTTCAATATCACAGCTCCATTTTCCTCATTGTTATACCCAGCCGGGTTCAGGAAAACAGCACTCACGAGCACAGCAGAGTGTCAGCAAGGGGGTTTATTTAGAACAAGACGCGTTTCGGGAGAGAACTCCCTTCGTCAGTATTCACATCAGAGGAACAGTAAGCGGCGCCATTATCAATGTTTGCCAAAAGGTTCAAAACAAACAAAGGACTTTGCCACACGCGCAACATTGAGCGCCATCTTTAAATGTGCAATACAAACATAAGCTAAGAGAAATTGTTAGCTAGTCAGTTACACTGCTGGAAACAGCGTCTTACACGCTTCCAGCAGCCATCCCCGTAAACTCATTAATAACATTCCGTACGGGAAGTTTTTGCGGCTCAAGCGTAATTGCAGTCAGAATGAGGATTTCGAAAAAGCAGCCAATGAAAGTGTAGAGAGATTCCTAATGAGAGGATATAATTCTAATCGTCTCCAAGACACCTTAAACAAAGTCAGGAAAGTACCCCGTGCCAGCCTTTTTGTCAAAAAGTCAGGCCCCACCACAGAGGGCTGGGTATAACAATGAGGAAATTAGAGCTGTGATATATATATATATATATATATATATATATATATATATATATATATATATATATATATATATATATATATGCTCCAAATGCCCAAGCATTCACTGCTTCCACCGTATCGAGAGTTGCGTCGTCACCAAGAGACTCCTTGAACTGAGTCTCGCTTACACCTCCATTAAACGACCACGCCGTGTGAGATTTTCAAAAGATTTCTTTATTTAGCCGCTGCCATACGCATTTCGACTACACAGTAGCCTTGATCACTGGTTACGGTTTTGAAAAGTGCGCGGCCACTATTTAAAGAAAAAACATTCATACAACGTCATCGGGACTACCTGTCAATCGACAGGAAAGACAGACTTTCAATTTGCTTTGTTCGTGAATGTCGTATTACACATTTGCCTCAACTTAAATAAATACATTTAAAAGAATGCATCGTGTGTATCAATTCATTATTTTGTTAAATTACACGGTGCATGTGATACTAAAATCCAACTCAATGTCAACAAAACTTTATCGACACTGACAAGCGACTCTGAAAATGCACTCTGAGCATTGACATGCTGCGCTCGCTTCCTGCACATATCAAATACCAAACAATCCCGCTCAAGTGGGCCTGCCGAATCATGTTAAAGTGGTTGTCCCATCATAGAATAAACCATAATGTTCCAAACAATTAGGATATTATACTCCCCATTAGCAATCAACCTTATCGGCATATTTAAAAAGAAGCTTTTTCATTATTGCGCAGTGAGTTGTTACATGCACATACACCAATTGCACCTTATAAGTGATTCTAATAGTGCTCAAGTGAGCAAACATATAGATTATAAATTTATAAACAAACTGGCACTACGATCACTTTCAAACAGTTGTTGACTGCCAAGTGTAATTCACATTATAAGAAGTACTGTCCTCAAAATTATGCCTGATCAAAATAAACATCAACAATATTTACAGCAGGTGCTACTTGTCGTTACCGACTGACTGAAATCATAAGTGTCTGTGCAAATCTTCTTCAATATTCAGACCGTGAGTGGATGACAACCAGCCGCCTGAAACTGAACTCAGACAAGACGGAAGTCCTCATCCTGGGATCCGCGCCCTCCGCCTGGGACGACACCTGGTGGCCCCCCACCTTGTGCACCGCACCCAAACCGACAGACCACGCACGCAACCTGGGCTTCATCCTCGACTCCTCCCTCTCCATGACCAGACAAGTCAACGCCGTCTCCTCGTCGTGCTTCAACATCCTGCGCATGCTACGTAAGATCTTCCGGTGGGTCCCCACCGAGACCAGGAAGACGGTCACCCAGGCCCTCGTCACCAGCCGCCTGGACTACGGCAACGCCCTCTACGCCGGAACCACCGCCAAGCTCCAGAAAAGACTCCAGCGGATCCAGAACGCCTCAGCCAGACTCATCCTCGACATCCCCCGACGCAGCCACATCTCCGGACATCTGAGAGATCTGCACTGGCTCCCCGTCAACAAGAGAATCACCTTCCGTCTCCTCACCCACGCACACAAAGCCCTACACGACCAAGGCCCGAGTTACCTCAACAGCCGCCTCAACTTCTACGCTCCCAAACGCCATCTCCGATCGACCAGTCACACCCTCGCCGCCGTCCCCCGCATCCGAAGAGCGACAACAGGAGGAAGGTCCTTCTCCTACCTGGCCGCCAAGACCTGGAACTCCCTCCCTCCCGACCTCCGCCTGACCCAAGACCACCTCTCCTTCAGGAAGAAGCTCAAGACCTGGCTGTTCGAGCAGTTGCGGACCCCCCCCCCCCAAGCGCCTTGAGACCCTCCGGGTGAGTAGTGCGTGTTATAAATGTATTGATTGATTGATTGATTAGTATTTAGCTTGATTATATATCGTGATTCAAGCCTCCTCAATTTGTTGAGTCTATTGCCTCCTCTTTGACTAGCTGGAATATGGTTTTTAAGTGAATTTGCAAGGTTTTTTAAATGCTAATTCCTAACTATATAAGGCTTGAAACCTATAGTTTTTTCAGTGAATTTGCAAGGTTTTTTAAATGCTAATTCCTAACTATATCAGGCGTGAAACCTATATTTTTTTTCAATACATTTTTAAGGTTTTGTAAATGCTAATTCTATTAGCGGATAACGTTTATATATGTTATTATCCTTCTGGGACCACCTGAGCAGCCATCTTGTTTCTCAGGAGAAGTGAGGCACAAGAGAGCACAAAACAAGAGTGGAAAATGCGAAAAGGGGGCAGGGTTGAGACCCCCTGACCCCCTAGCCCTTCTCAGGGGGTCCCAGAAGGACCACCAAGTGCAAAACTATTTTTTTTTGTTTTTAAATTGCGGGGTACGCGCACGGTACACGTACCCTATGCGTACGGTGCGCGTACCCCGCGATCCTTTTTTTTTTTTGCCCTTGGGGGTCCTTTTGGGACCCCCTGAGAAGGGCTAGAGGGTTGGGGGGTCTCTACCCTGCCCCCTTTTTGTGTTTTCCACTCTTGTTTTGGGCTCTCTTGTGCCTCAGTTCTCCTGAAAAACAAGATGGTGGCCAACACTTCATGGTTTGGACAGTTTGGAATGTTGACAGTCGACTGCCAGCCAATCAGAAACTCGCTCGCGCACGTAAGGGTACGCGCACGTATGCGTACGGTGCGCGTACCGTACGCGTACGGTGCGCGTACGGTGAGCGCATATAGATATATAATTGATCAAATTCAATTTTCTCATCAACTACTGGAGGGATTTTCACCAAATATAGAAAAGGCACTACTGCATACCTGTCCCTACCATTTTGCCAAGTTTGGTGTAATTCCGTTCAGCCGTTCGGGCTGTAGCCGTGTCTAATGGTCCCATAGAAAATGCCATTTGAAAAACTTGATATTCAATTTTCTCAAGAACTTCTGGAGGGATTTCCACCAAACATAGCAAAGGCACATCTGCCTACCAGGCCCTACCATTTTGCCAAGTTTGGTGTAATTCCATTCAGCCGTTCAGGCTGTAGCCGTGTCTAAAGGTCCCTATGGAAATTAATATGGGGAAAACACGTTTTGGGACCCCCCTTTCAGCCCCCGCTTAACGAATACCCCCGAAACTTTCAGGGAAGGAGCGGAGCGGAGCTGGCCTAAATTCTGGAAAATTACACTTAGATTCCTCAATCGGCGCCAAAGTTATTCCCAATAGAATGTTGAGCGCATATAGATATATAATTTGCTCAAATGCATTTTCTTAACAACTACTGGAGGGATTTTCACCAAATATAGAAAAGGCACTACTGCATACCTGTCCCTACCTTTTTGCCAAGTTTGGTGTAATTCCGTTCAGCCGTTCCGGCTGTAGCCGTGTCTAAAGGTCCCATAGAAAATGACATTTAAAAAATTTCAAATTCAATTTTCTCAAGAACTATTGGAGGGATTTACACCAAACATACAAAAGACACTGCTGCATACCAGTCCCTACCATTTTGCCAAATCTGGTATAATTCCGTTCAGCCGTTCGAGCTGTAGCCTTGTCAGAATGTCCCTATGGAAATTAACATGGGGAAAACACGTTTTGGGACCCCCCTTTTTTTTCGGCCCCCGCTTGACGAATCCCCCCGAAACTGTCAGGGAAGGAGCGGAGCACAGCGAGGCAAATTTAAGGAAAATTAAAAGGCAGATACCTCAATCGGCGCTAAAGTTATTCCCAATAGATTGTTCGGAATTTCCTATGGTAACTAGGTCCTAACTATATATACCTACTGGCGACCGCCAGTAGGTAATATATATATATATATATATATACACACACACATACAGAATAAAACTATAAAACATACAAACAATTAAATTGAAAAATATATTAATTAATGTAGACAATAGATATAAGAAATTGAGAAATCCAATAAACGCATTTTCAAAAAAATCTATAAACATTAAACAAATGTAAAAATAAATACATTATATAAAATATAAAAAAAACAATTAATGCTATAAAATACATTTACCCAAAAGTTGGAAACCTATTGGCGACTAAGAATAATAAATATATTTTGTGCACTCTAGTTTATAAAACAGTAGGGAAAGTGAAGACTTTGGATGAGTTAGATTTACTGTTCTTATGCCAGTCAATGCAACAGTGTTGTACCTTGGAGGGGTTAACTTTACAATTCACACTCCGAACATAGCAACAGTAGGGAAAGCATTGGATTTCGAAGGGGTAACATTTAATATTTCCATTCCAATCAGTGCAAGCGTATGGAAAGTGATGGACTTTGGAAGGGAAAAATGACTATTCTCACCCCAGTCTGTGCAACAGTAGGGAAAGTCTTGGATTTCGGATGGGTGAAATTTACTATTCCCACTCCAGTCTGCCCAACAGTAAGGTCTTTTTATCTCCTTTGTGAAAGCTCTGCTGACTGAAGTTATCAGACCTTTGGAACCAGAGGATAGCTCTGTTGTCTCAAATCTGAGAGGGATGAGAGAATGTAGCCTGAGTGCTATAGCGGTCGACCTCGAAGCTGGGGAACCGGGTTCGAGCCTCGGCAGGGACAATCACCATCCTGTGATTCTGGGCAAATCACTTAGGGGGTCATTAGTATGGCGGGCGGACTTTGTCCGCCCGCCACCCTATCGGAAAACAGTACCGTCCGCCTTAAGGGCGGGGGTCCCGTGGGGGCAATTAGGATGCGCCTGCTACAGTGGTGGGCGCATCCTGCATTCCTGTCATTGTGGCGGGCGGTGCACTCAGCACTGCCCACCACAATCCCAGGAAGGCATGTTGTGCACTTCCATGCACAACATGGCAGGCACTGCACGGTGCCTGCCATGTTGTGCATGGAACTGCTTGAGGGTACCATATGTATTCCCAATATGCACCCCCACCCCCCAGAGTCCCTGTGGCCTGCAACAGGCCCCCAATGTCAAACACTGCATGTCTTTCTGTGTTGGAATTGCCGCCAAGGAAAGGCATGTCACTGCCTGCATAGTAATATGGATGGTGGTGTCTAACAGACACCGCCACCATATTGAACCCTTTTCCGCCCAGTCAACTCGTTGACCAGGCGGAAAGCGGCAGACGGTCTTTCTGTCCGCCGCGATCCCCCCGGCCATAGTAATATGGCGGGGAGGAATTGGGTGTCAGGCGGGGTCGGATCACGGGCGGATCGCCACCACCATGCGGGCGGTGACGATCCGCCCGTGATCCTAATGGGCCCCCAAATCTCCCCATACCTAACAAAAATGAATGTGTCCATATATAACGAAACTGGTCCTTATGTAAAGCTCTCTGATACCTGCTATCTTTGGATCGAGTTGAGCTACATGAAACTGTAAAAAAAAAAAAAAAAGAATTGTCATTGTTGACTCTCTGTGACATTTCACTTCCTTTTGAACCACTTCCAAGTAGTCTCTCATCATATTAAATTAAAAGAAATTGAAATGTTACCTACACTACGAGCAACAAGGCCACGTTGATTTGCATACCCAGATAATTTTAAGTGGTCGTAAATGCTCTGGATTTTTAACTAACTTTATAGTAAAAGTATGCTACCAAATGCCGCATTTGGCCACAAAACCCTATTGGAGAAAGCTCTGCAAAAGCAGTTTAGTGTTTGCAGTTTAATGTTTGCCAGTCTTTAGTAGTGCGCTTCATGTAGCCTTGTTACATGCAGAGGTGTCGGGGAAATAGATTATAGCTAACCAATATTAAAAGGACTACTATGTGTGTTACAAGTACTTTTATATTCTCTTCTGTTTATTTTTCCAAGGTGGGCCGCAGGCAGAAGAATTCAACCTATGGACTTGTGCCAACCACCATGGCTACTGTCGTCGCCACTGCTTTTCCCACGAACAGGCCATAGGCCTGAGTGGATGTCCCCGTAAATACAGGTACTGCCACACTACAGTTGTATTAATAGTGCTTGCTTGGGGCTATTGTACTAAGACTAGGAGCATTAATGTATAAGAGAACAATAGCCCAATACTAAGGTTAATGTTTTGCACATCATAAACAACAAAAGACAACCTGCCTCTTAAAACAAAAAAGCTGAGTATTTAGCTATGATTTAGGAACAACTTCCATATGGCCGGGATGCCTGCCACCCCCTCCCAACACCTATCCCCAAGGATGGGAGAAGTCAGGCACTGGTTGAACTTTTGGAAGGCGGGAGGGAGTCACCCTCCTGGCCGTATTTATTAAAATATGAAACAAAATTTAAAACATTAAATAAAAGTTTCATCATTCTGCATTATGTACAATTTTACATTTATTACATTTCGATGAAGACATGTACTTTGGCTAACCTTAACATATCTCTAATACAAAGGTTTCCTAGCCGAGTCTAACATCCTGAAAATGCATACATTCTAAATTAAAATTGTACATCCTAGCATTAAGGGCCAACGGCAAGGTCTTAACCGGTGTCAGATCCCTACTACCAGACTCTCGCCCTCACGGTGTGAGCGGCGCATGCGCAGAGGACTCTACCCTCATTGCCAACTGTAACTTTCCTTGTCGTGGTGGGGGCCCCCTTTCTACTCGACGCCATCTTAAAGGTCGTCCGAGTTCCCGTGTGAGGTATCTGTAGGAAGGACAGCGTGGACTCCCCCCATCCCCACACTCTCTATCCGCCGTCGCGGATATCCGGCCCCCGGGAAATTAGTAGGAGGGGCATTTAACCGCCTCCCCCCCTGGGAGGGGCCTATGGCCGTCTCCCCATAGGCGACCCATCCTTAGTGGGTGCCGCCTCCCCGTGGGAGGGGCCAATGGCCGCCTCCCCCCGGGCGCCCCCATCCATTCTGGGTGGCGCCCCCCTCTAGGGACCTTGAAATTACTGCTCACCGATCATGACCTTACCGCCCGAACAAAAAATAAATACGACAGTTGTTTATCTACTAAGGAAGAAAAAATTCTGACATAGCCTTGATGCGTCATCAACTGCTCTCTCCGGCAAGGACACATTTTGCAATGCAAAAGTCAAATCCTTATCCTAAACATTCCTTTACTCTTTCTCCAAAAGGAAAAAAGGCCTATACTCCTATTTCTCAGCAACACTTTATTTACACAAACATTTGTCATAAGGGGCTGGTGGGTGGGTCAAAATTGCTGCTTGTTCCGTCGAGGGCTCACGAGCAACGAGTGGGTGCAGCCTTCCGAGCCGAGGAACAAGAGGACGCTTCTTCGGATTCCCGCTCCATTTATTCTTCTGCTGGAGGGCGTGTACCCTCCTCCTGTACGCCTACAGGGGCGTGGTCTTCTGTGGAGGTGTCTAGGACAACCCCTCTTGGGCGGGAGAAGGCGCGCCCCGGCTACACCACTTCGGGCATACCAGCCGGGCCACGCCCCCCGCCCAAAATGGTTTCCCGGGGGGATCGAGGCACCCAACCATACGTTCGGGGGGACCGAGTGGTAGCCCCTTTCCATATGGCCGGGATGCCCGCCACCCCCTCCCAACACCTATCCCCAAGGATGGGAGAAGTCGGACACTGGTAGAACTTTTGGAAGGCGGGAGGGAGTCACCCTCCCGGCCGTATTTATTAAAATATGAAACAAAATTTGAAACATTAAATAAAAGTTTCATCATTCTGCATTATGTACAATTTTACATTTATTACATTTTGATGAAGACATGTACTTTGGCTAACCTTAACATATCTCTAATACAAAGGTTTCCTAGCCGAGTCTAACATCCTGAAAATGCATACATTCTAAATTAAAATTGTACATCCTAGCATTAAGGGCCAACGGCAAGGTCTTAACCGGTGTCAGATCCCTACTACCAGACTCTCGCCCTCACGGTGTGAGCGGCGCATGCGCAGAGGACTCTACCCTCATTGCCAACTGTAACTTCCCTTGTCGTGGTGGGGGCCCCCTTTCTACTCGACATCTTAAAGGTCGTCCGAGTTCCCGTGTGAGGTATCTGTAGGAAGGACAGCGTGGACTCCCCCCCATCCCCACACTCTCTATCCGCCGTCGCGGATATCCGGCCCCCGGGAAATTAGTAGGAGGGGCATTTAACCGCCTCCCCCCCGGGAGGGGCCTATGGCCGTCTCCCCATAGGCGACCCATCCTTAGTGGGTGCCGCCTCCCGGTGGGAGGGGCCAATGGCCGCCTCCCCCGGGCGCCCCCATCCATTCTGGGTGGCGCCCCCCTCTAGGGACCTTGAAATTACTGCTCACCGATCATGACCTTACCGCCACAGACCGGATAGTTGACCGACTATCCGGTCCCCCCTACTCCTCCTAAAGGTCATGCTTCCTCAAACCCCTTAGCCATGCTATGAAGTCTCCTATGAGTAAGTCATTCCCCTCCCTGGACAGGTGAACCCCATCGTTCAGATACATGTGATCACCCCGAATACACCCATGAGGAATGCTATGCAACTATGCAGAGCGGAACAATTTACCAATTTTATTATTGACTCGTTTCACTGAATGGTTCAGTGCTGACACCGAAAGGCCCCCCCGCCATATCTTCCTTGGAATCATGTGGGACCAGGCAATCGTGCACCCCGGGACTCTTTTAGCCAACCAGCTAACAGCCGACAAAATGTGTTCAAATAACACTCGTCTACCCAGTGACACCAAGTCGTTGCCCCCCAGGTGTACTATGACTACAGATGGCGGTGACCTATGCCGCCCTAACAGACCCTCAACAAATGATTCGAATTGGTCAAAACAGAGCCCGCCCTTCCCATGGAAGGCCACTCTGTACCCGTATTCCCCAGGTGCGTGAATCGCGTCACCTGCCCTGAATACGTCCCCGGCGCGCCTCACGTATGAGTGGCCCACGACCCATACCATCCTCTCTCCAGTCGGTGATACTTGACCGCTGGTCTCCTGATGTTGGGTCGACTTCAAATTCCGCCCCACGTGACAGGCTCACGAAACGGCAAATCAAACAAAAGACAAGAAGCGTGAGTGCATGTCAATTGATCGTTACAACATGTGCAATCGCACATACCTTTTGAAGCAATTCGAGGACCAACGGCCCAGCTGTTTCACTTCCTCCGCACTCTGACCCCTGGCTGTAGCCTCAGTGGCAGCCCCTATCCTAAAGGAGTGGGTCCCAAAATCGCACGGGTCCATGCCCGCGGCAGCGATTGTCAGTGCCAGCACCCTCTGAAACTGAAATCTCGTCAGTGGGGTGCCATCATTGTGCCGAAGCAAACTCCCCCCCATGCAGCCGTCCGTAGCGCCAAATATTCCTCTACGCACTTTAACGGGCAGATGGGGGAACCTCGCGCACGCTGCACGACAACACTATCTCCCATAGCTCCCTGGTCAGTCTTGGACCTGGCTATCGAGATTACCATCGAATCACCCCTTATTCAGACGTGATCCCTGCCCAAGCCTCCCTCTGTATCTTTCTTGTTCCTTGCGACAAGTTCGCTCACCCGCATAGCCCCATGGAATGCCAATGCGAAAGCTGCCCGGAACAGAACTGCTTCGAAATGGGAGGAACACGTCTCATCCAGCTTTGCTAAAAGCAGAGACAGTCTGGCCAAGCCAATCGGGCGCCGCCTATCACGCTTGCGACCCTCGAGGCGCTGCCAGCCCCGAAGGGCCTTCTTAACTAGAAAGGAACCCGCCAGGTCCTTTCTGCCATGCACCTGTGCCATGAATGAAATGGCCGCTCTATGCCTACTGGCCGTTGCCGCTGATCGGCCCTCCCTGTGCAGCGCTACCAGGAACCCCAGGAAGGATTCCTCCTGACCCCAGTTCTGACTCCCTGTGGGACCCAAAAATGTGCAATAGGAACGAAACGCTCCTTCGTATGCTTTCCTTGTCCTGGGGGCTAAGCTTGCTGCCACGAGGTCCTGTAATCTGGGGCACCGATTAGCCATAGTGCTTCTGGGAATGGTGCCGCCACTAGGTCCGCTGTAGGTAGATAACCCCTGAATGCCTGCATATGTGAACGAGAGAGTGCATCAGCCGCATGATTCAGTACGCCTGGCACATGTTTCGCCCTGAACTGTACATTCAATCTCATGCAAAGCAGCACAATTTCTTTCAACAATCTCAAGATCCATTTACAGCGTGCTGCCTGTTGGTTAATGCAGTCGACAACAGTCGTATTATCAGACCAAAACACCACTGAGCGGTTCCTGAAGTCGTCAGGCCATGCCATCAGAGCGACCCAGATGGGGAATAACTTCAAGAACCCAATGTTACCTGTAAGACCGTTGGAGTGCCACCACGTCGGCCATGTTTGCGCCGACCATCAATTACCTAAGATGGCGCCAAATCCCACGCTCCCCGCTGAGTCGGTCCATAGACCTAGTTCATCCGAAGATGCTGGCGGCGAGTTCCACACGACTCGACCGTTGAAGTCCGCCAGAAATGCCAACCAAATGCGCATATCCTGGCGAACCTCTGCCGACAGTCTCGTACGGTGGTGACCCTCTTTGAGACCAACCATAGCTTGTGCAATAGAGCGTGAGAAGGGGCGGGCCATAGGCATTACCCTCAAAGCAAAATTAAGCTGACCCACTGTTTGTTGTAACTGGTGCAGGGTCACTTTCTCCTTGCCCAGGCATTGCGTCAAGGAAGCCCTAAACTTGGCCACCTTGTCCATCGGTAAACGGAAACATCCCTCCACAGAATCGAGTTCAATTCCCAGAAACTCCAGTGAAGTAGATGGTCCCACCGTCTTACCTGGTGCCAATGGAACTCCAAACTCCCGCATGAGGATGCAGAAGCCGTGCAGCGCCGGTGCACAGTTCGTATCACCGGCTGCCCCCAAGAACAGGAAATCATCGAGATAGTGCATAACATGCCTATGCCCTGTAGCCTCGGTAAATGCCCACTCTAGAAAACAGCTGAACATTTCAAAATAGGCACAAGAAATGGAGCAACCCATAGGCATGCATTTATCCATGAAATAACTTCCTTGAAATGCAAAACCTAGCAAGCGCTGATCCTGTGGGTGCACCGGGAGCAGCCGGAACGCCGATTCGATATCTGATTTCGCCATCAGCGCCCCAGGGCCCAGGTGGTTTAACATGGCCACGGCATCATCGAATGATGCATACCGTACTGAACAAACTTCTGGGTCAATAGCATCGTTCACCGAGGAACCCCTTGGAGCAGAAAGGTTATGTATAAGTCTAAACTCCCCTGGGTCTTTCTTCGGGACAACCCCCAACGGGGAACAGATGAACTTCGCCACCGGTGGGCGATGAAGTGGGCGATGAAAAGGCCGTGCCACTTGCCCTAAACCGACTTCTTTTGCTATCTTCTTCTCTGCCACGCCTGGGTTGTGCTGTACCGATAACTGGTTTTTACAAAAGGAGTCCCCCCGAAAATCCCCCGCCGGGATGTGGAAGCCATGCGAGAATCCCTTCCTCAACACCCCAGCGGATACATGATCAGGGTATTTGTTTAACCAAGGAGTCATAGCCATGAGATCAACGGGTGTAGGCAATCGGTCACAACGGTCTACCTCAATCCTGCTTAGACCCTCCTTTTCCTCCCGTCCCGCTATTTTTCGATCTACATGAACTTTCCGGGTGTGAGGAATTCCCACAGCCGGCACACACATGCTTAAACCTACATGTCCCCTGCGGTCTGTTACAGTTGCCTCGATTGAAGCCCCAACAGACCCCACGTTTGCCGCCATTCCCACCGGTCTTAGGCTGGTAATCCCCACCGGTGCCCGCTCGAAAGGGCACCGCGGGCTTTTGGCGTACAACCCCTGACCCACTCCCGCCTGGCGAGGACATACCTGCCGCCCCTGGCAGGAGCTGCTTGTGCCATGACACCGAATCCAGACAATCCCAAGTCAACGTAGCATCATATTCTTTTGCTTTTCGGAATTTCATGTCATAACCTTTCCATTCCTCCCCCTCATACATTGAATAAAAATCCATAATACGATTCTGATAGCAAGTCAACTCAGTCATAACCTCGGGTTTACGTTCCCCCATAACTGCAGTAAATATAGAGAAGGCCTTAACCCAGTTCGTTTCTGTTTCCTCCACCATAAACTCCGCCATCTTGGCGCGCCAGACGCTCGGGTGCCACAAATCCTTCTGCGTTTTAGCATATTCCATCTCGCGATGGTCAGTTAATAATGAAAACATGTTGACATACTTGTCCCCCCATATTAACTCTTTCGTGGCCATAGGAATGTGCTGTGCAACCTTTTCCCGCCTCGAGGGTATTGAGCCCTCTCCCGCCATTGGCAATGCGAGCTTACCCGGATCGGCCGTTGCTCCCGCCGTCTTCTCCTGACCAACTGCTGGTCCTACCGGTGCCACCTGTGGGGGAACAAGAGGAACACTCGCTCTTGCGACGTCTCTCGACTGCCGCAACTGCTTGATTAGTATTCTGGCCTCTTCGGCCGGATCTCCGGGGGCCACTGTGCCCCCTGCCTTTGTCTTGAGCCATGCTGCAACTGGGTGGCCAATTCTGGAGGCATTTCATCATCCCCGGCCGGAGTGATCACCACCGGGATCGGCTGGCCTAAATCTGGGTTTTGTCCCGGGTTGTCTGTCGGCACAAGGGGGGCGACTGGGGGTACCTCTGGAACCGGGACCTCCCCCGAAACCGTCCTCTGCTTAACCCGTTTCCCTCTACCCCCGGGGACGACTCCCAGCAAGGCCGGGCCTATTACCTTTTTTAGATGACCCGGGTTGCTCAATACGGCCAATTGCTTCTTTACCTCCGCCAAACCTCTACTGATCGATTGGACTTGTCCGAGTTTTCGGTCCATGCAAGCCATCCGGTTCGACAATAGGCGTAAGACCTTATCCGTCTCGGAACCCTTTTCTGCTTTCTTGCCGGCCATGGTTTCGAGTATCCCGCCTTTGGTCAATCTACGAGGTCCAGCTTTCTTCGAACTCCAGATAACTGAAAGAGAAAAAACAAGGGGGCATATTATCAAGCCTGTGCGCTAAAATTATCGCCACTTTATCGGCCGAAAACGGCCGATAAAGCGGCGATAATGGGCTTGATAATATGCTCTATGGAATTCCAATCGAAGCACATGTTAGATGTGAAGACATCTAACATGGGCTTCGATTGGAATTCCACAGAGCATATTATCAAGCCCATTATCGCCGCTTTATCGGCCGTTTTCGGCCGATAAAGCGGCGATAATTTTAGCGCACAGGCTTGATAATATGCCCCAAGATTACAAGTTCTCAAAATTGCTGCTTGTTCCGTCGAGGGCTCACGAGCAACGAGTGGGTGCAGCCTTCCGAGCCGAAGAACAAGAGGACGCTTCTTCGGATTCCCGCTCCATTTATTCTTCTGCGGGAGGGCGTGTACCCTCCTCCTGTACGCCTACAGGGGAGTGGTCTTCTGTGGAGGTGTCTAGGACAACCCCTCTTGGGCGGGAGAAGGCGCGCCCCGGCTACGCCACTTCGGGCATACCAGCCGGGCCACGCTCCCCGCCCAAAATGGTTTCCCGGGGGGATCGAGGCACCCAACCATACGTTCGGGGGGGACCGAGTGGTCGCCCCTTTCCAATCTCCAAACAGCCATGCGATATATATCCATGCAATCAAAAGGGCCATTAGTCATGAAACAATTATCTTATTTAGTTGCAAGTTTGTCAGTATTTCATACAAAACATGTCAGAATGAATTCTCACAAAACACGTACATAATTTCTACCCATACATTAGTGTGTTTTGCTCTGGGCATCTTCAAGAAATGTTTCTATCCTCATTCAATCTCATGAACCACAGATACATACAAATCATGCACAGCACACACATCCATCTTCTGGTAACACACTTCACATATCACTCAATATCAACAGAACAAAAATGAAAACAATCTAACAGGGACCAACGTGGAGCTGTCTCCACTAATGGCTCTAGATATGATAATTGAAATAGGTACATAATTGGTAGAGAGCCTTTTTAAACCTATATAGCTAAAGTATTTAACTCAATACTTTTTGATATAAGTACATAGGTCCTTAGTCCTTCCATGTAAATATATTGTTCGGTTCAATAAATTTTTGTGTCAGCACATCAATCACATATTATGGCAAATGCTTCGCTCCTGGAATACTCATATATTTATATTTATATATTTATATATATAGTTGATGGTCGCTCAGTCTGCGTTCAGAGTTGTCTTTTGTTGTTTATGGAATGCTTCACCCCTGTATTCCTGCCTATATTTGTTTCTACAGGGGCCATTATCATGTATTTATTAATTGTTTGCACATTATCTAAATGTTATGCTTTGTCCTTGCCAGCAGTCAAAATGTTTGGAACATTCTTAAAAACACACCCTGGAGGCACTGACTGTGTCTGTAACATTGATTTATGTATTTTAGCACACTGCTCATGGTGTTAACTGCAATTAATCCTCTCTACATAGGACCTGCCCCAAAGCTATAGGACTGAGTAGAAGGTAAGTGTAAAGGAGGGTTATCTGGGACCCTGACTCTGGCCGGCAGTGTCATCACAGCCACAGCCGGAGGAGGTAGGTGTAGGTGGGATGCAGAAGAGATGAAAGAAGACAGGAACCAGAGAGGGGGGGTTATAGCTGGATCTTCAGTCACAGCCGCAGTTAAATAAATAAACCTTACAACATTCCTCGTTTCATGCCTCTCTACTTTCACCAACACAACAACTGGTGACGACAAGGTAAACACAAGCTCACGTGGCTATCCGAGCAAGTGCATACCTCGCATCCTGCATTCATGCTGTGCTCTGTCAGCCAGTCCCAGGGCACTACAAGAGGCAAGACCCATCTCCTCACCCGGCGATCTGATTTACCACCACACCGAGCGCACATTGTTCCAACCTCTACTTCCTGCGCTAGCTTCACCAAGTGCGAGTTGTGCTCCGACATCAGTCAGTCCCCCAGGGAACCTCGCACACGCTGCAGTACCTGCTCGCCTTCCAGCCCCACACAGCTCTCAAATAAGCCCACCTGTTGTGCATTATCCTTTTTCTATTTCCATTACCTGTAACTGCGCGAGCTGTCCCCAGTGCGTAATTGGTTTAGCCAGCTGGAATGTTGACAGCTTGGTTTTTGTTTTGACAGTTGACAGTTGGTGCCTGGCTGCGACCCTCACGCTTGCTGCGGTGTGTTGTCTAATGGAATAAATTACTTTACTCCCACTTGTTCCTGTGAGCCTCTACTTAACAATTTGGCGACGAGGTATAGACTTCACACCACGAACCCACTTGAAGCCACTCCGGTAGGAGAGTAGAAAAATTAAGAATAACGACTTTAGAGGAATCCTTACATGACAGCAAGCAAAATTATGAGGAAAGGCAGCCAGAATAAATAAAGGAAATATGGTACAACGAACTTATTAGCGAGTCATATTAAGGAGAGATAAAGAAGATTTATTTACAGCAATGCGTGAAGAGTAAATCTGAATTAACCTTAAGGGGAGTAAAAAAATTGATGAGAGCAATTCACGCAACAAGTTAATGAGGAGAAATTACCTTATTTGAAGCATTTGTTAAGGAATTGTGAAATAAAAGTGCCGTGTCGGCTCCGGCAGTCTGCTCGAAGTGTGGAGCTCTCGCCAGCGTGTGGCACGAGCGTTTGCGTAACTCACGTAGGGAGTGAGACTTAGGAGAAATTGACATGAATAGAATGTGAAGCGGCACGTACAGGGAGAAAGGTACTTCTGCGTCGACTCCGACTGTGTTAAGGAGCTTGGATTCTCCTCAGCTTTGCGGCGCGAACGGCTGCGCAACGTATTTGACGTAGTTGGCGCCTTCTTGCGAGTTAATAAAGTAAAGGCCACAGCAAACTAGACTAGAGCGCAAAAATAAAAAAGAGTAATTCTGAAGGAAACCAGTAACTAAAAGCTGTTTATGGAATACAAAAAATAAGTATAAAGGGAGTTCCCCAGGTGAATTTACATGCAGAGGAACAAAGAGAAATAAAAGTGTAAAGGGAAACCACACGTGTGGTATTTGGTGCACAGACAAAATATCGACTCCAAAATATCGACTGGACATAATATCGAGTTTTAAATATAGACTGGACAAAATATCGACTGAACATAATATCGACTACAAAAATATCGTTTTTCAGGTAAGTGAAGTAATATCGACTGTATAAAATATAGATAGCAAAAATATCGAATTTTTAATAATATATAATATTTTATAGTGTATTTTTATGTAATAATATGTGTGAAATGTGTGTATTAATGTTATAAAATATTTTATTAAATGAATTTTGTTTTTTTAATAATTGCGTAATGTAATTCTGTAGCGGGTTGTGGGTTTATAGGGGAATAGGGTGGGAAGTAATTTAATAATAATTAATTAATTAATATATGTTTGTAAATATTTATAATTAATAATTAATTGATAATTAATTAATAATAATTAGTTAATTAATTAATATAATTTTGTACATATTTTGTATTAGTAATTAATTGGTAATTAATTAATTGTAATTAGTTAATTACATTAATTAGAGTACATTTTAATATATATAATTTTGTGTTATTGTTAAGTAATTAATTGGGAAAAAACTAATATTAATTATTAAAATAATTACAGATAATGTGTTAATATATTTACTTTATTGTTATTGTTAATTAATAATTATTTGGTAATTAAATAATATTGATAAATTTTGGGTAAAGGAGTATTTTTAGGGTTCAGGGTCAGTTTTCAGTTTTTGGGTAAAGGGGCATTTTTAGGGTTTTGGGTCAGTTTTAAGTTTTAGGGCAAAGGGGTATTTTTAGGGTTCAGGGTCAGTTTTTAGTTTTTGGGTAAAGGGGCATTTTTAGGGTTCAGGGTCAGTTTTCAGTTTTTGGGTAAAGGGGCATTTTTAGGGTTCAGGGTCAGTTTTTAGTTTTTGGGTAAAGGGGCATTTTTAGGGTTCAGGGTCAGTTTTCAGTTTTTGGGTAAAGGGGCATTTTTAGGGTTCAAGGTCAGTTTTCAGTTTTTGGGTAAAGGGGCATTTTTAGGGTTCAGGGTCAGTTTTTAGTTTTTGGGTAAAGGGGTATTTTTAGGGTTCAGGGTCAGTTTTGGGTTTTTGGGTAAAGGGGTACATTTTAGGGTTCAGGGTCAACAAATAAGATTGTAAAAAATTATTTTTATTATTTTCATTTATTATTTAATTATTATAATTTAATTTAAGTATTTTTAAGTATATTTTAGTAATTAAAATTTAATATTAATTTAATTTAACACTGTTTTTTATAAAGTCGATATTTTTTACATCTATATTATTGTTAACGATATTTTGTACTCGATATTTTTGTACTTACCTGTTTGTAGATACAAACTCGATATTTTGACTGTCGATATTTTGTCCACGATATTTTGGCAAGTCGATATTTTGTCCCTCGATATTATTTCAGTGATCCGTGGTATTTACAAGGAAGAAAACTGTAACCGGAAGGAAAAGAAATACGTTTTTGGAACTAGGAAAATGGCAAACAGTAACAACTACAATTTACAACCACCAGAACTTTTTTTAAGGGAAACAGGTACACCTCCAGTGAAATGGGAAAAATGGAAAGAATATTTTTGAAATTACATTTCCACATTTGAGAAAGAAGATGAACCAATAAAACCTGAAGAAAAGAAAAAACATACTGTTGCATTGTTTAGGTGCAGGGGGATTGGATGTTTACAAAAATATTAATAAGAAAGCACGTAATGGTGGTGACAGGAATGTGTATGATGAAGCACTAGAAGATTTAGATGGATACTACAAACCAATGATTTGTGCGGCAGTCCACAGGTACAAGTTCTACAGAAGAAAACAAGGGAAAGAAGAAAGTATTGATGACTATGTGGCTGCATTAAAGAACTTAGCGTTGACTTGTAAATTTGAGAATATGCATGATGATTTAATTAGGGATCAAATAGTCATGTGTGCAGCAAATTCTGACATACAAGATGCGCTATGGGCTAAAGAAGAGAAACCACTGCAACAAGTTATTGAGATAGTAAAGAAAGCAGAATTGACGGGTAGATGCGCCAAGGAAGTAATTAATGAAAACAAAGGCAAAGATTATATTTCCACTGTAGTAGCAAAAGTAATAGGAACAAGGAAAAAGAAAACAGACTACATAAGTCAAAGCAAAGAGAAACCTAAACAAAGTATTTATGGGAAAAAATATGAAGAATTAAGATGCTTTCGTTGCGGTAGCAGTAAACATCTTGCAAACGATTGGAATTGTCCAGCAAAAAATAACAAGTGTGGAAAGTGTGGTCTAATTGGCCATTTTCAAAAAGCATGCATAAGGAAAGAGAGAACAAGAGTCAAGTTTGTTCACGAGGAAGGAAGTGAAGATGCGAGCGAGTCATCTGAGGACTCAGAATACAATCTATGTGTACTTAATATCACGGACACAAATGAGGAAAATGAAGATGATGAAAACATAATTTTAAAAAAACCTAAGTGCATAATGACGATTGGTGGTGTAGAGGTGGAGATAATAGCAGATTCCGGTGCTCCGTGTACCATTGTAAACAAAGAGGTGTGGAAAAACAAGTTTCAAGAAGTTCTAGGGAACAGTATGGAAAAACCAGATATAAAGTTGAAAACCTTCACGAACCAACCAATAGAACTCGTGGGTTATAGGAAGTTAAATTTTGTATTCAAAGAAAGAGCAATGGACAGCAAACTGTACGTGGCAGTGACTGGACCCTCTGTTTTAGGGTGGAGGGACAAGGGGAAACTTGGCATTACTCTCAACCCTAACAGAGCAGAACCGGTGTTGGTCATGCAACTGGACACGGCCATGAGTGAGGAACTTGTGGAAAAGTTTCCTAAAGTGTTCAATGGGAAAATAGGAAAATTGAAGGGTTTCCAGCACAAAATCAAGTTAAAGGATAAGACTAACCCATGTGTACATAAAGTAAGGCATGTACCTTTAACACTAAGGGGCACATTAGGATGGCGGGCGGGCTTTGCCCACCCGCCACCCTAACGGGGATGTGGACCACCCGCCTACAGGGCGGGGGTCCCGAATTGGGCATTAGGATGCGGCCGCCACACAGGCGGGCGCATCCTGTATATTTACCATTGCGGCGGGCGGAGCTGAAATCTCCGCCCGCCGCAATGGTAAAAATGCACGTTGTGCATTTCAAAGCACAACATGACAGGCACCGCGCGGTGCCTGCCATGTTGCACATTGAAATACGGGGGGGTACCATAGGTACCCCCCATGTGCACCCCCCAAGCCCCGGACTCCCGGGGGCCCGCAACGGGCCCCCGCAGGGAGGCTCCGCATGTCTTTCCGTGGCGGCAATGCCGCCACAGAAAGGCATTGACAAATGCCCATAGTAATATGGCGGGCGGTGTCTGACAGACACCGCCACCATGTTACTGGTTTTCCGCCCCGGCCGCAAGGCGACCGGGCGGAAAACATGTGGGCGGTGTTTTGCACCGCCGCGGTCCCCCCCGCCATACTAATATGGCGGGGGGGAATTGGGCTGTGGATGTTGGGCGGATTTGCTCCGCCAGGGTGGCGGTGGCCACCGCCACCCTGGCGGAGCAAATCCGCCCGACATCCTAATGGACCCCTAAGAGAAGAAGTCAGAAAATAAATTGATAAACTACTGGAAGCAGACATTATAGAACCCACAGAGTCAGCGCAGTGGGTCGCGCCCTTGGTGGTCGCGAGAAAATAAATATGTATGGACCTAAGGGACCTCAATAAAAATATTCTCATTGACCAGTACCCTTTGCCAAGAATTGGAGAAATGCTGTCCCTCACAAAAGGAATGAAAGTTTTCTCCACAATCGATCTGGCGGCAGCATACCACCAGGTACCCTTACACCCCGATAGCAAACACCTCACCACTTTCATCTCACCATTCGGGTGTTTCAGGTTCAAAAAGGTACCTTTCGGCATAGCGTCTGCTGCAGCGTTATTCCAGAGACTAATACAATAAATCTTTAAGGGTGTGAAAAACATACTCATCTTTCAAGACGACATCCTGGTCATGGAAAAGATCAAAGTGGACACGACAGTAGATTAACACAAGTACTGAAGAAATTGGAGAAATGTGGATTGACAGCTGAATTCAAGAAGTGCAAATTCAGTAAAGATCGAGTCAACTATCTTGGCCATGAAATCTCAAGTGATGGAATAAGACCTAAGAAGGAACTCATCGGAGCAATTAAAGAGGCGACGGTACCAACCAACAAAGATGAACTTAGAGCCTTCTTAGGATTGGTGGAGTACTACTCTAAATTTGTAAAAGACTTTTCAACTAAAACGTACAACATCAGGACACTTCTTAAGAACAAGAGCAAATGTGAGTGGACCAGTGCATGTGAAGAGAGATTTAAGCAACTTAAGAAAGAAATTTGTGAAGCACCGGCTCTGCAAGGATTTGATGGAAAATTGGAATGTGTAATAACAACAGATGCAAGCAGTAAAGGGCTCGGTGCTGTACTCACCCAGATCGAGAGCAATGGTAGTGAGGTAACCATCGCATTTGCCTCACGTTCACTAACAGCGACAGAGGAAAGATACTCTGTGATTGAAAGAGAAGCGTTGGCGTGCGTTTGGGGAATGGAGCATTTCCGCTAGTACATCTAGGGAAAGAAGATAATTTTGAGGTGTGATCACAAACCTCTAACTAAGGTGTTGACTGTGAAAAGGCTGTACAATGCTTCACCACGTTTGGCACGAATGTCCATCGGACTGTTGGATTATAATTATGATGTACAGTACTTACCCGGAGCGAAAAATGTAGTAGCAGATTTTTGGAGCAGGCTTCCGTTGAAACACACAGGTACAACAGCACAAGAAGAGGATCTTAGTGTTGCAAGCATCAGTGAAGAATTCCCTACCATAAAAAGGAGCGAATGGATGGAGAAATGTTCCAATGATAAACAAATTCAAGTTATCAAGGATCACATTGTAAAAGGTAGCCCACAGAAAAAATACTTGGAAAATGAATTACGAATATTTTGGGAACTGAGAAATGAGCTGTCGGTGGAGGACAATCTCATCCTAAGACAAGGAAAAGTAATACCTCCAAAAGGCCTCAGGGAAAGAATAATCAACATATGCCACGAAGGACATTTGGGTATGAACAAAACCAAACAAAGAATAAAATGTTGGTATTGGTGGCCAGGTTGTGACATGCAAGTGGAGAGAGCCATAAGAAAATGCATTGAATGCGAAAATTCAGACAAAATTCAGACGACCCTGCGACCCCCACTTCAGCCATTGAATTGCCCAGACGCACCATGGGAAAGAGTTGGCATTGACATCATGGGACCAGTAAGATGGCAGGATGAAGGAGTGTATGTCTTAGTGCCAGTGGATCACCTTTCAATGTGGTCTGAGGTGAAGGTTTGTGGAAAAGTAGAAACTAGTGACGTGCTTAAAGTCATGGAGAAAGTGTTCACCAGGGTAGGAATCCCAAGAACAATTGTCAGCGATAATGGGAGCCAATTCACTGCAGATGCTTTCAAGAAATTTATAGAAAGGAATGGCATCAACCATAAAAACACATCAGTATACCACCCGGCGGGAAATGGAGCGGTGGAAAGATTCAATAGAGTGATAAAAGGGACCATCCAAATAGCGAATAACAACGGAAAATGCTGGAGGAAAAAAGTGAACAAGATGGTTTGGGGATACAAAATCACACCAGGGGTAAAACCGTTGGTGAGTCCTTTCGAAGTTATGAGGGGTAGGACCCCCATCTCCAAAGACAATATTGGTTGGTTCAAATCTACGATGAGAAAGGAATGGTCAGTAGATGCCATCAGAGAAAAGATCAAAGAAGCACACGAAGCCTATAAAGAAAAATACGACAAGAGCAAGAATTGCAAGGAGTTCAACATCAGAGTAGGAGACAGAGTCAGAGTGAAGAAAAGCGGACACATTGCCAAAGGTGATAGCAAATTCTCTGCGCCTCTGGAAGTAGTGAGGGTTTTCTGTAATTCAGCCTTGCTCAGTGATGGAAGGGTTTGGCACGCCTCTGCAATGTCTGTCTGTCAGAGATTGGAAATTAACCTAGAGGACGGTAGAGAACAATGCCCCGAGCGAGAGGACAAATGCTGCGGAGTATCACAATTTGAGGATGGAGAGTCCAAAGAAGAAGAGGAGGATGGTGATAGAGAAACGCCTGAAACACGTAGTAACCAGACTAGACAAGACTTTGGAAACATCGAGTCTATTGGTGAACGCGAGGACTCCAGCACAGATGCCTCTGTGGTATACCAGGACACATGTGAGATCTACTCTTCTGGAAATAGACAAGAGGAGGATGAGTCTGAGAAAGCAGAGAGTAATCGTATGTACAAAGAGGCAGGAGAATCTTTGCTCAGCAAGGAGGGAACTGTTACAGCACCTGCGGACGCACCTATGTGTGATGCAGTTGGAACTAAAGCAAGCACCAGTAGTTTTGGCAGGGTTCTTAAAAAACCCAGTAGATTTGATGACTTTGTTTGTGAATAGCACTACTTTGCAAATTACTTTAAATCTGCAGCTTGTTTCCTAATGCCTTCTCATAGGGAAGGAGATGTGTTGTGCATTATCCTTTTTCTATTTCCATTACCTGTAACTGCGCGAGCTGTCCCCAGCGCGTAATTGGTTTAGCCAGCTGGAATGTTGACAGCTTGGTTTTTGTTTTGACAGTTGATCAGTTGGTGCCTGGCTGCGACCCTCACGCATGTTGCGGTGTGTTGTCTAATGGAATAAATTACTTTACTCCCACTTGTTCCTGTGAGCCTCTACTTAACACCACCCAGAGTCAAAGCAATAGTGTACTGACCTCACAACTTCAAACTCCTTATTTGTGCAGCCTGGAGTGCCTGCTGCGCATTCTACATAGTTGCCCCAGTGCCCTGGATCTCGATCCTGGTCCAGCAGCCATCTTGAATTGAGACACCTGCTCTGCCACACTGCTCTTCCTGCCTGAGAGCAGCCATCTTGGATTGAGGTGGCCCATCGTCTACAACCTAACCCTGCTTATTGCTGGTGGCCATCTTGGATTGGTAGACCCTCACCTCCCAATTTGTATCTACTGTGCACTGCATCTCAGGCCTCATTGACTGTGAGCGGCCATCTTGGTTTGGGATTGCCCATTACTTTCAAGTATAACTCTATCTACTGCTGACAGCCATCTGGGATTGGGAGGTCCCTCACCTCCCAAATTGTTTCTACTCTGCCTGGCTTTTCAGCATCCATAGGTTCTGCCCTAGCAATGCTCATGGCTATTGTTTCTCCTCTGCCAAGATGCTGTTCCACATTTGTCATCCTTGCCATAGCAATGTTCCTGGCAGTTTCGACCTTGTGGTTCATTATCCACTGGTGCCTACTACTTCTGGTGTGGTGTGCATTTGCTTCGTCTTTGCTACTGCACTGTGTGTACTCAGTCTGCCGTTTGCCATTATGCCTGCTGACCGGCATACGATGCTGCTGTGTTCTTGAAGCCATAGCCCCTGTTTGATATGTCCTAGTAGCACAACATAGGGTTTCAATGGGCTGACTGTATCATGAAATTTGATAGCTTCAGCGAGGTGCTGATGAGTCCGATGA
The DNA here is from genome assembly GCF_964263255.1 of Lissotriton vulgaris. Taxonomy (NCBI): domain Eukaryota; kingdom Metazoa; phylum Chordata; class Amphibia; order Caudata; family Salamandridae; genus Lissotriton; species Lissotriton vulgaris. Next base: position 131,262,778 of record NC_141696.1, on the reverse strand, counting down.
CACCAAAATAATTGATAATCTCAAAAATCTTGTGGACGATGGCGTCAAAAAAACCCTCACAAAAATTCCCAAAGGAAAAGCCAACACCTATTGCAAGCTCAAGGACGAACTTGCAAAAAGTTTAATCCTGCCAACAATGCGAACTATGAAAGGTACATGTTTGGCAAAACTCAACAATAGCCAGAGGAGTCGATGGAGGGTTTCATCGAGCATCTTAAAACCCTCATCAAACACTGTCTGAATTCTCCAATGAACAGGCCATGTGTCTTAGGATCACTGACAGCTGTCAATCAGAAGCATTCTGAAGGCAAATGCTTCAAGAAACTCACTCTCTAACAAAGATGCTTGCCACGGCCCACACAGAGGAATGTGCTGAAAAGCAGGCAGCAGACATGGAAGCGGGTATGAGCACTGGGAAACCTGTACTGGCCATATGCAATAGGCAACAAGTTCGCAAAGCCAATCACGAGACATGGCAGTCGGACACAGGAAATTCTGCTACAGGTGTGGACTGATGTTACCACATAACAGAAAGTGCCCAGCATTCGGACAAGTGTGCAAAGGCTGTGGTAAAGAAAATCATTTCAAATCTGTCTTCTGCACTTGATCAAAACACCACTCCTCTGATGGTAGATTCCTGAACTTCATTGTCGACAGTGGTGCATCTATCAATGTCATCAGCAGGCAAAATCTTGCCACTCTCCAAGACTGTGCGCAGTTAGTTGATACTGAAGGAGGATACAATTATGGGGAGAAGATACACCCATACCCTGCATGGGGAAGTTCATGCCCACCCTCACATACTGTAAGCAAAGTAGCAATGCCACTTTCTATGTTACACACTGTTGAGTACTGTGCCCAAGGTCCTATGTCTAGATCCTTCCTCGAGCCTCAGACTCATACAAGTACACACGGGCACTGAAGTCATTCATCAGGTTCACCTTCCAAATGCCTTGTGCACCTGCCCAGTCCTGCCCAGTCCTACTCCTGAACAAACAGTACATATCTTTCATCATTGATAGTGGGGTGTTGATCAATGTTATGTCCTTTGATCAATTCAAAGCACTCAACCTAGCACTGTAGCTCGAACACTCTCCCATAAGAGTCTGCACCTTGGCCACATCCAAACCACTACATATCAGTGGTTCCTTCACCGCATCCTTTTCACATGGCCCATAATCTGATACAGCTCCCATGTATGAGCTACAAGGCAAGACATCACATGCGTGCCTTCTAAGTTTTGCCACAGTGGCGGCAGTGGGGGTCATCTACATAAACCTCCACCTTGAGACAGTCCCCAACATTACTCACCATTTCCCAACACTCTTTACTGGTCTTGGAAAACTACAAGATACCAGTTTCTGCCTTCACATAGATGTGAGAGTCTGCCCAGTGGCAGAGGGACACAGGAGAGTCGCATTTTATCTTCAAGAAGCTGTATAAAGAGAAATTGACAACCTCCTCAACCTTAATATCATCAAGCCATCTGAGGGCCCCACACCTTGGGTGTCTCCTATTGTGGTCGTCCCGAAGAAGTATAATCCAGGGGCTGGCAGTATATGCATAGATATGCGCCAGCCAAACAAGACAATACACTGAGATCGCCATCCCAGTCCGTACATCGCAGATATGATCACCCAAGTCAATGTCTGCAAACTGGACCTTAACAAGGGCTACCATCTGATTGAACTGGAGGAGAGGTGCGGAAATATCACAACATTTATCACTCATTTGTGCTTGTTCTGCTACAAGAGACTGAATTACGAGATTTTGCCTGCAGAATTTTTTTTTCAGGAAGTCATCCGCAAGATCATTCAGCAAGTGAAGAACGTGTTCAACTACAGCAGCAACGAACACATTTCTTGAGGCCACCCGCGATGCACGTGATGGTGCATTTTTTCTGTGAAGCTGGTCTCACCCTCAAATCCAGCAAATATGAATTCCATTAGACCAAGTTGAAATTCTTTGGACACCTTTCTCATAGAAGAGAGTATGAATCCTGACCCAGACAAGGTTGCTGCCCTTGCATCTGCCAATCCGCCAGGGAATGTCCTCATGCTCCATTCCTTCCTGGGTACGAGCAGCTGTGCGCCAAATACGTTTGACACTATGCCAACATCAGTGCTCCTCCTCGACACCTCACAAGACAAGGGGTAGCTTTCCAGTGGTCTCTTGACTCTGAGCCGAGTTTCCAATAAATAAAGACTGCTATGGCCAAGGCCACCATCAAGGCATATTCAACTCCAAGCTGCATATTGAAGTGATGGTTGCAAACCCAGTAGTGCTTGCTGCTTTTCTGGCTCAAAACTCTGGAACCCTGGAGGCCCAATGTCACATAGTCGCATATGCCAGCAGAGCTGATCAGATACTGCAAAGGCTTATTCCCTACCAGCCACGGCCCGTGGAGGGAGTTTCGGTGGGGCAGAGAGGCGGGGCAGGGGAGGGGCAGGGTGGGGGGTGCTAAAAACTGGAGTATAGATAATTGAAGGTAAGTAAACAATTTAATTAATAAAACAAATTTCGTAGCACGCCCTGCATCGCAAAATGCGATGCAGGGTTCGCTACGAAAGTTCAGCCACACTCATGTGTGAGCGGTCCATACACACCAAGTTACCACAGTGGACGTCAGAGCACCCTGTGAGCTCTGATGTAGTCATAGCCACGGACGAGAGAAGAAAAAGAAAATGAAAGCTCATGCTGGTGTCAGACAGCAGGTGCAGGAAGCACTCTTCAAAGCAGGTAACAGGGTGGTAGCCAAGTAAAAGCAACAGAAGAAAGCCGACACCTCTTTCAACACTCAACCCTTACGTTCTGCCCTGGAAAATAGATAACCAGAAATACATCACATTTAGGGTATAGTGAACACAGTCAGGACCTTGATCACCTCTCAACCTTGGCAAAAGGTCTGACGTGCCAACTCTTATACTGCATGACCAGAGGTGTACCGAGCTGCAGGCTCCACCACTGAAGATTGGGTCTAGCAGAGTGATGTCTACACCTCCCAGACTTATTGAGGACGTTTGATTTATAATAATGTTTAAATGGTAGAGATGTAGAGTCAGGGTCTCTAGGACCATGCCTCTGCCTCAGGTCAGAGACAGGAGGCACAAGAGATAAAAGGGGACAGGAACAGGAAAGAAGGGTTTTAGAGCAAGATCTTCAGCCAAGGTGTAATATGAGGCTACCTCGCACTGCACAGCTGAAGTTAAATAAAGAAACCTTACAACATTCCTTGTGGTTATAACTTCCCCCAACACGAGAGTGAAGTTGTTCTTTTTTTTTAAATAGGCCCTTCATACTTGTTGACACCCAAAATCAAGTAGCCAATGAGGTTATTAGTACCTGTGGCCCAATCTTACCCAGTGCAGACACACAAAGGCCAGCGGTCCTTTTCAGCTCTACTTTCCTAATTCACACTCTAATTGAACTTCCAGGGAAACAACAGCAGTGACAACAATATTATGCATTCTGATTGGCTGAACCAGTTTCAGCATTCCATATAAAGCGATGATCGTGTATGAAAGCTAGATCATCTTATCTGTTAGATCAGAAAATCTGAATAAGGTGATACTCTACAGACTGTACTTTCAGAAACACATTGACACTGCTCACACACTGTCATACCGGTTGCAAGTGAGCATACAGGGCTTATGTTCCACCACAGAAATTATTGTATTTCTCGACTGTACAAAAACCTCAGCTCACTGAGTATTATTACAGTGATATTAATTATCCTCCCTGAAAAGATGGCATCCAGGAACACTACAGAGTAGAAAAATGCAAGTCCAAGTCTTGAGTGGTAAGCCATGGGGGCCCCAGTCATTTTTTCTGTCACTGCCCCACCAAAAGGAACACTTTAAGACAACTAGCATAACCAAGGCTTTAACCTACCATCCAGTGAGCACTCAGAGGTCAAGAGTCCTACCACTGCTCCACAGCACCTGCCAACTGTGTCCTGCCCGAATTCCCATCCACAGAAACAAACTGATGAAGGGCAACAAGCATGCCCGCGGCATCAGTCCTGCCCCACTATCCAGCATATTCACAGAGGTCATGTGACATTATCATTACCTCGCGTCGCAAGCCAATCTCAGCCAGCTCTGGTTTCCTGCAAACATGTTTAAGAGGGCCAAAAAGCATGTTCAGGGCCTTAGTGTAATCCCACACGCCAGTGTGCTCAGAAAAGTTACATGACCACAAGCTGCTTTGCTGTCACAGCAAATCACAGCCTGCCCAGCTTTCACACCATCATGAAAAAGTTCAAGAAGGCCACCTAGAGCTCTCAAGGTCTGGGTGTTTCCTGGGTCTTGCCCGACAATCCAGTGTCCTCACAGAGGTCCTGCAGCCGACTGCTGCTCAACAGCCCCAACCAATGATGGCCTGCCCAGCTTTGCCATCAGGTTCACGAAATCCAATCAGCATGCAAAAAGGCTCCATCTCAGCAAATAAGTGAGCATGCTCACAGAGCTTAAATGAGCTACCCACACGTGCACAGCTGAAGGCAATCACAGCCAACCCAACTCGTCCGCCACCAGAAACAGGTTCAAGGAGGCCAACCATTGTGCTCAAGACCTCAATCTCACGCCACAAGCCAATGCCTTAATAAATTTCACATGACCAATCACTTCTCCACTGCCTCAACCAATCGCTATACCCCCATCTTTCAAACCACCGAGAACTGATTCATGAAAGCCAGCCAACACACCGAAGGCTGCAGTTTCATCCAATGAGCCAGAAACAGTATCTATTCTCCCTGCTCCCTATTGTAGATGCCACCTAACAATGAGGAGGAAAGCAGAGGAATGGTATGTGGACTGTGGTTAGTCTCTTTTTAAATCCACAACTGGCCATTTGGTGTGCGTGGTCGCCAATCCAAGAAGTAGCCTACAGAAAATTGACAACTCGATCCAGGGAGTACTATTAACTGGACACCAAGAGAGTAATGTGGATCCTGGCAGGCGGTCCCCTGGTTTGTCCTATTTAGAAATCCCCACCTGTCTGGTGGGGATCATTATGCTATAAAGGGCGCTGCTGGGACTCCCCTCACTACACTGCAGGCTTGCCGAGCATGATCAGCAAAGTTTTTTTATTAGAGAAACTTTGCTCCCAAAAGCAGGAGTTTCATTTCATTAGCCTAAAAACACAAATATCAATAAAGCAAAGTGATTGTTCTCCCTGTGCACTGGGCACTTACAAGAATTTCTCTGCCAACATTCACCATGCCTCACAGGAGTTGCTAGCACCTTATATTTTTGGTGATATTCTTTATTTTAACTGTTCTACTTTCCTATAGTTTCTTATAGTTATATATAAGACCCTTGGCATTGTCAAACCGGTTTCAGTAATCTCAATTCAGTCTCAAATGGGGTTTTAAGAACAAATCAGAATTACAAATAAAGTGCAGTTTTTCCCCTGCACAACTTTCCCAAAGTAATACCTGCCATAACTTGTGCAGGAAAACCCTAAAAACTGTTGAGTTCTGAATGTGACGTAGTATTGGTCTAGCAGCCCAGTCCCAAAGCGATGTTACCAGACAGGATTTCCAGCCTGTAAAATAGACTTTCGTGTTCCTGCACCTGAAGCATCCAGGTGCAGGAACACCTGGCGACTTATAGTTAGGCATCGTGGGATCTGCCCTGATGAGTACCACTCCACTCAACACGTAATAGTGGCCTTGGTGGACACTCTACATGCGTTAATGTTAAGAGCTGGGCACACTTCAGGAAAACTGTATCCTGTGTAGTTTCCCTCGAGAGCCTTTAGAATTCTTTGAGAATACCATAAAAGTTGGAAATGTGCCAAAAACCTTGAAATAGTAATGAGGAAGCCGATTTGATGTTTATCCCCTATTGCCAATTCATTGTTTGTTGTCTCGTTCAATACGACTGCCTTGATGTCATGATCCGATCACTATGGGCCTGATTTACAGAACTAACTTAAGACAAAATCCTAAACTTACTACTTTTGGTATTCACAGAAGTTAGGATTTTGTCTTAAATTTGTCTTAAGACAAACTTAAGACAGACTTAAGACAAAATCCTAACTTAAGTCTGTCTTAAGTCTGTCTTAAGTCTGTTTTAAGACAAAATCCTAACTTCTATGAATACCAAAAGTAGTAAGTTTAGGATTTTGTCTTAAGTTAGTTCTTTGAATCGGGCCCCATGTGCCATACTAATGTCCTTTATTTGATATATATGACTTCACAGATGCCTCAGGTCAATTGGAACTGTATTTAACATTAGATATGCCTGTTTTGCACAGACGTTTGTTAACCTATTTCTGTCTAAACTTGTCTCCACATAATTTAGTCAGCTGGAATAAGTCATTAGAACCTGCTATTTGCACATTTGATATGGCTGTTGCCCATGACACTTTCCATGTTGTTTTTATAAGTCGTAAATTTGCCAACCTGAGACATATGCATATTCGTCCAATACTTTTGTCACTGAATCTTAACTAAGTGAGGTCTGCTCTGTTGTACCTCCAATTTTTAGACAATTGTACTGTTTGTTTTTATGTACCTAGGTTTTTTTTTGGGGGGGGGGTTCAGTCTACTCGTTGAAACAACTTTTGCCTTATTCTTGTGTCTTTTATTAACTTTGTATTTGTATCTGCTTTTATGAGTTACTGTGATACACTGAATAAAGTGACTTTGATTTGATTTTGACTTCATGCACTCCACTATCTAACCAATGTCCTTTTATCTGTCAAGGTGCTGTATACCGAGAGGTTAACTCGCCAAGGGGACAAGGACCATGACCTTCAGAATAAATTGCTTAAATGCTTTGCCTTCAATTAACCCATGTGGTAGTCTGGGTGCCATGTTGTTCATTCCCAAGGCATCATGGGAGCCCTGCGCTAATGAACTTTCAGACCGCCTGGAACACTGCAGGAGAACGCTGCTTGATCTCGTCTGAAGTTGTCACATACATGACCATGTAGTAAACTATCTCTGGGCTCACCTTAATAAATAAGTGTTTATCTGGCGGTGTTGTGTATTTTCTAACAAATTCTCTAAAGGGTGCACAAAAGTCAAGTTCTTTCACTAAAACACAATTTGAATAAATCTTTTTCAGCCCTCACCATGCAGTTTTGTTTGGTCCAAAGGCTCTTTCGTATGCATATTCAATTATTAGTGTTCAAAAAAACCTAAAACAAATATCAAAATTCATTAGAATTGAATTGTTATAAACAAAATCGCCAAAATAAGCTATAAAATAATGTAGCCGCCCCTAGGAACAAATATTGATGGAGATGCAGCAATACTGCACTCTGAGCTGAAAAGAAGTCTCTCTCTGGCTCTCCACGTCTCCAACAGGTATCTTCTCTTTTTTTTGTTTTTATTTTATTGATGGTATGCAAGGAGCATGCAAGATACAGAGAAGCAAACAAAAAACAAACAAAAGACAATTCATCACAATACAATACATCACAATACATAAACAACAGGTATCTTCTCACTGTGGTTTTTGTCACCAGTGTCTTCAGGTCACTCAGCAGGTAAAAGAGCGCAGCTCCAGTGTTTCTGCATCATTGAAGCTTCTGGGCTTTCCATGTAAGGTGTATTAGGTAGCCACATTGAAGAATGTTGCAAATTAATTACGTTTGCTTTCCAAAATGGATTCTTGATAGATACACATTTCAGACTTATGATACACAACATCACATAACATATTCCAGAGGCAGCTACAGACTGGGATTCCTAAAACTAATTTTTGCACCCTTTTTAAAAAAAATATAGTATTTCTTACATTTCTACGAGTACCAACACTGACGATGTGTCCGTTTTAATACAGGAATATGAGGTGGTAAAGCAATACATGAAACTGCAAATAGATATCAAAAGAATGTCAACACATGCACACGTCACGGACATGCAAATGAGCACCTGAAGTGACATTCCATGCCAGGTGACACTTGATAGCATCACAGCTACGGGGAGAGCAAGGGTGGAATCTACTAAAAGTAAGCAGAAACCCATGAGCTTTGTTTGTTTTCTTTTTCTGCTCCTGAGTTCCAAACCACTGACACGAGGAGCAAAAAGGGCAGTGCCCGGGGAGTCAAAAGGTAAGCAAGAGAAAGCACCATCTTCGCCTGGCTGACCCTTGTTGACATCCATACTCAGCAGATACAATCCAAGTTGTGCCAGATGTTTATGATTCACATTTTGAGGTATCTTTTTTCTTTCTGGATCTTCAAGCTTAGTGCACAAAGCCAGTTTTGGCCTTCAGTTCATATAAACCGGTGCCGTTCATTGGATGATCTCCGGGAGCGCAGTGGGCTTGTGCCAGTGCTTTTTTGTCCCCTGAGAACTTTGATATTGTAGAACAGACCACAGATGTGTGACAACCCCTTCTATAATACCAATAGCTCACCAAGGGTGTTCCTTCAGTTACATGGGGGCGTGGCCACATGGACATGAGGAAATCCTTTGACTCTGCACCTGTTCCATATTACAAATGTGTGTGCGTAGGCAAGGAGGATGTCAGAAGGTGCATTAACTATCCACCATACAGTCAGTCCACCCCGAGGGGGCCATTTGAAGGGGGGAAGCGGTTCCAGGGAACTCCCATGCATTCTCCTACAGCAGATGCAGTCACTCAATGCACACGTCCACTGGAGGTCTCTGTTCCCCTCTAAAGTACAGGCAGACCAGCTGCTTCATACAGCCGGTCTGTTTTTTACCATTGCGCTATTCTCAGGGTGGGTTCACACTGCCCAGGTCTCAGTGCCAGTGTGTGCTGCGGGGCATCAAATTCATAATGCAACCCCAACAGCATGCAGGCTTTTTGCACATCAGGCCGCAGACACCTGCATGGCACTGGTGCAGTGCCCGTGCAATGTGAAGCAGCATTGTCTCCTTTGCATTGGGCTGGTATAAAGACCCATGGAAATCACACTAGCTATGTGCTCCAAATAGCGCTCTTTGGGAGGCGGTGTAGGGAGTGACAGTGCACACATGTAATACTCATGTAATGAAACATGGAGAGGCAATTGGAACACCACTGCATGAGTCAATGCTGAACGCGCTCCAGCACATACAGTAACAGTGATTCAGTATAATGGGAAAGGGCATACAGCCAGATTCATCATCGGCATGTTTTGCGAGTCTGTAATAGCGAATAATAAGGAATCGCTATTACGGACTCGCAAAACGGGATTCATGTAGGAATCGCAATATTTATTGCGATTCCTACAGCTTCCTTATTTGCGATTAGCTAATTGCTAATCGCAAATGAGAAATAACTCCCCTAAAGGCCCATAGGAATGAATGGGGCCTAAAGGCCCATAGGAATGAATGGGAAGACATATCAATGTGCAAATCGCTATTAGCAATTCGCATTTTGATTTTGCGATTTCAAGGGTGCAGGGGTGTCCAATGGACACCCTGTTGCACCCCTGAAATGTAAATGTAGCCTGATGTTGCGCACACACATGTCCAAAGGACATGTGTATGTGTAACATACCACTTAGAAAAATGCACTAAAGTGCATTTTTCTAAGTTTTCGCTATTTACCACGAAGTTACACTTCGCGGTAAATAGCGGCCAGAAATAGCGAATTCTCAAATAATAAATGGATAATGAATTGCATTTAAGGAATCTCAAATAGAGATTCCTTAAATGCAATTCCTCGCAAATATGCGATTTCGCAATTACCGATTTTTGCATTTGGGATGATGAATCCCAAATGCAAAAATTGCGCTTGCAAAGGGCCAGATTCGCAGAATCCGGCCCTTTGCGAGCCGATTTTTCTTTCATGAATCTAGCTGATAGTGGCCAGAGTGTCCTGTTCCCCTCTCATCCTCATGCAGGAAGTTGGCCTATTGCCACAACGAGTGAATAGTTCATAGTAGAATAAAGTGAAAGGTATTGAAGGGTTATTGAAGGACAGGGGACAATAAAACTGCTCGCCAAAGAACCTAATAGAGGAAAAATACTTTGGCAGTTGCCTCTCAGAAGCTATTATAACATTCATTGGTTGATAATTTTGAAATGGTGAATTAGGTTTCTCCCTTACTGATTCTTAGCACTTAAATTAGCCAATCTAACAAGGTTGTCAAGGTCATGACCAGGAAGCTCCTGGAATTTAGGCCTACATATGGCCTCTAGGAAGTGTAATTTTTTTGCACAAGCTATGTGAGCATTGTTCCTTTCTTTGCAAGCACTTTGCATGCCTACTCCTACCCCAACAGCTTTAGTAGCACTCTGATCTCCAGAATGTGTAGGTGTATTCTGATCTTTAGTACACAACGTTGGCTAACATCTGCATTTTTACTGGTCGCAAGATGGCAAAACAGCACATGCAACCCAGTAAATGGGTAACCAATAAGGCAAGGTCCAGAATGAGAGCACAAACTGCGAAACAGGCAGCAGATCTTATTGAAATTTAAAAAATATCTCCCTGGAACATGAAGCACAATTTTCAAGTCAGGTAGACGTGGTGTCTGTTAGGGATAGTGCTCAGCCCATAGCAGGCATTGTAGGCTTATCCTATGGGATAATGTAATGCAAGACCTGGGACACTATGGGCTCCATGCTCATAAGGATGGAAAACAGAGGGCTGTTTAGCAGATCCCGCCAAATGTTCTAGCGTCACTGAAGGTCATAATGAACTACAAGACTCAGCACTCTCCCCCTTACTTTTAAATCTCTAAGCTGTGTCCCTGGCACAAGTTCTTACCCCTCCTGATGTACACTTTGAAATTATGCTTACAATACCCAGATACACAGTTCACTGATTGAGACCCTAAAAAGAAAATCACAAATTGCCTTAACCACGTTAATCATGTGATGCAAGTACATTTTCTTTGTCAGAAAAGATCAAAAATGAAAGTTCCGCAGTTTGGTGTAAAAATCCCAAATACCTGTTGAATGGCCACAGAACTTGGAAAGCCCCGCACCCACTATTACCAACACAAAAACACAATAGCTTGGAAGTCGATTCAACACTGACATGTCTTTTTATAACCCACCTGCAGCTACAATTACTTTTAAACATCCTGAGGGCCTATTCACAAAGAAATGTTAGAGTATGTAGAGTTGTACCCCTTTTGTGATCTTTTACGTACTCCTACATGCCTTTGTAATTCAGCCACAAAATATCTAAAACGGGATCCAAACTCCAATCACTCAGGTCGACAAAATGTCTTGATTCCCAAACGCACAGTTTGTTGGAGAAACTCAGCAGATACTTGGCCATCACTGATATCTAGATCCAGGCAAAAGTGCCAAAATTCATTGCCAATAGGACCAGAGTCTGTGATCTGAAAACACTAGGGCGTTGATATACTTCGTCACTGACCTGTTGGCCTTTATCAACAGAAGACAACATTGTGATCTTCCTTTGGTGAATGTTTTTACCATGAAAGATACTGCTAATAACTCAAAACAGTTGATATGAAAGCCCATCTCTTGCTATGACCATAGCCTATATAACTGGTGTCTGCATCTACCACCTTCGACCACTATCTATGGCGTCATGTCGATCGCTGCTCACCCATCCCAGACCTCCATATGAGTCAGCCACCATTTAAAGTCTGTACTAGCTTCCTCTGACCAAGAGACCTGATCTGAACATGAAAGACCCATCCTTAGGTGTGTTGTTTTCATTATCTACAAGGCCCAATAATTTCCTGAATTTATGTCAATGCTAGATGCCTCTCCCCTTGGCTGCAAGGTGAGTGGACCTTCACTTACAACAGCCCTCCTCCCGCCCCCACCATCATTTGCTGGATTACTTGCTACAACATTAACATCAACATTAGTTCCTGTGCTCAGAGACGAAGGTAAGGGCCCCTGCGGGACAACGATAGCATTCGTAGTGTCCATGGATGATACACAACAGTTGTTAGTGGTCATATCCTGAGGTTGACAATTGCCGGGGCATTTAGACCTGGATGTAGTCCGAGCCTGGGACCATGCATATGCTAGTTCTAAACAAACCAGTCTGCTCTCGATTATATCTAGCCTGTCATTGATTGGAAGGCATGTTTTATGAAAAGTGGCTTCCATCCTGGTCCAGAAATCCCTTCCCATTTCCATCGGGGCCTCATCAATTGAAGTCGGGGGCAAGGTTGTTATATCACTTGCAGTACAGTCGGGATCTGGTTGCAAGTTCGCTGGAGGGGTAACGTTATCAGAGTCTTTATTAATTTTCCTTGACTTTGAGTGTTTCCCTTTGCCAGCCGCTACCCCACGTTTTCTCTTAGTACTTTGATTCTTCCCCCTACCCTCGCTTTGCTGACTCGGATGTCCCTGCTTGGCATTGGTTGCGGACCGAGTCGTAATACACTGTACCACTTCTCCTTCAAGCCTGATTACGCGTTGTTTCAATGTTACTCTGTCGGTGAGGTTGGCTTCATCAGAATCGGGGAGGCAGCGATCAGACTTGTGCTCTAGCATACAGTTTGGTGCCTCACCTACTATAATGCTTCCTTGGTTAAGCTCCACACTAGGGGGATGCAATGGCAATCGTACTTGTGCCAAATTACCCAGGGAAGAGCGTTTTTCCGATAGGATCTCAATAGATAGTCTTTTTTCCGCCATAACAATTTCCTTTTCAACAATATTGGTTGCTCTTTTCAGGAACTGGTCAAGAGTTCCCACTATGGAACCACTCATTAATGATTTTCTACATTTCCTTCCTGACGGTGATGCCATTATCAGAATCACAGTACTTTTCCTTATTTCTGTGTTAAGAGCAAACCCAAACGTTGAATCTCCAGGGATGGTAGTGAAGATACAAATGATGTAATGTAAATATTAGACTGTCACTGACCATTTATATGGAGGATTAAAGGAAGCAGTCCCGTCCCGGCCTCAAACGGTCTTTAACGGGCTACAACGGGCCCACCCTTGGCCCGGGCTTCGCCTGTCTCGTCCCGCATGCGTCCCGCAACGCGGGTCTGGGCGCTGGTTAAATGCGCCTCCTGGCGCTGGTGGAACGTGTGCAGAGCGCGCCGCCACTGAGCCTGCCGGGAGATGTAGTCCCGGGGCGGCGGCGCGAGTCGTGGCGTCTTGTGACTCCTGGCGTTGGCGGCGTAGTGACCTGGGCTCTCGCTACTCCAGTAAGTCTCCTGGTACGGATCAGTGGGAGGCCCTTTCCTGCCAGTGATTTGTGGATGATACAAGGAGCTTTAAAATGTACTCTTTGCTGAACAGGGAGCCAGTGAAGAATGGCCAGGGCCGGCCTAGCAGAAGTACGCTTGGGGGCGTTCATCAACATGCGTGCCGCACAGTTTTTACAATTTGTAATCTTTTGATAGTGGCCAGGGGGCTCCCAGGTAGAACGCATTGGCGTAATCAAGCCGAGACAATGCAATAGCCTGTACCAATAATCGTCTAGCTGCAAACGGAAGCATAGGAAGTATCTTTCTAAACCTTCTGAGCAGTCAGTAGCAGCTTGTTGCCACAGTACGCGATTGATCTCCAAAATCTAGATTGGAGTCAATCCATACTCCTAAGCTCTTGACTCGATTTTTCGGGACCAGGGGGGGGTGTGGGGGGGGGACCAAACAGTTAGGCCACATATGATCAATATTTAAGGGAGCGGCAGTCCCAAAGAGCATAAGCTCAGTCTTGGCTCCATTAAGCTTCAAGAAGGAGCTGCTCATCAATCCAGAGACTTTCTTAAGGCAGGTGGCCAAATCAGGGTCTAATCGGTTAGATTGTTTTAGGGAGACAATCGATTGAGTATCGTCGGCATAAGAAATGACCTGTACACCAAATGGGAGTACTATTTCTGCCAACAAACTCATGTAGACATTGAACATCGTGGGGCTCAGGGAGGATCAATGAGGTACCCCACAAGACAGTGAAATAGATTTTGAAGAACATTCTCCTTCAAAAACCGAGTAAACCCTATCCTGGAGGAAGGACTGTAGCCACATAAGTGCCAGCCCTGTCACTCCAGCATCCCTCAGTCTTTGTATCATGAGGTGAAGGTTGATGGTATCGAAGGCTGCGATGAGATCTAATAGGATAAGAACAGCGCTGCCTCCACCGTCAAGAGTCTTCCTGATTTCTTCTACTGCAGCCAACATGGCTTTTTCTGTTCCTTGTTGGGGTCTAAAGCCAGTCTGTGTCACATGTAGACGGTTATTATATTCCAGGAATGCCAATACAATTGAGTTAGTGTATTTTTCCTCTAATTTACTAACCCCAATTATTAGGATCAAGGTTTTTTTTTTTAGAAGAGCTTTAACTCTGGCATGTCTCCATTGCGGTGGCACAATCCCAGTTTTAAATGATGAATTTATACAATCAAGTATAACAGGTGCCACTACTTCAGAGACTTTTTGAAGAACACTGGGGGGAGTGACATCTGAAGGAGAACCCGATTTGAGTTCTTTAAGCAACCTTTGCAGGGTCTTGGGATCCAAAAGGGGAAATTCCTCCAGCAGTGGACTGGGGGAGGGGGAGGTAACTCCACCACTTGATACAAGCATTTGTGAGGCAGGGACATGGAGGAAAGAGTTGTAGATGTTTTGTATTTTTTTGCGAAAAAATCAGCAATTTGGTCACATCGTAATTGGACATTCTCAGTGCCAGTAAGAGAAGTAGCAGGAATGAGAAGATTATTAGCAATTTTGAATATCTCACGCAAAGAGTTCGCCGCAAGGATCTTCCCTGATAGTAGAGAGCTTGCGCAATTTTTATTTCCTTTTTATAAATTTTAATGGCTTCTCGATATTTGATTCAAGCTGTCGTAAATGGTGGGAATACCATTTTTTTTTCTCCCACTTTATCTGAAATATCTGTTTTGGGAAGAACAGAGTTGAGTGCCTGATCGATCTAATTATTAAGATTTACATTAGCCACAATAGGATTAGGATGGGATATGGGGACAGTATCAGTCAGGATGCTAATAAAGGTGTTCTGATGGGAGTCTAGACCATTGGCGAACAATTTTTGTGGCTCTGACCATACGTATATACGCCTCCGGTAGTGTCAAAGTAAAGGGGAGTACGAAGTGGTCCGACCATGTGATGGGGACAGCGTCTTCTACTGAGAAATGGTTAATGTTGCAGAATATAGGATCCAACAGGTGACCTTAGAATGAGTGGCGCTATTCACTTTCAATAAGAATTGGAACATAGCCAATTTGTCCACCAGTCCTTGTGTGGAGACTGATGAATCATCCTCGAAATGCAAATTGAAATCGCCCATGATTGTGAAGTTAGGGGAGGAGCTAGCTAAATTAGCTGCCACCTCCTCAAGGTCTTTCTTAAAAAGACAAAGGGGACCTGGCGGGCGATATATCAAGATACCTGAGAAAGTGAATGTGGGTGTTAAATCCATCACAAAAAAAAGGCTTTCGCAATCAGGGACTGGGTTCTCATTTATTCTGCAAACAAGATTGGCCTTATGAATTATGGCCAAGCCTCCTATCCCGACCTGGTTTATGATCAAGCCTTTGAATAGCATAATTAGATGGAAGCGATTGAACAGCATCAAAATCGGTGTCACTACTTAGCTACGTTTCTGTTAAAAATAAAACATCCGGATTCTTCTCTGAGAGAAGCAAGTGGATTTCAATTGAATGTTTAGGAAGCGAGCGGCAATTGAGTAGGCTCATGGTAATCTTTCCATCGTTAAAAGTGGCAGATGAAATGGGGAGGGAGCTTTGAAAATGGAATCTACAGTTGATACATTGTGAATTAATGTCTGGCAACACAACATGTGCACATTTACTCGGTACCTTGTTCCTCATGGCATGGAGCTGTACCGCATCAAAAGTGATCTTTCCTCTCTTGAAACAGGCATAAGTTCCTGCCCCTGGCCCCGTTTGGCTGCGGACGGGCGCAGACGGGCCTTAGTGCCAATTTATGGTTGCCGGAATGAAATTAACTCTGGTTCAAATTCTTCATCATCTTCGACTTTAGCAGCAATATTATCTGTACTCTAGTCTCCACCCCTGCCTTAACTGGGGAGGTTATTCTCCTATGTTTTGGTTGCAAGGACACATCCCACCTGGATACTGGGCCAGTACCATCCCTGACGAGGCCCCATGACAGACCTCATGAATTCCAGCAGTCATATCTGTGATGACCCTCTGTGTCTGTACATTGCCATCAGTCCTATTGGGTGACAACGTCGGTGTCTAGCCCTTTCCTTTCTCCGGTTGGGAGCTCAATACTCAGTACGCAGTCACCACAAATAGAGAGCACTCAAACTGCATCAAAATTTTTCTTTTGTGATTAAGGGCTTGCTTATGGCTCTTTTTCTTTTGTCCTTCTTATGGCTTCCTGCATCTTTTACAGCTGCTTCTTCAGCTCTTCGGTAAAAGAACACCTTGCCCAGTTTGTACCACTGTCCCCCTTTATACCAGCATTTTTGTCTTTCTAATCTATCCTGTTGTTTCCTCATAGGAAGGCTTTTCAGGGGCTTAAAAGACAAGCTCCCGAGCCTCTGAAACTGCACCGCTTACCGTGGTATCCACTGAAGTCTCCATGACTCTCTAAGAGGTCCTAGCCAGGGAGGTATCAACCTGCTGCGACTCTCCTTCATGGGATTCATAGGATCCATCTCCACCTTCTTGATCATTCTCTGTTTTCTCAGTCACCTTGGATTAGGTTAATCATCATTAAGTGCAGTGAAATCTGAGGTATTTTCTGTTCTAGTGTATTCACCGCAGTGTCTTTTAATTATGATTTTTTTTTTATTTCTACTAATACCTGTTCTGGTGGATTTAAACCAGCAAGGTACTATGACCAAATCCTAAATAGAGTAAACTAAAATGAATGACCAATGCCCTCTAACCACTGCTTCCTTTGTGTGTCATGTGTATCCAGACAGCACGTTTCTATTAAAGTTCCAGTGTTCAGCTGTGCCTGCTTCCTAGTGCAGAGACGGGGGAGCATGAGATAGGCACTCGCTTATATCCACCGGGTAGGTGCCGATCTGAGCTCTTACTTAGAAGTGACCACTCAACTCCATTCTCATTTAACATCGCCCAGCGGCAGCACACTCCTCTGGAATAACAATTGAACAAAGCTGGCAATTTAACAAACCTACATCAATCCTACTCGATGCGTGATATGATTCAGGTATCAATTAATTTTCAATGGATGGAATTCAGACCATAATGAAGAACTTGTCTCTGGATGAGCCTCAAAGAAAAGAGGAAGAGGGGGAACAGGCAAAGTACGCATGATGGTTTGGCTAAGCCAAAGACTGCCAGCTAAGCTGTCTTGCGCACTTAGGGGTCCATTAGGATGGCGGGCGGATTACCCCCGCCAGGCTGGCGGTAGCCACTGCCAGCCTGGCGGGGGCAATCCGCCCGCCATCCTTCCCTGTATTGCCCCCCGCCATATTAGAATGGCGGGGAGACCACCGCGGAGCAAAACACCGCCCGCCACTTTTCCGCCCCGGTCGCCTTGCGGCCGGGGCAGAAAAGGAATAATATGGTGGCGGTGTCTATCAGACACCGCCAGCCATATTATTATGGGCATTTTACAATGCCTTTCCGTGGCTGCAATGCCGCCACGGAAAGGCAGGCGGACTTCACTCTGGGGGCCCCCTGTGGGCCCCCAGAGTGAAGCACAGTAGGGGTTGCACATGGGGGGTACCTATGGTACCCCCTGCATTTGCATAATGAAAGCGGCAGGCACCGCGCGGTGCCTGCCGCTTTCATTATGCAAATGCTGCAATGCATTTTTAACATTGTGGCGGGTGTGCAGATAGCACCGCCCGCCACAATGCTAAAATAACAGGATGTCCCCCGCCACTGTGGCGGGCACATCCTAATGCCACCCCCGGGACCCCCGCCCTTAAGGCGGACGTTCCCGTTTACCGCTAGGGTGGCGGGCGGGCAAAGCCCGCCCGCCATCCTAATGAGGCCTTTAGTGTGCACAGTCCAATCCTCCTCCCTGAGCCACCAGCCCCGCCCCGCCCTAACCCTACCCGCAGTGAAAAATAAAATGATAATAATCTTATTATTATCATTTTATTTTTCCCTTTTCCACAGCACTGAGAGCAGTGGGGGGACGCTCCTCTACCTTATCTGAGTAGCCGCTCCCTGGTCTTGACATAGAATATAATGTGAGAACCTATTACATTTTCTCCGGATAATGGATGAATTCGAGAATATCCATATAAATAATAATTCTTTGAGAATATCACTTAAATCTTATTGTAATATGGTGTTCCTGATATGCATCTCGCTGCTCATTTTACCAATGCTCTGAAGTAGTCCAAACAAAAAAACATTTCTAGTTAATAAGAGTTAATTTTAGGCTAGGGTTTCTTCACTCAATTATATTTCACTTATGTTCATTATTGAAAATAATGTCTTACTTAATCTTTCAGCATCCCTTTACTTCATCTCTGCACTGGTGACATTTTTTTCTGTGTTATCAATTGGCTATCATCTATTTGCTTTGTCCTGTCATACATGATAATGCAACATAGATTTGCCATTTCTTCACCAGAGCAAAGTTTCTTCAATATAGCCTGTGTTTCAGTGGTTCATAAGAGGTGACATTAAGGTAATTGGGTAACCCTGTGATGGTGACAATTCTATTGCTACCAAGGAGTGACAGGCGCTGCATGTGTAAAACTGGTCCATGGTACATGGAGCCTGATTTAGAACTTGGAGGACGGGTTACTCCGTCACAATGGTGACAGATATGTCTTCTGCCGAAATATAGAACCCGTAGGATATAGCGGGATTTATATTTCGGGGATGGGCCTTAGTCTGATCACCCTTTAAACAGCATTGAAGTGTTTTCTTAATTACAGCTGTCTATCTCAGGGCTTTCCTTATTCCTTTCTTTACTTCTCTGCATGACAGGGGTCCGTGTGAGTGCCACTGAAAACACTACTTGTTTTTCTGGTATGTCCCCTTTACATGATAAACAAAATATATTAAAATAGAAAGAGCTCACTTAAACAAAAAATAAATGTTTAAGATGTTAAATATGTGACAAACGTATTTGACAATTTGGAGCAGTTGTAGTTTGGTAATTTTGGGTAGCACAGGAAAATTGAAGGACAGATCTGCAATGCAGAATTTCTGTGGTGAAACGGACTACTTTTTAGATTTTGCCTGGAAGCATAATTTTAGACTTGGAACTGGTTAATGCTTCTGTAGAATATGGGTGGGATAGCTGGGGGTTTTTGTTCAACTTGTTTGATGTCATCACCAAGTGCTGACTGTTTCTATTTTTCAAACACCCTGTTTGACTCGCTCCCATAGTGAGCTGACGGAAATAGAAGATGAATAGATTTAAATGGCTGCAGCCTTGAAGGAAATTGAGTTGTTTCCAAATCATTCCTGTTTCTTGGACAACCAAGCTTCTTCAGGGCTAATACCTCTGGCCATTGCCCGATCTCTAGGATACAGAGGTCCAGGTGCTATCAGCGAAGCCTAGTTGCCTCTTTCGACTCCCCCCTGTGGCACAAGAGAGCAGAATGTCTTATATGCTCCAGTATCCTCAGAGCTTGTCGTTAGCAGAAGGTCCTGAGGGCAAAAGAAGAAGTTGTGAGGTGCCCTTCGGCAATTTTAACCCAAAGACTAATGTCTGAGTAACTAGTCCTGCCTATTTGGGCTTTCTACAAAGGTAGTTTACATTGAAAGATGTCTCCTAGATCATGGGCTCATTGTGTCATTCCAGTGCCAAAAAACACATGCCCTGGTGCACCCCCTGAGTCCATTATATAAAAAAAAAATCTCGATTTTTTGTCCACAAACTGACTTTTATTAATATGCATTAAATAAATTTTTTCTATAAGCTTCAATCCCTCTATCAGAATGTCTCCATCTGTATGCCAATTTAGTTAGAAATATTTGTATCCAACTTGGATGGGCATTTTAAGTTCTTTTGTTCTTCACTGTATTGTTCGTTTTGGTCACTTGTTGCACATATACCACAAAATAAATTGGAAGGAGGGAGAAAGGAGCAGATAAGGGGTTTACTCAGGTTTCTATTAAATACCCAAATATCAAAGGGGAGTGAGCCACACCGTTCTGGAAGCCAGAGTCTCTTTACGAAAAATTTGGGGAGCCTCACCCACTACATTCTATCAGTGGTGTATATGATATCTCTGATGTACTCATAGGAGATCGTTTCATCATCAGGTCTTACCTCCACCAGTAGGAAAAGTGTCTGGATACAGAAATATGGTGAGATCTGCAAGAGTGAGTTAGAATTACCTCCTATCGCAAAAGGAAAACCATTTTAATAAAACAGGGCTGGGGTAAGGTTAAAAAAGTTGGATGGGTTATGGGCTTATTATTAATCCTTCACATCCTACATATTTCAACCATTGTGTGCCCAGGTAGGTCGTAGGGCTTTCTTCAGGACCTATAAAAATCAGGTCCTCAAATTCTCAGATAAGACAGTCTCTTTCCAGAACCTGTTTTTCCTTGGTAGTAAGTACGCTTACTTATTTATTCTGGGCAATGTGTTGTGCTATTTCCTTATTACGGGCCTGGTATTGCCCAATAGGATTTAGGGTAGAATCGGGTAAGATAACAATGAATAAGCATCGTAGTGCGTCTGACAAGTGCTCTGCTGGTGGCATCCTCCCTGTCCAGATGGGAAGAACGTCACCAGCAGAGCACGGGTCAGACACAAATTCCAAACTCCAGGCCGAATTTGGGAGATGATCTCTGACAGGTGTAAGATCAGGGAGACTACTAAAGAGTAGTAGAACAGTTACATTTCCATAAAAGCAGTCTCAAGACCTGTTCCAGTCCCAGTTAGATAACAGTCATAGACTTTAATGGAGCGGTCCTGATGCAAGGGATACAGAATACTGAGTATTCTATAAGATGGGCGTATGGTGTGTGATCGATGGGGGCTTCCTGGGGTAGCTCCTTGGTCCACAGTCCAGTTGGTGCAACTTTGGCCACAGGGGTACAGCACTCAATCTCATAGCCTCACAGACTATTTGTCTCGACAATCCAGGGCAGCGACTCCAGAGGAGGAAGCGGATGCCAATGAGACGGAACAATATGTCTGGTACATGACTGCCCGATCTTGTCCTCTTACCCTGTCCATATTAACCCTTTGTCAAGCAACAAACCAAGACAAATGCCTACTGAAAGCTTTGGAGAGAGTGCAGAATAACCAGTGGTATAACTTAAGAACAATTGCGCTGCGCACAAACCAAATCGCAACGCGTCAGGGAGGGATTGTATCACATTTGCGAAGAGTTAAGTTGGGACCGGAGTGGGTGCCTGTTGAGAGGATATCCCTTGTCATACCCCTTGCCCTTACCGATCGAGTCATCCAACTGGCTAATGTGGAACATCAAGGCATTGTCAAGACCAAATAAAGATTGCGAGCCAAGCTGTGGTTCCCCTTAATGGATGAGAAAGTGGAGGATGTGGTTATATCCTGATGTTGGTGCCCAGCATCGGGAGAGACAAAACCTCCCTCACCGGTAATGACTGATAAGGGGCCCATTTGTCCCTGGTTGTGTGCTAGCCTTGATTTTAGGAGTTTGCCGGATAGAATAGACATGTTTGTAATGGTTGATGACTATTACAAATATCCAGAGGTAGACGTCACACCAAGTGATGTAATACCCAAACTGGAGAAAGTAATGGCCACTCATGGCCCGAGTGAGGAATTGTGAACTGACAATGGCCCTCTATTCCATGGGCAAAAGATGGCAGTCTATTTGCCTTCCTTAGGAATCAATCCCAAGAAGATCAAACCAAGGTGCTCCAGACCAATGGAGAGATAAAAAAATGTATGCACACTTTGAACAAAGTCATTCGGATTGCCTCAGCAAGACACCAACCTCTTGAACTTGCTATTTAATAATTCCTACCACTGGTCGAGCCCCGGGGCACCTCCATTCCATTTTGCATCCTTCCTGGTGGCTGCCAGATCACCTTGATGACGGCTGAGTCTATGGAAAGCGTCAGAAATCTAATAATCAAAAAAGTCGTCGTTGACGAGCAAAGGTGTCTGACCTCCAGGTGGACGAGATGGTGCTGGTACAAGACCTGTGCCCTGGTAGACTATCCCTCAGAATGTTTCAGCTTTCGAGTATTTTCATCAATGAGGCAGGACAGACCCAGAGCACACATCCATTGCGCGATGAGCCTGAGGACACTGGTGAATTAGACTGTTCGGAAGGACTACTGCTGGAGCCGAGTGATGGCGTTTCCAAGTTTCTTAGTTGAGGAGATATCCAGGGGAGAGCTTCCCTGCTCAGTTCCCCAGTGTGCGGGCTGGCTGGAGTGCCTGCATTAGAAACAGACTGCAGAGTAATCCAATGCCGTCCATTATGCTGGCTGTGGGACTATCCAGTGTAAATCTGTGTGTCACGTATGAGGTATCAGGTAATACGTCACCCTAAAAGTATGAGACTCTGACACAGGGGAAGTGTGTCGTGTGGAGCCATTGTTGATATTGTTTTTCTTGTGTAATTGAATGTTACCTTGATATTATGATTCACTTTTCATTTTTGGGGAGGAATGCAGTGTCGTGCCTGTGATACAACAGGTGCGTTGTGGGACTTGTAATTAAAGTCCCGACCACATGGGTATTTGATGTCGTCCCCTGTGGATTTAAATAGGGATGTATGTCGTTACAACGCGATGTTTTACATCGCAGTACTTTATGACGCATGTTTTACAACGCAAGTCGTTACCACGACTTGCGTTGTTGGGGACTGGATAGTGAATAGTTTAATTTACTATTCCAACTCCAGTCCCCGTGGATAGTAGGGAAGGAGTTGGATAGTAAATTAAACTACTTACTATCCTGGAGCGCCCCCCAGCGCAATTCGTTGTTACAACTTGCGTTGTAAAAGTTGCGTCGTAAGGGACCTGCGGTGTAACATCCGCGTTGTAAAGGATGTTCCCCTTTAAATAGCAGTAGTTAGGTTTTACAGCACGCGGTACCCTGTTAATAAATACAACCCCGGCCAGGTTTGTGGTCATGAGATGGGCCCTGGCCGGGGGCTATGCATACAATCACTGGATCTGCGTGAATATTGGTGCGATGCCAGGTCCCCACCATTTATACCCTGTGCCCCAAGTAGTGTATCCCCAGCATTGTGTCGCAGCACTCCCCAACACGACAAACTTGAAGAAGTACTCAATGCAAGAACACTACCAACTATGCACCATGTCTTTATGCAAGATGAGTACTCTATACATGTACTGTTCAAACTAAGAAGCCTCAGTGAAAGTGTTGAAATCATGTTCTCAATTAAATCCAGAATCTGTATGCAATGGAGCTGCCTGGGGCCCATGGTAAACCAAATGCACCACACTTTGTTCAGTGAAGTGTGCAATGCACAACTACCAGCAAATATTCTAAGGAGGCAAGTGAAGCGGCACATCAAACCACGTGGGTATCTCTTTTCAAATAACTGAGTTCTGTGAATATGTTTCAGACAAATTGAAAATCATTTTAGCTAGACATGGAGGTGGGTAGATGAACTCTTTTAGCCGGCTGCTTGTGGGGATTCTGACACTGCCTCAGCCGTACAGGCACTGCATGGTTTCTAGTTTGTGGGTAAATCCCCCAATTAAGTTAGAATCAGCTCCAACCTATGGACACTAATAAAGAAAGCAAGGCCCATCCAGTGAGTAAATCCTACTGGTAGGTGGGGAAGGAAGAGGTTATGAGTAAATGTGGGATTAACTATGAGGCAGACTAGCCTGCTTGCAAATTAGAAGATGTCCTGATAGTTGTTCCTGGCATGCTACTAACTTTGACACAGGTATTTCCAAATCTTTCAGAGGGAGCTGTCATTAGGAAATTGCCATCTATTTGAAGCAGAACTTTCTCACTTCCAGTACTTTCTCTCCACTAATGCCAGGTTCAAAAACAACAAAGCCCTTCCTTTAGTTTCTCTGTCTCTTTCCTCCATTGCTTTTGATTTGAAGACCAGTTGTGAACTTTTTCTAAGCATCTGCTTCGAATCTCAAAGAAGATATTGCCTGCTTGCACATTAGATATTTGGCATAAATTCACCCTCCCCATGAACCATCCAGGAGTCTCGGGTAAACCTCCCTTGCTATCCACTCACCACAGAGAAAAGATGCACTCGAAATTTGGAAGGGGATGGGGCTGGCACATTGCAAATATATTATTGCAACCTTTGCAAGGTTCTATGGGAAGCTTTGCAACTTTACAAGGGTTGCAAAGTGTTTTCCTTTCACACTTGTGCATAGAAATAGTCTTCCAAATGTAAACAGGTAGAAACACATTCTGCTAAAATTTGTCACAGGTACTGAAAAACTCTGCAGAAGGTGAACTTGCATAGTAATATTCTGCTTATCTTTTTCCAGCTTGGCTGGGTTCAATTAAAGCGAAAAGTAACTCGATAAAATTGGAAATAATCCAGAAATGCATACAAGTCCGTAATAAGGTGAATATATACCAGGAAACTTTGTAACCTTTGATGAAATGAGAATCGGGTCGGTTGCAAAGTTTTGCAGGTGAAAAAAAACTTCACAAGCTCCTACCCTTGTTAAGAAATACCAAAAAAAGAAGCCTGACAAACAGAAATCGGCAAATGTATCACGTATTCTTGAAATTCTGACGCTGTTAATGCAAACTGTGCCTCGTGCCTCGTGTAAGCATTCCCGATCACAAAGGCTCAATCGAATCCGATTTGCTGTCATGGCAAGAATTGGAAAATACAAGTACATACATTTTTTTAATTTCTGTTCCTGACTCTTGCAGCAGCACCAGAAGTATCAAGAGACGAGTCAGGGGTAGCATTCACTACTCCTGGCTACCCCCAAATAAGTGTTCAGGTTGCCAGTGCGCGAGAGGATATGGCAGTGTATTCACTAGATCAGTAGTTTATAACCTTTTGATGTCTGTGAACCTCCACTTAATCATTACTGGAAACTGGGGACCCACACCTGATTTATTAATAGAATCCGGGGACAACAGCTTAAGAAATTTCAATTATTTAAACCTCAAAACAATACAGAAACATGCTTTCATCAAGCAAATACACATATACAGAAATTATTAAATATTTAATTTAATTTAACAAATATCCTAAAAATATATATATATTAAGGGGAAGGTTGGGGCTACTGACGGCACCCATCATCCATACTTTATTCTCTCTCATGTTTTTGCACTTCAATCACTGTTGGACCTTGCCCTCTCTGCTGGCTCACCCCAAACTTTTTGCCTTCACCCCTCCTGTTTTGCTGAGTGTGTTTTTGTTTGTTTTAGGACTGTGTGCACTTCAGTAATACTAACCAGTGGTCAAGTGCTTGTGTTCTCTCCCTAACGTATGGTATAATGGGCGTACTCCCATTTGACACACTTAATTTACATATACATCCCCAGTAAAGTGGCATTACTTGTACCAAGGCCTGTAAATTGAATGCTACTAGTGGACCTGCACCACTTTTTTTTTAATATCATTTTTATTGGCATTTATTCTTATTTCAAACAGACATTCCATAAATGTGTTGGTTTGATTCTTCTTGTTCATAACTCTGCATATGGGTATTATTCCCAGCTCTTATCACAGTAAATTGTACAGCATGTAACGCAATTGGTTAACAGTGCATGGTATCAGTTTCCTGCAGTAAACTATAATCCCTTACTTCTGAAAAATTGACAGTGTTCAAATTCCACATCTGTACAACTGCTCCTTCCACAAACTGACAAGAGAACAGTAATAAAAGAAAGAAAACAGAAAGTTTCGTTCACATAATCCTTTTGTCTTTTGAGCATATTCAGGGTAATCCAACACCTTCTTCTTCAGTGCTGTACAGTAGTCTCACTTATTCACAATTGCATCATGTAAACAAGAATACAGTCTGAGTGCAGATAGCAGTGACAGCCATACATTTATATAAAACTAAATAATGGACCATGAGAGTACACACTTCGTGTCCCTTCTTATATATATATAAAACGAAACTACATAACAAACTACCAGGGGTCCTTAATCCATTTGAGTTGCTTAATCTCCTCGGGCCAATTATATCTATGGGATCATGGCGAGACCCGAGCAGTGGAGCGCCCCTGCCTTCCTATCTATATTTAAACCTATACATAGCCACCTAGGCACCCTTCTTCAACACCTGCCACCCTCAAGTAACTCAATTGCACTTGAGCAAATTTACGGGATCAATTTTTACCCTTTTCTCATGTCAGACTAGCTACGTGCCCCGCATTATCCTTCCGAACAAGATGGCTGCAGTGGTATATGACGAGTTTCCCAGGCAGTAACTATGTCCGCCCAGGGATCTGCAAGTGGTTTGTGCCGTTTAGTGACTCTGTCTTCCTTAATCAAGGCCCTTTCCTCAGCTCTCGCCCAGCAGGTAATATCATCCTCCCATTTAGTCACTAACGGACTAACGGAGCCTGCTGTGCCTTCCATCGAATAGCTATTCGCCTCCTAGCCAGGAGCAACGCCAAGTCTGCAAACCGAAGCCTCATCCGTTTAACTTTAGGCCTTGGAAATACTCCCAGAAGGCAAACCTTTGGTACACATGCGAGAATCAAGGACAGTACCTTAATGATCAATTCCACTATCTTCATCGTTGCGGGCATGCCAAGCCATATGGTCAAAGTCAGCCTCCCTCAGTGCAAATCGGGTGCACACCTGCTCCTCTTCCTTGTACACCAAGTTTAGCTGATGCAGCGTAAGGTAAGTTCTATGAAGCCAGTTAAACTGCAAGTATTTAAATACTGCATTTCGGGGCACTTTCTTGGAACCACCCAGAACCTTTCCCCATTCTTTATCTGTCAGCTGTTTAGTTAGAGTACCCTCCCATCTCTCCCTGAGCTGAGGTAACAAATGATTTGACAGCTCCATTATCGCCTGGTAGAGACATTTTACTAAATGCCCAGCTGAACCTAATGTCACCATTGCCCATAGCACTGCATGTGTATCTGTCTCAGCACTCTCTCTCCCCCATAGCTCTGCCATTTCTCCTTGTGTCTTATGGTAATTCAGGAATTGTCCCAAAGGCAACTCGTGGTACTGGACCACCACCACGTATTATGCCACCCACTTATGTAGCCTTTTTAAACATGTCTCCCACCTGCCATTGCAGCCTGCATGCAGTCTTTAAACTGCCAGTTAAACCTGGCAAAACAAACCCTTTGCTAAGCTTAAACCTTCCTTCTTAGTACATATAAGTCACCCCTAAGGTAGGGCCTAAAAAGCCCATAGGCTTGGGTGCAGTGCATTTAAAAAGTTGGACATGCACTTTTAAGTTTTACATGTGCCAGTAGTGAAAAACTCCTAAATTCATTTTTTAGTACTGCAAGGCCTGCCTCTTCCTTAGGATAACATTCGGTTTCCTTATTACATTTAATAAGTGATACATTTTGATTGTGAGTAGTTTGTAATGTCAAGTTTGGTTTTCACTTAATTGTAATTTAAAAACGTTTTAATTGTACATTCAGATTTTATGTCATAATTCCGAAGATGCCACTTTAAAAAAGTAAACATTTTCTTGCCCAACCTGCAGCCTGTATCCTTGGTCACATGCCCAGGTGTATCTGTCCCTTGGCCTTTGTGGTTTTGTCCTAGACATCCTCATAAAGGTGGACAGAACAACAGTCCCCTGCACATACTAACAGTATATCAATTATATCAATAACAGTGTGACATAAGCTTGAATCTTTGCTGGAACATGCGCTTTGGGTTATTCACAACAGCCTTAGCCAACACGTTTTGTCGCACTTCCGGTTCTTCCGGTTGTGCGCAGGGCTTTCTTCAGGGCTATACTCAATATGTGAAGATCCCAAAATCCGGTTGTATTTCCGTCAATTCAATAGGGTCCAATGTTAGACACACAGTTAAGACTGCGCATTTTTTGTGTCCAGAAATAATCCCTCCTATTCACAGTATATGTATTCTGGATGTGTTTCCCAATGAGGAGTTACTTAAACAAGGATTTAGTGGTAGTGCAAGTTCATTCAGACATGAATAAGTAAAATCCATGGTGCATTGCACCCTCTCGATGCAGGGTGTGTTAAAGTACATAACCGGCAGCCATATCCTTGCCGGTTTTAATAGGAGACCTTTGCCTCCGTGATGAACAGAGCTCCTTCTGGCATGTACACTGGAGATCATAAATATGTTGGTAGGATGGGCCAACCTGAACTAATGGGAGAGGCGGAGCTATCACCTACCACACTTGTACTTCAAAAGGGCTGCAAGAGCACACTCCCAAAGCACCTCAAATTAGTCTATTGTCACCCCAGGCACCCCGGAACCAGGTCAGGGAAAGAAAGGAAATTCAAGAACCAGACATTGGGTGAAGTCCAGAAGTGTTTCCCACATTGACGCTGGCACCAGGTAAATATATTGGACCCTCAGACCAGCTCTCCAAATCACGTATTGATGCGTGGAAGACTCAGAAGAAGAACTGCTCTGCTGCCCTGCTCTGCTCCTGGAAGGACTGCACTGCTGCAAGAAGTACTGCCCTGATGCCCTGCTGCCTAAGGAAGGTAGACTGGGCCTGTTCCCTAATCCCAGAACCACCAGAGGGACTCCAAGGGACAGTTTCTGTGCTATATAAACATAACAAGCTCCAGAGACCTGCCCTGCATGTGCCTAACTGCCCAGCCTAAACTAGACCTGCCTGTACCGTGCTGTTGGCCTCTGCTGGAGTGAGTTCTGATCCGCAAGAGGAGCCTCCAGGTCCTGAACCCTTGGCTGGCATCGGAGTGTACTCCTCCTGGCTCAACTCTGGGTTCCCTCAGAACTGACACAGAGCAATGCAACTAAATAAAGCATGGCACAGGATATCATATCACAGCACCACATAGTTTCTGATTGGTGGCCTCATCAGAACCGATGCAGAGCATCTTGACGTAGTACCTTGCATTGCAGCTTCTCGTACCTCCTGATCTGCAGCCTCATCCGAACCGATGCAGCACGATGCAACTTGACAGAGAACCTCACAGCTCTTGATTGATGGCCAAATCAGAAACAATGCAACTTGACACAATGTGAAGCAGAATCTTGCATCTCAGTCCAATTATAAACAGGTACATTGCTTACCTGGCCAAACTCGGTACTGTACCCTGTCCCGTTGCGCTCGACTTTAACTGATGACTGTACCCTAGTACGGCGTAATCAGATAACCACATTTGGTGCTTTGGTCTTTTTGGTGTGACTTTTACCTAAGACTTCGAAATTCCAGTTCTACTGATTGGATTTTTGTCTTTCTGGTATTATCATATTTATTAAAATTGACCATATTTTATTTGATTGGTGGGGGGTATTTCTTGTGGTGTGTTTTCTCTTTGTTTCTGATTTAGTGCAGCTTAAGTACTTTACACATTGCCTCTAAGTTAAGCCTGACTACTTTTGTGCCAAGCTACCAGAGATTTAAGCACAAGTTAATTTAGTGACTTTGTGTGATTAACCCTGACAAGGATTGTGGTTGCTGCTTGAGTAGGGTTTTACCCCCTCAACCAGTAACCCAAGCTCTCACAACCACAAATCAATCTGGGGACACCAAGTTCATTTTTCTCCTCTATTTTCAAATTCCTTCATGGAATGTTTTAAAATTTTCAATTGTCCATGTTGTTTCTTCTCTTATACCCTTTATGAATCTGTAAATAATGTGTATAGTATAAGCAATAGCAGACCCCCTCAGTAGGTATTTTGGGCCCCATGGAACCTCTAACCACAGGTTGAGACCTACTGAACTAGATCACGGAGGGCTAGTGCTTCTTCTTTGGACTGCAATGCAGAATGAACTACCAAAACATCCATACATCCCACGTGAATTTCATTTCAGTACCAAAATTCTTGATAAAAACATCAATAAAAATGTAACTTAAAAAGAAGATCCCATTGTACAAGTGGCTGAAACTGATGGCAACAAATGGCAGCTCGATATCCACAAAAATGTGTACAAATGACTTACTTCTCTGCTTTTATGTGGCTTTCTGGCACCTACCTTATTGACTACTATTTCGTGCTTAATTTGCAGAGTACATGCTGAAGCAGCACTGATTTTGTCTCTGTATCAAAAGAACCAATTCAACTGTGTGGATCCTGCCAGCGTCAGCACAGCTACATTTCACCAGGCAAACAGAATGGACATGAACATGATGCAAGACTTTTTTCACATCGGTATATTTAGCTGCTGGAATAGCAAAACTGATGGTGCGAAAGAAAACCTTTTTACTCTGCAGTCCAGTTGCTCAGATACCCAAGTGTCTCTGACCTTGGAAGGGCTGCTGAGAAAACATAATTCTGTGGCTCCTAATATTTTCTAATAAATCTAAATGTTACACAGTTGATACATATTTCATCACCTGCTTCGTAATTTTCAGATTACTTATTATTTTTGAAGTTTTATATGGATAAACTTGTCCCAAGGACCTCAGAGCACTTTACGCTAGAGCAAGAACAAGAATCGTGATAACAGATAAGCAACATAAAAAAACCTTAGACTTAGCAGTTGAGTCAGGGGAGAAAAGTCAGGCAGATAGATAGCATAAATCAAAAGGGGATGCATGGAAGTGATCACAACATCATCCAAAGTGTCTCTCAAATAGGAGGATGTTGAGATCCTGTTAAAATGTGGAAAGACGCAAAGTTGTGTGGAAACTGGTTGGAGAGAGTTCCAGACCCTTGTTGCAGTATAAGAGATGCTTGTTTCATAAAAAGGTCTTGCCTGAATGTTGAAGGTTCCAGCTGGAGGGCTTCAGCATTTTCCAAACCCCTCTAAGCACCAGTTCAGTTTTCCAACCAGGTAGGAGGTGTGGTGTTGTGAAAGGCTTTGTGAGTAATACCTGCACTCTTGATTCAAAGAGAATCCATTGTAGGTTGACACGAATTGGAGAAATGTGATTACATTTGTTGTGGCCTGTCAGTGAGCAGCTGTGTGAAGATGTGCGTTGGGGAGACCGTAGAGGAGAAAGTCACCCCATTACAGTCTAGAGAGTACGAACACCTGGAGTACAGATGTCCTGCCCTGCTGAGGAATGAACTGCCTGATGTTCCAGAACAGTCTACGTTGGTGGGGAGGCTCCCTTGGCCATGGATGAGATTGGCTTCTGAAAGTTTAGAGGATTGTCACGATCAATCCCAGTGATTTACCATCCTCTGCAAGGGCTGTCTTTCAGTTAAGTGGATAACAGCATATTTAAAAAAAAATGAGTTCAAAATGACCAAAAATTATTAAAATCGATGCACACAGAGTGCAACACTGTGCTTGACCCATTGCGGCTTCTAAATGGCTGCTAAATGGTTGAGTTGCTGATTACTTTATTTAACACAAACAGGAAACATAGATTCCAAGCAGGGTCAATTACTTTGAACACATCAATCTATGCCAGTAATTTGAATGTAATCAAGCAAAAGCTGGTACAAATTATTTATTGATCCATAAAGTGCTCAGTACTCAGGTTATCACGCAGTGAAAAATGAAAAGCAATACCGTGTGCATGTTGATAAGGCCAGCGGAACAATAACAATTCATCTGTTGCAAGCACTTCAAATGTAAATTCATGTAACCTTCTTTTGACAGCACCTGGCCTCATTGTCTTATCTATTTTCAATGTCCTGATGATGATGATGAACCAATAACTCAGGGTGGAAAGAGCATAGAAGTATGGAATATTGTATTGGGTTATTCCTCTCTCTATCACTTTAATTGTGATTGCAGTGCCTAAAACTGATGATCAATTATTATTATGTATGTATATATGGGGCATATGTATGAAAAATCCTTTTTGCGAGTCCTTAATAGCGATTTTTGGTGAATCGCTAATAAGGACTCGCAAAATGCAATGTATGTAGGAATCGCAATAATAATTGCGATTTCTAAATATTCCTTAATTGCATCTCACAAATTGCAAATCACAATTAAGGAATCCCTTCCCATTCATTCCTAGGGGCCTAGAGGCCCCTAGGAATGAATGGGAAGACATTCGCAATTTGCGAGAGCCCATTAGGTACTCTCAAACTGCAAATGCAGTTTCAAGGGTGCAAGGGTGTCAATAGATAGATAGATAGCTAGATAGATTTTTTTTAAACATATTTTATTATTTTAAGTGTCATGATACACATATACAGTACAACATAGGAAGGTTTCTGCAATTACATCTCTAGATGTACATTCGTAATTATCATTGCACCTTTTGCACACATTCTATAATCCAAGCATGGCTGTAACACAACAACTGAAATAACCCCACCACCCTCCACATGCACCCTTGTGGACTTGTAGATGGCTTGTATAAAAACACAACATATTCAAGCACATTTTGGCAGCACAGCAACCTCCTTGCATTTGAAACTTCCCTTACATGTATCAATATCACATCCTGGACACCTCTTACATATTCTTCTGCACATATTCGTAGGACCTGGTAGCATCCAGGTACCTGCTATTTCTCCTTTACAATTATTTCGTTTTAAAGTCTTCCAGAATCGTGTTCCATTCTAGGGATATAGGCTTTTTGAGCAAAACTCTTGTTTCTTCCCTCTTAAGCACCGCACTCTCTGCTCTGCCCCACCTCACCACCTCGCTATGCCACTCCGCCACTGGCGGCGCCGTAGTGGCTTTCCAGCATTTAGTTATTGCACGTTTGGACAGAATTAGTGCTAAATTGACAAATCTGATAATGGGATTGCCACTTTTGTGTTTCATTCCCAACCCCAGTATGGAATGTTCCGCTAATATACCTCACCACCCCGGAGTCACCTACAGTAGTACCTCTTGCACATCTGCCCAGTAGTGTTGTAAGCGTGGACATGTCCATAGCATATATAACAGACCAGCTCCAGGGCTCTTTCATCGTGGGCACATATCCGGTGTATTCGGGAATATTGCGTGCAGCCTACGGGGGGTCAAGTACGCTCGATGCATAATCATAAGTTGAATAAATTTAAAGTGAGCATTGCGCGACACCTTCCTCAGGTATTCCAAAATGATATCCCATTCCTTATCAGTAAATACCCTGTCCAGGTCCGCCCACCACTTATCTCGGAGCGCCTGTAGTGGTACTCCAGCGTGTGACCGAATACCCTGGTATAGCCACCTAGACAAATGGCTGCCGTTCCCCATTAAGTATTGTAAATGTACCAGTGCATGTGTTGGGGGATCATCACCAAAAGGAGCCCATGCGTTTCTGATATAGCGTGTTATGGTTGTGTGTAAGAGAAACAGGGTGTTCGGTACTCCTCTCTCTGCCACAAGGGTATCATGATTCACCAGCGTGCTTTCTATAAACAACATTCCAATAGTATCTACTCCTTTCTCTGCCCACACAGAAACCTGCCCTTGCGAAATTGTTCCCAGCAGAGTAGTTATACCAAGTAATGGTATATTAGGTGCATATGGAGTACATTTCTTCGTATAAGCTAGTGCCCTTTTCCAGTATACTATTGCCACTTTCAGTAACGGGGAGGCTGATGGCGCAATCCCTCCCCCGGGTAGCAGAGGAACATGCAGAGTGCCCCTGTTCCATTCTCCCTGTGGCATTCCTATTTCCTTGAGGTTATGCCCCGCAATTCAATATGACAACCACTGCAGCTGACCCGCGTAGCAATAGGACCTAAAATCCGGGGTACCCACACCCCCGCATCTACTAGCCAGCTGCAACTTGGATAGTCCTACTCTGCGTCGACCCGGACCCCAAATTAGCTCCACCAACAGTCCTCTTCGCCCGGTCCGCCGAGAGCTTTGTGTATTCTGGTGGAGTCATTTGTGGCTTTCATGATTAGCCTAGACTTGATGAACAATTTTAGGAAGTCCCACATCGTGGAGTGTGATCCAGGTAAGCAAGGGGCTCCCTCTAATTAGCAGGCAATTCCTGCACAGTGTGAGTAAATTCTGCTATCTTGGTGCTGTTTTTGATTCGACCAGCTCTTGGTAGTCGCAGGTCACCGCTGCGTGTTGAAAGTAAGTTAGTCGACTGGTGCTCTTTTAACTCCTTCCCATACCACAGGCAAGGAATAAATTACACCATACCTAAAAATGTATAATACACAGTGTGATCCAGCTGCTCTGTAAGGCACAGGGGTTTGGGGTTATAACATTTCTTCCTCTCTAAAGGTAGAGGAAAATAATATTTGTAGGCAACCTCTCCACTTTCCTCCTACAAGCTCCAACTTTATCATCCATACAGAGCTTAATTGGCCATTTATATCTGACAAAATTAAGCTCACCCCACACATGCTCTGGGTCAGTATTTGAACCAATGATGAGGCAAGCCTAAATAGGGATGTCTCAAATTAGAAATGGGCTTTTCTATTCCTTGGTTGAAATAAGTATGAGTCCTTGCCTGAACGAGGTTTGTCCTTCATGTAAGTTTGATAAGTTGATGGTTAAGTCCATATTTAAATAATTTTGGTATTCCAATAAAATGTGATCTGAGTCTAATAAAAGCTAATAAAAGCTCAGCTAAGGATTACATCATGCATCTCATGCCTGAAGTGCCGGCAATTTATATATCCTTAACTCTCTCGCGCTGGTAGAGATCGCTGCTTTTCCGTTTTAGGGCAGGCACAGAATGGCGACTTCTGAGTTTTCCAGAAGTCTCCAATCATCAAGGTGGTAGTGCATCGGCCTGCCCCTGTTGTTAGTTCAAATCTTGCTGCATTTTATGTTTCTTTCAAATTTTTATAGATCTTTTTTCTTCTCTTAACTCAAGCTTTAAAGGACCTTGAGAACTGGAAGTGAAGTGATGCATTATTTTCTCTTCAGTTCTTGGGATTTCTGTTTTAGAGTTTGTTCCTTTCTCAAAGTGGCAGCTGGATTTAGGAAATCGATGGAGAGTTGATGTATGGGCCTTTCGCAAGATTTTAGTGTGTGGTTCGTGCAGTTTGAACCATATATATTTTATATAATCTTTATGAGCCCGTTTTTAGGTCTCGCCTACTACATGAGTTGCATAGGAAAAAGACCTATAGAAATCGCTTTGGCTTTTCATCCAAAAATGTGCACGCATTGCTTTCAATGGCAATGCGTGCATGTTTGGGGATTCTCTTGCGAGAGTGAGCTTTGGCAACAAATGTGTGTGTTCTCTCGCACTCCCCCCACCCCTCCCCCATGTTAGCCCAGTACTGTTTCACTTTCACGGCCACGGGCCGCGTTTGTGTTTCAGAGCTTGTTTTTCTTTTCACCTGTTCTACTGTCATGTGTCCTTTACAGTGCACTGTTTGGTCTTGTTTAACAAAAGAAGGCCGAGTGCGCGAGGCAGGGTGACCTGGCTAGTGGCACTGAGATTTGCTTCTTAGATATATGGTCACTTTAGTCAGTCGTCAGTCTAGAAGTTCACCCTGTGATCCTAACAACCCTTCAATAGAGGCTCCAGCGCAGATCAACTGAGCTTTCACACTGTCAACATAGGATATACATACATAGAATTAACTGAAAAGGAGCTCATTTACATGGTGGAAAATGCAGTGTTCAGTGTCCTACTTTTCTCTTTAGTAGACAATCACCCTCTTAGTGGTGGTCGGACTTATTTTGAGGGTTTCCAGAGTTCAGTTTCTTTTAACATGATTTTCCGATCCGCCCTTTCCTACTTGGCAGGATGAAGGGCTGGTAACAGGATCTGCTCTCTCTGCCCTCCGCCCTCACAGCGTGCCCCATAGGTGCTCTACCAGCTCTGCCATCCTTCCTCACAGCAGCCACCGGGAGAGCTCTGCCCCCCACACCGAACCTCATAGGAGCTTTGCAAACTGCCCCCTCACAGCACCCCTCATAGCAGCTCTGCAGACTCTGCCCCTCACACTGACGCTCATAGCAGCTCTGCAGACTCTGCCCCTCACAGCGGCCCTCATAGCAGCTCTGCAGACTCTGCCCCCCACATCAGCCACTGGGGGAGCTCTGCCCCCTCAGACCCACCCTCATAGCAGCTCTGCAGACTCTGCCCCTCACACTGACGCTCATAGCAGCTCTGCAGACTCTGCCCCTCACAGCGGCCCTCATAGCAGCTCTGCAGACTCTGCCCCCCACATCAGCCACTGGGGGAGCTCTGCCCCCTCAGACCCACCCTCATAGCAGCTCTGCAGACTCTGCCCCCCTTACAGCGGCCCTCATAGCAGCTCTGTAGACTCTGCTCCCTCACACTGACCCTCATAGCAGCTCTGCAGACTCTGCCCCTCACAGCAGCCCTCATAGCAGCTCTGCAGACTCTGCCCCCTCACACCCACCCTCATAGCAGCTCTGCAGACTCTGCCCCCCTTACAGCGGCCCGCATATCAGCTCTGCCCTCCCCCACATCAGCCATGGGGCAGTGCCCCACATTGGAGCCCTACATACTCTGCCCCGCCCCTCCTCCCTGCAGGCGCCGCCGGGTGACAGAGCTCGTCCTCGATTTCCCGGTGAGTGCCCGCAGGGGAGCAGCGGCGCATCAGCTTCAGACACCAAGAGGTTGGGCACAGGCTGCAGGACGGAGAACTAAAGGCACGTGGTGCAGCTCGGAGGGTTCAGGCGCCTGCTACAGGGGCCGTGCAGAGCTAGAGATACCTACTGCAAAGGGGGAGGGCCTGGGCAGAACTACAGGGCAGAAAGGACTGGGCGAGTAGGTTAGTGCTGCAGGGTGCCGGGGTTGGCAGAAGTACATGCACCTGCTTCAGGACTGTATAGCTGGGCAGAGGTAGGCACTCGCTGCAATGGAGAAGGGGCTGGGTGGAACTGCAGACCCCTGCTGCAGCGGGGGAGGGGCTGGGCAGAACTACAGGCCCCTGGTGCAATGGAGGAGGGGCTGGGCAGAACTACAGGGCAGAAAGGACTGGGCGAGAAGGCACCTACCACTAGGCACGTTTTCCTGCTGCAGGGTGCAGGGGTTGGCAGAAGTACATGCACATGCTTCAGGACAGTAGGGCTGGGCAGAGGTATAAGCACCTGCTTCACAGCAGGAGGGGCTGGGTAGAGATGCCAGATTCAGGACAGGAAGACTGGGCAGAGGCACTGGCACCAGTGTCAAGACAGAAGGGGCTGGGTACAGATGCATGCTCCTGCTTCAGGAAAGGATAGGCTGGGTACAGGTACAGGCACCAGTGTCAGGACAGAAGAGCTGGGCACAGGTATATTGGGCATATTCTGCTTTCTGCAAGGGGAGTTCAGTGACTCCCAGCTTCCATGCGGCTCCTGCTGGCTGTCTATACCTATCTGTAACTGCACTGTTTTTCCTAGCTCCAGGGCTTGTAGGTCGAGCCTGGGCAGCGCTTGTGCTGCTCTGCAAGACATGCTGTATTCAGTTTTGAACTTGAAGCTCCGCCACTCTCCGCCCATATTTTTCATTGGCTTGTGTCATTGTCCTTTGTAAACTGTGGCTTTTCATTGGTCAATAGGCTTAGTACTCCCTCCCTAATACCACCTTGCCTCATCTTGTAACCTCCCATAAGGATTGGCCCTCTTACGTATGTTGTTACTCTGTAGACTTTCATTACAGCCTCCAAGCACTATTTCGTTAAATTGTTTCCACCTGCCTGCTCTTGCAGGCAAGACACAATATTTCCTAGCTTTTTCTTTTTTATAGCAAGGCATGCCACTGTGACAGCGCGCCTTTAGTTTATTGGCAGTGCTGAACTAGGACCCATGTTTTTTTTACTATTTATTTTGTTGTTGTTTACGAGTGCCCCATGCTGCGCTTTCAAGTTAATAGAGGCCTCTTTCTTTAGACGGGCCGTGCCTACAGAAAGGTCTACAAAAAAAAGCATTTGTTTGTCAATTTGATAAACAAATGCTTTGTTTTGTAAAGCGCCTCATACTGTCCTTTCACTTTAATGGCGACCGCGCCCCTTTCTTTAGACGTGGCTCATCTAGAAAAAGTGGAGCAGCCTTCTATTAACTTGAAAGCCCGGCAGCGGGCGATTGTAAACAAAAAATATTTGTAATGCAATAGGTCTGTCATTTGTGAGAATTTAAGCTACTGTTATTTACAATGCCAATAGCTCAAACTCTCAGAAATTCGAGACCTATTGCATTGCAAATGCTTGTTTTATTTATTATTGTGCTGCCTAACTTGCGATCGGCCTGTGTAACCTTAGATCGTGTTAATGCTATGAAGGTTACAAAAGCCAATCGCAAGTTAGGCGGCACAATAATAAATAAAATAAAACTAGTTTTTGTATTGCTGTGTTATCTCGCCACGATTTCCAAGATTCTTATCCCGATCAAAATGATTCTTCAATTATCTCTCGCTGTTTGTAGGTCTCACACATTCCACCGCTGCAAAAACACGCTGGCTTCCTTCCAAGGCCGGTGATCACTGTTGTTGGGTGATCACTCAAATAAGGCACTGCAACAAAATTGTTCAAAACATGCTGTGCAAACTGCCTCTCAAAGAAACATCCACAGCACTAGCTGTCCTACTACCAATATTCAGCCTGTGGTAGCAGCGCTATAACAACAAGCATTGACATATCCAATAGGTCTCGCTTTTGGGGCCCTTACAAGTATTTAGTTATGCAGCACAATAGCCTTGGTGCAGCAACATCAACTGTTGCATGGCTAAACACTCATAAGGTCCCAAACGCTAGATCTATTGGCTATGCCAATGCTTGTTAATATTGTTTAGTGGCTGGCTTTGCTCAGTGTAATTAAATGATTCCTGTGTAATGTAAACTGAAACCATCCAGATCAATTATGCAGATGTTTCTTAATGTGGCTTTCATGTGCACTTTTATTTGCTATTTATGTTCATGAATAGCTTTTCAATGGAATGTTGGTGGTGTTCAAATTTTCTAAATATGATGCCTTCAAAATGTTTCTATTGTATTGTCTTTTGTGGTCTTTTCTAAAAACGGAATAAAGTTGAATTGATGTTATCCAATAAGTGTGTTAGTTTGCTTTATAGCTTACATAGTGGCAGGTAACTACCATATTGCTGTTCTACCAAATTTTGAGCAGCCTGTGTCTAGCTAATGGGTGTAAGTTTTTACAAAACACATGTACCTCTCAAGCATCATAGGTGTGTAGAGGCATTGAACGCATTATAAATCTTTGTGTTGAAGAGTATTCGTGTGTGCAGATGACAGGTGACGATTTGTGTCCATTAGGATCCACACAAGCTTTTTGGTTCTGCCGAAAAGTTTATAACAGGCCAATGATTCTGCATATTAGCTACTAAGGGGGATATTCTCAATGAAGTGGCGGTGAGAGGCTGCACCCTATTCTCAAGAGTGCAAGGGTGCCTGCAAGCATGGAGGTTTGTTTATGTAAAGGAAGGGGTCCCTTCCTGCACGTAAACAAACCAAAAATGCCAGTTTGTAACTTACATGTGGGCTGTTTCATGCAGCACACATGCAAGTTACGAAACTGCTTTTTTAAAAAAGGTTTGTTTATGTGCAGGAAGGGACAACTTCCTGTACATGAACAAACCATGGCTTTTTGCATTTTCTATGTGTGCTGCACAAGGCAGCACACATGGAAATTGCAAAAACGAGGAGAAATAAAGCATTTCTACTCATTTTGCCTACTTAAGACCAGGATTTTCTGGGTCTTAAGTTTGACGCTGGCACCAATTAACGCCGCCCCTGAGAATAGGTGGCATCGTTGTGTACAGCATGAAAGCAGCCTTATTCACAAGGCAGGGTTAAGCCACAAAGCCACATTAAGTGGCTTTATCGCTGCCTTGTGAATAAGGCGTTGACCCCATCACCACAGGAACGTCAGAAAAAGTGACGTTCCCGTGGCAATAGGGGCTTGAGAAAATGCCCCTAAGTATTGTAAAGAACCTTGATTATATTAGATAGCATCGTTTCAACATGAGAATTTCTAGATAACATTGAAGACTGTGCACCAGGTACTAACCTAAGTACATGTGCTTATTTTGCTTCATAAGATGGGTTATCTGTAAAGTTTACATCCAACTATGAAGGGTGCAGGTAGAATGACCTTTAGTATCCTCAGTCCTTGGGTATTTTTTAATGAATAGTGTAACTTAGGACAAATTTGGCATAGAGTGTGCACTGTTCTTAGTTGATATTTTTAATCAAGAGTTTCTACAGATTAGACAATTTCTTTGTAGAGCGTGGGATGTGTACGTTGTCTGTTCGGTTTATCACTATAAGAATTTTGCTCAGTTTCCTCGTTACCATCAGCCGCACTTCACCTGTACCTATAACTTTGCACAGTAGGGAAAAAATATTAATTATTAGCAGGGTTGGGTACCATCTTGTGACACCATACTATTGGGAATCACTCTGTATGTCAGATTGGTTTGCTCCCTCTGACCAGCACATTCAGGTGTGCAAGAGGGTGAGTGTATGCATGTTTCTGTGAGTTCATGTTCTACATGGTGCAAAATTGTGTATGTGTTATTCTTATGCCCCGGGTGTTGCAGAGTATTTGAAGCTTTCTTTAAAAGGATATGTTAATGTTTTTGTTGAGATTTCAGCTTGCATTTAAAGTAGACTACTACTGTGTCCCTGACTTATTGTGGGTTACACATATTACAATGTGCTATGTGCCACAATGTGGTTTATCTGCGTGCCTAGTACTACGCACTATAGTATATGCTTTGCATGTGTTCCAGAGTGCTGTGTGTTACCTAGTGGTTTGTATCTGCTAAGGTAACAGCACACCACAAAGTATTGTTAGTGCAAAGTCCAAAGCTCAGTGTTTCAGACTGCTGCGAGTACAGAGCGCCAATTATTCAAATTCCAGTGTAACATGAGCAGTAGCAAGGCTTGCTTGAGTTGCAGAGTACAATGTACCTGGTATTGTGGTTTTCAGATATTCCAGAACATTGTGCTCCAGATTGTGGTTTGTATGTGCTCCAAATTACTGTACGCGACTGAGCGTGGTTTGTGCATGTCCAGGTACCAGCGTCACATCGCCGCAAATACCATGCGACTGAGTGCAGTATAACAGTCTATGATATATTTTGTGCATCTGCATACTGTGGGCCTTATTTATAAGGCTTTGGGACAGTTTTGTGCTGCTATTCCATCACTTTTTGTGACGCATCCGCAGTGTAAAACATATCCCCTGTTGC
The DNA here is from genome assembly GCF_964263255.1 of Lissotriton vulgaris. Lineage (NCBI taxonomy): Eukaryota > Metazoa > Chordata > Amphibia > Caudata > Salamandridae > Lissotriton > Lissotriton vulgaris. Next base: position 131,221,891 of record NC_141696.1, on the reverse strand, counting down.
GCCCTACTTTACAAAGTGATGCATCAAAGCAGATGCTTCACTTCGTAAAACCCTGCGCTACATTATACCACCTGTGTGAGGTATAATGTATGCAGGGGGGGCGTTCCCACACAAGTAAGCCTTGCAGAAGTAACGCAGTGAAATCTGTGAGATTTAATTTCACCACTTCTATAATGCAAATGCGTCAAAACCTTACGCCTGCCTCATGGCAGGCGTAAGGGTGACACAGTACTATTTTCATAGCCCTCCCCCTGCATTGCTGGAGTTGCGCCATGCCTCCGTCACAACTCCAGCAATGCGTAATTTTTGTGCCTACAAATATGTCAGTAAAACAGACGTATCTGTTATTCCTTGCAACATGATGCGTCATACAGTAAATATGATGCATCTATCATGTCTCAAGGAGGGCACAATGAAAAGTGACGCATCCCTGTTTTCATGCAGTGATGCGTCACTTTTCATAAATGAGGCCCTTGATTGTGTGCAGTGACAGTCTAACTGTTAGACTAGAATAAGGTAGAATAAGGTAGAGTATATATTAATAAATACCATTACTCAAGGGTGAGGCATTTACCACATGTGGTGACAACCACCTATTTAGAGTTTCACTATGAAAATTAGGCTCAAAATGCAGAATCGGTTTTAACACACCAGATTTCACTTGTTTTGCCTTTTTTCAAACCTTTTTTTCCTGATATTATAGGGAGTGCTGCCCGCCAGAATCTATAAGGGAAAGACTGCGAGGGTGTGATAAATATCAGACATCTAGTAATTCCGAGCCCTGTGCAGTCTTGTTTGCACAAGCATCATTATTTATCCCTTAACTTATTATGACGGCAAGAAGGGAAGTGTGTTGTGTCCTGCAGTCCAGTCCATGGGTGCCCCTTTGACAACACTGTTTGGTAATATAGTGGCATTTACATGGTGTGTGCGCTCTTTTGCTGACTGGTCAATAGACACTGATAGGCTGGGGTAGTCATCCTATTTCTGGAGTGGTGTGTCCGGTCTGTGTAATGTCTACTCATACTAACCTGGGAGTAGATGGATTAAATAGCTTAACCCCTTCGCTGCGGCGGCAATTCCGCCGAAGCGCTAGGGGGGAGGGGGGCCGTGCGGCGCTCACATGCTCGTGACGGAACCGCTCCATCACGAGCCTCGGTTTAGCGGAGCTCATAACGGAGCGGTTCCGTCATGGCCCCGCCCGCTCAATGGAACGTCCAGCGCAGGCGCGGAATTCGCGCCGCGCCGAGTGGGCCATGACGGAACCGCTCCGTCATGAGCACAGCTCAACCGATGCTCGTGACGGAGCGGTTCCGTCACGAGCATGGAAGGAGTTAAGAAAATACCAACACGTCCTGATAATATTTTGGTCCAGCCAACACTGCCTATTTAATTCCAAGATGAGTCCCCATCTGAATAACCGTCATCACAGGACAGACCCTCATTTTGAGTTAGGTTGCAATAATAGCAAGTTATTCATTTATATGGGGCAAAAAAGTATATCAATTAGCAGTGTAAAAATAAACATCTATATATTTTTGTTATCCTCATCAAAACTTACAATACCTATTTTGCATAAAGTCAAGTGCTATGCCTATTCTTGAAGTCATTTTAGTCACACACTTTATTTAAGAAACATACACCACATTTAATGAAAAGGAAACTATCCACTCGGCAAGTTTTCCATATTTTGTATATCTCACAATTATTACACTTTCTGAAATAACTTCAGGTTCTTAGTTTGATATGTTCAGTTGCATACGTTTTATAGCCTGATTCCTTGGTGTCTCACAATAGGAACTCCACCAATTGCATTTGTCATAAATTTTTTCACGTATATACATTTGCATACATGTTATATTTACATAGCCAAAATCCAGCCGGAAGGCAGTGGAGAATTGTACATGCTCATTAGCCAATTACCTTTTAATATTTAGAAATATGTCCAGGAATTTTCTAAAATGGCATTGCCTTCAACGTATAGAAACTAAATACAAATACCGCAACCAGGTACAAAACACTGATCTGCACCACCGAGATGAGTGGACTTTGAAGTATAAATTGAAAATCTTCCATTGAAGAAGTCTCCTCAGCTGGAGAATCCACTAGTGGAATTACCACGACTATTATAACAAAATGAAGATGCTGGTGAGAATATTAAGCATTGTCATTAATGGCCTCCAGGGTTGCTACCCTGATGAGGGCATTTGAAAAACATTTTAATATGATTTCTGAAAGCCTCATCCCGCACTCCATAAATCAAAGGGCTCAAAAACATTGGCAACACCATAAACAAAAAAAAATTAAAAAACCCGATGAAGAAACCTTGCCTTTCTATGAGACCTTCAGAAAGACCAGAAGTGAAAGAGGTTAAGCTCAGCAACAGTTGAATGGCGTGGAGCATCACCGTCTTGCTGGCCTTCGAAGATGAAGCTTTGTCCCCATCAATCTTCTTGGCCTCCCATATAATTTTAAGGTAAGTGTAGAGAATGATCAAAGCAACCACAGAAAAGTTGAGAGAATCAATTGAAAATCTCAGTATCCTCTGCTTGGGAGCAATGAAGACCAACTCACGAAAACACCACACTCTTTTAAGGAAGAATTTGTAGTCCACAGACAAGCTCAGGACCAACATATCAATGAATGATGGGATGATTCCAATGACTGAAACTAGTAGGAGAACCATCCAGGAGCTCTCAGCCCGGCAGATCAGTGAGTACCTTAGTGGGAAACAGATTGCTATATAGCGCTCTATTGCCATGGCTGCCAAACCATTGGGAGTATTATAGAAAGTAGAAGATGCTATTACAACAACAAAGCAGCAACCACCTACTGGTATCTTGCATCCAAATAGGGCTATAAAAAACAAAAGGAAACATGTGAGAAGGTTGATGGTGTTATTGACAAGAATGTAAGTGAAGAGGATGTAGCGTAGTTGTTCCCTCATGTGGGCAATGGCGAAGAAGGTGTGCAGCAACAGGACTACAAAAAAAAGGAAAACACTCAAAAAGAGAGACAGTGTGATGGCTAGTGTTGTCCACATAACAACCGAGGCTCCAACGATGGGGGGGCCCTCGGTTATGTTATGAAAGAGAAGTGCAGACATCTCCATGTTTATCATCAGCAGGGAATATGCTTCACATGTTTATAGATTCCTGAGAATGTAAATGAAAAAAGATTTAGATTTCTATATCATACAGTTTCTGTGCCACTAAGTATCACATGAGAAGAGTCACTGATGGTCTTAGAGTGATATGCATGTTACATTACAAAGGGTGGAAGAACATGCTATTGTAATTTAACAGAGCCCTCAATGCTTTACAGTGAGTGGTGAATGGAAGCATACAATGCACTGCATGATTTTGATGAAGTTGCTAATGGAACATGGGCAGCAAACTGGCAGATCTACTGTCCGCCCTTGTGTTTCATCCCGCCTCATTAAGAGTTTGCTGAATTCAAGTGTTACCACTGGTACAGCTTCAGCCTTTTCTGCTGTGGGGAAAACTCCCTAAGTGGGGTACCGACCATCTGACATAGTGTTGGAAAGCCATGATCAACAGCTCTCTTCCTGTCTGGAGCTTAAATTCCCAGACATTAAATAGCAACAATTCCAAGCATCGTGGTGGAAGACAACTCCCATCAGATCACGGATATTGTGGGGGTTTTCTGAGGTCTGTGTTTTTTCAGAAATTTAAAAAATGCTAACAGGTCCACCTTCCACCATTGTATGGAAGATCATCAGTCAATATTTGTTTCCCAGAATACCTGCCACCAAAGAGGCATACATTAAATGTGGGCAACACAAAGGCATCTTGATCAACATCATTTAGAGGTCAGAGGAGAACATAACAGTTTTACCGATGAAAGATTTAATTCAGTGTGTGTGCAGCATTCACATGAGCTAAGTTGATTCTTCATGCAATAGCTATGTTCTCAATTGGGATAGATGTATTATATTTTTTTTTATCCTGCAGCAGTGACCAAATCTTTGTTGTCACCCCACTACTATAGTTGTTTGCAATTATCTTTTCATGAATATGTATGACTGCTTTAGTTCAAGGGTATAAAACTATCTGTCTGATCATTAACATTTGTATCCATTACAATTGTATTAATCTGAATTGATGTTTTTGCTTTCAGTCTACAACTACACCTACACTAAGAAGCAGCAGCAGGGGTGTAACACAGGCCCGAACTCCAGGGTCCCTCTTCACGGACGTGCAGCCAGCTAGCACTTAGCACTACACACATCCGCCTGGGATGTGATGGGTTGCGTAAAGTACGTTACGCTCGCCGTCGTTGCACCTCACCGCTGCCTCATCATAAATTAAATGGTGTGCAGCTGCGTCTATGCGGTCTTCACCCTTGGGGGGGCATTGAGTGGGGTTGGTCATTGTCATGCGCTTGCCACTTTGTGCAACTAAAAGTGCGTGTGAGGTGAGGCATGCCTTGCCCGGTCTTCTGACACCCATTCGCGTCTGCCTCTAAAGCTGCAGGCCAGGCCTCAGGTGAGTCTGTTGGAGGAGTCTCAGAGATTGGGGTGGGTCGGGCAGCATTCCAGACATGCCAGTCACTTGCTTCATGGACCGGGTATAGAACGTAATATAGGCCTCGCAGCCCCGTGTCCCAGCCTCCAGGGGCCCTATTAGTGCAGTAGTTGTAGTGCACATGGTTGCCACAGTTGCCTCATAACAGTCTTGTGGCTGTCAAGTACCACCCACCTGATAACCTAGTACTTCCACAGGAGCAGATGACAATTCCTCCAATCCCAAACCCCACTGTCAGCTGACTGAATTCCACTGTCAGTAGAGAGGGGGAAAGGGGGATGGGACAAAGAGAGACTCCACTGCTGTACCTCCTCCACTGGGAATTCTAGCTCAACCGGCACCTGAAAACACAAATGACAGCATTAATAAACGTTTAAAACCTTTCAGATACCTAACTACTCCCTTTAAGTAAGCCTGGTCAATCGCATCTCATACCTTTGTCTCTGCAGTTATTTGCCGCTCTCTTGAATATATCTATTATTTGATTTTTAATAGTGAATGAATGAAGCTGTATAGATATACATTAATCATGTATTTCTTTCTCTTGCAGATGTCAATGGAAGCAGTATGTTGGTAAGTGTAATATATATATATATATATATATATATATATATATATATACATATATTTCTACATAATATAAGCACCACTGAAGAGAAGGTTCACAATTGAATTTCAGTCTTTCATTGTAGCAAATAACATAACAAAGAATCCTTGAGTTAGAGAATTATCATGGCACTCTTTCACTACAAATAGCGCTAGAAATACCTCAGTTGCTCAGAAACAAAAACAAAAACTCAATGCGAGCCCTGTTGAATTCACAGTAGATGGCACTGTAACACAATAGGAAACTATTATTCAGTAGAACCAATATTGTAGCTTTGTTTTAAAGTTCAGACTTGACTGGACGCTGACGAAGGAATCTTCCAGCTGATAAAAGACCCTGAGCGTCAGATAAGCAGTCACTAATGGGGAAGAACTTAGCAAGCCCAGAATAGAAATTTAGCGGCTGCCAAGGTCACAGACTTACTTAATGTGAGAGGGGATACTCTCACACCCTTTTACTCAGTAGTTCCAGCTTGCTGCTCAAAATCTGCATAGAGATGTCAGGCAGAGATGTGAAGGAGAAGGAAAAAAATTCCCCTGGCAGAAATATTTCACGAACGAGCAGAATAGAAATGCTCCATTCGCTGGAAAACGACAGTTGAAGTGTGCGATGAACACGCGTGCGCTACACCTGGCTCCTGTAATTAGCCCCCTCCTGCACTAGAACACCTAATCCCTGACTTGAAGTGGTCACTGCTGCCACCATTAGAGTACCACACTGACCTAGACATGTCCTACCTAAAAGTGAATAGGCGAAGCCGATTCCAGGGTTAACTAGTACCTTACAGTACTGTGCGAACCACTGTGTGCTGAAAGGGGGTTTACTCGACCAGCCATGACAGTGGCCTACCTCATAAATTACATAGTGAGCTAGTGAGCTTCTGAGCCTCTCAATAGTGAAGATGGGTTGCCCATCTCGCATGTTCACCAGCCCAGCATCAACCTCTTTGTTGTAGCACATTCCTGTAAACAAGTTGCAGATAGAGCCACACAACTGTAGGGACAGCAATTACATGTCATGTTGTTATTTATGTTTATATACTGCATTCTATGGAAAATATGCCCTCGACCCAAATGTCATGTCTGTGCTTAGATAGATGTAAGCTAAATGTTCAATTTAATGTGCTGTGTTGGAAGTTTTTGTGTGTGCCAGGCTATTGAAAAGTGCCAAATTGCCACATTGCAGCCAGCTGTATAGTGCATCTGGTTTACGTGGGGTATATGCAAGGTCTTGTCCAGTGAGTTCTGTTCAATGCTTGTGTGTGTTTTATACTACTTTCAATGCTCTTGGAAGCTGCGTGCCAACTAGCTATATGGTATTGCTGAGCTATGTGCTGTATACGATCTACCCAGCAAGCGCTATCATATGGCTGCATGTGATGTACATTATTGAAAAGTGTTGTTGGGTGCTACAGTGTCTATGTGGGGTGCATATTCAACTTACCTTTGTAAACTGATTACTCGAAACTTAGTTTTTCTCTGTTTCCAGTACCCCCTGGAACCCTACACTGCCTATTTTTTGCATTTGATATTTACATTTACTGCTGTAATGTGAGAGTGCATTTCACCAAAAGGAATATAAAGTAGAGTGGCCAAAAGAAAAATACCAGCAAAACACACAAGATGATGGAAAATGGCAACACATTCACCACCAGTCACAGATCTGCATTTAATCCATCGTTATTTTGCTCACCAAGCCACCCCAGTTCAGACATGGCCATATGCAAATCAGCCTTGATCCTGTGCCTCATGGGAACAGTCCAGCCCGAACTGCTAAGCCATGTCTTCCCTGGACCGGAATCCAGCATTCTAGGACCGGTTTCTGGCTATCAGCCATCATCAGCCAGGATAGCTTGACTCCAGTGGCCTAGTGAGCAGGGGACCCACGTCTGGGCATACCCTTGCCACATAGGGTGAACAGCAAAACACACAAGATGATGGACGGAATGTTGCACAATGGCAACACATTCACCCCAGTCACAGATCTGGGTTTAATCCATTGTTATTTTGCTCACCAAGCCACCCCAGTTCAGACATGGCCGTATGCAAATCAGTCTTGACCCTGTGCCCCATGGGAACAGTCCAGCCTGAACTGCCAAGCCATGTCTTCCCTGGACCGGAATCAAGCATCCTAGGACCGGTTTCTGGCTATCAGCCATCATCAGCCAGGATAGCTTGAATCCAGTGGCCTAGTGGACGGAATGTTGCACAATGACAAAACATTCACCCCTAGTCACAGATCGGGCTTTAATCCCTCGTTATTTTGCTCACCAAGCCACCCCAGTTCAGAAAAATACCAGCCATGTGTTATTTAAGAGACTGAAAGATATTGTCTTGACACTAAATAGGGTTATAAATAAAAAAGTATGTTTTCATTTGTAATGTGACTTTTCTGTCTTTGCTCCCTTTAATTATCAGTCATGGGTCTCATGATTCAGGCAACCCTAGAACACAAATAAAAGTGCTTTCTATTTATATTTGCTGATGGAAGTATGCACAGATAAGTGCTGAAAATTCAGCTTCAGGGGACTGCTTATTTTTGTCCCATCTGGCAACCCTAATCATAATTAATAAGATTCTATCCTATATATATGGCTAGTTAGATTATTTTTTATTTCTTATATATTTTTCTTAATGATACTGAGAAGGTGTAATAGTGATCCATGAAATGTCATGGAAAGGCACTAAGTTTTTTTAAAATACCCCTCACACACTAAGAATCCCATAGTGTCATGCTTCACCATAGGGGTCTTCCCGTCTCTCTACGGGGCGGGATGTGCTACAACCTGTGGATACGCGGGAGCACTGTTGTTGTGAAAATAGGCTATGTGTAGTGTAGGAGTGAGAGTGGTAGGGAATGTGGAAAGTACAAAAGATAAAAAATTCTCTGGCTAGTGGAAACAACAAATTTTATTCACTTCTCTAGCTGGAAATATTAAAATGGGGGTGTTTAGGGGGTATACCTTGATTTGATGCCCCCTACTGGGTCAACATTTTTCGTAAGCAGTACTTTACTCGTCAGGACCTAGTGTGATCCTACTACACTCAAAATATAATACTAGTTTATATATTATAGTTGTTATTGTTTACCAGTTGCTTTGAAATATTTGTGCTTTTATGCACACAACAAACAGGGAATTGTTTGACTAACCTGGCTTGTTTTTATCATTCACTTTGAAAGTATTTTCACCTTGATGCAAGAAGAAATTTGGATTGTTTTAATAAACATGCTTGATTTTTGTATGTTGTTGGGCTGGTCATTGCTTTATTATGCACTTTGAAGGTATTTGCACTTTTCTTTTGCTTTACCAACTACAGTTTGTATAGATTTCGTTATTAGGTACTTGCTGATATGGTTAGTTTTTATTCTACATGCAGTGTTATTTAGGGTGTTGCTTGCACTGGTATGTGCCTTAAATCTTGTATTTAGCATTGTTTACACTGCAGAAATGATAAATTCAATAAGACAAATATTTGCATCAATGTTCTGAAGCATCGAAACAGTTTTCATCCTCACCCTTGTTTGCCTGACTGTTTTGGAATGCTTACTTATAAAGACATGATGGTAGAAATTAAAATTGCTTCCTCAGTTCACGTTATTATCATGCACAACCCTTGAAAGTCGCAAGTGTGTGACATGCAGATAATTGACCAGTCTATTTCTCTTGTATTTTGCAGGATACTGAGTTATATCTTGAGTACTTCTCATGTATGTTGTCAGTCGAGTCTATGGAATTGCAGGTTTTGGTTTGTCAAAGTTTCAAGTTATTGTCCATTAATGTCAATTCTAATTCTGACCCTTTCATAGTTGTTCTTTGTTCTTCAGCCAGAGGCAGTTCCGGAAACAATAGGATACCTCCTTGGCATTGTTCTGATTGCCGCCTCAGTTAAATAATTTGCTATTGAAAGTATGGTTACAAATGGCGTAACTTATATGTTAAGAAATTTTCCAACTTTCTCATTAGAACTTTGAGCAAGACATTACAGAGGCATTTCATTAAATGTTAGAGGTTTCAAATCAAAATATATCAGATTTTTGGGTGGTGGGGTAAAGTGGTAGGTGATGGGCCAGGCTGCTGTGGGGGCCCCTCCATGTGCTTTGAAGGGGGGAGGGGCCTAAAGTCTTGTTACGCCACTGAGCCCCAGGGATCCAATTAGGAGATCAAGGCAGATGACCAAATTGTTAAATACAACAACGACTTTAGCACACGCAGACAATCGTGAATTACTTTGGCAACATTATAAGGTGTCTTAATTCAAACACATTGACCAATCTAAATTTTGCTATTATCTTTACAACCGGATATTACTTTCCTTTGATTCATATACTTTCTGAGTTTCATTTGGCAAAGCTTCACCATGGCAACCATCTCCTTGCTCTTGCATTGACAATCAGTAAAATTCCATGCAGACAACTATCCTGGGATTCATTCTATAGTTGCCAATCGTTCACTTAACAATTTGAAAGGGGTTCCTCGGGTTACAAAATGGGCGGGAAAGATCCTTTACAACGCAACTTTTACCACACAGTGCCTTTACCACGCAACTTTTACAACGCAAACCATTACAACGCATTGCGCTGGCGGCGCTCTAGGATAGGGAATAAGTTTAATTTACTATCCAACACCTTCCCTAGTGTCCACGGGGACTGGAGTTGGAATAGTAAATTAAACTATTCACTATCCAGCACCCCAAAGCACTATGCGTTGTAAAGGTTTTCGTTGTAAAAACCCCGTTGTAAAGGCATGCGTGGTAAAAGCATGCGTTGTAATGTCATACATCCAAAATGGGCAATAGCTCTGTAAGTTAGTAAAGGAGATTTCAGTGACTTGTGCCAACACAATTTGAGGTTAATAACTAATTGTATCGCTTCTTTGACACCATGAACCAGTATGTTTGACCATTCCCATCAGCATAATATAAATATAAACAAAAGCTGATGACAATCGCATGCGCGAATGCAAAGGGTGAAGCGTTTCTGGAATAGCAATAACTTTGGCTGTGGGAATGAGATCTACGATTTACACCGCCTACTGCCTGAAGTAATACCTGCATTTTAAATCTGCGCGCACTAAACGACTCTATGTTTAGGCAGCGCGAGTAAATGTTTTAATTGCACTGCGCCGATTGATTTTAATAATCTGCACTGTGTACTTTGTAGGAATTGCATTTATTTTGCACTCACCACTGTGGCATTAGTCACTCCCGCAACCCCGGTCCACCACAAGCGCTAGGCTTGTTTGTGTGGAGGGCGCAGGGAGGCACCTTCTTCCGGCTTCCCGGCCGAGGCAGGGACTGATTGGCCGAGAGTGTAGAGGCGGAGCTGATGAACAGCCCGGCCTCTACTTAAGCCCATTGCACTCTACTCTCCCCCTAATGACAATCGCATGCGCGAATGCAAATGGTGAAGCGTTTCTGGAATAGTAATAACTTTGGCTGTGTGAATGAGATCTACGATTTACACCGCCTACTGCCTGAAGTAATACCTGCATTTTAAATCTGCGCGCACTAAACCACTCTATGTTTAGGTAGCACGAGTAAATGTTTTAATTGCACTGCGCCGATTGATTTTAATAATCTGCACTGTGTACTTTGTAGGAATTGCATTTATTTTTCACTCACCACTGTGGCATTAGTCACTCCCGCAGCCCCGGTCCACCGCAAGCGCTAGGCTTGTTTGTGTGGAGGGCGCAGGGAGGTACCTTCTTCCGGCTTCCCGGGCGAGGCAGGCACTGATTGGCCGAGTGCATTGAGGCGGAGCTGATGAACAGCCCGGCCTTTACTTAAGCCTAATGCCCCCTATGACGCGCAGCGAATACGTGCTGCGACCGCGCCAGAGCCACGCCAAAGACAAGCCTAAGACCAGCCCGTCTGGGCCCGTCCGGGACAGTCGGGGCATGGGGCACAGACTCATACCCTATCTATGCGGGAAAACACAGGTATGAGTTCCAGTTTCCTGATGGGCCTGCGCCCGAAATACATAAAAATTGCACTATACTATCGCCTACACAAAAAGTAACCAATACCTGTTGTAACTGCAATTTTACTCTCTCTAACTAACAGCCTTACCCTGATTCTAAACTCTGCAATCAAACGCCAAAACAGCGACCAAAACAATTGACCCATAACTTCACGTTCTACAGTATTAACTGTAGATCCCTACCGCAGCACAAATTAGACATCTTTAATCTCCTACTGGATAACAATCCTAGTGCCCTATTTCTAACTGAAACCTGGCTGCACGAAAGCGCGGGTCCTGATATAGCTACCGCCCTTCCCCCTAACTATGCTATAGTTAGAAGGGACCGTGAGGGTCGAGTGGGCGGGGGAATCGCTATTATATTCAATAGAGAGCTCACATGCACTCTGGAACCCGTCAACATCCCTGATTGTGAAGCGGCTTTTTTTAAAATCACTCTTAACCCCAACTTTACGGCCTCTGGCATTCTTATATATAGGCCTCCTGGGAATGCCAATACGCGGGCCGCAAATCTGCCTACACCTTATAAATCGAACAACACCTGAACGATATCCTCCATGAGAAACTGGAAGTTGCTTGATGTTGAAAAACTCAACAAAACTTTAGCTAAGGATCTACCGGCCCCTGGCTCTGATATAGAAAGCATTGCCATGGCCACACACTAATGGCTTGAAAAATGCCATTGATAGCTGCCTCCCCCTATCCAAGTTAAAAGCTAACACCCATCGTCCCCCAGCCCCCTGGTTTACTGAGTCCCTGAAGACCGAAAAATCCAAATGTAAAACCCTCGAAAGAAAGTGGCGCAAGGACTACGCTTATGACAAAAAAGTGACATACCATAAAGCCAGAAATGAATACCACTCTGCCTGTACTAAAGCTCGTGCCCTTTACGTGGCAAACACCATTGATACGGCGCCCAACAAGGCAAAAACGCTTTTTAACACAGTCAAAGATCTTGCAGGCGCAAATACGACTGCTACGGCTCGCCCTTTGAACAAAAAACAATGTCAAGACCTTGCGTCCTTTTTCAATGATAAAATTGAGAAAATCATCTCAGATATCACCAGTAACACCTCCGTTCACTACCCTGAAGAGGAAATACCCCCTTGGTCAACCGAAATTAATACCCTCGAACACTGGCCTCCCATCACCTTGGAATCAGTTATATTCTCCCTCAAGACCATCAAATCTGGCTCCCCCAGTGATCCAATACCCGGCACTGTTTTCAGACAAATTGATGTCCCCTCCCTGACCATCATTGCCGAAACTCTAAATTCTTCTCTTCAGCTTTCCGCAGTTCCATCACGATGGAAACACGCTATGGTCAGCCCACTCCTGAAAAAACCTACAGCCAACCCCAAACTACTCGCAAACTACCGACCCATATCTCTCCTCCCCATCTTTTCAAAACTGCTTGAAAGACACATTCACTCCACCCTTACTCTCTTCACCGATGCAAACTCCCTCCTTCACCCGTCACAGTCTGGTTTCAGAGCGGGCTTCTCCACCGAAACAGCTCTACTGGGAGTAACCGAAACCATCAGGAAACTCCTAGATGATGGTCAGACAGTCGCACTCATTCTGTTAGATTTCAGTGCGGCTTTTGGAAAGGGGCGACCACTCGGTCCCCCCGAACGTATGGCAGAGTGCCTCGATCCCCCCGGGAAGCCATTTTGGGCGGGAGGCGCGTCTCGGCTGGTATGCCCGAAGCGGCGTAGCCGGGGCGCGCTTTTTCCCGCCCTAGAGTGGGCTGGCTTAGACACTGACGCAGCCGGCCACGCCCTCGTGGCAGGCAGGGGCGGGTTTACGCCCGCCCTGAAGATGGATAAAAAGAGACGCAAGTCCAGAAGACATCCTCTTGTTCCTGTGCTCTGAAGCTGCACCTCCTCGCTGCACGTGAGCTCGAGACGGAACGAAGAGCCAATTTTGAGCGTTTTAATCGTTCTTGTTTGTTTTTCAGTTACTTTGTTGGAGAATGCCGAAGAAGGTGGGAAAGCGCATGACTACCGACCAGATGCTGCGTGTTCTCATGAAGGAGATGTCCGAGCTAAAGAAGCGGGTGGACAAGAATGAGGAAAAGGGTCCAAAACGTCCTTTGGCGGGAGCAGCCCCGGGAGGGAAAAACAAGAGGCCCAGGAGGGGGGCAGCGGGTGAAGACATCCCCGGTCCCAGTGCCCCGCTCGAGGCTCCAACTCCCGTGCCGGAGGAGGGGAATCCGATTCCCGTTGTGGTCACCCCCGTGTCCGAGGATGATATGCCGCCCGAGCTGGCAGCACAATTGGCAGCGTGGTTGGGTAAAGGTAACGAGGGCGCCACGGCTGTCGAGGCGCAGGCGCTGATAAAGCAATTGCGTGAGAAACGTGAAGCAGCCAAGGTGCCCGTGCCGGCTGCAGTAGGGGACAAGACACCAGGGACGATTGCGACCACAGAGGCAGCGTCAGGTGCAGGTAAGCGGCCATTGCCGATCGCGAGGGATGAGTCAACACCCTCTCGGAGAGAAAAGTTGGGGCAACATGTTCCTTTGGCAATTAAGGAAAAGATTTGGGCGGGGGAGTATGTGAATATTTTTTCATTGCTTGTTGACCATTATGAGGTAGAGCATGTAAAGAGTCAGAAGGATCTCATGCATCCGAGTGTTTGGCGCGCAAAAATGGCCGCCTTTAAAGTGAATGAGAATATTGGCAATTGGGGCAATGCCTGGGGAATCTTTACATCAATCTTGGGGGAACGTAGACCGGAGTTGCTTTCCGAGTTCCCAATCTATCAATCACGAATCATGGGGTATTCGACATCGCACCAGGGTAATCATTGGTTTTGTTACGATAATATGTTCAGAAAAGAAAAGGAGCATAATAAAAGTTTAACCTGGGATTGTTATGATGCCTTGACTTGGGATAAAATGAAGGAGTCAGGAATGTTGAAAATGCCGTTGGTTGGAAGTAATGTTGGCGAATCCTCCCGGCAGTATGGGGGGACCCCCTTTCGTTCAAGTACGGGTGCCGACGATCACGCGAAACTTACCGGCAATACTGGAAGAAAGGGTTTCTGCTTTAATTACAACAGAGGTAAATGTACGAGACCGCAGGGATCGTGTAAATTCAAACATGAATGTAGTGGTTGTGGGTCGTCCCATCCTGAGGCCTCGTGCAGAGCCAGAACGGGTGATAACGGGGGGAGAGGAGGTGCCAAACAGGTCTAATATAGTCCGAGGGGCGCCTTTACCCACTCCGATTGATACCCTGGCGATGATTCCTTGGCTCAGTGATTACCCGGATCGTACTTCTGCTGGGGTGCTGCGGAACGGTTTTTCGTATGGTTTCCGCATCCCGGTAGGGGACTTTCAGGGTGTGGATGAGTGTAAAAATCAACTTTCCGTCCTGCAGCATACAACCGTAGTACAGGATAAGATCCGGAAAGAGGTGACTCGAGGTCGGGTCGCCGGCCCGTTTAGTGTACCCCCGGTCCAGAATTTTGTTTGTTCTCCCTTAGGGGTAGTCCCCAAGAAAGACCCTGGTGAGTTCCGACTGATTCATAATTTATCAGCTCCACGAGGTCTTTCCGTAAATGAGGCAATCGATCCAGAAGTGTGTTCGGTGCGGTACGCATCCTTCGATGAGGCCGTAGCCATTTTGAATCGCCTGGGGCCCGGGGCGCTGATGGCGAAGTCAGATATCGAGTCAGCGTTCCGATTGCTCCCGGTACACCCAGACGACCAGCGTCTCCTAGGTTTCATGTTCCAGGGTTGTTATTACATGGATAGGTGTATGCCAATGGGGTGTTCTATATCCTGTGCTTATTTCGAGAAATTCAGTAGTTTTCTACAATGGGTCTTCACAAAGAGAACGGGTTTCCAAGATGTAATGCACTACCTTGATGATTTCCTGTTTCTTGGGGCAGCCGGGGGTCTTGAATGTGGCCGGGCCTTGGCCGAATTTTGTGTGTTGATGAAGCAGTTTGGTGTGCCATTGGCGCCGGGTAAAACAGTGGGTCCTACGACTTGCCTCGAGTTTCTGGGGATCGAGTTGGACTCCATTGAGGGGTGTTTCCGTTTGCCAGCCGAGAAGGTGTTGAAGTTCAGGGCTGCGCTGCAAATGTGTATAAATGCTTCGAAAGTTACGCTGCAACAATTACAGCAGGTGGTGGGACAGTTGAATTTTGCCTTGAGGGTAATACCAATGGCCCGCCCCTTTTCCCGTTCAATTGCCCAAGCGATGGTCGGCCTTAAAGCAGCCCATCATCGCACGAGACTATCGGCCGAGATCCGCCAGGACATGCGTATTTGGTTAGCATTCTTGGCGGATTTCAATGGTAGAATCGTCTGGAATGAACCAGCCGTGTCTTCTGAAGAGCTGGGGCTATGGACAGATTCGGCAGGAAGCATAGGTTTTGGCGCCATCTTCGGCACGAAATGGTCGGCACAAAGATGGCCGACATGGTGGCATGAGAATGGTCTGACGAGTAATATTGCTTTCCTCGAACTGTTTCCCATCTTGGTGGCCTTGAGAGCATGGCCCGATGGGTTCAAAGATCACTCTGTCATATTTTGGTCTGACAATATGACCGTGGTCGAGTGCATCAATAGTCAGGCAGCACATTGTAAACTGATTTTAAGACTGCTTAAGGAAATTGTTTTACTGTGTATGCAATTGAACGTGCTATTCAGAGCAAAACACGTTCCAGGGGTGATGAATCAGGCGGCTGACGCACTGTCTCGTTTTCAAATGCAGGCTTTTTCGGGTTTCCTTCCCTCAGCGGACCCAGAGCCGGCACCCTTTCCCGAAGCTCTCTGGTCTCTCGGTGCCCCGAACTTCGTCACCTCGTGGGAGAGAGTCTAGCACCAAGGACGAGGAAGGCATATGAAGGGGCGTTTCGGGCCTATTTAGCCTTTTTGGGGAGTGATAAAGAGCGACTTTGGGGTCACGAGGAATGGGTAGTGAATTTCCTGATGTCCTTACGGAGGGCTGGGAAATCGGTGGCTACGGCCCAGAGGCATCGTGCTGCCATTTCCTTTGTTGCCAGAGCACACGCTATCCAGGACCCAACAGCGTCTTTCGTTGTACAGAAAGCGCTGCGTGGGTGGCAACGCCTTGAGGGTCGCAGAGTAGATGAAAGGCGCCCGATAGGTTTGGATAGATTGTCCCAGTTGTTGGCGACACTCCCTGCCACATGTTCATCTCAGTTTGAGGCGGTGCTGTTCCGAGCCGCTTTTACGCTAGCATTTCACGGAGCAATGCGGGTAAGCGAACTAGTTGCAAGGAACAAACTGGATGTGGCGGGGGGTTTGTGCCAAGAACACGTTCAGATCAGGGGAGAAACAATGACTGTCTCCTTTGTAAGGTCCAAGACTGACCAAGATGGGATGGGTGACTGCGTCATCATACGCAGGATTCCTGGGTCCTCCATATGTCCGGTAAAGTGTTTAGAGGATTACCTAGCACGAAGGGTGGCATCATGGGGGGGGACTTTGTTAAGACACGCGGACGCCACCCCACTGACGAAATTTCAGTTTCAGCGGGTGCTTACGATGTCAATTGCCGCTGCGGGCTTTAACCCGGGCGAGTTTGGGACCCATTCCTTTCGGATAGGGGCTGCTACGGAAGCTACAGCCAGGGGTCTTAATGTTGAGCAAGTGAAACAAGTGGGGCGTTGGTCCTCCAATTGTTATAAGAGATACGTGCGGTTGCACATGTTGTGAAGCTGTAATAATGTACTCACGCTTCTTGTTTTTGTTTGGTTTTCAGTTTCGCAAGCCTACGAGGCGGGGCGGACTATGCAGTCGACCCTACACCGGGCCAGCGGTCAGACATCACCGACTGTGAAAAAGGAGGTGTGGGTCGTGGGCCACTCATACGTGAGGCGTGCCGCAGACGTATTCAAAGCAGGTGACATGATTCACGTAGCTGGGGAATACGGGTACAGGATGTCCTTCTACGGAAGGGGCGGTCTCTGTATTGACCAGTTTCAATCATTTTTCGAGGGTTTGTTAGGGCGGACAAGGTCACCGCCGTCAATAGTTATAGTGCATGTTGGGGGCAATGATTTGGTCACCATCGGTAGACGACTACTCCTGGAGGCAATGCTTTCCACTGTAAGTTGGTTGGCGAGGAGAGTTCCGGGGTGCACGATTGCATGGTCCCATTTGATTCCACGAAGGGTCTGGCGGGGGGCTATCTCTATACCTGCTTTGAATCATTCTGTTAGAAAGCTTAACAATAAAGTGAGTAGGTTGTTCCGTTCCAGGACATTGCATTCTATTTCTCATAGCTGTATTAATGATGACTGTATGTATTCGGGGGATGGTGTGCATTTGTCTTGGGTGGGGAATGAGTTACTCTTAAGAGACTTCTTAGCATGGTTAAAATCTTTGAAACATGACCTTTAGGTAGGAGTTTTGTGGGGGGTCCGGATAGCCGGTCAACTATCCGGCCTGTGGCGGTAAGGTCATGATCGGTGAGCACTAATTGGAAGATCCCTATGAGTGGGCGTCACCCAACACGGATGGGAGCGCTCGGGGGAGGTGGCCTTTGGCCCCTCAACGGGGAGGCGGTCCCTTCTAAGGATGGGTCGCCGAAAGAAGAGGAAAGGCGGTCAAGGCCCCTTCCTGTGTAGGAGGGGTTACAGCCCCCTCCTAGGGAATTTCCCGGGGCCAGTGACATCTGCGACGGCAGATGCGGTAAGTTGTGTGGGGTTGGGGGGAGGTCTACGATACCTTCTAGATACCTCACACGAGTCTTCGAACGACCTTTAACTGGCGTCGAGTTGATAAGTGCCCCCGTCAAGTCAAGGGAAATTGGTAGTAGTTGCACGTGAGTACGCCTCAGTGCTGTCGCCCCTCCCAAGTGGGGGGGGTATGTCTGGTTAGGGATCTTGACACCGGTTACGACCTTGCCGTTGGCCCTTAAACGTTAGGATGTACAATTTCAATATTTCAAGTAAATGTTTTGTAGGATGTTAGTTCGGCTAGGAGAACCTCTGTATTAGAGAATCTGTTAAGGTTAGCCAAACATCGCAATGTGGTATGAAATTGTACATTAATGTTTAAATGTTTTAATTTTTTGTTTTAATAAATACGGCCGGGAGGGTCACTCCCTCCCACTTCCAAAAACTTCAAGAACTGTTTCCGGTTTCCCTCATTTGGGGATTGTGTTGAGAGGGGGTGGCGGGTATCTCAGCCATATGGAAAGGGGCGACCACTCGGTCCCCCCGAACGTATGGCAGAGTGCCTCGATCCCCCCGGGAAGCCATTTTGGGCGGGAGGCGCGTCTCGGCTGGTATGCCCGAAGCGGCGTAGCCGGGGCGCGCTTTTTCCCGCCCTAGAGTGGGCTGGCCTAGACACTGACGCAGCCGGCCACGCCCTCGTGGCAGGCAGGGGCGGGTTTACGCCCGCCCTGAAGATGGATAAAAAGAGACGCAAGTCCAGAAGACATCCTCTTGTTCCTGTGCTCTGAAGCTGCACCTCCTCGCTGCACGTGAGCTCGAGACGGAACGAAGAGCCAATTTTGACCCACCCACCAGCCCCTGAGGACAGCTAGTTGTTTTAATAAAGTTGATCAGTTATTCTATTTCGTTTTCAGGTTGTTTTGGTGTTATGTTGATATTTAATGTGTAATAAAGATTGGTCTAATTTTACAAGTTTGTGATTAGAGAACTTCGGATTCAAGGTCCATTTATAAACAAGCTTTTTTCGGTCATAGTGGCCAATGTAGTTTCGTTTAGTTAGCATTTGTCGTATTTATTTCGGTCAGGCGGTAGGCGGTAAGATCATGATCGGTGAGCACTAATTGGAAGATCCCTATGAGTGGGCGTCACCCAACACGGATGGGAGCGCTCGGGGGAGGTGGCCTTTGGCCCCTCAACGGGGAGGCGGTCCCTTCTAAGGATGGGTCGCCGAAAGAAGAGGAAAGGCGGTCAAGGCCCCTTCCTGTGTAGGAGGGGTTACAGCCCCCTCCTAGGGAATTTCCCGGGGCCAGTGACATCTGCGACGGCAGATGCGGTAAGTTGTGTGGGGTTGGGGGGAGGTCTACGATACCTTCTAGATACCTCACACGAGTCTTCGAACGACCTTTAACTGGCGTCGAGTTGATAAGTGCCCCCGTCAAGTCAAGGGAAATTGGTAGTAGTTGCACGTGAGTACGCCTCAGTGCTGTCGCCCCTCCCAAGTGGGGGGGGTATGTCTGGTTAGGGATCTTGACACCGGTTACGACCTTGCCGTTGGCCCTTAAACGTTAGGATGTACAATTTCAATATTTCAAGTAAATGTTTTGTAGGATGTTAGTTCGGCTAGGAGAACCTCTGTATTAGAGAATCTGTTAAGGTTAGCCAAACATCGCAATGTGGTATGAAATTGTACATTAATGTTTAAATGTTTTAATTTTTTGTTTTAATAAATACGGCCGGGAGGGTCACTCCCTCCCACTTCCAAAAACTTCAAGAACTGTTTCCGGTTTCCCTCATTTGGGGATTGTGTTGAGAGGGGGTGGCGGGTATCTCAGCCATATGACACCATCTCTCACACCAAACTTCTGGCCACACTGGGGAGAAATGGTATCCGAGGTGAAGCACCTAAATGGATTGAGTCTTTTCTGTCACATAGAACATTTCAGATCACATCCTCCATCGCGTGTTCTGACACAGTCAGCGCCCCTCATGGTGTACCGCAGGGCTCCATTTTGAGCCCACTGTTTTTTAATCTCTACCTTAGACCCCTGGCGGATCTAGCTGATCGGTCAGAACTCACTCTTATGACATACGCAGATGACTCTCAAATCATCTTCTCACTGTCAGAATCAAAGCCAACAACCCCATCCCTTCTCAAACAAGGGCTTCAAAATATCTTCAGCTGGATGTCTTCTAACCAGCTGAAGCTAAATGGTGACAAAACCGAAGTCCTCCTCTTGGGAAAAAACAAAGACCTATGGAACTCCGGTCATTGGCCCTCCGAGCTAGGCGTAATCCCCACCTCTGCTACCCACGTTAGAAATCTGGGGGTCACCATCGACAATGCCCTATCGATGAAACAACAAGCAAATAAAGTGGTAGGCCTCTGTTTCACCATCTTGAAATGGCTGAAAAAAATCCTATGGATGCTGCGCCTTGCAACTCAAAAGACCGTAGTCAACGCACTCATCACATCCCGTCTTGACTACGGCAACATTCTCTATTTGGGCTCAAATCAAGCTGTCATCAAACGACTACAATTGGTCCAAAACTCGCCCCCAAGATTACTTTGCAAGATTCTAAAAACTGCCAGTATGTCGAAACATCTGAATGACCTACATTGGCTCAGGGTAGAAAACCGCATCAGGTTCAAAGCCCTGAGCTACATGTTTAGGATCAAATCCGGCACCGCTCCAAAGTATCTGCAATCCCTAGCGACCCCGTACATCCCGGGAAGAGAAGTGCGTTTCCAGACCGCAGCATATTTTGTGACCCCGCGATTCAAACTAGCGAGAATGGGAGGTAGATCCTTCTCCGTCCTAGGGCCCTCTCTTTGGAACAAACTTCCCCCCCATATTCGCAAGGAAGAAAATTATGCTAGATTCAGAAAGAACATAAAGACCTGGCTCTTCCAGAAATAAACTATAATGCCCCTTTTCCCCTACTTCTGTGCATCGATAAGTCATCGGCGCCGGGAAACCCTTTTTGGGTAGCTGTGCGCCATACAAATGCAAAAAATAAATGAAAATATATAAATTGGGCATCATTATCTGAAATGACGTCTTGCCCAATCCGTTTGAGGCAAACATTGTCATCAAAAGCTTCAATCTAAAACATCAGCAGTAACTCTCTCTATCCTCTTAACTTCCAGCCTATTTCAGTATTTGTCATTTAAGACTTGAGTAAATATTATTCCCTCTGATTTATTACTGCAGATGGACCTAAAACTTAATAGCCAACTTGCACTAGCAACCCCACAGAAACTCCACATGAGATACAGGAGCCTTTCAGGTCTTCACAGATTTGTCACTCCTGGAACAAGCATTG
Organism: Lissotriton vulgaris; assembly: GCF_964263255.1. Lineage (NCBI taxonomy): Eukaryota > Metazoa > Chordata > Amphibia > Caudata > Salamandridae > Lissotriton > Lissotriton vulgaris. Next base: position 131,200,774 of record NC_141696.1, on the reverse strand, counting down.
CATTTTCTTACTAATATGTCTACTTTAACATCCAAAGCAGGCTACCTAAATGATTGGCTTATTGTGCATCTGATGGTCGATATACTGTCAAACTATACCTTTTTCCTCAGAAGTGATGCAATGCCAAACCACAGGGCATTATGGGAGCTGTTCCTCCTTCATGGCCAACACCACCTTGGCCCAGGTAGTGAAGGTGGTCCTGCCTGTGCATAGGCCTAGTGGGACCAGGTCTCCTAGGTGACATCCATGTCTCACCTTCTCTTATGAGGGAATATGGGTGCCTGCAACCTGTGGAGTGGCATAGGGCCTCCTCTGCTGTAGACCACCCCGGCTCAGGTTGAGATGTTGGCCCGGTGCCTGGTGCCCTGGTCTGCAGAGCCTTTGTCTCCATGGGGAACGCCATGACTTCACACACCTCTCAGGGGGGATTACAGATGCTGCTGATCCCCAGGCCCCTCTCTGTTCTGATGCCACCCTGGCCTGGGTAGGAAAGGTGCCACTGCGCTGTGCCTGGTGCCCTGTCCTGCAGGGCCCATTTTTGCCTAAGTCCCAAATGGGCATGAAAGTTCTCCCTAGTCTGTAGCCAACATGCCCTGGGTAGCGATTGGCACCCCCACTCCAATGGCCAAGGATGCACCTAGTTGATGCTTTCCATCTTCTGGTGCCCCCTCTGTGGAGCTAAGGAGAGTAAGAATCTCTGCCAACCCCCTCTTCTGTCGGGCCTGCCTGGGAAGCCACTTTTTCTAGTACATTAAGCCCCAATAATGTGGTGAGTTACAGAACCCGTGTGAAGACACAAGATGGAGATAGCTGCACAGCTTGGCAAGTCAGTCCTCCAGTCAGCCAGCCACTGACTACTCATCTGGTTGGCCAGCCCAGAAACCAGATGGCTCGGGCAAACCTGGTGACCAGATTTTCCAGACAGCCACCAACGACAAGGTCAGTGCTCAGGAGGCTCCTTCCTAGAGCCACAGACTGGCTTGTTACATTGAGGTCACTCCGCTGCTTCCTTCTTTGGTCATTACTTCACCCTGATGTTCTGAAAGAGATTATGCTCAAATACCTGCACACAGCGATCCAGGCTGGGAAAGGGAGGCCCCCTTAACACACTGCACATAGTGGAGGCAGCCTCAAAGTGGCCCACACCCTCTTCCTCCTGTTGGTTTGGCAGCAGAGGGACCAGGGGTGACCTAGGTGCCCATAGATGGATACAAAGCTTGGCTTAAAGTATGACTTTCAATAGATCACAATGAGGTAGCTGCCCTGGCACTTTTGAAATCCTGACACAGAATCAGGCCATCTACGAATGATTTAGCACCAGGTGCCCCACGAACATGCGCTGCTCTAAGGGCGATAGAGGCGGCCCCCTTATGTCAGTGCTCCAGTCCTCGAGTGAGAAGCTTTATGTAACAGCCTAAAGGCTGGTTATCCCAGGCCAAACAAGGCTTCCCAGCACTGTGGCATTGTAACATTTTAGGAGGGATTACTATTTAGAGACTTTCGGTCATAATCCTACAGATAATTGCTTTGTCCCATTCGCTCGTCAGCCATGCACATTTACCATACACCGAAAATCTGATGTTGCAGTTCCTCTAGTATTAATATTGCAGCATTGCAGCAAATCATCATCAGTAGAGTAAAATTAAACTTCATCATAATAGTATAAACCAAGCTTATATTCCCTATGAGTAGGTGAACTATCCAATAGTTGGTTAATTCTGTCTCACAAAGATAAGCAGAGCCGGCATGGAAACATCAAAGAGCGACATTGCTATGGATACTTGGTTGCCACAAGCCAGTCATCTCTTGGATATCTTTTCTGACACCTCTTGCTTGAAACCCAAACAATCAGAAGGATTGCGAAGCTCACTTTCATGGTCTGTATTCACACTGAAAATCAAGACCAAGCAAGATTTTGCACTTTTACTCCAATGAAGGTTTTTGTACCCCCTGAGACCTCCTTAGTACACCTGCATTATCATTTGACAGGTGTACCCCCACAGTCAAACTCCCCACCAGGCACTGTCTCCAGCAGGCACCAGGATCTTGGGGACAGAAGCAAGAGTCCCCTGGGTAAGTAAAACAATTATAAAAGCAGTGGCATTTTACCAGTGGCCTATAGGTCTCCCACTTATCCTACACCTCTCATGCCTCTTCACAGTGCTACATAGAGTCAAGGTCAACAGGACATTCATTCCCCACAGATTCTGCCAAGACCATTACATTGGCTCTGGGTTTTGTTAGAAAGTAGGTAGGGAAAGTGTGAATCTCGTTCAACCATTCATGCAAATCACTAATTAGATGACAAAGCATTTGGCTATTTTGGGTTACGATTGCAGCCCATCAGCATCAAATCAGTCTTGCTTCACAACTCAGCAATTGTCATGGAGTCCAACTACACTTAAAGTTGCCCCAGGGAAGTATTTGCTTTAGTTAAATGCAATTTGAGATCCAAATAATTGAGGTTGGATTAGTTTCCAAGAATGTTATGCCATCTCCTTGAACAGGAGGAATTTTCAACTTCTCAATTTCTTGCTTTCTCCAGCCTTGGGATGGCAGTAATTACAAAGAGTAGTCCATGAATCTGCTGTCTGATTGTTTTAGATTATGAGTTTGATAATGTGATTGATTCATGTGTACATCTAAGCATGAGTAATGCATATGTCTGGAGTTTCTCCGCAATATAATAGATTGCTTATTCCGTTGATTCCTATAGTTGTACACAATTTTGGTATACTTAGGCCATCATTTGACCTTTTTGAGTACAACTGACCATCGCTTGTGTATGCATTTTGGTAGAGGCATTTCTTGACATATTTCTTTATTGTATGGTCTAGTTCAATGAGAGCCTTTGCTTCTGTGCCAGCCATGTCCAATTTGAATGGCAGCTTACGAATACAATATTGACAATTTTTTGCGTGGGCTTGAGTGGTAGACTGTCCAGATTGTTAGCCCATTCTGTTAGTATTTCATATATGTTGTTCTTAGAATGTGTAAGAATCAAAGTTCAGTTCAAGGTATCTCTCACTGTTACCTGGGTGTTGGTTACTGGCTTCTTATTTTTCAAATTCCTATAGTTTGCACGATATGAATAAGTCTTGTGTCTTTTTGATATTTTGTTTTTAGACAAGTTGATTTGCTGAATTTTTCAATGATCTTCAAGTTAGTATATGTGCCTTTTGTATACACTCATTTTTTTTCCAGAAGTCCATCTGAGACAAACGTAAAGCCCATACAATTTTTCTTATGGTCACATATGAGAGGATCTCCCTTCTTTACCCAAGTGTACCCTGAGTGGCCAGGTCAGTTGGCAGGAGGAGGCACAAGGCCCTACAGACATGGCGAAACTCCTGCCAGGGGGATTTAACACTCTCCATTGGAGCAGAGACCCAATTGCCACCCCAAAATGTGCCCTATGGATGCAGGAACACATAGGCGGCAGTCCCACAAATGGAGTTCACCCTCGTGGGCAACCAACCTTCCCAATATGTTAAGTTTTCTGGGCAGACTTCCTGAACCCCACCCGTTTACCGCTTGATGGTTTCACACTCTCTTGAACTCTTTCTTCAAAGTTCGATTCAACGTTCACTTATGTTTCTTGTTTTCTATCGGTTTTGCACCCAATTTAGTATTAGATGGAGTTTACCATCTGCTTTGGGGTGCACACCCAAGCAGCCTGATTTCAAGGAGACCCAATTCTGATACACTAGAGGCCACTACTGTCATGGAAAGAGCATTGCTCAAACTGACTTGCACCCTCTGACCGATGCAAGGGAGTTCTGTATACCAAAATTCCAGAACCCACTCATCATTACTAAAGGAACTCTGGTTAGTTTATTTTCCTATGATTAGTAATATGCTTAAATTCAGCAGATCGGGCTACCAGCATCTCTCCCTCCCACCCCATGAAGCAGTTTACACTGGTTTTGATGGCCATGGTAAGAGGAGCCAGGGTACTATTGTGGCCTCAAGGCCTTGTCATCCTGGATACCCTACAACCCAAGACAAGTCACTTCTCAATTACTCAAAACCCAGGTGGGCTGGAATATGGCATGAGAGGACCTAGGTAGCAGAGCTTTTAACAGTCCCAGACTACAGAGGCACTGCAATACGGTTAGCCTTAGGTACATGTTGGTTGCACAAGGGTACCATCTCAGGAGACCTGTCTCTCACATCATACCCCTCCCAGAAAGACCAGGGAATCCCTGTCCGATTCCTCATGTGTCATTTGGTTTCTCCAAGGTGAGGACCTTGTCCCGTGCCGGGTCCTCACCTAAGTACCCAGAAGTAGTGGACCACTCCACTGGCCAGGACACACAAGGGAAGCACTGGGCTTTGGGTCTCCTCTGAAAGTTGACCATGGATTCAGACTGTCATCGTTAGTCCTCGGGCCACACAACCGTTAATGATCCTTTCCCAGGTTCACCTATGGAAACCTTGTGACTTTTACTTCCTCTAGCTAGTCAGGTTTTGTTGTCTTCTCTGCGCTCTGCCAGAGCTGTTTCCAACCCTGGTGGGGCTGATGGGAGTAGCTCATTAAGGCATCCAACTGGTAGAGGCGATGGCCAATGTGTGCAAAGGGCTGGGGCTAAATTAACTCAAGCTTCTAACCCTTGCTTACATTGAATTCCTCATTCATGAGAAATAATTGCAATGCTTATAACAAACGGGGTTCAGTGGGCTACTAACACCAGCTGGAACAGGGTAAACACATACTGAACCATTCAGTTTAACATATTTGCAGCCCTGGATATCTGAGGGCACCAAAGACCTGTGATCAATCTCTTGTGGTGGAACGTCACTTGTCCCTCTGAGAAGTTGCACTCCAAGCACTGGGGGTCACATAACTAGTTAGCATGGAGGAATCTCGTTTGTTGCTGGCATTCACCAGACAAATCACTCTACCAACTAAGAACTGCCATGCACCACTCCCCACAGAATCAAGAAAGAGCTCTCAATCTGTCAATCCTTTCTAGGTGAGGTTTCCTTTGTTAAAGCAAACTAAGCCACAAGCCTCACACCAGGTGATGCCCTTCCATCAATTCCTTTAATTTTCACTTTGGAACCATACTCCCACAAGAACACAAAGACTTTGATCTCTCAGAAGCTGCTCAGCAGGTTTTGGGAATAACGCTGCTGGATCACTAGCTGGCATTATTTTTGTTCAAATTTTTGGTTAATAAAAACATTCTTGGCAAATGCTTTCACCTCAAACAGCACAATATGTATGCCCCCTGTCAACCCTCTGAATCATGGCACAAGTTTTGAAAACCAACAAAATGGAACAGGTGTACTATTCTATTATACTTAGCTGAAGTATTCAGACAACCAGCCTGCTTTGACCAATGTCCTTTTTTCAAAGCAACTGCTTTGGAGCCTCAGGACACACAGGGCCCCATTATGATGCCAGTCGGACGAGTGTCCGACCGGCATTTGGTCAAAACTGGACAGCCCAACAAGGATTCGGCAGTCCTGCTTCCTTAATTAGGATGCAACAGCCTTTACTGCGGTCAGAGATTTGCATATTTCCTATTGCAGCTTGTACTGTGGGCTGCAGCACAAGCTGCATTAGGAAATATACACTTTTTAAACATCCCTGCACTGTGTGACAGGCACCATGCAGGGATGTTTAGGGGGGGCCAGGGGGAAAAGGGGTCCTACTAAGGGCCCCCAAAGTAACTTTTCACCTACCTTTTCATGGCAGTCAGACCGCAATGAGATGGCAGGCAGAAAGCGAAATTGTAAACCCGACGGCAGAGCAGAGGCTGGCGCCAATGTAATATGGAAATTACTTTTCTGACCGCCACTCTGGCGGGCCCTGTTAGCCCATCAAAGTGGAGCAGAATTCTGCCACGGGTTTACTTCTAACCGCCACTTTTGTAATACGGCGGTCTGACGGAAACCTCTGATGCTGGGCAGAAAGCCTTCGACGAACTGTTGGATGGCTTTCCGCCTGACATCATAATGAGGCCTTCAGTCAAGAGCATCAAGGGTGCACCAAGAGGCATAGGCAGGCAGTACACACCCTGGGGCAGACCGACAATATATGCTATTGGAGCTGGAGTTACTGTGGCTGCTGGCATAAGACTTGCCCTCCAATGGATTCTCATGAAAGGAATTAAAGTGTAATCAAAACGTGATTCCTCGTTCCTCATGATTACTATGGTAGGCACAGAAAGTACGATCAAAAGAAAATATGGCAGACATCCATATGTATTCTCGCCACCATGGGGATGTGTAATCAGACTGAGGTTATCCAGAGTCATGAAAATGCAAGGAAAGCCCAGATAGGTCCTGTTCTGACAAATGCATACATCCTAGAAGGTCAGTGCTCGCAGGAGGGAGTTATCAAAGGAAGTGATATATAAAAAAAATCACAGTTTGACTGTAGCTGGTGTGTGTGCTTGCAAATACGTGATTTAGACTTTTAGGCAAGATTGTGCCACTGAGAAGATCAGCCAGAAAGCCACACCTGCTTGATGGGAGAAGGAACCATGTACTCATCTTGGAATTACTTTTACACCACTTCAGAGCCTGCTTTGGGAACCCCCTACTTGCCTCCAGGGGGCAGCGGGGACAAGGAAGTCCCATGTGCACCATCAGGTCCAGCTTTCTTTGTAACAACAGAAGAGAGAGGCAGGCCAAAGCTTAGCCTGAGCAAGACACAGGGGTACCTGAGCAGGTGGGGCCATCCCATGGAACACTTGTTCTGAGCTGCTGTGGAAATGCACTGGATAAAGAAGGGCAACAGACAGCATGAGGGGCCTAGACCACAAGGAGGCCCCCAGGACAAGCACCACTCGACACAGTGTTCTCTGGTCAGATCACTTCACAAGCTGCCAGGCTGCTAGGCATTTGCTCTGCTGAGTCATCTCCACAAAAAGCAGTCCCTTGGGTTAGACAGTCCAGTTGGTGGAAGCTCTTCACTTGTAACAACAGTCAAGGCTGGTCAATCTGTCCATTATTTACAGGAAGTTGTGCCAAAATGACCACAGTACAGTGGTGGTGGCTCAGCCATGCCATGCGTGTTGATTTCAGCTTAGTATCCCTGCATACTCTCAGAGAATCGGAGTTCAGAGGAAATGCCCACTGTCCTGGACTAGAAGGCAGACACAGACTCAGTCCCCCGGGTCCCGATCAGAGACAACACACAAGCTTGCAGGGTTCGAAGAATCAAATGAGCCCTTAGTGGGACTTCCAGGACAGCCCGGTCATCTGTGTATGCTATAGGAATGAATGAAATTCACTCAGATATCCGGTGCTTGAGGGACCTGATGCCTGGCCTTGAAAGAACAGCATTTGGTTGCACCATGCCTTTTAAAAAGCACTCCACTTGTCCTTAAAGGAGACAGGGACTCTGAAGCCTGAAGTCCAGGAGATCATGCCAGATCAAGCAAGGGGCTTTAGGGGGACTTCACAGAGCTTTGACCCCAGTGCCAGCTAGAGTTCTGACCCGGGTCCCGGTCACAGGCTCTTAACTCATTTTGCAAGGCAGCTGGCCTGAAAAGGGAGCCTAGGGCCAGTGGATTCCACCCCAGGCAAGCCAAAGGACAGACCTAAGACTCGATCAGAGCTTCCAAACCCAGAAAAGCAGGGGAGACCTCATGGTGCTTGCAGAAAGCCATCTGGGGCACTTTGCAACATGGCAGGCCAGAAAAGGGAGCCCAGGTCCAGGGATTCCCACCCCAGGGGCAACCAGAGCTCTGACCTGTTGCCCAGTCAGAACTTCTTATCCTGGGTAAGCAGAAGGCCTGCGGATACATGTCCCAATCTCCAAGTAACATGGCAGGCATTGGAATTAAGTTGAGGGCCGGGGGCTTCCATCCCTAGGCCCAACTACGCTCTAACTTGGGACTTTGTCAGAGCTTTTTATCCTGGAAAGGCAGGGGGGCCTTCTCGGGCCTGCAGGTCACTGTCCCACACACTTTGAGGTGATGCAGGCTAGAAATTGGAGGCCAGGAACTCAACCCCTGTGCCAACCAGAGTTCTGACCTGAGGCCCAATCAGAGCTTCTGAACCCAGAGAAGCAGGGAAGACCTCATGGTTCCAGCAGGACTCTGCCAACAATTTGTCAAATGGCATTCTGTTGAAGGTAGTCCTTGGCCAGGGGCTTCCAACTCAGGGACTGCAGGAGCCATTATCCGGGGCCTCTTCACTACTTCTTATCTTGGGCAAGCAGGGGAGGCCTTCCCAGGGCAGTTGGTCTCCCGGGGAGATTAGGACCTTGCAGTCCAGGAACGGAACCCAGGTTGGGGTCTCTCACCCGAGACAAGTTGTAGCTCTGACCCATGTCCCGGTCAGAGCTGCTGACCCCAGACAATCTGAGGAGAACTCCCAGTGCCTGTGGGTCCCACCTTGAGCTCCAAGTGACACAGAGGACTATAGAACAGAGCCCACAGTCTAGCCCCTTAACAGGTATTCTGCCCCTGGGAATGCATATTGATCAAAGATTTCTGGTCTACATAAATAGTGTACTTTCCACCCAATAAGATTCAGAGAAAACTGTCAATGTCCTCGTACCAAAAGCCACCTTCCACTCTACATCACTTTTTATTGGAGACAACTGCTCCTTTACCAGGGTTACTGGCACCCGCTGATATTATACAGCTACTACTAGAAATGTACATTTTCAAACATGATGCACCCACAAACTGTATTAAGTGCCTCCTTTTGTTAAAGCCTCTAATTGAATTATGTATTTTTCTTAAGCAAAGGTGAGGTTTTGCATGTGAAATTTTTAAACAAGAATTTTCAATGCCAAAATGTCTGACTTTGAAGGAGTGTTGTATGGTAATGTGAAGCATTACAAGTAACTAACATTGAAATAGATATATATTTGCGTGGAAGCAATGAACTGTACAATAATATTGTTGTAGGTTAAAAGGTCAGGTGACAGTGGCACTGTCAAACCAGAACTAAAAATCCACGTAGGCTAATGACAGCCCTCCTCCCATCTGTGCTGCTGCCTGAGAAAAACAATATTAATTGCCTAGTTATCTAAGGCACTTTAAAAGCACTGCAAAGCCATGTGTGAACCCTTGAAAGTTCAAGGTTTGGCCGTTGGATAAATAAACAAAATGATCACAGCTCTGTGTGCATTGTAAATGGATTTAAGCAATGCTGTACAGTACAGCTGATACTGTACAACACGGCTAAGGAGAAATAAACACAAAGTCTATGAATCGCGCCCATCCGCTTCTGTTTTTTCTGCATGTGCACCATAGATGTGAACACCGTCAAAATAAATCAGTTCCTTTTTTTTTCTTTTTATATGTTGATCCTAGTTGGATTGTAAATAGAAAGAAAAAATTGTGCAAAAAAATGTTTGTATTTTTTTTAAATTCCCATGGAGGGAAGCAACATGGGGGGGCAGTATCATCAAGAGGGAGAAAAAAAACACGGGAGGTAGGTAGCAACAAGGGGTGAGGAAGGAGCAACTCGGGGTCACAGGAACAGGAAGCAACATGGGGCATTATGTGGTGGAAGCACCAAGGTGGTCTGGGAGGGAGTAGACGTTAGAGAGAAGCAAACCGGAGAGGGAGAGATCAACATGCAGTGTGGGGGTACAAAAGCAAGCAGGTGGGAGCGCGAGCAATAAAGAGCTGGAGGAGAAACACAGGGGTGAGAAAGCAGTGCAGGGAGACAGAGCATACAAGACAAACACTTCATGGTGGGGATAGGGAGAAGCAAATGGGCAGAGACAGCACCACAGAGGGAGTTTATATGTTTATGTGTTGGATAGGAAATTGGAATATAGAACATAGTCTATACTATAGAGTGGTTTTGTGCACATATGTGGGAACTGTTGGGGGGAGGATGAGAAGGCATTAGTTGGAAGCGGTTTCATCCCTGGCCACTGTACTAAAAGAGAAGAATAGGAGGAAATGATATCCTGTTCTTCATTGTGTGGATTCTCCTACACGGCAGATTTGGCAACATGGGTGGAATTCACACCCATGTGTGCAAACCAGAATGGATTAGCAATGTGATATGCATGTCAATGTTATTTTTAGTGATTGTTAACTTTAGAGTAACTTTTTTTGTTTACAAACAATGGGGAAAAGGTGATGTGCTTGTAAGTATATGAGGTAAATATCAAATTGGAACATAGAACCTAGAATATGGAGCAAGCGTCGCATCTCTTCTCTTAGTGGTTACTGTTGGCAAAGAGCAACCATATGGCATTCTCTGATGCACCCACATCAGCCAATGACATCACCATTGCAGGGCAGTCATCTTTGACTGCCCCATTTCAGCTAAAAGAATCTCAGTTGCACTCACTTGTGCCAATTCATTTTAGTATTATTCATTTAAAAAATATATCTATGCTATTTTTACAGTATTGTTTGCCACGGTCTCCTTGCTATTCATTATATTTAAGGTGGGAGTGCACTTTGCATATTTGTGTTTACAAATCTACCATCAAGGGAACAGATGTTCTTATTGTTTCACGTTACATTCATTTGAAAGTATTCTCTCTCTGGACATCTTTTGTTACATGGTACACCAGAACACTGGAATTGTGGACTTTGTCCTTTATTTGGGGGTGGCAGTGATATAAAAGGAAAACAATGCAGTATGGGGAAGAAAGGATTGCAAGAAGTCCAGTTATTCTGTACTGATGAAAGTTTTCACAGAACTAATCCACACCATTTACTTTCACTATGATGACACAAGAATTATAGATTAAATTGCCAAGGGAATTTTCATGGAATTCGACGTTGACTGAGTGGAAGGAGTAAGGAGTATTTGTTTACTATTTTGCAGTGACTGATGAGGAGAATCTGTTTTCACAAGAGCAGGAAAAGTAGATTCCTTTGCATTGAGTGGGTCCTGAAAGATTAAAATCTATTCAAAGGCAATATAAGAAGACAGTTTAATTCTCTCACCAACACCAGACATGCAGAGGCTAATCACTAGCAGACTTGATCCATGCACATGAGGAATTGCACAACCAAGGACCTGCGTACCTCAACCAATGCGTGACCTTTCACCAGTCCACCAGGAACTAAGATCTAGATCTCTTGCTTTTGCTGCCACCCATTGCATCTGCCGGACCAAGACCTCTAATGACCTCCCCCTGCACCTCAGAACCTTGCAGTCGCTCCAGTAGTCCAGGAAGGACCTCAAAGTGTGGATTTTCAACCAATAGGAGAACTAGCGAACTAGCAGCATCATCCGAAAGCACATCGAGACCCTCACAGTGAAACAGCAGCACTCTGCAAATGCTGATTGATTAGATGATTAATTGATTGATTGATTGATTGAAAGAAATGTATTTGATTGTGGCCTAAATGACAGGACACAAATTTTGTAACAAATGTATGTGCAGGTGTAAATGTTTTCAAAGGGAAACTGGAAGAACATGAAACTATAGATGAATATGCAAATGTCTTAATTATAGTAGCCCTTCATTGTAGATTTGGTATAATACAGGAGGAACCTATTGGAGATGAGATTGTTATACATGCCAGAGATGCCAGTATTTAGGAAAGGCTTTGGGTGATGAAAAAGTCTGAATTAATGGACATTTTGGTTATTGAGCAGAAGGCGGAGTTACACACCAGAAACATATCAGGCATCAATGGTGGTAGTCTAACCAATGATATTGAGATTATTTTGAAAACTAACACAAGGTAAAAAGCAAAGGGATTTAAAAGTGGCCATCTGAAAGTTCCTCGTGATGGCTTCTAAAGATTCTATTGTTGTGACAGTTGCAACCATTTAGCTAATTAAAAAAAAAATCCTGCTTTAAAACAATATTGTAGCGCTTTTGGTATCACAGGCACAGATTTAAAGAAGAATGCAGCAAGGAAAGTAAATTATTACAGGTGAAAAAAGTGTGATTCTGAATATTTTTGATTAGACTTTGAGGAAAAGGAGACCTATGTGTAATGTATCTAATGGTGGAGCAAGGAATAGATGTAGCTGATTCTGATTCACCATAAACTTATGTGGAGAAAAAAGCATGGAAACATGCATTTGTTGGCAAAGTGGGAGAAAGGTTGTATGAGTTATATATTCAACCAGAAGGATATACTGGCGAGAAAATTACATTTTAGGATAGTTACAGTTTGGAAAATTGTATGTAGCTAAAAAAGATCCCTCAGTACTAGGATGCTTTGACCAAAGTAATTTACACATTGTCTTAGATTGAAATAGTCCACACAAGTTTTGTCGTTGAATGAGCAGGAAACTCCTGGTACAAGAGTGCTAGAAATATTGGACAACATTAGACTGAACAAGAGTGTTCAGTGGCAAAATTGGTAAATTGAAGGAATTTGAACATAAAATAATTTTAAAGGATGATGTCCAAGGAACATAGAGTGAGAAATATTCCTTCTTATTGAGGGAAGAAGTAAATAAATGTTTGGAGACACCTTTTCAAAGTGATATGCTTGAACCTCTAGAAGCTTCCAATTGGATTGACCCAATATATGTAGCAAGATGTGCCAATGAGAACATTTGATTATGCATCATTTTCCCTTACCTAAAATATAAGTATTGTTAATCATGATCATGGATGTACAGTATTTTTTACATAGTACCAAAAGCAAAGCGGTGAGGACAAAAAATGTGTGCACTATCGTCACTGTTTAGTACTTTTCTTCAATGTTTCCAAAGAAAACGCTCAACTCACCGTAGCCCACCGCTCCTGGCCACAATCCTCAAAATGAAATCACAAAAATGAAAAGGAATGTCTTATAGTAATGTCCATATCAAAAATGTATTATTGTATTTCTTCAACATTCAGCAGGTCAAGTTCTATGAAAATATTCCATTTTTTATTCCAAAATTGTTGCAGATGAATCAATATGTCACATATTCATGAAGTCTTTTCAGCCTACGCGTTTCATCCTATACCGGACGTCATCAGGGCTGAAAGAATATATACATAAACCAATCAATAAATTGAAAACAACTTTAACAAGAACATTCACCATGTAACCTGTACATGACAATTCAAGGTATCTTCTGAACCTGCACTCACTCCAACCCTACAAAAGCCTGCCTGTCTCCATTCTAATATTAACAACAACCCAGGATGAACAGCAAGATTTAATATCCTATACAATAATTGCTAATTATCTTAAAAGCTATAGTTGATTATATCACTTTTAAACCCCACAAGACCCATTGCAACAACTCAATTTGTTAGAGGAAAACAAAGAACATACCTAATTATATACATTAGTCTTTAATTAGTCGGTCAACCTCCTCTGGCTCTCCAGACAAATCTAGCCAGAATAATATTCAGTTCTGAAAAAATATCAAAAGGTCACATTAATGACTGAAAAGTCCTAATCGTTTTTACCTAGTCCTGAATTTGAAGGGAGAGGAGGGATATGCCTCTTAAAATGTGATGATTAAATTGTAGTTCAATTATATCCCACTTACATCATTAGTGGTGAACCCTATGATCTAAACAGACAGATGGAGGCATTTAATTATTGCAAAGTCTAATTCTAGCATTTGCATTGCTCCACATCTTATTAAATCCTATTTATAACATGTAAAATACTAACGGAGATACTCTAGTCCAGCTTCCTTGGTATTCAAACCAAAGACCCTGTACAAATTCCAAAACCTATCGTTATTGCTCTTAAAGTCACAAAACTATTGATATATCAGCACATCAATTCAATAGTGAGTCAAACATGCCTCAATATATGCACATAAATATTCGGTCTTCGTAAGTAGTTTCCCACAGTATCCACTGCTCCACGGTATCTATTTGTTCCTAGTTTTGCATTATCTATATCAAAAATATAGACAAGTAGAGTATAACTCTTCATTAATCACAACTACCCTATTCCATTATCTGCCAAACCACTTCAACATTACTGACTTTACAACAACTAGTAATCTTAAATGCGTCTAACTTACCAGCTAAGACTGCAATAAGCCTCCTCCATTAACGGCCAGTCCAATAATTCCCGCTGTCAAAGGTTTTCCTGCTGACTTCACCTTTTAAATCAGGTCTTCACCAATCCGCTGTCAGCTGTCTTCACCCATTGCACCAATCAAATTATCTTTCACAAAACCTCCAAATCTTAATAATACTGATATGTTTCCTTTCTGGTCCAACATCCTTTAACCAGTCACAATACACCATTACCTCTCAACGTTTTTTTAAAAATTGTATTTCAGTTTCCTGCTGCTTTTTTAACCAATAGTTAAAATCTTGCATCCACCAATCCACTGTCAGTTGTTTACACCCATTGCACCAATTAAATCATCTTGCACAAAGCCTCCAAATCTGAATAATCCTGATATGTTTCCTTTTTGGTCCAACATCCCTTTAACCAATCAAAATACACAATTCTCCTGTCAACATTCTTTTTTCTTTTCTTTTCATTTCCTGCTTGTTTTTTAACCAATCGTATGCGTCTTTCACAAACTTCTCGTTAACTTGACTGACATCAAGTTTCCTTTCTGGTCCTCCACCAATCCGCTATTGGCTGTCTTCACCCATTGCACCAATCAAATAATTTTTCACAAAGCCTTCAAGTCTGAATAATACTGATATTTTTCCTTTCTGGTCCAACATTCCTTTATCCAACCAAAATACACCATTACCCCTCAATTTTACCCATTGCACCAATCAAATCATCTTTCATGAAGCCTCCAAATCTGAATAATCCTAATATGTTTCCAATTTGGTCCAATATCTCTTTAACCAATCAAAATACACTTTTCCCCGTCAACGTTCTTTGTTTATGTTCTTTCCATTTCCTGCTTGTTCTTTAACCAATCATATTCGTCTTTCACAAGCTTCTCATTAACTTGACAGACATCAAGTTTCCTTTCTGGTCCTCCACCAATCCGCTGTTAGCTGTCTTCACCCATTGCACCAATCAAATCGTCTTTCAAAAAGCCTCCAAATCTGAATAGTACTGATATGTTTCCTTTCTTGTCCAACCTCCCTTTATCCAATCAAAATACACCATTACCCCTCAACTTCACCCATAACATTTCTAAAGCGCTACTTTCACTCCAAGGAGTATCTTGGCGCTCACCCAACCCAGATGAAGGGGTTAGAGGGAAAAAGAATGATTTGCACACTACACCACATATTACACCAACGCCCTACAAGCCGCATCGGATAGAGAGAAGACCCAACTTTTTAGTGCCTTCCTGAAATGGATTTCTTGAGACAATGATCGTAAAAAGGGTGGGAGCTTGTTCCAGGCTTTGGTGCCTAGTACAAAAAGGGATTTACCTCCTTTTGTTACCAGCTTAAAACGAGGAATTGTGAGTAAATTCTGATTAGCAGACCTCAAACAGCGTGTGGGGTGATATCTTTTAAAACCATTGCATAGGTACTTTGGACCTTGCTGATGGAATGCCCTAAAGGTAATTAAGAGAATCTTAAATAAGATTATTTTACCTATTGGTAGCCAGTGGAGTGTGTTAAGTGCTGCTGAGGCTGAAGACCTGCGAGGCCAGCGTAGCACAAGGCGGGCCGCTGCATTTTGGACCATTTGTAACCTGTGGAGAACGGTTTTGTTAGCTCCAGCATATAAGCCGTTACAACAGTCCAACCTGGAGTTTATTAAGGCCACTGCAACTGTTTTTCTGGCCGACAGCCGGAGAAGATCGAAGAACTTCCTCAAGGCTTTTATAATCTGGAAGCACGTCCCAGCTACAGCCACTGCTTGATGTTTAAAAGACAGCTGGTCATCAAATTTGATGCCCAAGTTGAGAACAGATGTAATTGTGTTGGGAGGGGCTTCTGCATCCGCAGGCCAACACATTTTTGGGGAGAACAGATTATGACTCCTGAATGGTAAGATTTCTGTTTTTCCAGCATTACATTTTAAATGATTGTTGGTCATCCATTTAAAAGTTGCTGTTAGACATTCCTTAAGATCTTCCTCGGCACCCGGCCGTTCCCTGTCCAACACCAGAATGAGCTGGGTGTCGTTAGCATATGATATTGAACTGATCTGAAATGATGCGATCAGTTCCACTAGGGGTACCATGTACAGATTAAAAAGTACAGGACTTAAACTCGAGCCCTGAGGGACCCCTGAGCTGACGACCTTTGCTTCAGACTGGTATTGACCCAACACTGTGACTTGGCGTCTATTGCTAAGGAAATTCCTGAGCCAAGCCAAGACCTGCCCCCCTACCCCTGCGGCAGCCAACCGGTCCACTAAGATGTTATGTGAGACCGTATCGAAGGCTGCCGAGAGGTCGAGTAGGATTAGGACAGCCTTCTTTCCCTGGTCCATGGCTGCTCGTAGGGTCTCTGCTGTAAATAGCAGGGCCGTCTCGGTAGAGTGTTCTGGCCGAAACCCTGACTGGTTTGGGTGGAGAATGTTATTCTTCTCCAGAAAGCTCGTCAGTTGACTATTCACAAACTTTTCTGCCAGTTTGAACAGCACAGGAAGCAGGGAGATAGGGCGCAGGTTGGATAGAATGGTAGGGTCAGCTAGTGCCTTTTTTTGGAGAGGCTTGACAGCTGCAAGCTTCCAATCATTGGGAATGTCTGCCGTGGCTAGAGATGAGTTAACAATCCTATTAATTATAGGGTTAACCAACTCTACTAGGGTCTGTAACACTAGAGGGGGACAGGGGTCAAAAGGGGATCCAGATTTGCTGGCCAAAATAGCCTTAGAGGTGTCTTCAAGAGATATCGGGGCAAAATCCTCCAGACGGGCAGAGGTCTTCATCTCCCCTATCTGTTCGGGGACCACCAACATAGTTGGTCCTGAAGGAAAGGTCTTCAAGATGGTAAGGATCTTGTTGTCAAAATAGTCAGATCTCGCATTGCAAAGATCTTGAGACAGAGGAATCTCCTGCGATAGAGCTGATGGATTCATAAAGTCCTTTACAATCTTGAAGATTTCTTTTTGTCCCTGGCCAGCTGAGGAAAGGGCCTGTATATAATAGGCTTTCTTAGCAGATTTTATTCCAGCGTGATAGTTCCGTCTCGCTGACCTATAGGTGTTACGGGCGGTGGCATCATAGTTTCCACGCCACCTCCGTTCCAGTGCTCTTACCTCTCCCAGTTCTAATTTCAGGGCCAGTGAGAACCACGGGGCACTTTTTTTGGTCTTAGTGGTTCTTGAGTTATTATTTCTGGTTGAGCTTAACAAGGCCCCCGCTCTGGCAATCCAGTCGCAAAAGGTCTGATTATCTGAAGAGGTATGGCCAGATGGAGCCGGTAAACTGGCTTTTAGTTGTTCTACAACATCGGGTCTGCTGGGTAGAACTTTCCAGTTAGGAGAGGGTTTAACATCGGGATTTTTAATATTTATTATAGAGGTGGTATTATATGAAGTGTTCAGTATGATATGAAAAGGGATGAAAAAGTGATCGGTCCAAGTCTGAAGACTGGGGGATTTAACTCTCAGTCTAGTGGAATTAGAGCAAATGCAATCCAATAGAAGTCCCGCCAGATGAGTGGGTTCCAGATTCAAAAGCGTGAGTCTTATGCAAGACTTATTTTTGGATGTACAATATCGTGGAATACCCCCAAGCTCATGGCAGGATACAGATGTTGTGGTATTCTTAAAGAAAGATAAGCCCCTCAGAATTACCATCGTCATACCGTCCAATATCACATATGAACACAGATGCAAAGATTTACTTGAAAATTATGGCCACCCGATTACAGAAAAGCATTTCTGCAATTATATCACCATGGCAGCACGGCTTCGTTCCAGGTCGGGGGACCACAGACCACACTCGACGGCAATATCAATATTAGATATTGCTGAGGTAGGAGAGAGAGCGGTGGCTGTGGTCCTCCTAGACGCTGACAAAACCTTTGATCGGGTGACTTTGCAATAATGACAAAATTGAATCGGTCTGTTTAGATCATAGGGTTCTCCACTAATGATGTAAGTGGGATATAATTGAAGTACAATTTAATCATCGCATTTTAAGAGGCACATCCCTCCTCTCCCTTCAAATTCAGCAATAGGTAAAAATGATTAGGACTTTTCAGTCATTAATGTGACCTTTCTATATTTTTTCAGAATTGAATATTATTCTGTCTAGAATTGTTTGGCGAGCCAGAAGAGGTTGACCGAATGATTAAAGATTAATATATATAATTAGGTATGTTCTTTGTTTCCCCCTAACAAATTTAGTTGTTGCAATGGGTCTGGTGGGGTTTAAGAGTGATATAATGAACTATGTCTTTTAAGATAATTATCAATAATTGCATAGAATATTACATGTTACTGTTCATCCTGGGTTGTGGTTAATATTAGAATGGAGACAGGCTGGCTTTTGTAAGGTTGGAGTGAGTGCAGGTTTAGAAGATACCTTGAATTGTCATGTACAGGTTAAAAGGTGAATATTCTTGTTAAATTTGTTTTCAATTTCTTGATTGGTGTATATATATTTTCTTTCAACCCTGATGATGCGGGTATAGGACGAAACGCGTAGGCTGAAAAGACTTCATGAATATGTGACATTGATTCATCTGCAACAATTTTGGAATAACAATTGGTATATTGTATTAGGACTTGGCCTGCTGACTGTTTGTTGAATATACAATAATAAACTGTTGATATGAACATTACCATAAGACGTTCCTTTTCATTTTTGTGATTAAAGTATTTTTTTACTATTGATATATCATCCGCGTGTCTACAAATTCCCTTGGATAAAGGATGTTGGCAGCTTACTCGATTTGTTACTCTTGAAGGATGTTTTCCTTCAGGAGTAACACCATCAGGTACCAATACTATCCTATCCTTTTCAATTTAAACATAAACCTTTTTGTTAGGCATCCGCTGACATCGTTTTTGAAAGGCTGATGTTTAAATTCTTTTGGAAGATTAAGGAGGTCCATTTTTTTTTCAAGATTATATTTTAGTTACAAGAAGAAAGACTGAACATGATGAATGTATGGAGATTGTGTTACACAATGGGTTGGACTGTGGAGTATGCAAAATGTACATTTGCTATAGAAAGAAAGTATATTGCATATGAGATTAGTGGTGCTGGCTTTCAAACCTGTACCCACTTAGTGGAAGCAATACAAGAAGCACCACCACCTAACAACAAGGATGATGTTAGAACATATTTAAGAGTAGCAGAATTTTATTCCACATTTGTCCCACTTTTTTCTATTAAATTGTTTTACATTAGACAGTTTTTGAATTGTTAAAGCAAGTTTGAATGGAGCCTGTAGTGTCAGGAAAATTCTGAACAAATCAAGAATAATATAGCAAAAGTACCTGCTTTTTGAGGCTTTGATCCCAGGGCTTCTAATGCTACTGCAACTAATGGGAATAATTTAGGGCTTGGTG
Source organism: Lissotriton vulgaris (assembly GCF_964263255.1). Lineage (NCBI taxonomy): Eukaryota > Metazoa > Chordata > Amphibia > Caudata > Salamandridae > Lissotriton > Lissotriton vulgaris. Next base: position 131,181,500 of record NC_141696.1, on the reverse strand, counting down.
CTGTATCTCAAAAAGATGCAAAACGGATGAAGTGGGTGACTGCTTTTGCATCATGCTCGCTATCTCCTGCTGAAGAAAAATACTCTGTCAATGAGCCTGAAGCTCTATAGTGTCAATGGTCGTTGAATCATTTTAGAACATTTGTATTATGAAGTAGAAGCAGCTTATCAAATTGTTTACTAGTGAAGGATTAGTTCAAGCTTCTGATAGACTTGCAATTCGGTCTATGAAGTTACAGGTCTATTTGTATAGGTTGTTTTATGATCCAGATAAAATAAAACTGTTGCAGCAGAGTCTTTATCAGGGATGCCAATACAAATGATGGAATCTGAGATGAATTAATGGGAGGATTATCTAATTGTGTAACAATCAGATAAGTATTTGCACCTTTACCACTCATGACTTTATCATGCAGATATATTTTTTAGGGTGTAGGGAGGTAGGGGCAAAGGGAGGTAAGGGTACATTTAGGGTTTAGAGTGAGCAGACGGTAAGGGTACATTTTAGGTTTAGGGTTGAGTAGTGGTAAATGGAGTTACGGGTAATTTTAGGGGTTAGTGTTGTGTAGTGGTAAGGGGCAGTAAAGGTAATTTTAAACTTTAGATTATGTAGTGGTAAAGGGAAGTAAGGGTAATATTACAGTTTAAAGTTTCACAGTATTACAGGGAGATAAGGGAAATTCTGGGGTTACGGGTTGGCAGTGGAAAGGAAGGTGAGGGTAATTTTAGGGTATAGAAGTGGATAGTGGTAAAGGGTTTCTGATCCGTGACCAAGGAGGTAAGGTTAATTTTATGGTTTCTGGTGGGTAGAAGTAAAAGTAGGTAAAGTTAACTTCAGGGTTTAGGGGTAAGCAATGGTAAAGGTTGGTAAGGGTAAATTTAGGACTTATGAGTGGGTAGTGGTAAAGAGAGATATGGTTCATTTTGGGGTTAATGAGGTGGCAATGATTAAGGAGGTGACAGTAATTTTAGGGTTTGGCGTTGGGCAGAGAGAATGGAAGGTAAAATTAATTTTTCAGAGCATTACGTTTCAAATGGGAAAAACTCCTGAAATCCAATAGATAGACTTTGCTGAGCTAACTGTAACTTGTGCCGCACCAGGTACTGCTTATGACCTCACATATTTCATCCCTCATGTCATGTTCACTTACTTATACAATCACTGATGAATAAACATTAAAGAGCTATAACTGTTTTTTTTTAATCTCTCCGCAGAGAGACGAGGTCTCGCAACCTGTCCCTCAACCTACCCTCTTATGTAGAGCTCTACCCCTCCTCAGAGGTGATAGCAGAGATGCATGTCTTTACAACAACCTAGTAGGCATAGCTGCACCAAGGTCTGACTGAAAAGACAAGTCTTTGACCACACCCTAGTACACAAATCTATTGTTGCACTTGTATGTAGGTCAAAATGCAGCTGCCAGATTGCCTGTCATCTTCCTACCATCTTGCTTGGCTCTGCTGAAACAAGCTGCCTGCAGACATCCAGTATTGGCAAAATGTCACCATGTTCAAAAACTACTGAAAACTTGGTTATTCTAAAGCAGTGACATCTTCCTTTTTTGGACCATCTAGGATTTAGGTTTCAGCGCCAGAATTCTGCATTTAAAATCAGTTATTGGTACATTACAAGTTTCATTAACATAACATAACATTGAGTTGCTGTAAGATCTCAACAGAAAGACCAGTATTTTATGACACTGAACTACATAGACCCTTCACACTGAAAACAGGCCTTAGCAGACAGGAACTTTCCTTCCTGTACACAGCTTTCTCCCTGCACACAGGCTTGATAAAACAGACCTGTCCTTCAACTCAAGCCCCTAAACACAGCTGTGACCCTTTACAGATGTCTTAGTACAGAAGACAGTCCCTCGCACACCCTTCACACTGGAAAGACATTTAGGCACAGATTATACTCCATCAGCCCTCCCTACTATGAACAGCCTTCACACTGTACAGCAATCTCCACAACTAGCCCACTGCCTCCAAACAGCCAAGCACCATAAGCTGGCTGGGAAAGCCACATCTACACATAGCCTTTCCCTTGTGAAGAGCTGATTATAAATTGTCATCTCCCTCTAGACAGGCAAACCACATTAGTCAGGTAAGCAACTACTACGGTCAAGAGACCAGTTCCACCAAAACTCCAAGGCCAAACATGTTAGCAAGCCCCTACTAGGTATAGCCATTTTCCTATGCATAACTTGTTATGAAGAAATCACTTCCTCCACACACCTTTTCTTCTTTAGGAGGCCTAGAATTTTGTAAATACTTATGCTCATTAGCCATAGTAGGAGTATAGAAGATTTTCCCAACATGTTGCTCAATAAATAACTATCAGTGTCAAAAGCATATAGCAAATTGACACACTCTTTGGATGATGTCATCAATGGTGTCAATACACATGTCATGAGTGATACAATATGTAAAGTCATAAGCACTGCATGGCAAGGGAGCAATTTATAGTTAACTCAGTAAACAGACTGGCAAATTTCAGTGTTTTTTCATGATTAAAATTTAAAACTATGTCTAACATTGTTACAAAATGCTAACATCTATTTAACCTTTAGGTTTAGTCCCCTAAATATCTAGAGTTGTTTTTTTAAAGTTTTAGTGTAATATGTTCTATGCACCTAACTGTAATGCTACTTTAACCTTTGTGTTTTTTCAGTGACCTACTAGACGTTTTATAACATACAATAACAATGATTTCATCTTTTCATTATTGTTTTGTTTTTTTTAATTAAAAAAAAAAAATTATCTTGTAAAATGTAAAATAATGTCTGCTTTGATTTATTTATTTTTGCTCTCTTTTTGATCCATGGAACCGTTGTAAGTCTAATAGTCAGGCCCACACAGGGACTCAAACTGTCTTTTTCTTGATGCTCCTGTGGTTGCGGTGATTCGGCAAATTCGTCAACTTGATTTTTAATAGATGTGTTTAGTATGTAAGAAGTTATAAGTAAATGGATTTATCTTAGAGGTCTACTTTTAGAGACATCAAATAAACATGTAATTTCCCCATTAGTGATTTCATCTTGGATTACCAACTATCAAGATTCTGTGGTGACTCCATGACGGACTCATGAATCCACTGTGAATTTGATGACACAACTAAAGAACACTTTTGATTGGTTGAAAACAGTCTCCGCCTTCTTTTGCGGGACATTTCCTCCCTTGCTTACTCATTTGGGTGTGGAACTGAGCTGTGACCGGTTGTGTGCTCCATCATTTTTCCGCAAATAATTTCCCATTAAATAACAAGTGTACAAATGGCTTTGCAAGACCCTACCAACCTTAATGATGAGGAGGAAGAAGAACTTCCTGTGATCAAGGAATATTTTGTATGGGAGTGTTCACCATCCCATAAGTTAAAAAAAAAGTAATTGCTAAAATTGTACAGGACACTGTTTGCAGAAGAAATCTCTCTCTGGTGACAGGGAAGAAATATTCCCACTGAATATTTAACATGTGGAAACACAGGCAAACAATCCATCCTAAACATTGGGACAAGATAAAGGAGGAACAAGATTGAGCAAGGACGGCTACATTTTCTCCTGGACCATCATTAACCTCTGGAATGTACATGTGTAAATGTTTATGTACATCTGCCTAGTATGTGTATCAGTGTGTATAGCTCTGTGTATAAATGTGTGTGTATGTGTGCAATGTGCATGTGAGTGAGTTGTGTGTGTTAGGGGTACTTGGGCCGGATTCACAAAGGTAAAGTTAGGCCAAAAGTCTAACTTATTCCAAAAGTCTAACATTACTGCTTTTCGGTATTCACAAAGGTAAGTAACTGATAGTAAAGCTAGACTTTTTGTTTAAATTAGACTTTTGGTCCAACTTTGTCTTTGTGAATACTGAAAAGTAGTAAAGGTAGGCTTTTGATCTAAGTTAAACTTTTAGTCTAACTTCACCTTTGAAAATCAGGCCGTATGTGTATGTATGTTGGTGAGTGTGTATGTGAGTAGAAGTATTTCTGTGTGTATGTATCTTTATGCATGTCTGTATCTATATGATATGTTGGGGTGGGTGTATATCTGTATTTATATGGTTGCATAAAGTTGTGTGCATCTATATTTGTAAATGTGCTTCTAGGAGTGTGTATGTGGTAGCAGAAGTGTCTATGTGTATGTCTTCTGTTGGATAGCTGCAATTCCATTTGTATATATGGGGGAATGTTAACTGAATTGCGTATCTGACTGTGCATGTGTGTACTTGTCTCCATCTGTGTTGTACATTTTGTGTGAACGTTTTTGTGAGTGTAAGGGTTTAATGTAAGTGTTACTATTAGGTTTATACTTGTGTGACTTTTTTATAAGAGCATGTGTGTTTGTAACAGTTGCTCCCTGTGTTCTAATGTCCACAGAAGGTCTATATGTGGAACTTTCCAGTGCTGAAATAAGCTTCCAGGCTTTCCGCTACAACTACATACACATTTACAGGCTCATGGGTACTATTTGGATTTTCCTGTTCATTTCCAATCCAATTCCATTATCTAGAATTCCCTGCTCATTTATTCATCTCCACATTGCAGGCAAAGAATGGGCAGGGGAATTTAGTACAACTGTGGCTGGCAGGTACTAGCCTGTCACCCCTAATTCATGTGATTGAAGTGAACTCTTTTAAGCCCCAGTTCCTGTCAGTCCAACTTGAGCCATTATAGCAGTGTTCCTGTTTGACTGACCTCTTGTTTCTCTAGTTCCTGAAATGTAATTAATCCGTCAATAGAAAACTGAGCCTTAATAAATCTTTGTTCCTCAAAATACTAGTGCCTGCAGTGTTTCCCTTGATTCCTAAGCAAACAATATTTTAGTGCTTTCTTGATCCTTGAACTTTCTCTCTTTATGTACTCACCTTTTCTCAGTGCTTGATTTATTTCCCTTTACCTCAATTCCAGTTTTTAGGTTGCTTCCTTCCTTTCCCTGCTACCTTTGCTGCCGCTTTTCTTTTGTGGTGTGTTACTTGCTTTCTGCCTTTGTATATATATATATATATATACTAGATGTGTGTCTTTGCAGTTAGTATCTGCAGCAGCAACTGTGAGTAAGGAACTTACTGAAGTTGAGTCTTATTATGTGTAGCTCCTATGTTCTTTACTCCACATTCCCTTTACTGTTAAAGTTGTTTTACATTTTTCTTGCACATTCGTCCTGGGTGCTAGTTATTCTTGAATGGCGAATTACCTCCTAAATGCTTGCTTTTATTTAGCTTTGACTTTCATGATCCCTTGTGCAGATATTCCCCATGGGATTCCTTTGCTCCTCTGACTCCCTGTGTGATCTTAAGTTACTCTGTACCCCATATTCTCTACCTTGAGTGAGAAATCAGGTTATTGATTAAGGGGGATAAAAGTCTCACTCAGGCAACAACCACACTCTTTGCCAGGGTGAACCACAAATGTCAATAAATGAACCTGTGCTTAATCCTCTTTTAGCTTGGCACAAAGAAGTCAGGGTTAACTCAGAGTTCACGTTTGCAGCACTTATGCAGCAGACAAACAGTCGTATAGTCACAACACAACGAAAATCCCAAACAAATTTAGAAAAATAGAGTACATTTTATTAAATAATATTATACTAGAATGACAAAAATCCAATCAGTTAAACCGGAGATTTTCAATTTGAAAGTTCTCTGTAAATTTATCACCTCAAAGCACAAAGTGTCACGCATGGTCATTATGTTCATGCTAAACTCGGGAAAAGTCACAAGTTCAGGCTGACCGCAATGGATACAAGGACCAGGTTACTTTACCTGAAAAAGTTATCTTCTCAAAGTCCAATTGAAGAGTTTAATTTGTGGTGGAGGAGGCTGCGATGAGCAGAGACATTGTTGTGAATAGTCGTTGCTGTCACACGAAGAGGGGTCAAGGTGGCACAGGCAGCCATCGCTGTAGCATGAATAGCCACTCAGGCATGGTGAACAGTCATTGCTGGAGCTTCATATTTGCAGTCACAACAGGCTTTTGCTGTTGTAGTGCAGAGTGCTGATCTTGCTTGGCCAGGCGTCACTGGCGGTCGATGTAGTGCAAAGAGTTGGGATCACTGGGGCTTCTTGTTGGTAGCCATTATGGGCGGCAAAGTCATTGTGCAAGTGGACTCGTTACTTGTCACAAGAACCCACAACTTCAGTGTTGTACCTTTTTCTGCTGAGAAGGAGCTCAGCAGATGCAATTTAAGGGTCCAGGATCAGAAACTCACACAAGCAGAGGCCAACAGGTATGCCCAGCTGCAAGTCCAGGCAGTTCCAGTACAGCAGGTCAGTTGGGCAGTTGTAGGGGGGCATCTGCAGCTTGTTGTGTCCCTGTATCTCAAGCATGATGTCAGCCAATTGACACTTGAAGTCACTCAAGTTAGCAAAGGATGGAGGGAGCAGGTCTACTCTCAGAGAGCAAGGCTGTTTTCAAGCAGCAAGACAGTCCTCAAGCAGCAGGGCTGTACTCTGGCAACAGCAGGGCAGTCCTCTGGTGGCAGGCAGTCCTTCTTCTGTAATGTCCACATGTCCAAGAGTGTTCAGATGAGTGGCTCATGAGGTCACATATTTATACCTACTGCCACCTTTGTGTATGGGGAAACACCCCGTCCTACACCCACATTCGGTGGTTCTGGGATATTTGTACCTTCCCCTATCAAGGCCCCAAACTCTGTGGTGTGACAATAGGCTGGTGTCGGGACCCTTGGTATGCTGTGGAGGCAAGCCATTTAGTGTGTGAGCAAGGTTGGGTACAGCTCAGCCCCCATCCATCCTGACCATACTTTGTCCAATTCTGTATCAGTGTCTTGGAGAAATACACAAACCCCAAAAGTAGGGCCATTCACAGCTGTGTAAATCAGGATGCTGACTGAAGTAAAAAATGGTTAGGGCAAGAAAGTAGCAACTTTGTAAAAGTGGCATTTTTAGAATTGTGCCTCAAAATCTAACTTTACCACTAAAGAGGATTTTAAATTACAATTCATTTGAGTCTAAACAGCATATGTCTATCTGCTCCCAATCCAAAGTTATCACTTACTAAATATAATAAGGTAACCTAGTGTTAGCTAGTGAGAGAGCATTGAAAAATTACTTCAGTAGTTTTTCACTACTAGGACATGTTAAACCTAATATCGCATGTCCTACTTTTTACATATAATGTGCCCTGCCCCATGAGGCTTTAGGGCATACCATAAGGCCGATGTATAAGTATTGAAAAGGAAGATGTAGGCCTGTGGGTGCACAACTAGTGCTGCAGGTCCACTTGTAGCATTTAATTTACAGTCCCTGGGTATAGCAAATACTATTTGACTAGAGTCTTACAAATACATTAAATGTGCTAATTATGAGTAGGCCAAATTTACAATGAATGAAGGAGAGATTAAAAGCACTTTATCCCTGGTTAGCAGGGCTAAAGTGTGCATAGTCCAAAAGCCAACAAAACAAATTCAGCAAAACTGGAGGAGTAAAGGCAAAACATTTAGGGAAATACCATGTCACCAGTCCGTGCTAGAGTCCCTGACAGTACGTGGGTGTGTTTCAGTATTGTGTGTGTCTATCTGTGGGTGTGGCACGCTACATATATATTTGTGACAGTGTGTGAGTGTCACTGTTGGTGACTTTCACTATGAGCACTCTGTATGGGGTGAAGACTGTATGTAGGATGCCATTACCACTAATTGGAACTTCAGTATGTGCAGAGGCAGGCCTGTAACATTAAACAATTATAGAGTTCAGAAAAGCAAACAGTATATCAAAAAAATATCCTATTGTCGTCTTCTTCTTTATATCTACACACTTGATCTTCAACTTTTCCTCTGCTACTGTTTCCAACATGTAAATACTTTAAAATAGAGAAAAATACATTATTGAAAAATAATAATTTCCCTCATAATTTTCTCAATTAAATTAAAACAATTTTTAGCAGTACCTTTCTTTGTTCTCTAGATGAAGTTATCAATAAAGGATCTTCAGTACACTGAAAAATATATGAAAGAAAAATGTGACAATGTGAAATATATAATTCAGAATTACTGTTTTCAACAACATGGACTCTGCACAGCAGAGCCTTCTTCAGTTAAATGGACTTCTACACCACGAGTATCTGACCTCTTAAGTGGCTTAAACAGTGGCAAGGTTCTCTATAGTAGTTACAAATGCACATGATAGTTCATTTTAGTCGGCTAGTAGCCTCTGTATAAAGACCTGTGTTGAACACAAAGCCTGTACATAGTACAGCACTGACCACGCACCATTTAGTGGCACTTTAATGTACTGATACACTGACTTCTCTTTAAGCCGCTGTGTACAGGGTGAAAACTACCTGCAGAATGGGATTTCTCAAGTAAGGGAGTATTACTATGGGGAAGGTCTAGCCTCTAATTAAAGAGCTTATTACAGGACAGTATAACCTTATCGGAAACTTAAATATATGTCATGGAGTTTGTGTAAAGGAAGGTATTTCCTTTACAGAATCTCCTACACAATCCGTACTAAGAACTTTACAGGGGGAGACTGTATATAGTACAAACCCTTCATATAATGTGGATTAGGTATGAAGGGATATAGGAATTTCCATGAAAAGCTATATAAGAAAGAGTGTGGCTAGTAGAGGCTTCTACATGTAATATACATTTGGTACAATGAAGGACTGCTATTTCCATGGACAGCTACCTACAGAGGAAAGTTTATGTGTGGTAGGAACTTCACCAACTAGTGCTGTTTCAAACAGTTATTGACTAAGACCGTGATGGGATTCGCCCTACATAAATGAATACATAAATAAATAAATAGTTATGAATAATTTGAATTATTCATAACTATCAAGCAGAATCTAAAACATTTCATTTTCATAATTACTGATAACAGTTACAATTAAACTTCCAATATACTTGAAAGATACTATTTTGCGTGCCCTCAGACCATTCCCTCTCATGAGTGGGTTCTCATAACAAGTATAAAAAGTTAGACATGCCAAACTAATGCAAAATGCCAAAGACATGTGTGGCATCCTTAAACTATGGGGAAAACAATTGTTTTGATTTTTTTTTTTTTTTTTTTTTTGGTAAACCTTTATTGTTACGTAAGGCAGTTACAATACCAGGCCTACAACCTTCACGGCCGGCCAGTACTTCAGAGACGGTCAAAGCAATTCAATAAATTCAAACAGATGTAACAGTCCGCCTCTCTTATGCCATTTCTCAGCCCAGGATATTGTCCGTACCATGAAGGCACCAGGATTAAAGAGGTTTCTTTTAAAAGTTTTAAAGGGGAGCAGGATCCGACGCCATACAATCAAAACATACAAGTACTAGGGGTCATCATTGAGCAGGATATGCACAGTCGGGACTACTGCGAGCGGAGCGTAGGCACTAGCACATATTAAACAGGATTGACCATAAGACAGTACATTCCGCCCCCCAAGGCAGCATTACCCGCTGTAGTAACAACGTTATGGAAACAGCACCCCTTGTAAAGTAAACCATAAAGGCGTACAGTAAACACCCCGCCACTCGGTTACCCAAAAGAAAAAGAAGGAAAGAGAAAGAGATTACCAAGCAGAACAGGAGAGAAAAAGGGGCCCTAGAAACGAAGAGAAGAAAAGAAAAAAAGGAAAGTACCCCCCCTCAACCCCCCCACCCTGCACCCCTGCCCATGGCTACGGCCTCCCCCACAGCAGCATGCCTGTCGCCCATTGTATGGAACCCGAAATTTAGAAGAAAGTAGAAGAACTACCACCCACCTAGCCTAAAGAGAGGACTAAAGAGAGAGAAGAAGGAAAAGAGAACCCCAAAACCTACAAAGGAACAAAAAAGGAAGGGAGGAGGGGGTTCCAAACTACAACTACAAAAGAAACAAAAATGGAGAGGAAACCAATAGCAGTCCCTCGGCCTCTCCCTCACACAATCGTTATATCTGCACATGATGTGAACTAAAGCAGCAAGAGTCAAACCGAATTAAACAAGTCGCAAAAGACAAAATCAACCCGGCGTATCATCAGCTAAGACAGCATAATGCACAACCCTCACAGCCCCCAATACAGAAGACGATGACCCGGAGGAACGTCATTTATCCTTGTCCAGTCTTGCTTATAGCACCAGATCCAGCAACATTACCATTCTCCAGCAAGTGCGACGGGCAAGACCTGGCACTGAAACAGATCTTCCGCACTTCATGCAGCGAAGTAACACAGGAGAACAACGTCTCAATGTTCAAACACTGCAGGAACAGCACCATGATCTCTAACAGCAAGGCATAGGAAAAGGCTCTACCAGTCAAATCCAGTCTAGCGCCTCCAGACTGTCCTGTGCATCCAATAGTACAGTCATGGAATGTCGCGAGGCTCAGTGTTTCCGACCCTCCGGTAGCAGTAGTAGGCGCCATCTTAAAGCATCTGGGCGCTGAGGACGGCACCTCGCTATGCATCAACGGGTCAGCCGATCTCGTGCGCTCCGCCGCGAGGATCACTTCATCCAACTTGCCCCCCAATAATCGGGCGCCCTGCACCAAGTTGTCATGGAGGGCGGCTAGGGAGGCCATCAGGTCGCCAAGGTGCAGATCTGTTCCGTACTCCCCGTGTGCCATGTTCCCCTTCTCCATATTAGTACGGGTCAGAGCAGGTCCGGAGTGGGGCCGAGGCACAGGCAGCAAGGCAGCAAGCAAAGTAACTCCACCGGCAGGGCCACCGAGATCAAGTAATAGCCACCGCTGGAGTCAGTTCAGCTTAATGGCGTCTCGTAGTAAATTCGGGAGCCTCCCGCCCAAAGCGGGACGAGTAGCAAAACACTTCTCGGCGGAGGACAAGCGAAAATCGTGTCGCAATATCCGTCTACACAGGGGCACAGCGATAGTCTTGGTCCTCACTTGCGCTCACAGTCTGCCAATATGAGCCTGCCAAAAAAACTGCTGCTGTTTGCCACTTCGGAGCTGACCGGTCCCTCCAGGCCACCGGCGGCCGCTGTTGTTCACTCGGGGACCAGCCTCACAATCTGGCCGAGTCCCCGGTCTCAGGGCTGCTGCGGGCCGCGAACGCCGTTGTCCATATCTCGCCTCCACAAGCAGGCACGAACCTCGGGATTGCACCCTCGGCGATCGGACGCATTCATGTCTCCGTGCGCTCCGTCATGCTGCGGTATTTCATGCAGGATGTGGTCCCGGGAGGAGATGATGATCGGAGCCGAGGGACTAGGCGGCCATTGCGGTCGCCGGCTTGGTTCCTCCCCCCAATTGTTTTGATTTTGAATATAACCCTATTGATATGGTACATGTAAGGCTACATATTATAAAAAGCACATAATGTACACCACTATCAGTCATACATCATTTTCCCAAACTTTGGTTCCAGAATAATGAGATAGGATTTTGGTAATTTCCAAGGTAATCTCTGTTTAAATGTAAGGTAATTGTCATTACACTCTGTCCAGCTAGATCTATTTTTAATTAGATTATGTAATGACCTGATCTAATACAGTATCCAGCACAGAAAATTATCATGACAGTTGTGTACATTTTTTCAGAATGTGAAATCTGAAAAGCCTTAAAATTGTGAATGTGTGTATTGATTTTAGTCCCATCTACTCTACACTTTGGTAGCATTACTATGACACATTTGCTGCTGTGACTAACAAGTAAAGTTGAAAAAACATCTGTTCTATAGTCTAGACATACTTTATTTTGCACAGCTTTGTTTATACAACTTTTAAGTTTCACCAGTTTGCAATCTGGTATGGCTGAACCCATAAATCAATGTGAATGTGAGTATTTGATGAATGGTGACATTTATGACATACATGTTGCCACAAGTAACTGATTTTAAAAAAATCATTTATTGGCAATGTGTTAATTTTTTAGAATGCCTATCACTTCCATTATAAATTGCTGAACATCTTCTTAAGACTGCATTGTATATTGTATGACACCTCTACAAATGTCAACACAATCATGTATACCCAACACAAAATTAGATGGATGTTTCTCAACTTGCAGAGCACTCATTAGAGTTGACAGTGCCTTTCATAATGGCTTGTTTCTATTTTTATCTATATTCTAGGTTACTGGAGGTAACAAATTGTAGATTTTCAACCCCATTGCAATAACAATTCACTCCTGAAACTCTAGAAACTGACATCTTATCATTTTCTACTTTCAACGTTTTGATAACTTGTCAAACCTTCTCAGCTTGTCTGTCTTTCCTTTCTTTAGACACCTTAGTAAAACTTACATTTGGGACAGATGGCTCATTTTATGCAGATTGAGTAGTACTGCCCAGATGAGGTGCATCAATTGATTGTACTTTCCATCAAATTAGCTGTTTGTATTTACTTTGCTCTCATCCAAATCTACAAGGTACATCCCAGAGAGAGACCTAACCCGTGACTGTGCAGCATAAGACATTCCCTCTTTGAAAACCTTTTGGACTGTGTTTACCAGTGCTACATCCAGACTTAATCCCTGAGATTTATGGATGGAGAACGCATAGGAATAACACAGGGGAAAGTGTTCTCTACGCACATGCAAACCTTTGACTAATAGGAATTTAGTAGTACACCAGCCTGTTTGTTTTAGCTCCTCTAAATGGTCATATCATGTTAAAATATACTTAAACTCACTTTTATGGGTCTATGTGATGAAGTCCACCACATTCCCCAAATCTCCATTTATTAAGCGCTCCTCAGCATTCAAATTCTGTTGCAGAATGATTTTATAATTTTTACATAGGCATAGAGAGTTTTATAAATCAGCAGTACATCACACTGATTTATCAAGTCCTTCAAGTTTTATTAACATTGTTTGACAGAGCAGTAAATTAGAGTCTTTGGGGCCCATTGCAGGTGTGCCAGCAATGGTGACAGCTTAAGGGTCCATGGGTGTCGGCTGGTGAAGCTAGCTTGCAGTTGTTGTTGTGACCTGGGTTGAATGGGTGGAGTGCAGCTGGGTTGTAGCGTTGGCGGTTCGGAGGTCCAAGGTTTCTGGCGCTGGTCGCGGTCAGTTTGCAGACGGGCACAGACGGGCTTGCCTTTGGCATGCCAGCGGCACATCCGCTGCACGCGGCCGCCGTTAAGTAGGAGTCGGGGAGGGCTGGACAGCTGGGAGGCGGGAACAGGGAGGGGAAACTGACTTGGGCTGGTCACGCTTGGGGGGATGGGTGCCGCCGCGGTGGGAAAGCAAGCGAGTGAGAGGCACACAAAGTAGAAAAGTGAAAAGTGAAAGGAGGATGGAAAATGATAGAGAGCGACAGTAAAAAGGGTGAAAAAAAACAAGGTGAAAGGAAAAGGAAAAGCATGCAGAAAAACGAAGCAAGAGAGAGAGTGAGAGGTCCACTGAACCACCAGGGATGAGGGACAGGCATAGCCTGCAGGTGGAGGAGGGCCTCGAACACCAACACAGAGTGCAAGGGCTCAGGAGGGCCTCACTCGATGGTAGAGCTGTGTGGGTGGGAGAACAATTTCACTGACAATCAGTCAGTGGTCTTGCTCGCCTGTCCTCGCAGCGGCCGCCATTAAGTAGGGGTCAGGGAGGGCTGAAAAGCTAGGAGGCGGGAGCAGGGAGGGGAAACTGGCTTGAGCTGGTCGCGCTTGGGGGGAGAGGCCGCAGGGGCAGCAGCAGTGGGAAAGAAAACGGGTGAGAAGCACACAGAGTAGAAAATTGAAAGGAGGATGGAAAATGATAGAGAGTGACAGAAAAAAGGGTGAAAAACTACAGTGAAAGGAAAAGGAAAAGCAGGCTCACGCAAACACATCCCTCCACTCTCCACTGGCACCACTTACACTGCTCTCAGTCCCCTGGCCCAACACACACCAAACATTTGAAGAAGAGTACGTTTCACAAAAGCTTCTAGCAAATGAGATGGTATTTATTCCCATGTACCTCAGAGCCCCAAAGACAGGAATTAAAAAATTTCAGATCGTTTTATAAGTCGAATAGTTCGTACAAAAAATCCAGTAACATTCAAAATCTTGTCTATAGAGTTAAGCTAAGGTTATCACAACCTAAAGGTTTGAGCTGTTCTGTCGGTGACGGCCATAGTAAGCCGGTCGTTCATAAGAATTAGAACGGCAGCAGCATCATCTAATGCATACTCAGTTGCTGGATGCTTTTGTGAAGCGTACTCTTCTTCAAATGAATTTTTGAACCTTGAAAAGGTCGTCCAACGATCACCTCTGTGATGCACAGCTGGCAGAGAATGCATGCCCTCCAGGAGATCCACCAACCAATGTGCCCGCAAGCCTTTCTTCACTGCTGTCTGCCCAGCAAAGTGCACCCAGTTCTGGCCAGGACCTTCTGTGATGCAAGAAGGGGTTGAAACATGCCTCGAGATGCCAATTGTAAACAAGACCCCAGAACAAGCTCCTTAGTTTTGTTTTGGGAAGTGGTTCAGGAGAGGTGGTGGATGCTGCAGAAGGGAGAATGTTCTCTATCACTGAGGGCTGGAGAGCTGCAGAAGGTTTAGAATCATCAAGTGTTGTCCCAACGTGTACTTCCATTCGAGCCTTTTCTTTCTCTGCTCCACTAGTAGGAGGTGCTGTCACACTCCAGGCATCTTTAGACCCTGGTGGTAAAACTCCATTTCTCGAACATTGGTAAGAGCCTTTTCTTCTTGACAACGATGTGGTACTCAAAGTAGAATACACAAGGCAATCCCTAGTGTATCCATATAGATACTGTAATTTAAATAAAGACCTACAGATATAGCCAATAAATAAATACAAATCTAATGCATGCGACAACAGACATGCGTAGGTTGAACAATTCATGAAGCTGGTAGGACTTTGCTAATTCCATCACATACATTTTTAGGGATATCAACCACCCCATGCCAGATATTGGATGTGGTGTGAACTGAGACAGCAGGTGACCTCTTTCACTCTACAAAGTGCACCTGACCATAACAAACGAATATGGTCGTCCAAGCATGAATCATCTCATCACACAAAGGTGGTGAGACATGAATTACCTAGAACTTGTGAAGATGTTAGCTGGTGTACCCATTGAGATGAAAATGTGGAAAAGTCAAATTCACACCTGAAATGAAAAGGAATGCATCGGACAATGTGGCTGACAATTTCAGAAATGTTGACGAATTTGTGTGATAAATATATGTCACATGTCATAGAAGTGACTATCCATGATACAGCAACCTCCTGACGGGACACAATGAGCACCTGCCAAACCACTGGGCGATGACTCGGACAAAATGTAACAGAGGCTCTTAAACATGCAACGCCACATCACACTGAGATCTTTATCTAAAGGTAAGCATGGTACCCGCCCACGAAATGTGTCTACAATGAAAACGTATGAACCACAGTCTTCACACAAATGTGACTGCACCTGTTTATTTACACTCAGACAACCATACAGGCACAGCATTAACTTGATAAAAATGTGCTAATTGCCACTTCATTGGTGCAGCTTTTTCTAGAACTTCTCTGCCATGTCAGAGAAGGCCACCTCCAGCATCCACTCCATCTTGGGGACCAACTGGCACGGGGCATTTTTTCATAGCAGGGTGGCCTTCCACAGCAAGTCTTAGCCCTTCGAGAGTCTTCAGCGATGGAGGTCCTTCCACTGTTTGTGGCAGTGCCTACTGTGCCAGTCCTAGACGCCCTTCTCCCGGACCCCTCTACAGATGGCCATGATTGGCATGTCAGTCACTCTGTTGCCAGCCTCCCCTACAGCTGAGAGTGATGCTGTACTGCACCCTCTTCCTACACCTGGAACTGCGACTGGTTTAAAGTTGGGGACACCAAGGCCTTATCACTGAGAAACAAAGTAATAGACACAGCAGTGCAGAGACCCGTCCTCGCAGTTTGGGTGAGGACTCAGCAACGGATGTCCAGGCATTTCTGCTATGGAGTGTCAGAACGTAGACATGTTGCTGTTGGATGCAGTCACTTCCTGGTTCGGGACATTATGTAAACTCGATAACTTAAGAATAATATCGTGGAACATTGCTGGATTAAACCAGAGTACAGAAAAGCTGTTATTTCTGCAGTCTCTTGACGCAGATATCATTTGCTTGCAGGAAACGTGGTTGGCTGGTAATTTTCCGGTTCAAAAAGATTATTATGTTTTGGAGAGTAGTGCAATTCCCTCCACAAGAGGCCGAGCAAAGGGAGGGTTAGCCTGTCTTTTGTCCAACAAGGTTAAATGGAATTATACTCATTACCTGGATCCAAATAAATTTTTTCAGGCAATAACAATAAAAAACTTCACCAAGGATACCTCGCAGAAACCATTTGTATTAATAAATGTTTACTTGCCCCCAGAAACAAAGTATAATTCCAGCATTAAGATGATTAGTTCCTTTATATTAGATTTACAGGAATCCCCTACTCCCCCTCATATTTTACTAATAGGAGATCTAAATGGTAAAATATCGAATTATGCCCTTGAGATGTTTAGGAATAAGATAAGAGAGGAAACATTTATGATACCTAAAGCTATTTTCCCGGAGAGCATTAAAATAAATAAAAGAGGGAAACTAATATTAGAGAGTTTATCCGAAGTAGACTGCATTATAATTAATGGAAGGTTTCCTTCGGATATTCCGGCCCATTTCACTCATAAACTAGGAAATGGTGGTTCAATTCTTGACTATATGATAGTCGATAGTACCTTCTTTTGTTCTTTAGAGGATTTTTCTGTTCTAGTTACTGACCTCAGCGATCATAATGTTTTACTTTTAACACTAAATATAACCTCATCTCAAAGGGATTTATGGAAAATAGGAAATGATCTAGTGAACATTAATAATAAAGGGAAGTGTTACTGGAATCCAGGGTCTACTAGAAGTTTATCTAATATACTAGAACACACAGCTGAGAACTTAACTACATGGGAAGGTAGAGAGTTGCTCTACTTTGAATCTTTTTTACAAACCTTAAAAGCTAAAGTCCGAAAGCCACAATCAAGAAAGCCAACTCCTAAAATCTCTCCTGACCTTCGTTACCTGAATAAAGAAATAAATAAATTAGTCAGGGCCCAATATCTTTCCTTTATTCCTGAACGTAGGCAGAGAATCTCTCTCCTGAGAAGAAGGAGAAACAGATTAAAGGTTAGATTAAAACGGGAGAAAGAAGATGCTCTCTGGATTAAACTTCATGAGGCAACCAAGAATGGGCAGGCAAAGTCCTTTTGGTCGCTAATTGGAGAAGGATGTGGGGTGCGATCCAGACCCTTTCCGATATCCATTAACGAACAGACATGGGTTGATTTTATACAACAACTGTATAATAGCAATGATGAGAAGTTCTGCTTTGATAAACTGCAGGAGGCTTCATTTCCATATGACCCACCATCTGAATTAGAAATAGTTGCAGCAATCAAAGCCTTACGTTCATCTGGTGCATTAGGCCCAGACGAAATCCCAATTTCAGTCCTAAAATCCTATAGCACGTTATGGGGAAAAATCTTATACCCAGTCTTTAAATTTTGCTTTGCCAATGGCACTGTTCCTCATTCTTGGAAGGGGAGTTTGCTAATTCCGCTCTACAAAAAGGGGGCTAGAGACCTCCCTCAGAATTATAGACAAATAGCCCTCTTAGATGCCATAGGCAAAGTTTTTTCCAAATGTTTATTGAACAGCTTAAATGACTGGGTAACAAAATCTGCCATACTCCAGTTGGAACAGACCGGATTTAGGAAACAACATGGTACGTTGGATAATCTTACTGCTCTTCAAATCCTGGTGGAAAAGTATGTTACAGTTCGTAGAGGGGGTGTATTTGGAGCTTTCATCGACTTCTCTACGGCTTTTGATAAAGTGGACAGGCCCCTGCTGTGGAGTAAGTTAACCAAATTAGAGATACCATCTAGTCTATTAAAACTAATCATCGCACTTCATACAGATACTTGGTGCAGAGTTTTAATGGGTGGCGAGCGAGGACTATCTAGGGTTATACCCACTGGTAATGGTCTGAAACAGGGCTGCCTATTGGCTCCCCTGTTGTTTTCTCTATACATCGCCGACCTCCCAAAAGCTATCATAACAACTAGTGATGGTATTGCTCCACTTTTGGGGAGAGCTCCAATAGCGTGCTTGATGTACGCTGATGATATTTTAATTTTGGACCTCACCCCAAAAGGTTTGAATAACCGTTTACAAGCCCTATCCTCTTATGCTAAGGCTCACTTTTTAAAAATAAATATCTCAAAGAGCAAAATAATGTGCTTCCAGAGAAAGAGAAATTCCAAATACGAAAATTACTATTGGTCCATTGGGGGTGAAAGATTAGAAGTAGTGAAATCTTATCCCTTCCTTGGTAAGATTGTCATGAACAATCTTAGTGAAAAAGCACACACGGAGAATAATAGCAGAAAAGCCCTTGTCCAAGGAAAGAGCCTCATTTCTCTTTATAAAGCGACTGGCAGAAGGCATTTTTCCACATTGCTCGAGGTTTTTCGAGCAAAAATCCCAGCATCCCTAATCTACGGATTAGAAATAGTGGATATGGCTTGCTGGAACTTTTTGGATTCCAGTGAAGGAAAAATACTACGCAGTTTAGTCTCTGTCAATACCGCAAATTCTACGTCCTCTATAAGACGAGAATTTGGACTGCGTAGCTCTCGGGCACAGGCATCCGCGAGTGTGGTGCGTTGGGTTTATAACATTGCAAGAGGAATGCCTGGCACATTGAGACATCTAATAAAAAGTGAGTTGTTGGGTTCTTTTAATGCTCATTCCTCTATTGTGAGAAATTTCCGACAGGCTGTTACATTACTACAGCTTGACGAACAAAGTCTCTTTGCATTATCTGATACTCAATTGAAGTTATTGTTAAAATCTGCTTCTTGGGAGCTGAGCTTTAGAGTTGATAGTGGGACAAATAAAGCGGTGAGAGGAATGCTCCCCATTGGTAAATTTTGTAAAATAAAAACCCCCCAACCATACATAAGATGGAATCTTCCTCATGGAATTAGGCGATTTATGTTACTGTTAAGGTATAATTTGCTTCCGTTAAATTGCCTTTTGTCCAAATGGTATGGTAGCTCAGATATCTGTAATCATTGCAATCTCAATACCCAGGATATGTACCATGTTGTTTTCGTTTGTCCGGTTCTTATGCCATTCAGACGTAAATGGCTAAGACCTACGTGCCTCCAACTGGGTATTCGTACTGCTTAAGATTTTATTGAAGCAATGCTTAATCCCCCTAATGAACAGTTTTGTTTTAAATTATTTTACTTCTTCAAATGCTTTTTAACGTTATATTGATTTTTAAATACTATGTATAATTTCTTTGTATTTTTTGTGTGGAAATATGTTGTATGATTTTATGAACTCTTATGTGGATCTCTTTTGAGTTCCGTTATCATAATAAATAAAATTGAAAATTGATAGCCAATGGGGTTACTTGTGCAACGGAAATGGAACGGATTTGCCACCGTCCACTGTGGGAGAAAATAATCTCTGTCTGCCATGTAAAAAATTACTCATTGCAGTACAATGACAATCAGCCTTGAGGGAGACATCCATGGTGCTTGGCCCATTGTGACCGCCTGTCCATGGCAAATTGTAGTCGTCTATGTCAATATGCCAGTAAGATACTATGTTTTAAGTTGATGTCACTACACAACACATAACAACATTTTGTTCCTGCAGATTTGTTGTGCTTGTGATGACTACCATCATGTGATTGTGTTACAGCAGGTCGGCATGACACTGCATAACATACATGAACAAAACTACTTTATGTGGTTAAACAAACCTGTGCTGTGAGGCATCTTTTTAGCATGGAGACAGAATGCTTCATCACTAAGGTAATGCCATGCCTGCTATGAAGGCCGTTTCACACTGTGTACCGATTGAATCAGACGTGACAATGATTGCTGTGTTCATGTTGAGAAATGTAATGTGACACTGTGAGAGTTCTCAGAACAAGTAGCAGCATGTCTCTGGAATCCAGGAAAATCAATGCAGATGAAAATGCAAGGTAGGTGCATTTTCCTGAACAGATCCTGGACATAGAGATGACTTTGTGACAGTTAAGAGACTGGCTCATGCCACAATGTATGAAGTGAGAGGCAGTTTACTATCATCCCTCAGATCTGAAATAGCAATCACAGCTCCTGGGTGAAGTTGTTATTACGGTCGAATCACTGGAGTCATTTTTGTAATATTCAAGTTACTCTCGTAATGCGAAATTATCGAAAATCACACAACTACACCTACAGGCCTATTTTTGTGTAATTTAGGTGAAAAGTGGTTTCCGCAAGAGTACAGAAAAAGAGCGCCAAGTTGTTGTTGCTTTTCATGTTTTGTTGCATTTAGCGTTATTTTAATAGTGCAAAATGCATCTTCGATTCCATTTAGGACATGACAGAGCACTGTGAGCTAAGAAAGTAGCGCTAAGTGCAGGTTTATATTCTCGCAATTCTGAATGGTCTTGAGTAATTTTGCACTAATTCCATGCAATTATGCTACAGCAAATTATCAAACTTACGCCCACCCCTATTTATCTCCACTAGCCACTGTCGTGAGCTCTACACATGGATGCGTCCGGCTCTTCCCAGTTGACAATTGGCCAAAAGAGAGGGACGTCTGTCTCAGCATTCCTCTTGGGAGCCATAGATAGGAGCAAGGGACAACTTTGCCAGAGCTGCGTCATCAGGAGGATCATTGTACGCTAGAAATGCTGTAATGCATGTGGCATGCAGAGCTCGGCTATGGGCTGTAAATATCTAAGGGATGCTAAATGAAAATATCTCTGTTTGTGTGTAGTTACCTACTAAAGTAGAAAGATGGGCCCATGGTAGGTGGGCTGAACTCCTAGGCACACTAACATGGTAACTAGACAGAGCACTTGTTAGCAGTTTAAATTGCGGGCTACAGAATAAATGCATAGACATGATTTCAGTGTATTTCTGTACCCTATTTTTACCATCCCACAGTATCGCATAGCATGCAATGGAGAAAGTCAACTTTAACTGTGAATCTGTGTTAGCGCCTGTGTGGCTGATACCAGCCCTGACAAGCAGAACCAGACCAATGGCCTGGTGAGAGACAGGTAAGAAGTGGAGAGATGAGGAGGCAGAAACAGAGAAGAAGTGGGGTTGGCAAAAGGAAAAGAAGAGTGTGATAAAGGGTCAGACTGAAGAGAGGTATTATACCAGGAGAGAGGCAGTAAGAAACAGACTGCAGAGAGAAAGGTTATCGGTGGAATGGCAGCTAGAAGAACAGAAACAGACTGCTGAGAGAAAGGGTATCAGTGGAGTGACAGAGAGAGGGACAGAAACAGACCGCTGAGAGAAAGGTTATCGGTGGAGTGACACAGAGGGGTATAGTAAGAGACTGCATAGAGAAAGGTTATTGTTGGAGTGACAGAGTGAGGGATAGAAACAGACCGCTGAGAGAAAGGTTATTAGTGGAGTGACAGAGAGAAGGACTGAAATAGACTGCAGAGAGAAAGGTGTTCAAAAGAGTGACAGAGAGAGGGTCAGAAACAGACTTCAGAGAGAAGGGGTATCAGTGGAGTGACAGAGACAGGGACAGAAATATACTGAAGAGGAAAAGGTTATCATTGGAGTGACAGAGAGAGAGGATTAGAGAGAGTGTGATAGAGCGCGGGACTCACCAGCTCATTTACCATACTCAACTGAAACCATAAACATACACACTTTGAACAGGTAAACCCTTTTGCTAAATCAGGATATTATTCACTTTACTCTTAGGACGTTAACCTGTACACCTAGACTTACCAATCCTTGTCATCGGTACCTAGAGTCCTAAGGGATCAAGGGAGTTAGCAGGAAAATAGGTAGTTTGATAACATATCCTATATAAAATACCCACAGACTCGGGAAAGGTTTAAATACTTTCTCTATGTAAATTCTTAAATGTCAGAGTCCATACATTTGCGATTAAAACCTTTTCAATTAGCAAGATAATGATCAAAGCAAACATATGCATAAGATTTTATGCAACTTTCTTTATGCATTGAAACGTAGGAAGGGTAGAAAAGGGAAACAGTAGTTTGACATACCCACACAGATTATATTTACCTAGAATGGTGTGAAGACCAACCCTGGCCACGGGCTAGGACAAAGATACAGGGCTTCCAATACTGCAGATGTCGAAAGGATGGAACAGGTGCAGCTCTGGACAGGTGATGAACAGGATAGATGAAGACCAAATTAGGACGGTTGCATGTCAGGACAGGTACCCTCAGCTAACTGCAACGCCAGTGTCACACCCCTCTCTGACCCCGATTGGGTTATCGAATTTCCTTCTCAAGACCCCGATTGGGTTATCGATTCCTCTCCCTAAACCGGATTGGGTTATTGATTCTTTTGACAGAGTGCTCTGCCAGCACCTCTGCTCTCGATCGCCTATTGAGTGCGTTGGGTCAGTGACAGGTCAGCTATTCAGACAAGTCGTACAATCTAACTAGCTAAGCCTACCTTAGATATACAATTTTCCAGGGCAATGTACCACCCTCCAATGTTGCAAATGTGTGTATCCCCAATTTTGATTGGCCAAAAGATGAGGAGAGGTCATCAAACCATACCAGTATGAGGTGTTATTCATTCAAATATTCAAATTAACGTTCCCTTCCATAATTTTATTTTCCCAAGCACTTTTATTCCACCCAGCAATGGATTAAATACATTGTATTAACATTTTAGACTATTCTCTTCCTCTGGAAAGTTGACGTGTTCCCAGGAGCATCACAAGTAAGACTGTCATTGGCACATATTCAATGCCAAGACTTGAGGACTCTTGAGCTCTTCTGCGCAGTCGCAGGATTTTCTATATAGAAGCGGCGAGGTTACATCAGGCCCAAATACGAGCTAGTAGCCAAGTCAAAGAGAAACAGTTTTAGAACAGAAAATAAATGAATGCACTGTATACCAATTATCTCTACACTATTCCCATTACTTTATTTTATCTACAGCGTTAACTGTTAGGCAGGACGAACATAGTTTAGTCAAAGCAGCAGCAGGTGCGTTATTATGTAGTCACATGAAGCAGCCATTTTAATACTAATGCGCAACTGCAAAGATTCCCTTCAACGCAAAGAGTACGTCACAACACGTGAGTGTAGCAGACGCATGTACAATGAAATTTACCCGCGTTGCGGTGGCCATTTTAATGTATTCGCGTTACTGTTAGTAAAAGCACAGGCAAGGCGAGCTTCTCCTGGATACTAAAAATGTTGTGTGGTGCAATTATTAGTAATACAAACATGTTGATTAATACATTAGAGGTTATTTCGAGAGGATTGATTACAAGCAAGTCCCTTTACGTACGAAACCTTGCTCCATCAAGTGCAGAGAGAAACTTGGTTCTTTGCAACCCCCCGGACTCCCTCTGTCTCTCACTTATTTGATCCCTGCATCTGTCTGTATCTGCCTGGAGCCTCTTTTTCACCCTTTTGCATTGCGCCCAGATGCTCCTTTGGAGCAATAGTGTGCTTTATACATTTTTTATATATACATACAAAAAGGGTATCAGTGGAGTGAGTGAGACAAGGACAGAACGAGACTGCGGAAAGGAAGGATATCAGTGGAGTGATAAATTCTTTATTGTATAGTTAATAAAAACCATTACAAAATATAAAATACCACAGTGTTTAAAAAGCAAGGCATTAACACTACTATGTTAAGGATAACATTTGTAAAATCAGATATCATTCAAGCTTGAGGATAAAGTTGTCAAGGGCCATGGCTCAGCCACATTGATAAGGAGTTCATGTTACAAGTTCAAGTCTTTGCTAATAGCCATCGCTTTTTCTCGAAATTGGCAATAAATTTAACTGTTCTGCAGATGAATTGTGGATCCACTGAGCATAGGATTTGTCCAATCGCAGATCGACAGGTGCGTATTCCATGTTCCTTGAACTTGGCTTTTAGCCAACACCGACGATCCTGGTTCACAGCTGGACAAATGCAAATCAAATGGGTGAAGTCTTGTTTTCCTGCGCCACATAAATCGCATTCCTTACTTTCTTGGGGCCTTCATTTCGGTTGATCTGTACTTGTTGGAAGGTTGCCCAACCTTAAATTAAGGAATTTACGCTTAATAAATGGCGAGAAAGCAAGTGGAGTGACAGAGATAGGGACAGAAAGAGACTGCAGAGAGAAAGGGTATCGGTGGAGTGACAGAGAGAGGGTCAGTAACAGACTGCTGAGAGAAAGATTATCAGTGGAGTCACAGAGACAGGGACTGAAAGAAACTGCTGGGAGAAAGGTTACTAGTGAAGGGACAAAAACAGACTGCTGAGCGAAAGGTTATCGTTGGAGTGATAAAGAGAGAGACAGAAACAGACTTCAGAAAGAAAGGCTATCTGTGGACTGGCAGAGAGAGGATAGAAACAGCCTGAAGGGAGAAAGGTTTTCATAGGGGTGACAGAGAGAGGATAAGCGAGAGAGTGCAGAGAGAAAGGCTATCAGGGAAGGTACAAAAACGGACTGCTGAGAGAGGTTATCGTTGGAGTGACAGAGAGAGGGACAGAAACAGAATGCAGAAAGAAAGGCTATCAGTGGAGTGGCAGAGGGTTATCAGTGGGGTGACATAGAGAAGGATATAAAGAGGCTACTAAGAGAAAGGTTAAGAGTGGAGCAAGAGAGAGAGAGGTGGAAAATATGACAGAGTGACAGAGAGAGGGATATTGAGAGATTTATGAAAAAATCAGAGTGACAGAGTCAAAGAGAGGCTGTAGAAAAGAAGGTTGGCAGAGCAGCTCAGAAAAAAGGGCTGCACAGATGAAGGAAAGCAGAGCAGAAAAAGGGAGCAAAGATTAATAACAAAGGAGGGACAGAAAGAAAGAGTGTAGGGAGGAAGTTTGGGAGAGGACTTTAGATACCTCAAAGGGAAACATTACTAAAACAAAACAGATGGACAGACTGCATGCAAGAGGCATTGAAACAACACAGATAGTAGAGAGAACTGCTATCAATGAAGAAACACGGAGAGAGACTGCATAAAAGAAGGTCAACTGATGGTAGACACACAGAAGAGAGGAACGACAACAGAAAAGAGAAAATCCGACAGAGTGCAACAAGGACATATGGGAATAGATGGAGTAGAAAGAAAGGTTAGAAGAGCAGCATGGATAGACAGACTGCATGAAGAAAGTAAAGCAGACGACAGACTAAGGGAGGACTGTTAAAAGAGAAGAAACCACGAAAATGGCTCCAGTAAAACAGGTTAGGAAAGGAGAGAGAGAGAGAGTGAAAGAGAGACTACAGTTAGAAATCTTGACAAAGTGGCACAAAAGCATAAACTGCATACAAGATGACAAACAAAGGATAGACAGACAGTGAGAGGAAGTATAATAGAGAAGAGATAGTGTGACAGACTCCAGAAAGGAACGGACACCAATGAGAGTTACTCAATAGAGGGGGAAAGTCTGAAGGAACGATGGACAGGCAAGGTATTTGTTGTGGGTGTCAAATAAATAGCAAGAAACATAGGATGAGTTGGTTGGTGAGTTTATTCTCAGAGCTACGAGCCACCACACCAAACACTGGCACAGGGAAACACCAACTGACCATTAACAGAACTAGAACCCCATAAGCCCCATGACAACAAGGAAGTTCCAAAGCAGGAACGTAATAAGCACTAGCAAATACAACATTATCTCTTTTTTTCCAAAGGGAAGTAAAGAATAACAATTGAAAGTAACAGGAAGAAAAATGGTATACCACAATAAGAGAAAAGCAAAAGCTAACGAAGGTTCCAAGGAAGACGGGTAACACGAGTAGACTTCCTGACAGAAACATCACCCATGGGACACACTTCAGGGACACTACACGGTACAGGACGTTTAGGCTTTTCCACTGGATCAGAAAACACAGGTTGAGACCCATGATTGGAACATGACCCACTGTCACCCTCTTTCACCTTGATAATTTTGCAAAGATTCCACCAATGTCCACCTTCCACCATGACAGCATTTCCACACACTTTCTCAACACAAACAGGTTCTCCAAAAGAGTCACAACCCTTCTTAACAGTCCTATAATTCTTCACACGCACAATATCAGCAGGAGAAATATGCACAGTTTTAGTGGATTTCTTGTCATTATACCTGATGGCCATTTTGTCTTGAGCACTCTTAACACGTATTTGCAACTCATCATAATTGACTAAATGAGAAGAAACCCTTTGAGCAACCGTTCTCAAAAGCCAGGCAGGATAAAGTGTAGAAGTGGGTAATCTTCCTCTGAGGGAAACAAAAGGTGCAACCTTTGTGACAGAATGGGGGGGTAGTACGATAAAACCAAATCATGGATCTCACAGCATTCTCCACATCAAAATTGTTTCCCTTGGACCACTTTATGCACTCCACAACCACACGATTCATTCTCTCAACTTGACCATTTGTTTGAGGATGCCCCACTGAACTCCTCAAGTGCTTCACTCCTGATTCTGACAAAAACACGCATCTCAGCATTTACAAACTGGACACCATTGTCAGAAACTAGCGTCTCAGGAAAACCTTCCCTCATAAAGATTTCCCTTAAAAAAAGAATAGCACAATTAGAAGTGGGATTGGCACAGAACTTAACCTCTGGCCATTTGCTATGAAAGTCCATTAGCACAAAAGCAAATCTTAAATGAGAAGGGAGAAAATTAAAAGGACCTACCAGATCAATACCAATTTTCAGCCAGGGTTTGGAGGGAAAAGGTATGGGCTGCAAAGGAGGAGAAACAACCTTCAGACCTTTCTCAGCAGAAGCACAAACACAACACTCCTTGACTCTTACTTCCACATCACAATCCATAGAAGGCCACCAATAGTGCAATCTCAACGTCTCTTCATCATAGTGAGCCCGAGGTGACCATCATGTGCCCTATCTATCAAATTCATTCGTAGATTCACAGGAGGTATGCATCTGTCATCCCTCATAACAACCCCATCTTCTATAGAGAGTTAATCAGAAACCTTCCAAAAAGGTTGAATATGGGAAGGTAGATTTCTTTCCTTTGGCCAACCAGCAACAATATAATCTTTGACTTTCAACAAAGTTACATCAGAATTCATGGCATCTAACCATTCATTCTCACAGCAACCAACATTTTCTACAACATCCAAAGTAGCAATAAAACAATCCTCTCTATCCTCATCCAAATCTGTACCTTCATTTTCTTGTAAAGGTAGTCTAGAGAGCATGTCAGCTGTACAATTAACTTTGCCAGGGATATGTTTTGCAACAAACTGATATTACAACAATTTGGTCGTAAGACGAGCTATGCGTGGTGTGGCATACTTAACACGATCACCAGACAAAATGTAAACCAGAGGCTTATGGTCAGTCTGAATTTCAAACTTCCTTCCCCAAATATAAGTCCAAAACTTTTCACAGGCCCAATAGCATGCTAGCAGCTCCTTTTTTATCACAGAGTAATTTACTTCAGGATCTCTTAAGACCCTTGAAGCATAACTAATAGTGACCTCTTTTCCGTCAATTATTTGAGTGAGCACTGCTCCCAAACCATTATTACTTGCGTCAACTGTAATGATACAACTAACACTGGGGTCATAAGCCTTCAAAATCTTAGCATTCACCAACTCAGATTTAACCAGATCAAAAGTTAACTGTCAGACCTCATCCCAAACAAAAGTAACACTTGATCTGAGCATATTTGAGAGAGACTTAATTTTACTGGCGTAATCTGGAATAAAACGTGAGGAACGTAATAAGCACTAGCAAATACAATAGTATTCCCTACAGACAGACAGAAGAGAGCATGTTTATCAGTGGAATGAAAGAGAGACAAACCAGCTGAGGACAGACAGAAGAAAAGAGACAGACTTCAGAGGGGTAGTACAGCACAGAAAACACAAAGACTAGGGGGCAGATGTATCAAGATTCCATTTTGCGATTTCTAAATAGCGATTTTTAAGGAATCGCTATTTAGAAATCGCAAAATGGGATGTATGTAAAAAATCGCTATTTTTTAGCGATTTCTTAATCTTCATTATTTGCGAATTCGCAATTTGCGAATTCGCAATTAAGGAATAATTTCCCATTCATTCCTATGGGCCAGGAGGCCCATTGGAATGATTGTGAAATTAATCTCAATTTGCGATTCACAATTTGCTAATCGCAATTTGAGAATAATTTCAAGGGTGCAGGGGTGTCTCAAGGACACCCTGCTGCACCCCTGAAATGTACATGTGTGTGCATATGGCGCACATACATGCCCTGTGGGCATGTGTGTGCGTCACAAGCCACCTTCACAAAGGCCAAATTGTGCATTTTTAAAAGAATTCGCAAATTAACATCAGCTACAAGTTGGTGTTAATTTGAGATTTCTTAACCAAAATTCGCAATTGAAAAATGCTACATACATAGCATTTAAGGAATTGCAAAATTGCAATTCCTTAAATGCTATGGCAAAATAAGGAAACGCAAATATTTGCGATTCCTTAATTTGCGAATTTTTGATGCATGCCAAAACATGCAAATATACCGTTTGCGATTCTCAAAGGCCGAAATTCTGCGAATTTCGGCCTTTGCGATTCGCAAACGGCTTGATACATCTAGGCCCAGATGTAAAGAATGATGCTGAAGAGGCTGTGAGAGAGTTAAACTGCAATGTTAAAAGATGGTGGAGGAGTCATCGAGATACAGAAATGTTGAGCACAACATACTGTATGCATGAGCAAATACAGTGTCAACATGTGAAGAAGGCAAGGCTCACATTGTAAACTGCAAATGAAAATTTGAGGCACATCTACTAAACTTTCGTGCAACGCATAGCAGCAAGCAAAGGCGCTGCGCTGTGTTGCATGAAAGAGAGGGCAGAAATGCTTCATATTTACAAAGATAAGGAGCATTTCTGCTCTCTCCTTGCCCTGGCGCACTCTGTGCTGCCAATGCCAAAGCAGGAAACCTTGCACCATAGTGTAAGGTTGCCTCTGTTACAGGCAGGATTGTTTTTGTTCAGGAAGGGACACCTTCCTCCTCAAAAACAATCCTTAGAAGCATTTTACTTTTTATACATGTGCTGCAGAATGCAGCACATGTGGAATGAGGAAATAATGAGGAGAAAAAAAGATAGTTCACCTCAATCCTCACTGAGGAAGAGTAGCACTTTGATGTATTTCCAGATTTACAAGTCTTGGTATATCTGAGAATGAGACAGAATCCATGGAGAATGCATGGGAATGCCCCTGCTCCACCGATGGAGCGCCTTCCACGTTGAAATGTAACATAACGAAGCGCGAGCAGCGCCTTATGTACATTTCTATACAACACCACGCAAGGCAGCGTAAATCATGCATGGCTTTGTACGTGTTTCCGAAGCCACTGAGTTGCCCTTGTCTCACCTCGCGTGGCATAAGGACAGAGCAAAGGCTTTATAAATTTGGGGCCATATGTGTAACTTCCTCTCTCACCCACATATGAAGGTGCACAAGTTTTCAGAGCCATCTTCTCCGAAGGTCATAGCACATAACACAGGTGGGAAGTTGATCACAATAGTAAGAAATTGAATAACCAGTGTATCACATGGTTCTCCTCAATAGAACTACAATACAAACTATGAATTGCATGGCTGCTCAATGGAAGCAGCTTTGCAAAAGTGGTCTTGATCAGTTCAAAGCAACAAGTACATTTCACAATGATATATTTCGTTCTGGCAGTGGTAAAACAATGAATCAACCTAATGCTTACACCATGGTTCTTAGCACAAGTGCTTGAGTAGTCTGCTTGATCTGTTTGCATTTACAAAACATGTAGACCAGTGTATGACATCATTATGGATCAAGTCTGTGCATTTGATATCAGAGGATGTGTTAATAAGTGTGTGTGTGTGTGTGCGTGTGTGTGCACGCATGCACTCACTTGTGTGTGTGTGTATGTGTAAGATGTTGTTTAGGGACAGGTACGCAGTAGGGTGGAGGGATATTTAGTGGCCCAACCTTTTGTGGAGCCATGGTAGCTAAAACCGGCAAAATAGTGGCACCTCCTTGCTATTTTGTGAGAATTCGGGGTATACCTGGCACAATGGTTCCCTTTGGAGACACATTGTTTTGTTATTTACAAACCTATGGCTATCTGGTGTATAGTGAACAGATGTGGGCTATCAGCCAGAGCTACTAACTTGGAACTGGGGTACCATAACCAAGTTTGAGTACTCGCGTCTGCTCAACATCCTACAATTCGGGGCAAGTCACTTGTTCTCTCTGTGACTGAAAAAAATGTCTTACCTGGTGTCATGTAATCTGGTGCTTGTGTGAAGCGCTCTGATGTCTTTAGATTAAGTTTGTGCAATAAAAAATTGTACAAAGAAATAGTGGTTGCCCTGATACTATTGTGCTCACCCTTAGCATGTTGTGGACATTCTAACATGCTCTTGCCTATCCCTGTCATGATGCTGGTGACAATTCCTGCCTTATAAAATGGGTATGAAAGGCAGATTCTGTTCCTATGTGGCAGCAACTGGATTGCAGAACATAACACGCTTCTGTGTGCTGGATTTGAGCTTATTAGACATTTTATATTTCATGGTGAAGTGTCTAGATTTTAAGTAACTGTCAAATGTATTGAATTCGGGAGTCTTTCTGTATGCTGGTATATGAGGCATAGTTCATGCTGAGTTGGGGAAAGCTTGCTGTTGAGTTCCTTTTATTAGTACTGAGGGCACTTTTGCTGTGGCTGTTATTTCATGACTTCTGTAGAGGCATTGCATCATCTATATTAATAAAGCATTCGATGATATTATCAGAGAGATGAGCACGAATGGTTGATGTATCCTGTATGATCCTGTAAGCTGTAGGTAACACAGCAGCAGCATTGCTCATGAGCAAGTAGGATTTGCCTCGCTCTAGTTGCTACTGCTTGTAATTGAGAGATCTATTTTAATTGTGTTTTCTATTTCATCCTGCCCCTTCCAAATAGAAACTCAATATACATTTTTACTTATTATCTGTGATGAGGTAGGATAGAAAAAGAAAGGGGAAAAATATGCTATGTACATATTGTGAAATAATGCCCCTGTGAAACTAAATAGTCAGACTTTTGAAACTGCCTGAAACATATGTAGCTCTTCTTTTCAGATTTTTCTTGGAAGGGTAAGTCTCAATGTACCTTGCCCCAGGCAGTGCTTTTAATGGCCTGATACTGTCTGGTAGTGAGTGCCTGCACTGTTTTAATTTTAAAGGTAGAGTACCTGCACTTTTCAGCACTGCTGCAGTACACCTAATGCGAGAGTACCAGCACTTCTCTGCAGAAAACGGGTGCTCTAAATAGTGAGAAACTGCACTTCTTTATTTGCATTCAAAGCACTGGTCCTGGGGAAGGAAAAGCTTAATCGGTGCCCTACCAACGTATAGAAGAGTTCACCCTGGCCCTATGGATTTTTACCAATTTGTGTAGTAAATTTAGCCCTGTTTTTCAAAATGTTCTCACTACAAGAGAGAGTAATGCTTTTGTGCTTCATCATATCACTTGGCTCATAAACAATAGGTATTTGCACCTCATATCTGTCAAAGTTCACCATTCACAACTGGGAAGCCGCCAGCAATGCCACCGCAATAAATGCCAGGCATGCATTTGGGTCAGCAGTACCATGTGAATAAAGTGAAGTTGTACAAACAAGAGCCAACAGGACATATTTCAGCATCATAGACTGTGGTACGTGAGGCCTGCACTTGTTCTGAATCAGCCTTGCAGGATCTAATCCGGACAAGATTCACTGCTGAATTGGTTGTCTTAAGCATGGCTCCCATTGAGAGCCTCAATTGTAAATATCAGACTTTAATCTTGATATTCACAAAAAAGAGGCAGCAACAGTAGTGAGCAAACGTTGTTTCCCACTGTTACTACACTATAAAGGGAATCCAGGGTGCTGGAAGGTGGGAGGGCAATGAAGGTACTGGGGAGGTAAGTGACAGGTGGCTAGGCCTTTTTAGGTCTCACCTGCACAGTGCTTGTGCTGTGCTTGAGAAATCTATTGTTTTTAATATAAACTTAAAAGGGACTTACATCTCACCTCCTCTCTTTTCTGGCTTCTCATTGGTTCCTGTGCGTGCCACTTATCTTTCCTCCCTATCTATTACCTGTCACATATTTTCCTACATTTACCAATGCTTGTTCCTTGTCAGATTCTTTTATCAGTTTACCACCGCCAAAACACTGTTAACGTCCGCTTTGGTGGAAATATATTTTCATTCATTTTTTACAATTGCAGCATATTTATATAACAATCTATCACCCGGGGAGAATAAGTGATTTGCTTAGAATCACAGGATGCTGTGCGGTGCCACCGAGACTCTAACCGAGATCCCCAACTTTTGAGTCAGCAGCTGTGGCCACTGCACGACATCCTCTCCAATCACTTGCTATCTGTCAGGGAGCTCTATCCATCTACCGGAGGATGATTGATGAAAACCGCTCCTAATTAATTACATAGGCGAAACCGATGAATTACCAATGCTTGTTTTGAACAGTTGGGACAAAGAGGAGAGGCAATCTTAAGTATGACTTTCCCATTGTGTAGCAGTTGAAGACAGGAGCTGATGGTTCTGGGGGGGGGGCTAACATAAAATTATAGATGGTTAGAAAGTGAATAATAGGGATGATTGTTTTCCTCAGGGTCCTTGGAGACATCAAGGACAACTCGAGCGTCGCTCTGATTTTCAATATCCGTCACTCGGAACCCCATTCACTGTCACTGCACTGTCACTCTCTTCTCTGTACTCCCAGCATGCAAAGGCTCCATCCTTTGAGACCATCTCTTGTGGACTGAGCTGCTGCAAAGAAAGTCTGACACCTGACACCTGAGCTACACAACATCCAGGAGACAAAAGCAAGTAATGCAGCGAAAAGCAGAAGCAGCAGCCATTTTACAACTGCACAGCTCATGAGGAGCTGAGTGCAGCCGACCAATCCTAGATTAGCACACTAAGTGGTCTGATGCTTTACCTGCCAGAGTACCACTTAAATTGTAGGAGAGCTACTGATGGGACAGCATTATAGAAAATGCACGATTTTAAGAATACCTATCTCAATAACAGTAGTAAACATCCAATCACAGGTAGGCAACACCAGTCTGCACACGGCGATTCTAGTGTGCCCTCTTTGCATCACAGAGGGAACAGATCAAGTGATCGCTGGAATGATTAAATTAATGTCATCTATTGAAAGGGATGCATTCCAGTCTATTTTTTTTTTGCTCAGCATGTCACCCCAGACAGAAAACAGCCACATGTAAATCAGCCTTGGCCATTCACCCAAAGGCATAGCAGAATGAAATACTCTTCGGCTTTAAGTGCAAAATATTATGTAACCTGTAGCACAAAAACATTAGGACCCACTCCCTACATCACTAACTAAACAGTACCCCAAGCACATCTACGCCCAATGGTAAAAGTACATTTTTCTACTCGGAAAGCCTCCTCCTTTTTGATCCCTTGCAGATAGAATCACCAGCATTTGTCTTGCTTCTACAATGGAAAAAGGCGGTGGCCTCTGTCTGGTTTGTTCTGTTACAAAGCTCTCCTAGTGGCTGTCACAATGTAGTGGCTCTTTTGGCCTCTCAGCTGCGAGTCCTGAACACTGGATTGCATGAGCATGATGCACGTGGTGGAAAGTGTAAGAAGAATTTTGTTTACAGCAACTCCAAATAAGTGTCATCCACAAACATTACATTTCTTTTCTGCAATCTACACAAGTATCTACAAGATATGAAAGTCACACTGCAAAGTCAAAAATAATCTTTACTTAGTAATCCCTAAAATGAACATCAGGACATGTGATAAAACAAATCACATACCTAAAAAATACAATGCATGAGCTTTGCACACCGTTTCTCCCAGAGAAAGTATCTTCTGAGACAGCTTCCTGCAGCCACATACCAGAAACTCTCACATGGCTTTGCATTCACAACTCCACAAGCCAGGCTCTATTTAAATACCATTACAAGGTGAGCATACTTTAATTGCACATGTTCCCAGCAGAAGCTACCTTAGGGCTTGATGCACTTATTAGCACGTATGTTAATTAAGAATTATTAATTGCTTTGATTATCTGTCACAGGGTGTGCATGAGTGATCCAGAAAATGTAAGATCTTGCATGTGTACAAATCAACAGACATCACTTACACTCTGGCCCTACAATTACCTTCTCTAAGTAAAATACAGGACATGTATATCTGAGGCTTACTGAGGAGATGGCCCAATCCTTCTGATATTTCACTTGCGAGTGTGTGAGGGAAACATCATAATCTTTGGAACCGTTTTTTACTGTATGAATATTTACACAAACATTAAAGAAAGTGAAGTTAACACAAGGTCATAGGGAAAAGCTAAAGCCCTCGTTCCTATTAGTGTGTGAAAAGTTATTCACTTTAAAGTTAACTATTGAGGTACCAATGAGTCGGCCGCTAGCTCAGACACCAAAACATACAGCTTAGGTACCCTGACTTGAATATAAATGCTACCACCAAACAAAATACACCAGGAATGGCTACTCCTTTCGGCTTTGTGCATGAGTTTATGTAGATAGCTTCTTACACTAGTTGCCTAGAAGGGAAAACCACTGTTGTAGATGAAGTGTACTTTATAAGGGAGGTAGGCAAGTTTGTGTGCCACCAGAGTAGACTACTGATGGTATCAATTAGGTAAAATCCATCAGGTACGTAAACATTTCACTACAACATAATGAAAGGCGACAACCTATACTAAACTATTAGAGTCACTTAAGGATGTGAGAAGTTAAATATTTCACAACATGTTTAGAAGTTATACTATTACAGTAATTCTAGATATTATATAGGTAAAGGGGCTACAGGAGATCTATCTGATTTTCTTATCTCTCCAAACAACATATTTTTTTATCAAGAAACCAGAAATCCAATCATTATTGATCACACCAATCCACTTGGGCCTTAAAAATCAATAAACTTTGGAATCCATCCTCTTTCAGTGCATAAAGCTAAACAACAACCCCCTAAAGCTGACACGTTTATGTCCCAGACAGCGGCAATCATTTACTGTTGAAAAGTTATCCTGTGCACCCCCATTTTCTGATGACTGGTGCTGGTGGTAACTGACTCTGACTGTCCCTGAGCTCTGCCTAGCCAGGCCCAGGGCCAGTACCATGCAGAAAACACACTAAGAATACAGTGAAAACACCTAAATACACTATTGTACACTATGGTTAGGGTACCCCTATGATTGACATGACATCCCCTATAAGGCCCTTTTACATAGTAGGGATGGGGGATCAAAACTACCTTTAAGTCCCTAGTACACAATAGAGCATGGTAATTTAGAGGCCAGAAGCCCGTTCTGCCCTTGCATGTATGCACTGCCAAGGCCTGATGCCAGTTTAAAAGCAGCACTGTGTTGCAGGACTGCTTCTAAAATTGTGCCCAAACTTAACTTTGGTGTTTGGGGCACTTAAAAATTAATAAATGTCATTGTTTTTGCATTTTAAGTACCCCCAGGTTCTCCCCTAGGTGTCCCAGGGGTGGCGGGTGTGTCAGGTATTATTAAGGAGGGTCCTTACGAAATGGATTATATATGCCGTGGGGCTAGTGAAATTGCACATTTCACTCCCCACATTGCAGTGAAGTGCTTCCCAAAATCGACGTCTGTGCTAGGAGCAATGTAGAGGGAAGATCTGCAATATGTTTGCATGTTCACGACCCCTAAAGTCTCACCTAGGTAGCCAGAGGTGTGGGGTCCTGTAGATATAGGCAGAGACCTTATAAGAGATCTTTTTTAAGGTCTGATGTGGGAGAAATTGCCCAGTTCATTTTCACCATTGCAGATCCCCAGCCACATACGTTAGCATGGCAAGAAATTATTAAATATTTACTAATGTCAAGGATGTCATAAAATATCAATCAAGGACTTCCCAGAATGGTATTGATAAATCCAACAATATGCTATTGTTGAATGTATACTAAAATGTACAGACAAGAAGTTATAAACACCCTGCGCATGCTCCGAAAGATCTTCCGATGGATCCCCACCAAAACCAGGAAGACGGTCACCCAGGCCCTCGTCACCAGCTGACTGGACTACGGGAACACCCTCTACGCGGGAACCACAGCCAAACTCCAGAGAAGACTACAGCGCATACAGAACGACTCCGCACGACTCATCCTGGACATCCCCCGCCACAGCCACATCTCTGCCCAACTGAGAGACCTGCACTGGCTCCCTGTCAGCAAGAGAATCCCGTTCAGACTCCTCACCCACGCACACAAGGCTCTCCAGGATTCGGGCCCCAAGTACCTCAACAACCGCCTCACATTCTAAACACCCACCCGCCAGCTCCGCTCGACCAGCCTCGCCCTCGCCACCGTCCCACGCATGCGCAGAGCCACCGCCGGAGTAAGATCCTTGTCCTACCTGGCGGCCAAGACATGGAACTCCCTCCCCATCCACCTATGACTGACCCAGAACCATCTCTCCTTCAGGAAACAACTCAAGAACTGGCCAATCGAGCACTAGCGGATCCCTCCCCTCCCAGCGCCTTGAGACCCTAGCGGGTGAGTAGCGCGCTTTACAAATTTGCTTGATTGATTGATAAAACGTTCTTGTCTGTAAGCCATAATTCTAGCTTCCATTGGTCTGTCCTGATCTGCAAGTGTTAAATGGGTAAGCCAAGCTGCTTTGATGAGGTGATAAGCAGCCCCTGGGGTTAGAGAGTAATTCTTGGAGGGCAGGGTTCTGCTACATAGGAATGCCGGACTAGGGGGACAGGTCAAAAACAATAATCTTCAATAGAAGGAGTAGACAAGCAGGAGAGGCCTGATTCATTTACACCCCTTCTCTTTGAACCCAGCCAGATGGCAGGACTAAGGAAGAGATGAGCAGATGCAAGGGGGCGGGACAATATGGAGATCAACCATCCTGAAAAAGAGCTTAACCAGCTCATGTCTCTCTGCTGAAAAATCAGTCATGTTAAATTTTACAGATATGGTGCTCTCTGGGAGACTATAGTGCCAAACTTTGAAGGATATGGTCATACTATGGGGTGTTGCACCTCATTGGGCAGGGGTGCTTCCTTCCAGAAGACTTGAAATAAGTATCTGACAGGGGCAGAGCCTCTCAGATCTGCTGCTTGAAAGAAGAGTCCATGCTGTAAGTCTGATTTGCACCAACCAGGCCTTTCACCCTGATTGACTGTGCCTGCTGCAAAACCAGGAACTAAAGCCCTGTGGATCAAACCTGCTTCAAAAGGTCTAAAGATGTGGACTCCTTGCAAGCTACAGGTTAACAGAGCTCACCTGGATGATCATCACCACGAATCCCCAGCCTGGAGTGCTACCAGTGAATATGTAAGTGTTTTGTCCAAGTGGATTGTGGGAATTGAAGTCCCAAACTTTCAAGGACCTTCTTGGAGCTTCCAGACCCTTTGAGTAAGTTTTGGATATTTTGGGACCCTCAAAGGTGCTTCAGAAGTTTGAAGAAGTTTGGAGCAACTTTGGGAAAAAGCTACATAAGTGGACCAACTCGACCTGGTCAGCCAAACTGGCAGCGCTCAACGGCGAGCCAGCCAGCCGTCAAGGTGCGTCCTGGTAAAATTCTCCGAACGTCCAACTTCCAGAGTTTGACTGGCAGCTCGTCAAAACCCAAGCCAGCAAACCCTCACAGACTCCAATCTGGTGAAGAGCATCAACGGACACATGTAGAGGAGGTGACCGGGACCAACCGCAAGAGTCAAGCCGCCCACCTTCAACCGCGAGTCAGTCTGTTTTTTCCCGCTGAAAAGCTTCGGAGGTCAGACTTCCACAAGTTTGACCCTGAGCATGTTGCAAGGCAAACAGGCGAACCCTCACTGAATCCAGACTGGCTGAGAGCTTCGAGGGTCCCTGGGAATAAAATGTTTCTCAGTTAGAAGGTAAAAACTTTGACCGAGACCCACTGCATGGGGTAGCTGCGCACAGCTCGATCCCGGTCGGTCTGAAACAATGAGTTTGTTCTGGTCTAGTGCAACCAGATGTCTCAATAGGTGCTATAGGTTTCTATGTGCTACATAGTGGTAAATCTTTCAAAAGTCATGTCTCCAGCTCCATACATTGGGTTTGTTTTCTTTTTGGTGTCATCCGTTTTAAAGATCTACATATTTCCTATTTGTATAAATTGGTGTTGGATTTTTATTATGTGTTGTGTATTAATTATTGACTGAATTGGTGTTTTTAAATGCTTTACATACCCATCTTTGAAGCTAAGCCTGCCTGCTCTCAGCCAAGCTACCAAGGGTTGAGCATGGGAATAATTTTCTAAACACCTTTTCTGAGCCCTATATTGTGTTAGTGGTATTATTGCCAATGGTAGATGTATATTTACAACTACTAATAACCCACTTTCCAATATTTGCCATCAAGCACCCAGCCAATCTGAACAAAAATAGAACCAACACATATGAAAGTATGATCTTAAAGCTAATACTTCGACACTCATTTCAGACAGGTACCATACCAAAAGAATGGTGTCAAATAAACTTAACCTACTCTTCCACACATCAGATGTAGATGTCTAATTAAAACACCTGGTGCTTAGGAAATCCATGAAGATCCCGTATGGACTAAAGAGCACTGCCAGAATCGTGGAAAATTGAAATGTAAATTTTCCATAGATGCATACAATAGTTGGCACAATCTCGACAAAAGGACGGACTTAAACCTATGCACCTTGAAAGAAAAGTTCCCCAAGCCCTTCAAACATTCATGAATGTTAATTCACGAAACACCCAGGGGTAGTGGAAGTGACTTCACACACCCTTTCATTAGAATGACATCACAGGAAGTCACATCGCTGAGCCACAATGTCCGCCCCTGATAAGTGGCATGGGTGGCATAGACAAAATGTTGATTCTTAATACTGTTATATTGTGTCTGGTGTTTATAATACAGTGAGGCCCCCTGCCTCATCTCTTTCTCTAGAACACAGATCCTTCTGTAACTTTTATTTTTTCTGTCCTTCAAAATTGTTTTGTAAAATGTTATCACAAAAAACATTAAAAAATGGCCGCCTGTGCGGCTTGACATACGTTGATATGTGGCCACTTCAATGGTTTTTATAGGACTTTATTACAAAAAAACAAATTAAAATACACATCTGCCTGTAGACATGTGTCCAGGCTTAGACAGCCATTTTCAAATTGCTTTTGTGACAATGTTTTAAAAAAAACAATTTCTAAAAAACACATGCAATGGTAAAAACAAAGGATCAGACCGATTGGCCTTATCAATGCTTGTTGATTTTTGCAGAGGACATAGGAAGAAGCCAGGGCTATGCATTGTTTCTGCGTGGCTATCCAAATGAACATTTACATTCAGTAGAAAGCACTGGTATATTAGAATAAGATTGGTAGGGGTCATCACTGCATTATATCTGGGCAGGCAGAGGTTTAAATAAGGGAACTTGTTAGTCTGAAAACATGATAACGTCTTTATTCATCTGCATGTGTATCACGTGCACTTAAGTATGTTTTTTTTCCAAAATTAAATGCATTCTGAAATGTGATGCACATTGCAATTAATTACTTTTTCCTAGCAAGAGTGTCTGTATCAACATAAAGCAAATGGGGCTCATTAGAGCCCTGTTTTGCATCTGTCGCTGGCACTGCCACTATGATGGAGGTGGACAGGGGTCACAAGAACAGTGCCAGGGGTAGCAAGAGGCAGGCCAGGGGTTACAGATGTGACTGCTGATGATCCCTAAATGACGTCCATGAAGCAAGGTCCATCCATTGAGTATTATTATTGTTAATTGATATTTATATAGAGCTAAATCACCGTCAGGTCTCTTAGCACTCAGGAGGGAGTCGGCGTGGCTGCTAGATAACAACAGGAGTCGAGCATGAAACATAATTATACTGTGCTTAGGGCCTCCCTGACCAGGATAGTTTTGAGCTGTTTCCTGAACTGGAGTAGAGTGGATTCCTTTCGGAGTTGCTCAGGTTACTGGTTCCAGAGCTGAGGGACTAGGACAGAGAAGGCTCTGCCCCCTTTTGATGCAGTATTATACTGTGGACAAGACAGACGACAGGCCTCGGAAGACCGCAATGTGCGACCGGGAACATAGACCTCAAGGGGTTCTTTTATATAAGTTGGCGCTTGGCCATGGATCGCTTTGTGGGAGATACAGAGGGCCTTGAACTTTGCTCTCTGTATAATAGCGAGCCAGTGCAGCTTACGCAACTGAGGAGTGGCATGAGACCTACTAGGGAGCCTGAAGATCAGCCTGGCTGCATAATTCAGCACCACCTGCAGTCTGTTAGCCAGTTTCTGTGGGAGGCCAATGTATGAGGCGTTACCGTAGTCCAACCCGAGAAGATAGAGGCTGACACTATCATCTGGAGTGAGGTAGTGGAGAGAAGCGGGACAAGTTTCCGCAGCTGCCTTATCAGGCCGGTGCAAGTACCGACCACAGAAGAAACTTGGTTGGCCATAGAGAGCTCGGAATCTACTTTTATACCAGGACTCTTCACAACCGGCATGGGTCGGGGGTGGGGCCTAGCTCTTCGGGCCAGAGATGGCCATTCCAAGGGGAGTTTTTTGTGGGGATAAAAAGGACCTCTGTCTTGTCCGGGTTGATTTTCAGTGAGTTTGCTGTCATCCAGCTCACTGCAAATCTGAAGACATTTTGTGCATGGTCCTGAGCATGAGGGGTGTTATCGATGCTGAGGAGGAGTTGGGTGTTATTCGCGTAACATTTAGCCAGTTTCTCTGTTCCTTCATTCCAGGGCCTTTGAAGACCAGTTTAGAACGTTTTCTAAGCATCTGCTTCAAATCACAGTGTTCTTGAAAAGATTCCGGAGCTTTTGAAGATATTGCTTGGTTGCACATTGAAGATTTAGCATTTAATTTAATGTAGTACAGCATAAATGTGGCATTTAATTACAAGGAGCCATCCGGGATTCTAGCTAAAAATATATTGTTATCCACTAACCACAGAGAAGAGATGCGCTTAAACTTGGGAAGGGGCTATGGTTGCAAATTGCGAAACTTTGAGAAAGATGACAATCAGGATCTTTGCAAAACTTTACTGTTGGACATGACTTCACACCCCGTTATACTTGAATAAGAAAAAGTAAACAAAGTAGGTAGACAAACAAAAATGGGAAAAATTAATCATTCATTTCTGAAATTTTGATGCCTTTTTTGCAAACTCGATTGAGCCTCAATCCTCGAGTGAGCATTCAAGACTCAAAGGCTACATACTCAGCTCTCCTACAGTATACAACCAGAAAACATGGGCGTTCTTTCACCAAGATGCCCGGGTATTAGAAATCTCATCTACACACTTCGCCTCTGATCACTGGGATGGCCATTCAGCCCCTCATAGACTCCAGTTTGCTAGTGAGGGGTTAGGGTATAACCAGGAAGTGGTCAATACAGAAATATACAATTCAATTCAGGACATTTGCAAAGCGCACAACTACCTCAGTCGAAGTGTACCGGGCACTAGTGACCAGTCCGAAAGGAAGAGAGGAGGTGAACAAATGACTTGGCCATCAGATCCGTATCAAACAAGAATGCTTTGAAATGCTTCTGAAAGCAGGTTCCGAGGGGATGCAGCGGAGACTGAGTGTATTTTATCCTTTTAGTTCCTGAATCATAAAAGGGATAGCAACAGCAGCATCAAGAGGCAAGTCAGGGTTAGCATTTGCTACTCCTGGCTTCCTCAAATAGGCATCCAGGTCACCAGTAACCAAGAGGATGTGACACTGTCTTCACTAGATCATAGCAGATTATTGCTTCTTCTCTAGACTGCAATGCAGCATGAACTAGCAGAACAGCACCATGTGAACTTGACTTCAATACCAAAACATTTGATGAAAATATCTAAATAATGGCTCTTTAAACATACCATTGTAGGCTTGTCTGAATACTGAAGGCAACAAAAAGCAACTCATTATAAACAGTTTATCCATCTGGATATTTAAATATGCAATAGTTCTCTGGTTTATGGGCCTTTCTGGCACTTACTGTGTTGGCTGCTTTCTGTGCTTAATTTGCAGGGTACTTGCTGAGGCAGCACTGATTGTGTCTGTATAACAAAACAACCAATTCAACTATGTGAATCCTGCCAGTGTCAGCACAGCTACATTCCACCACCCTATCAGAACAACATGTGAATGATGCAACATTTTTTTCACATCAGTATATATAGCATCTGGCATCACACAATTGATTTAATGAAAGAAACCTTTTTGAAAATGGAGTCCAATTTGTCAGATGCACAAGTTTCTTTGACCTTAGGAAGGGCTGCTGAGAAACATCATTTTGTGGCTTCTAATTTTTACGAATAATTATGACTTTGTCATATTCAATTTATGAGGCAGGGGGTGAAAAATATGGTTGTTTCATCACCTGCCTCATCATTTTCATATTATTTAGTATGTTTGCAGTTTTATATGGCACTCTCGTGTCATAAGGACATCAAGAAACTTCACACAAGAGCAAGAAGAAGAATTTGGACAACAATTTATTTAAAAATAGCAGATAAACAACAAAGAATACCCTTAAACCAGACAGTTTGAATTAGGGGAGAAAGGCCAGGCAGATTAAATCTGGAAGATAGCATAAGTCAGAGGTGATGCAGAGAAGGGATCACAGCTTCATCCAAAGTGTCTCTCAAATAGGAAGATTTTGAGATTCTCATAAAACATGGAAAGACTTGAGGTTGTGCGAAGATCTCGTTAGAGCGAGTTCTAAATCCTTCTTGTAAAGCCAGAGAATGCTTGTTTCATAAAACGTTCTTCCCTGAAGGTTGGCAGCTCTAGAATTTCTCAATCCTCACTTAGCACAAGAGATGTTCAGTTTTTCAACCAGGTTTGAAGGCGTGATGTTGTGGAGGGCTTTGTGGGTGATGTATGCAATCTTAAATTTGGCTCTTCCCTCAATAGCAAGTGAATCTAGAAGACTGGGAGAAATGTGATCACATTTTTTATCACAAGTCACAAAGAGGGCAGCTGCATTAACACTGCTCTTCAGGGTGCCATGCGTAAGGCCAGAAAGAAGAGTTCCTATAGCCCAGTCTGAACAGTTCCAATGCCTGGACTAGAGTTTTCAGGTCCTGCTGAGGAACTAACTGCCTGATGTTCCACAGCAGCCTAAGATGATCAAGGGCGCTCTTGTCCTTGGTTGAAATTTGGATCTGAAGGTTAAAGCAATTGTGAAGGATAAATCTCAATGATTTTGCTTTCCCATAGGGTGGTTTACATTTCAGCAGAGAGAAGTTGACCACAACAAAATGTTTTTAGCTCAAAATGACCAAAAGGTATTAAAATAGATGCACACAGGGTGCAACAGTGTGCTTGGCTCTTTGCAGCTTCTCAATGGTTCAGCTGTTGATGACTGTATTTAGGTGTCGATGTGACAATTTTCCAAAATGCTAACATCTTCTGTTGATGGATCAAGAATAGGGTTTTTATCTTCGTTAGGAAATAACATTAAATACTTGAATACTTGAAAGGAGGATGCCTTCCTTTTCAGGAACAGGTTTTTTTCCCTATTCAGTTAAAATAAATGTTATATCACAAACAATTTT
This sequence comes from Lissotriton vulgaris, assembly GCF_964263255.1. Classification (NCBI taxonomy): domain Eukaryota; kingdom Metazoa; phylum Chordata; class Amphibia; order Caudata; family Salamandridae; genus Lissotriton; species Lissotriton vulgaris. Next base: position 131,138,052 of record NC_141696.1, on the reverse strand, counting down.
CTGAATGTCAGAGGTTTTTTAAAAGAAGATACGAGGACTGCTAGACCTGTCAGCCTTAGGGTAGTCTTTCCCCCAAAGTGTTTCCCTACTTACCTCCAAGTTCGTTGAAATTCATTTTGATGGCATTAGGACTCTGTGCACTTTACCTTTGCCAACCAGTGCTAAAGTGCTTGTGCTCCCTCCCCTAAACAGTATTTGATTTGCATATACCTAATTGGCATATTTAATTTACTTATAAGTCCCTTGTAGAGTGATATACCATATACAAAATGCTGCCAGTGGGCCTACAACACTTATTACCCCACCCACTTAAGTAGCACTCTAAAATATGTCCCAGGCCTGCCATTGCAGCCTGATTACAGTGTTAAGCTGCCATGTTGACCTGGCATTTCACCCCCTGAGACCGTATTTTAAAATCACCTTTACAGTGCGCTCGAATTCCATAAAAATTCCATAGCTGCACATCAGCATCTTCTTCCCATTTGGGCTACCCGAATCCAGACCCATTAAAGTTCTTTTATCTGGCTGTCCGGGTATTTTAACCCCTTCTCCTAATCACAAACTACCCTTCATTCACGATCACTACTGTTTTTAACCAAAGGTTAACACCTCCTGGCAGAGGTTGCATGAATACTGACCCAAGGATTATGCACTAAGCATGGGCGAATTTTGCAAATCTGGCGTTCGCGAATTTGCGTATTTGCGAACTCGCAATCCGCAAAATCCGCGAATTCTCGCAAATTTGCGGATTTTTTTGTTTTTATAGTGTTCGCAAGGTTTTCTGCCAGTTCGCGAGGATTTTGTACCAGTTCGCAATTGCGAACTTACTTGTCGGCACGCAACGGTCGCGACTATGTTGTTTCTACATCTGGTTCATCATCACAGGTTCACAGCACCCTCTGTTTCAACACTGCCACCCTCTGTTTCACCCATGCCACCCTCTGGTACATCAATGCCACCCTATGGTTCATCATCATCACTGTAGATTATGGGGGAAAAAAGCAAGCACACCTGCCCTGCTTCAACTGACATGAATTAATTTGGGGTTGATTTATTAATGTGTCACTGTTTTAAAGTTCCAGTCTGGCACCTGCTTCCTTATCTGTCATTTGCTTTCTGTTGCAGTGCAATTTTTTTTTCCAGGACCTTTGTGGCCTACTTGTAGCTATTCTATGATCCGGCTGTGAGGGTCAGAGCAGGGTCATACAATTGTTGCAACTAGCAACTGAACTCTGGAGGGGCCCCAGTCAGGAAGCACTACAGGGAATGGTTACTAATGATGAATTTGAACTTTTGCACCTGCTGAGTGCTTTCAGTTTGGCAAAACTCGTTTTTCTGCAGAACAGCAAATGTAATGCCCCAAACAAACTTACTTGTGAAAGTTGATTTCTAATCCAAAAGTGATCCAAAGAAAGTCAAAAGGCCTCAAATCCAAAAAAGGGCAGGCAAATGTCAACCTGAGGAGTTATTCTGATAAAAATCATCATTTTCAGAAGGTCTATGCTGCTTGCTAGTGGATTTCTTGTGCAGAATTGCAAATTTTGTAATTTCGCGAGTGCGAGATTGTTGCTGCCCGCCGCACCTACATGTTCGCAATTGCGAACTGACGCCGCACGTCGCAAAATTGTATCACCAAGAAAAAAAATCCGCTGCGTGCGAATTTGCGGATTTTTGGTAAATTTGCGAGCGTTCGCGGATCGCGAATTTACCGAAAATCCGCGAGCGGAACGGATTTTCCGCCCATGCTTATTATGCACACACATGTTTATAAGAGCGGGGAGACAACATATACCGCTACGATAACTTTACTTACAAGTGCATGAGGGTCTTTTATTTGAGAGACACCACACATCGACCTGCAAACCTTGGTTATGCAGGACCAGTGATCATTCCCCCATGATTTTTTGAGTAACCATAAGGAGACTGAATGGATCAGTACTCTTCCTCCCCCCTCTTGATTTTGTGATTTCACCCCCTGTGCCAATCCCTAACTCCCCTTTTATCACATATAAGTCAAGTCACCCCAAAGTAAGGCCCTAGGTAGCCCACAGGGCAGGTTAATGTGTTAGTAAAAGGTTGGACACGTACTTTAAAGTTTCACATGTCCTGGTAGTGAAAAGACTCCCAAATTAATTGTTCACTGCTGTGAGGCCTACCCCTACCGTAGGGTAACATTGAGGATTCCGTATTACATTTCATAGGCTTAAATGTCTAATTAGGATAATTTTTGGTAAGCGCGGGTGTAAAATCCGTTTCGCAGGCGAATTTGCGGATTTTCGACGATTTCGCGAATCGCGCGAATTTACCCAATAATCCGCAAATTAGCAAGCTGCGAATTATTTTGCTTGCTCGCGCTTGAAAAATACAATATCGCGCGCGCGGCGTTGTCTTACCGTGATTCTGAGTCCACCGAGTTGTTTTTCTTCAGGTTTTGCGTGTGCTGCTCCATTTTTGATCTTGCTGCGTGATCGTGTGAGAGTTTTTTGAACGCAATTACGTTATCGCGGCTTGTCATCTTGCATGGCGCGAGTTTGAGAACTTGAGTACGTCATAAAAGCCCGCGACGGCGCGCAGCTGACTTCCGGCGGGAGATTTGAACAGCTCGCGTTCCCGAAATTGCAAAAATTGCAATTCTGCACAAGAAATCCACCGCAGGAAGCATAAACCTTGTGAAAATGATGATTTTGATCAGATTAACTCCTCAGATTGACATTTGACTGCCCTTTTTGGTGCAGGAGTCCATTTTTTGGGGTGGGGTGGGAGGAAGGAAGTGCCTCAGAGTGTCCAACTTCCTGTTCCGTCCAGCAGGCTCCTCCCAGTGCTGTGTGCATGTACTGGTCACTTTTCATTTGGCTGTTGAGCTGGAAGGATGACTTTCTGTGACTGCTGCTGGATTTGTATTTGAGGACTTTTTGGACTTTGGAGTTTGGATCACTTTTGGACTTGAGATTTTACAAGTAAGTTGGCATTGTTTGTTTGGGGCATTGCAGTTGAGGCAACTACAGTTCTAAAACTTTTTTCACAGCTTTAACAAAATATATATTGTGGTGGGTAGCCACAGTATCCAGTAGGCCCATGGTTAGTCATGGGTGCATGATACAACTGTTTCTGTGATTTGTTTTTTAACTTAATTCTCATTTATGTCATGGAATTTTAGCTCACTGTTATATGTTGATTTTTTTTAAATTTTGGGGTGCCTATAAAGCCTCACTAGCCAGTAGGCCCAGGTGTAGTGAGTGGTGCATGGGCCTAGTCTTTCTGTGGGGTATCTTGCATTTAAACATCATTGAGGGCATGGATGGCATGGGATTGTGGTGATTTTTGAGTGTTTTTCAACTTCTTGGGGTGTTGTTGGGTCCTGGCCATGTGGGTAAGGACCATTTTGAGGCCTGGTACAGGTAGGGCTTGGCCATGTGGTGGGGTCAAGGGGCCATTTTTAAGCCAGGCAGTGTGCTCAGGCCTGCACCCACTTTGCCTTGCTTTCAACCATTATGCCCAGGGGTATTGAGTGGTGCATGGGCCTTGTCTTTTCTTGGGGTGTCTTGAATTTAAACATCATTGAGGGCATGGATGGCATGGGATTGTGGTGATTTTTGAGTGTTTTTTGACTTTTTGGGGTCTTGTTGGGGCCTGGCCATGTGGGCGGGGGCCATTTTGAGTCCTGGTACAGGCAGGGCCTGGCCATGTGGTGGGGGTCAAGGGACCATTTTTAAGCCAGGCAGTGTGCTCAGGCCTGCACCCAGTTTGCCTTGCTTGCAACCATTATGCCCAAGGGGTACTCAGTGGTGCATGGGCCTAGTCTTTCTCTGGGGTGTCTTGAATTTAAACATCATTGAGGGCATGGATGGCCTGGGATTGTGGTGATTTTTGAGTGTTTTTCGACTTTTTGGGGTGTTGTTGGGGCCTGGCCATGTGGGTGGGGGCCATCTTGAGGCCTGGTACAGGCAGGGCCTGGCCATGTGGTGGGGGTCAAGGGGCCATTTTTAAGCCAGGCAGTGTGCTCAGGCCTGCACACACTTTGCCTTGCTTTCAACCATTATGCCCAGGGGTACTCAGTCGTGCATGGGCCTAGTCTTTCTGTGGGGTGTCTTGAATTTTAGCATCATTGAGGGCATGGATGGCATGGGATTGTGGTGATTTTGAGTGTTTTACGACTTCTTGGTGTGGTGTTGGGGCCTGGCCATGTGGGTGGGGGCCATCTTGAGGCCTGGTACAGGCAAGGCCTGGCCATGTGGTGGGGATCAAGGGGCCATTTTTAAGCCAGGCAGTGTGCTCAGGCCTGCACCCACTTTGCCTTGCCTTCAACCATTATGCCCAGGGGTACTCAGTGGTGCATGGGCCTAGTCTTTCTGTGGGGTGTCTTGAATTTAAACATCATTGAGGGCATGGATGGCATGGGATTGTGGTAATGTTTGAGTGTTTTTCGACTTTTTGGGGTGGTGTTGGGGCCTGGCCATGTGGGTGGGGGCCATTTTGAGGCCTGGTACAGGCAGGGCCTGGCCATGTGGTGGGGGTCAAGGGGCCATTTTTAAGCCAGGCAGTGTGCTCAGGCCTTCACCCAGTTTGCCTTGCTTTCAACCATTATGCCCAAGGGGTACTCAGTGGTGCATGGGCCTAGTCTTTCTCTGGGGTGTCTTGAATTTAGACATCATTGAGGGCATGGATGGCATGGGATTGTGGTGATTTCTGAGTGTTTTTAGACTTTTTCGGGTGGTGTTGGGGCCTGGCCATGTGGGTGGGGGCCATCTTGAGGCCTGGTACAGGCAGAGCCTGGCCATGTGGTGGGGGTCAAGGGGCCATTTTTAAGCCAGGCAGTGTGCTCAGGCCTGCACCCACTTTGCCTTGCTTTCAACCATTATGCCCAGGGGTACTCAGTCGTGCATGGGCCTAGTCTTTCTGTGGGGTGTCTTGAATTTTAGCATCATTGAGGGCATGGATGGCATGGGATTGTGGTGATTTTGAGTGTTTTTCGACTTTTTGGTGTGGTGTTGGGGCCTGGCCATGTGGGTGGGGGCCATCTTGAGGCCTGGTACAGGCAAGGCCTGGCCATGTGGTGGGGATCAAGGGGCCATTTTTAAGCCAGGCAGTGTGCTCAGGCCTGCACCCACTTTGCCTTGCTTTCAACCATTATGCCCAGGGGTACTCAGTGGTGCATGGGCCTAGTCTTTCTGTGGGGTGTCTTGAATTTAAACATCATTGAGGGCATGGATGGCATGGGATTGTGGTAATGTTTGAGTGTTTTTCGACTTTTTGGGGTGGTGTTGGGGCCTGGCCATGTGGGTGGGGGCCATTTTGAGGCCTGGTACAGGCAGGGCCTGGCCATGTGGTGGGGGTCAAGGGGCCATTTTTAAGCCAGGCAGTGTGCTCAGGCCTTCACCCAGTTTGCCTTGCTTTCAACCATTATGCCCAAGGGGTACTCAGTGGTGCATGGGCCTAGTCTTTCTCTGGGGTGTCTTGAATTTAGACATCATTGAGGGCATGGATGGCATGGGATTGTGGTGATTTCTGAGTGTTTTTAGACTTTTTCGGGTGGTGTTGGGGCCTGGCCATGTGGGTGGGGGCCATCTTGAGGCCTGGTACAGGCAGAGCCTGGCCATGTGGTGGGGGTCAAGGGGCCATTTTTAAGCCAGGCAGTGTGCTCAGGCCTGCACCCACTTTGCCTTGCTTTCAACCATTATGCCCAGGGGTACTCAGTGGTGCATGGGGCTAGTCTTTCTGTGGGGCATCTTGAATTTAAACATTATTGAGGGCATGGATGGCATGGGATTGTGGTGATTCTTGAGTGTTTTTCAACTTTTTTGGGTGGTTTTGGGGCCTGGCCATGTGGGTGGGGGCCATCTTGAGGCCTGGTACAGGCAGGGCCTGGCCATGTGGTGGGGGTCAAGGGGCCATTTTTAAGCCAGGCAGTGTGCTCAGGCCTGATCCCAGTTTTCCTTGCTTTCAACCATTATGCCCAGGGGTACTCAGTGGTGCATGGGCCTAGTCTTTCTGTGGGGTGTCTTGAATTTAAACATCATTGAGGGCATGGATGGCATGGGATTGTGGTGATTTTTGAGTGTTTTTTGACTTTTTGGGGTGTTGTTGGGGCCTGGTCATGTGGGTGGGGGCTATTTTGAGGCCTGGTACAGGCAGGGCCTGGCCATGTGGTGGGGGTCAAGGGGCCATTTTTAAGCCAGGCAGTGTGCTCAGGCCTGCACCCAGTTTGCCTTGCTTTCAACCATTATGTCCAAGGGGTACTCAGTGGTGCATGGGCCTAGTCTTTCTCTGGGGTGTCTTGAATTTAGACATCATTGAGGGCATGGATGGCATGGGATTGTGGTGATTTTTGAGTGTTTTTAGACTTTTGGGGTGGTGTTGGGGCCTGGCCATGTCGGTGGGGGCCATCTTGAGGCCTGGTACAGGCAGGGCCTGGCCATGTGGTGGGGGTCAAGGGGCCATTTTTAAGCAAGGCATTGTGCTCAGGCCTGCACCCACTTTGCCTTGCTTTCAACCATTATGCCCAGGGGTACTCAGTGGTGCATGGGCCTAGTTTTTCTGTGGGGTGTCTTGAATTTAAACATCATTGAGGGCATGGATGGCATGGGAGTGTGGTGATTTTTGAGTGTTTTTTGACTTTTTGGAGTGGTGTTGGGGCCTGGCCATGTGGGTGGGGGCTATCTTGAGGCCTGGTACAGGCAGGGCCTGGCCATGTGGTGGGGGTCAAGGGGCCATTTTTAAGCCAGGCAGTGTGCTCAGGCCTACATCCAGTTTGCCTTGCTTTCAACCATTATGCCCAAGGGGTACTCAGTGGTGCATGGGCCTAGTCTTTCTCTGGGGTGTCTTGAATTTAAACATCATTGAGGGCATGGATGGCATGGGATTGTGGTTATTTTTGAGTGTTGTTTGACTTTTTGGGGTGGTGTTGGGGCCTGGCCATGTGGGTGGGGGCCATCTTGAGGCCTGGTACAGGCAGGGCCTGGCCTTGTGGTGGTGGTCAAGGGGCCATTTTTAAGCCAGGCAGTGTGCTCAGGCCTGCACCCAGTTTGCCTTGCTTTCAACCATTATGCCCAAGGGGTACTCAGTGGTGCATAGGCCTAGTCTTTCTCTGGGGTGTCTTGAATTTAAATATCATTGAGGGCATGAATGGCATGGGATTGTGGTGATTTTTGCGTGTTTTTCGACTTTTTGGGGTGGTGCTGGGGCCTGGCCATGTGGGTGGGGGCCATCTTGAGGCCTGGTACAGGCAGGGCCTGGCCATGTGGTGGTGGTCAAGGAGCCATTTTTAAGCCAGGCAGTGTGCTGAGGCCTGCACCCAGTTTGCCTTGCTTTCAACCATTATGCCCAAGGGGTACTCAGTGGTGCATAGGCCTAGTCTTTCTCTGGGGTGTCTTGAATTTAAATATCATTGAGGGCATGAATGGCATGGGATTGTGGTGATTTTTGAGTGTTTTTCGACTTTTTGGGGTGGTGCTGGGGCCTGGCCATGTGGGTGGGGGCCATCCTGAGGTCTGGTACAGGCAGGGCCTGGCCATGTGGTGGGGGTCAAGGGGCCATTTTTAAGCCAGGCAGTGTGCTCAGGCCTGCACCCACTTTGCCTTGCATTCAACCATTATGCCCAGGGGTACTCAGTGGTGCATGGGCCTAGTCTTTCTGTGGGGTGTCTTGAATTTAAACATCATTGAGGGCATGGATGGTATGGGATTGTGGTGATTTTTGAGTGTTTTTCGACTTTTTGGGGTGGTGTTGGGACCTGGCCATGTGGGTGGGGGCCATCCTGAGGCCTGGTACAGGCAGGGCCTGGCCATGTGGTGGTGGTCAAGGGGCCATTTTTAAGCCAGGCAGTGTCCTCAGGCCTGCACCCAGTTTGCCTTGCTTTCAACCATTATGCCCAAGGGGTACTCAGTGGTGCATGGGCCTAGTCTTTCTCTGGGGTGTCTTGAATTTAAACATCATTGAGGGCATGAATGGCATGGGATTGTGGTGATTTTTGAGTGTTTTTCGACTTTTTGGGGGTGGTGCTGGGGCCTGGCCATGTGGGTGGGGGGCCATCTTGAGGCCTGGTACAGGCAGGGCCTGGCCATGTGGTGGGGGTCATGGGGCCATTTTTAAGCCAGGCAGTGTGCTCAGGCCTGCACCCAGTTTGCCTTGCTTTCAACCATTATGCCCAAGGGGTACTCAGTGGTGCATGGGACTAGTCTTTCTCTGGGGTGTCTTGAATTTAAACATCATTGAGGGCATGGATGGCATGGGATTGTGGTGATTTTTGAGTGTTTTTCGACTTTTTGGGGTGGTGTTGGGGCCTGGCAATGTGGGTGGGGGCCATCTTGAGGCCTGGTACAGGCAGGGCCTGGCCATGTGATGGGGGTCAAGGGGCCATTTTCAAGCCAGGCAGTGTGCTCAGGTCTGCATCCAGTTTGCCTTGCTTTCAACCATTATGCCCAAGGGGTACTCAGTGGTGCATGGGCCTAGTCTTTCTCTGGGGTGTCTTGAATTTAAACATCATTGAGGGCATGGATGGCATGGGATTGTGGTGATTTTTGAGTGTTTTTCAACTTTTTGGGGTGCATAACTGATGTTCCTCTGGCTTCCATTGCTTTTTGGTGCACAAGAGAACCACCAGTGCCAGGAAGAAGTCCTGCAGCGGTGTGTGCAGCACAACGTCACGTGACGTCACGTGTGGCCACAGACAAGACAACTCTGCAACTCGTGCAACTGCGGCCTGCTGTTCTGACATCTCAAGAAGATGGCCCCAAAGAAAGTTGGCCGTAGCGCCTCGGCGAAAAAAGTTGATAGTGCCACTGCCAGTAGGAAGGAGCAGAAGAAGCAAGTGGCACCACCTACCAAGGAGACTGGTGTGCCCACCGAAACCTTTTTTGGGAAAAAAAACTACGCCTGCAGCAGCAGCGGTGTCCGCCGGGGACCAAGCTGGAAGCAGCACCTCCGCTTCATTGGGCTCAGTGCCACCACGCCAAGTTAGGTCCAAGACCACCATGAGGGCTGCTGCGGCAGCCACTTTGGTTGTTGAATCACCATCGACCAGTGATCTTGGCTCATCACAAGAAAGTACCATCCAATCAGCGCCGGGTGTAACTCAGCTGACGAGTGTTCAACAACCACAGCCACAAACACAGGTGCAAGTAGTACAAGCGCAAGTACATGGGCAAGGAGAGGCGCAAGTACAGACGCAAGGAGAGGCGCAAGTAGTAGAGGCGCAAGTACAGCCGCAAGGAGAGCCGCAAGGAGAGGCGCATGGACAGGTGTATGGAGAGGTGCGACTAGAGGTTCATGGAGCGACACAACTGACTACAACGCTTGTTCATCCAGAAGTAGGGGCACATCAGGAAATTGCTATTCAAGAGGAGGTATCACCCGAGGAAGCCACTCCTCCTGATGATGATTCATTGTCTTCCAGATCCCCAGCAAGAAAAAGGTCAAGGAGGGCTACTACTACTACAACAAGTTCTTCTTCAAGCCCCCTTCCTTCTGATGACCTTGATCCTGATTGGAACCCACAAATGCAGTCTGAGAGTGAGGCACGCCATTATGAGTCGACAAAGGTAGCTAAGCCTAAAAGGAAGGCTCCCGTAAAGCTTCGACTTATGGCTGATAACGACGAAAAAGAAGTGGTGTCTTCTGCTGCTGATGAACAGTCTGACGATGACCCAGTCATCACAGTCGTCACTCCAGCCCCAGCAGGCATGCAGCAGACAGACATTTTCACCCTAGCCCGAATAGCTGCTGAGCGGGATATGGGTGGCGTGGCACTGGTACCACCACTGTTAACTACAACACCAACACGACTTACAGCTCCCATCTTTTTTAGTCAGAAGGGCCGGCCGGCATGGACCTCCATCCAGTTCGACCTCAAGTAGTGGTGCTGTAAGTGAACAACAGAAACAAATTCAGCCACGCCCATCCTCCACTTCATCTGGCATTGAAAGTCAAAGTAGCACCTCCACCTTCAGCAGACATCACCAGTCCCCAGTTTGGGACTTCTTTACTGTTAGCGCAAAGGCGGAAAACATGGTTGTTTGTTCGATTTGTAAAGCATGCGTTAGTCGGGGTAAGCTTGGTACCAACTATCGTACCGGAGGCCAGAGAGGTCATCTCAAGCAACACCACACTATCGAGTGGGAAGCACACATGAGGAAGATCGAGGAAGGCAAAAGAAAAACAAATCCAAATGTATCCCTTGATATTGCATCTGATGATGACGAGAATCTGATCGTGCAGGGGGGAAGTGAAGAAGCGACAGACATTTTTTCTGGTACACCCAGTTCTGCTGGCTGCAGCACTGCAGTGGTATCGCCCTCTACCCCTGCAACATCTATGAGGCACACTAAGAGGGTTGTAGAGACACCAATGCGAAAACTAAATCAATGGGCCTAACTGGTTTGAAGACGTCATCATCATCATCCTCACGTAAAATGATCCAGCCCACCATTCGCGGATTGTTCTGGTCGGAGGCGCCATTTGAACGCAACCACCCAACGGTACGTCTGTATAACGCAAAGCTGGCTAAAATGCTAGCGCTGGACCTTCTCCCTTTTTCTTTCGTGGAAGGAGGGGGGTTTCTAGAATTAGTGGCAACAGTCTGCCCTAAATGGAAGGTTCCTAGCCGGTCCTATTTTGCCAGAGTTGCGGTTCCAGCACTACATCAAGATGTGCTGGAGATGATTGGGGCAGCTTTGCAGAAGAGTGCTGTTCACACTATCCACTTGACAACAGACATGTGGACCAGTTGCCAAGCCCTTGATTACATGTGCATCACTGCACACTGGGTCTCTTTTGCAGGGTCTTTTGCAGGGGTTAGAGACAAGTCAAGTGCAGTTGTTGACCTGTACACAGTGTTTCAAGCTACTCGGAAACATGCAACATTAGCCATGTTTGCCATGGAGAAAACTTATACTGCAAAAAACATTTTGGATGAGTTTAACAGTAAGGTCTCTGAATGGCTGCAACCAAGAAATCACATAGTTGGTTATGTTTCCACGGATAATGGCAGTAATATAGTTAAGGCCATGCAGGATGGTGAATATTTCAGAGTGCCGTGTTTGGCACACTGTATAAACCTGGTTGTTCAAGATTTCTTGAAAACTGAAACCCAAGTCAAGAAGTTACTGTCTACCTGCTGAAGAATCTGCACACATTTCAGCCATTCTTTTAAGGCCCGGAAGCAGCTGAGGAGCATTCAACATGTACGTAAAGTGCCAGTCAAAGGACTCATCCAGGAGGTGGCAAAACGTTGGAACTCAACCTTTTACATGCTTGAGCATCTGTTTGAGCAGTGCGTAATCAATGACTATATCTTTACAGTAGGTTCTATTGACCTGAGGCTAGAGTCTGAGGAATGGCAGCTAGTTAAAAGCCTGACAGACATGCTTCGGCCTTTTGAGGTCTTCATGCGTGAAGTCAGCAGGGAGGACTGTTCTTTGAGCAAAGCTATCCCATTGTTGCGCATGCTAGAGCACCAACTGAAGGTGGTGTCTTCAACGTTGAGAGATGATGGTGGAAAGCAAGCTGCATATCTGTTGGCGGAGAACTCATTAAGCCGCCTAGGTGCCAATGAAAGGCTTCAAAAGATACATACAGAACAACATTACATTTGTGCCACTATTCTGGATCCATGGTACAAAAAGGCAGTGGCCAGCAAAGCATTCATTCCTTTTGATGAGGCAGATGTTTCAAAGTACAAACATTGGATAACTGTGTCAGCCAGACGGTTCGAAAAAGATCGGCAGAAAATTCAAGGAGCCATCAGAAGTCCAACTGAATCAGCAGGCGATCCAGCGTCAAGTTCCACTTCTGAATCTGTGGGCGAAGGGAGTAACTTTCCCTCACAGCCGTTAACGACACCAGCAGCAACCCTATCATCATCCTCACCTGCACCAGGCCGAGCTATAATATTGTCAGAAGCGGATTGGCTAACTCATCAAGGGTTTGTTTGTTCCAGTGCTGAGAAGGCCACTGTCAGAACCATAAACTTACTCTTGATTCTCCAACTACCACACAGGAACAGAGATGCTAGAACCCAAGTCCCTCTTGGCAATGCTGGTGGGTCTTTACGCAGAACCCTCCATCATTACCTCAAGGGACGGGGGAATTGGATAAAATAATAAACAGAGAAGAGACTGGTCCTGCGTTGGCCTCCTTAGTCAGCTACTCTCGGTGCTGTCTTGTAGATGGAAACCTAAAAGCAATGACACATTATTATTATCCTAAACTCCTATTCCTTTTATTGGATTCTATTCTGTTATTCCCTCTCACCTACCATTATACAGCTGGACCTTATCTTCTCTTCTTGTGTGTGTATTTTTTCACTTCTCCTCTAACAGTTGTCACTAGTGTGAAAGAAAGGGACAATTATATATATATGCTTCTCCCTCCCAGTGATTCCTAACTGGTATATATATATTCCTCACTGTATTTACACTTACTTCACTATCAGTGGAGATTGCTTTCTAATTGGGGTTTTTGGAATTTTCTTGCATACTGGAGAATTCTTTCCTTGTATTCTAATCTTTCTTTATCTTTTTTCCACAGATTGCAGAGTAATTAACCTTCTGAACTCCTTGGTGAGTTTTCTAAATATATATACATGTATTTACATTTCTATTTTTTGCACTGCGTAATGTCCATAGTTTTTCATTATGTCTTTCTTATCTCTTTTTCAGGTATACTCAAATGACTAAATTTCTTTCTGTCAAGAAATAAACGGTAGGTACACGAGGTTGAGTCTTTAACTTAAAAATCTATTAATTTCTGTTTTCACTTAGCTCTCATTGAATGTCTGTGTTCCAGCGCTAAACCTTGATGTCTGTGTTTTCAGCGTTAAACCTTGACTCCTCCGAACTGCCTCTTGACCTCTTTCTCATCCGGAACCTTCAATTGCTATTTACTGTCTTTCACTCACTATCTGTAATCTTCAAGCCGCTCTCCAGAAAAGACTCGGCAAACCGCGCTTGGCTCACGCGCCGGTTTCCGAGGTGACACGAATTCCTTCAACTTCGAAACCGCTCTTCTGAAAGACTCGGCAACCCGTACCTTACTCTCGCGCCGGGTTCCGAGATGACAGGAATACTTCGGAATGAATTAAACTGGGGGAATAATTCTATTATGAACTTCACCTTCCCTGACAGGATTTAGCAGATTGCTACGACAAACCTCTCTGGTCGGTAATCCTTGGTGAAGTGCGCATTTCTTCAGGCGCTCGCGCTTCACGTTAGGTTCACGATAGCTGGAGACCTGAAAGACTAGCGCGCCTATTGAGTCTCTGCCATGGCGCTAGTGGTGGCCATCTTGAGTCTCCAGATCTGTACCCTCTGTGACCAGGCATTTCGTTCAGTATCCATCGTGGTTGGGTAGTGGTGGACGGAACCCAGGTTTTGGGTCCTGACAGCCACAGATGGTACGCAAAGTGGAGCAACCGTGGAGAGCCTTGAGTTGATGGTGCAGGCCTATCTGGATGAGCCAACACAGGTCTTTGTTCATACGAACCCATTGCTGTATTGGTACAGGAAAATGGCTCTATGGCCACTGATCGCTAACCTGGCTCTAAATTATTTGTCTTGCCCACTCGCAAGCGTGTCTTCTGAACGTGTTTTCAGTGCTGCTGGTGCCATTGTAACTTCAAAAAGGTCCCGCCTCTCGGCCAAAAATGTGGAGAGGTTAACACTGATCAAGATGAATCAGCACTTGATACCACCAGATTACAAAGTACGTGAATGCACGCCGGAAGAAGAGGACACCGACTTAGAAGACGGAAGTTCTTCTCTGTTACCTGACCTACTCCCGTTTCAATTCATGGAGTTGGAGGACGAGCTCTACTTCCCTGACACCGAGCCCTGAAAATGACTTCTTTTTTTTCATCCGTATTCACTTTTATTCCTGTGTGTCTTTCTTTGTTTTGCAACTTTTACCACAACAAAACTCTAATCACATAATCACAACAAGTCCATCAGCAGCACTGTCTTAATCTTATATTCCTTATTGATTTGAAGGTGCCGCAGTCTGCATTCCTGAGGTTCACAAGTTCACAACTCAATCATGCTCCTTTATACTCCTCCTCCAGACCCCCCCTATCCATTTCCCTCAAGGCAGATGGATGGATTACGACGAGTCCCCTCAAGTGGGACTGAAATTACTGACTGACTACATGCTTGCTGATTGCCTACAGAGTTACTTTTGATATTGACAGGAGAGGCTGCCCTGTGGGCCCTCACTTTCCGAAGAAGATGCGGACAAAAAGTAGATGAGGTAATGAATAATTGAGAAGATGGCTCGCACTGGACAGCAATGGCTGTCTGGCTCTGATGAAACCAATTGCTGTTTGTTTTTTGTGCATGAAATGATGATTCATATGTCTTGTCTTAGTTATTATCTAATCTTTCACACAGTAATTGTGACTCATGTCAACAACTATTTTTTTTTACCTTGTTTAATTAAAATTGTACTTCAAATTCAGGGGCCACTATATTGCATTTCACAAAATATGCAAAATGTCCTTGGAGCGGACTCACTTGCCAATATACCATGATGATTGATTAAATAATATATCTCTTTTCTTTACAGTCACTCACTGGGATGGATGGATCATCAGCGTCGATTTACGGAAGAACTATGGCCAATTCGTGAGTGGCAAACAGGTAAACCAGTCTACAACAACTACTACAGCAGGACTACATGTCTGTCTATTCGTGGTATGTATTGGTCGAGGGCGAGGCAGTGTACTGTTGTTGTTATGCCAGGCAGAGTCCACTCCAGACAGCAGTTCATGTAAAATTGGGGCTATGTGGCTTGCTGCATACAATTAGATATGCTTTGTCTGTCTGACAAAGAGCCTAGGCATGCTACATCAGGTTGCTTCACTCAGTGGTGCCTGCCTTGACCCTCTGCATGGCACTGCCTCAAGCTTGGGCCAAACATCCGTTATGTTTGCAAAATGTGCTGTTTTTCGGTATTTCGCAAATCTCGCGAAAGTACCGAAAAATCGCAAATTTTTGAGCGGAACAGATTTTTGGCCCATGCTTGTTGCAGGGCCATGCAGACGGTCAAGGCAGGCTCCACTGAGTGAAGCATCCTCCTGATGTAGCATACCTAGGCTCTTTGACACAGACAGACAAAGCATATCTACGGTTTAGGGTTCAGTGCGTTTTACTAGGCTTTTTGGGTTTAAGTTGGTATGGTTCACGCGGATTCTAGGGCTCGGGCCCGATGCAGGCTCGTTCATAATGATCTTGGCAATGTTTTAGGGGGGTTTGGTGTTTTTTGGTCCAGAATTGGCAGAATTTCAGCCTTTTCGGGTGTTTTGCGGGCGCGTGTGTTTGGGTGAAAAACTAATTGAAAACTAGTCGTAGACCTTCTTCTTCTTCTTCTTCTTCACGGAGCGCAGTGGTTCGATTTTGTTCTGCCTTGCTGAGATTCTTGTGAATCGCTGGAACAAGTGACTGTCCAGGTGAGTTTCAAAAGGATCAAAGTAGTGGAAGTGCTGAAAACAGCAATGTTTTGTGAACAGCGCAATTTGCCGTGTTTTGAATATACCAGTAATGCATGTTTTTGGGGGGCTGTTTAGGGGTGTTCTAGATTTGTGGGGGAGTGTGTTGGGGACTGGGGGTCTGGGAGCACTGCTGGGATAGCATAATTCTTATTGGAAGTGATCTGAAGAAAATCCATGGTGGGAAAGAGGAGTTAGGGCCTAGTTGCAGAGCGCGTTTGGACCGATGTTGACTGGTTGGCTGAAAACTTTCTAAGTATGAGTTATTGCATTTTTGCTTTTTGCCTGTTTGGGGGTGTTCTGCTTTTTTGCGGGTGGCTGCAGGGGACTGGGGGCATAGCTCGGAAGGTCTAATATCGGAATCAAGTGTTTTGGCCCAAATCTATGGTGAAAAAGTTTTTGCGTTTTTGCTCACTTGCCTGTCTTTGGGGTGCTGTTTGGGGGGATTCCAGGTTTTTGTGGGTGGGTTTTGGGGTCTGGGAGCACTGCTGGCACAGTCTAATGTTGATTGCATTTGTTTTTCAGGAAATCCATGGTGGAAAAGGGGAGTTAGGGCCTAGCTGCGCAGCGTATTTGGACTGAATTGAAGGTAGGCCAATTTTTGCTTTTTGCCCGTTTGGGGGTGTTCTGCTTTTTTGCGGGTGGCTGCAGGGGTCTGGGGGCATAGCTCGGAAGGTCTAATATCGGAATCAAGTGTTTTGGACCAAATCCATGGTGAAAAAGTGTTTGCGTTTTTGCTCACTTGCCTGCCTTTGGGGTGCTGTTTGGGGGGCTTCTAGGTTTTTGTGGGTGGGTTTTGGGGTCTGGGAGCACTGCTGGCACAGTCTAATGTTGATTGCATTTGTTTTTCAGGAAATCCATGGTGGAAAAGGGGAGTTAGGGCCTAGCTGCGGATGTATGACGTTACAACGCGTTATTTTACAACGCAGACCGTTACATCGCAATTTTTACAACGCAGGATCCATTCCAATGCATGCCTTTACAACGCATGTCATTACATAGCAGATGCTATTACAACGCATGCCATTACAACGTAAGTATAGGTAAGTATATCTTTTTAAAAAAAATGTAATTAAGTTAATTTAATTTAATTAATGTAATTTAATTAATTTATAAATTGTAAATAATATAATTTAATTAATTTAATTTAATTTAATTAATTTAATTAATTTAATTTATTTAAAGTCGTTTAAAAAAAAAACTGAACCAACCCTAAAACCTAAAAATACCCCTGTACCCCAAAACCCAAACCCAGCCCTGAACCCTAAAAATACCCCTGTACCCCAAAACCCAAACCCAGCCCTGAAACCTAAAAATACCCCTGTACCGCAAAACCCAAACCCAGCCCTAAAACCTAAAAATACCCCTGTACCCCAAAACCCAAGCACAGACCTGAAACCTAAAAATACCCCTGTACCCCAAAACCCAAACCCAGCCCTAAAACCTAAAAATACCCCTATACCCCAAAACCCAAACCCAGCCCTGAAACCTAAAAATACCCCTGTACCCCAAAACCGAAACCCAACCCTGAAACCTAAAAATACCCCTGTACCCCAAAACCCAAACCCAGCCCTGAAACCTAAAAATACCCCTGTACCCCAAAACCCAAACACAGCCCTGAAACCTAAAAATACCCCTGTACCCCAAAACCCAAACCCAGCCCTGAAACCTAAAAATACCCCTGTACTCCAAAACCCAAACCCAGCCCTGAAACCTAAAAATACCCCTGTACCCCAAAACCCAAACCCAGCCCTGAAACCTAAAAATACCCCTGTACCCCAAAACCCAAACCCAGCCCTAAAACCTAAAAATACCCCTGTACCCCAAAACCCAAACCCAGCCCTAAAACCTAAAAATACCCCTGTACCCCAAAACCCAAACCCAGCCCTGAAACCTAAAAATACCCCTGTACCCCAAAACCCAAACCCAGCCCTGAAACCTAAAAATACCCCTGTACCCCAAAACCCAAACCCAGCCCTAAAACCTAAAAATACCCCTGTACCCCAAAACCCAAACCCAGCCCTAAAACCTAAAAATACCCCTGTACCCCAAAACCCAAACCCAGCCCTGAAACCTAAAAATACCCCTGTACCCCAAAACCCAAACCCAGCCCTGAAACCTAAAAATACCCCTGTACCCCAAAACCCAAACCCAGCCCTGAAACCTAAAAATACCCCTGTACCCCAAAACCCAAACCCAGCCCTAAAACCTAAAAATACCCCTGTACCCCAAAACCCAAACCCAGCCCTAAAACCTAAAAATACCCCTGTACCCCAAAACCCAAACCCAACCCTGAAACCTAAAAATACCCCTGTACCCCAAAACCCAAACCCAGCCCTAATACCTAAAAATACCCCTGTACCCCAAAACCCAATCACAGCCCTGAAACCTAAAAATACCCCTGTACCCCAAAACATATACCTCAGTACCCCAAAACATATACTCCTATACTCATACTTCTTTTTAAAATTACTTAAATTAATATATTTAATTTATAATATAAAAAAACATAAATAAATATATTTATTTATAATTAATATTAATTAAATTAATTAAATAATATTAAATAAAAATAAAAAAATTATATACTTACCTATACTTACGTTGTAATGGTATGCGTTGTAATAGCATCTGCTATGTAATGTCATGCGTTGTAAAGGCATGCAATGTAATGGATCCAGCGTTGTAAAAGTTGCGTTGTAATAGAAGTCCGTTGTAAAAGTTGCGATGTAACGGTGCAATACCCTAGCTGCACAGCATATTTGGACTGAATTGAAGGTAGGCCCATTTTTGCTTTTTGCCTGTTTGGGGGTGTTCTGCTTTTATGCGGGTGGCTGCAGGGGTCTGGGGGCATAGCTCGGAAGGTCTAATATCGGAATCAAGTGTTTTGGACCAAATCCATGGTGAAAATGTTTTTGCGTTTTTGCTCACTTGCCTGTCTTTGGGGTGCTGTTTGGGGGGCTTCCAGGTTTTTGTGGGTGGGTTTTGGGGTCTGGGAGCACTGCTGGTACAGTCTAATGTTGATTGCATTTGTTTTTCAGGAAATCCATGGTGGAAAAGGGGAGTTAGGGCCTAGCTGCACAGCGCATTTGGACTGAATTCCAGGTAGGCCCGAAATTTGCTGTCTCACTTTTTGCGGTTTTGCTTTTTGCCTGTTTGGGGGTGTTAAACTTGTTTCCGACTGGGTTGACGGGTTTGGGGGCATTGCTGTGAAGGTCTAATACGGGATAAAAGTGGTTTGGAGAAAATAGGAGGCCAAAAAGTTTTTCCTTTTTTTAGGAATTTCGCTCACTTTAGCGTTTTCGGGGGGCTGGTTGGGGGGTTCCTGGTGTTTGTGGGTGGGTTTTGGGGTCTTGGAGCAACGCTGGGTGTGTATACTTTTGATTGCAAGAGGTTTGACGAAAATCCATGGTGGCAAAGGGGAGTTAGGGCCTAGCTGCAGAGCGCGCACGGAGTGATTTTGGAACTAGGGCTAAATATTTCTAAGTCCCCGTTTTTGTATTTTTGCTTTTTGGCTGTTTGGGGGGGTTAAACTTGTTTCCGCCTGGGTTGATGGGTCAGGGGGCATTGCTGTGAAGGTCTAATACCGGATAAAAGTGGTTTGGAGAAAATCTGAGGCAATTTTATTTTTCCATTTTCAGGCATTTCGCTCACTTTAGCGTTTTCAGGGGGCTGTTTGGGGGGTTCCTGGTGTTTGTGGGTTGGTTTGGGGGTCTTGGAGCAACGCTGGGTATGGATAATTCATGCTGGTAAGTTTGAAAAACCAAACGTCCAGTAACCACCGCCAACCCCCACACAAAATAATATGAGCGCGTATACTGTGTTTTGGTTTGAAAAATATAATTATTAAGAAATATAAATTATGGATGTTGTTGTCACAAAAATAAAATAAATTACCCCAACTCACCCCCCTCACTAATCAAACCAATGTCGAAAAATCAAAAAGTCGCCTTTCCCAAAAACCCAATTCCCACCCCCAACAGTCTTTAAAAAAGGGGCAGGGGACAGTCACTTCCTCCGGTGGCGTAGTGCGGACAGCTGGTGCTGCACGTCCTGCAGCTCTTTGCGGAGGTCCCGGAGCTGGCACTGATGTTTTTTTGCCCAACCGCTCCAGGAAGTCTACTGTCCCTACCATTACGCAGTAATGCTCTCAAATGAGTAAAAAGTTGCAAACAAGTAAGCATAGTAGCAACGCCAATAACCAGACGAGCACCTGCAATGACAGAAGCTATTTAATGATTAATTTACCTGCAATGTAATCGAATCAGCAGCATTCGTACTCTTCAGGAAAGAAATAGATTAGCAATATAACAGAGCAAAAGAAAAAAAAGTAGTTATTAAATAGCTACTTACCAAGGCCAGGGATCTCCAATCCTAGCAGGTCGAGAATATCATGCTCCCGGTCCAGGATGTCAGTCCACCGGTGCGTCGCTTGCTGGTAGGTGCGCCGGACCCCAGACTCCTTACACATGCGCCGGCACACCTTCTCCCACAGCTGGCGACGCTCCCGGAGGCCGTAACTGGAAGCAATCCGCCCACCTGCTGCCACGGTCTTAGGGAGGTGGACTTGCACAAACACCATCAAGGCGGCCACCTCCACCCCAGAGAAGACCTCCCTGGCCTGGACTAGCTCCCCCCTCAAACAGCCGCAAGGGAGCCGGGTACGGGGTGCTGGGCCCTTCACCTTGCCCTTGTCGGCTCCCTTTGCCATGGTCCTGGGCACAAGAAAAAGGAAAGAATAGGTGTGAAAAAAAAGTAAGAGAGAGAGCGAAAGAAATAAAGTAGGTAATAAAATAACAAAAAGTAAAAAAAAACAAAATTAGATGTAGGAAATTGTAGAGATAGATAATAAGCAAAAAAATGCAAAAAAAAGTTCAGAAAAACATAGGATTACAAAGATGTAAGATGGATTGAAAGGTAGCATGCCCAAAAACCATAGCAATGAATGAAAAACAAGATGGACACGCCCATAGAGGATCGCGTGGGTAAGTTCGCGCAATATTTTCCCCGCGAGCACGCAAAAACACAGGCGAACTCGTAATAGCGCGCCGCACACAACGCGAGATTGCCAATAGCGCCCGGAACCGGAAATACGCAACGCGCACAAGATGGCCGCGCCCATGTACGACCGCATGGGTAACTTCGCGGTCGGTGCGCTGCAAGCGGCTTGCGAAGACGCAAAAAAACCCGCGAACACGCAAAAAAAAACAGTCCGCAAATTTGCACAAATTTGCGGACTGCAAGTTCGATTTAGAACAAATTCGCGCCCCGCGAATCTCGCAAAATTGCAGAATAACGAATTTTGCAAAACTGAAAGCACTTAGCAGGTGCAAAAGTTCAAGCTAATTTGTAACGATTCCCTGTAGTGCTTCCTGAGGGGCCCCTCCAGAGTTCAGTTGCCTACTTGCAACTATTCTCTGACCCTGCTCTGACCCTCAAATCAGGGTCAGAGAATAGTTACAAGTACGGCACAATGCTCCTGTAAAAAAAATTCAACTGCAACAGGAAGCACTTACAGCTAAGGAAGCAGGTGCCAAACTTGAAGCTCAAATTCAGTGACACATTAACCAGCCCCAAATGAATTCATCTCAGTTGAGGCTGGGAAGATGTGCTTTGCTTTCCCCCCATAATCTACAGTGGTGAACAAGAGGGTGGTAGTGGTGAACCAGAGGGTGCTGTGATAAACCAGAGGGGGACAGTGGTGAACCAGAGGGTGATGAACCAGAGGATAGCAGTGATGAACCAGAGGGTGGCAATCTTGAACCAGAGGGTGGCAGTGATGAACCAGAGGGTGGCAGTGATGAACCAGAGGGTGGCACTGGTGAACCAGAGGGTGGCAGTGGGGAACCAGAGGGTGGCAGTGATGAACCAGAGGGTGGCAGGGATGAACCATAGGATGGCAGTGATCAACCAGAGGGTGGCAGCCTTGAACCAGAGGGTGGCAGTGATCAACCAGAGGGTGGCAGTGATGAACCAGAGGGTGGCAGTGATGATCCAGAGGGTGGCAGTGGCGAACTAGAGGGTGGCAGTAATGAACCAGAGGGTGGCAGTAATGAACTAGAGAGTGGCAGTGATGAACCAGAGGGTGGCAGTGGTGAACCACATGGTGATGAACGAGAGGATAGCAGTGATGAACCAGAGGGTGACAGTCTTGAACCAGAGGGTGGCAGTGATCAACCAGAGGGTGGCAGTGATGAACCAGAGGGTGGCACTGGTGAACCAGAGGGTGGCAGTGCGGAACCAGAGGGTGGCAGTGATGAACCAGAGGGTGGCAGTGATGAACCAGAGGGTGGCAGTGATGATCCAGAGGGTGGCAGTGGCGAACCAGAGGGTGGCAGTAATGAACCAGAGGGTGGCAGTGATGAACCAGAGGGTGGCAGTGGTGAACCACAAGGTGATGAACCAGAGGGTGGCAGTCTTGAACCAGAGGGTGGCAGTGATCAACCAGAGGGTGGCAGTGATCAACCAGAGGGTGGCACTGGTTAACCAGAGGGTGGCAGTGCGGAACCAGAGGGTGGCAGTGATGAACCAGAGGGTGGCAGGGATGAACCAGAGGGTGGCAGTGATGAACCAGAGGGTGGCACTGGTTAAACATAAGGTGGCAGTGCGGAACCAGAGGGTAGCAGTGATGAACCAGAGGGTGGCAGGGATGAACCAGAGGATGGCAGTGATCAACCAGAGGGTGGCAGCCTTGAACCATAGGGTGGCAGTGATCAACCAGAGGGTGGCAGTGATGAACCGGAGGGTGGCAGTGATGATCCAGAGGTTGGCAAGGATGAACCAGAGGGTGGCAGTGGTGAACCACAAGGTGATGAACCAGAGGATAGCAGTGATGAACCAGAGGGTGGCAGTCTTGAACCAGAGGGTGGCAGTGATCAACCAGAGGGTGGCAGTGATGAACCAGAGGGTGGCACTGGTTAACCAGAGGGTGGCAGTGTGGAACCAGAGGGTGGCAGTGATGAACCAGAGGGTGGCAGGGATGAACCAGAGGATGGCAGTGATCAACCAGATGGTGGCAGCTTGAACCAGAGGGTGGCAGTGATGAACCAGAGGGTGGCAGTGATGATCCAGAGGGTGGCCGTGGCGAACCAGAGGGTGGCAGTAATAAACCAGAGGGTGGCAGTGATGAACCAGAGGGTGGCAGTGGTGAACTACAAGGTGATGAACCAGAGGATAGCAGTGATGAACCAGAGGGTGGCAGCCTTGAAGCAGAGGGTGGTAGTGATCAACCAGAGGGTGGCAGTGATGAACCAGAGGGTGGCACTGGTGAACCAGAGGGTGGCAGTGATGATCCAGAGGGTGGCAGTGGTGAACCACAAGGTGATGTTATGTTATGTTATGTTATGTTATGCTGGTTTTTTATAGCGCACGGCTACTCAAAAGAGTGTCCCAGCGCTTTGGTTGCAGACCTATCTCATAACACAACAAGAAAGAAAAGAAATTAAATAAAAAACAGAAGATACAGAGAGGAAAAAGAAACAGAACCCAGGGCGCAGCTAAGAGGTGAAAAGCCAAGTTTTAAGCCCTTTCCTAAAAGCCAGTAAGTTCGACGTGCTGCGTAGCACCACTGGCAGCGTGTTCCAGAGCTGGGGGGCTAGCAATCTGAAGGAACGGCCTCCAATACGTGCCCTTTTGACACGGGGAACATTAGCAAGGTACAAGGACCCTGACCTCAGGGACCTGGCTGGATGATAAAACGCCAGCCTTTTTTGAAGGTATTTCGCTCCTGTGAAATGCAGCGCCTTATGTGCCAACGTCAAGGCCTTAAAGATTATCCGCTTCCGAATGGGAAGCCAGTGCAGCGCCTGCAGGAGGCCCGAGGCTCTAGCACGGCGAGATAGTCCAAAGATAGCCCGTGCTGCCGAGTTCTGGACCACCTGTAGCCGTTGAAGCAGGTATTCCGGCAGGCCAAGATAAAGAATGTTCGCATAATCAATACGCGAACCAATTATCGCCTGCACTGTGACTTTCCTGTGCTCCTCAGATAGTAAAGGGAGAAACTTACGCAGCATCCGGAGCAGGCCAAAACACGTGCCGGTAAGGCCGATTATCTGGGAGCGCAGTGTGAGGCGATTATCGATCTTAATCCCAAGGTTTTTCGCCACCTGGGAAGAACTAGCTGGTGGGAACATGTTCTCCGGCCACCACACCTTCCAGTCCGGATCTACACCGCACCCGAAGAAGAGGACCTCGGATTTATCCGAGTTGCACTTGAGGCTGTTGTGGTGGAACCACTGAAACACAGCCTCAAGGCAACCCCGGATCCTTTCTCCATTGAAGTCCGCACCCCTCTCACAGGTGAAGAGCAGCTGGGTATCGTCAGCGTAAGAAACAATCTGAGCCCCGAAAGACTCCGCTAAAGCCGCCAAAGGGGTCATGAAGATATTGAAAAGGGTCGGGCTCAAAACAGAGCCCTGAGGGACCCCGACCCTGAACCAAAGGATAGTGGTGATGAACCAGAGGGTGGCAGTGGTGAACCAGAGGGTGGCAGTGATGATCCAGAGTATGGCAGTGGCAAACCAGAGGGTGGCATTGGTGAACCAGAGGGTGGCAGTGATGAACCGGAGGGTGGCCGTGTAGAAACAACATGGTCGTGACCGTTGCGACCACAAAAGTAAGTTCGCGTTCCCGAAGTTGTAAAAAACCCTCGCGAACTGGCAAAAACAGCAAATTCGTAAATTTGCACGAATTCGCAAATTTTGCGAATTGCAAGTTCGCTTTCGCACGAATTCGCAGATCGCCAATTCGCAAATTTCGCCCATACTTAATTTTTGGTACCTATGCAATTCTAATTATGAACCCTCTTTAATTTTAAAGTCAGATTTTTCATTATAATTTTCAAAAAGCCACTTTTAAAACGTTGTCAGTTACGTGTGCCTACAAAGGATTTGATAAACTACAAATTTATAATAGTTTCTGCAATCAATGTTAACAGGCTCTGTCCAGTAGCTTACAATTCAATTTTTGCTGATTTAGTTTCAATTACTTCCATATGAACAAATCTTAAACACGGGTATATATATTACAAAAATTGGATTTATATTAGCAAAACAATTTGCAGAGGGTACAGAAACAAGTATAAAAAATATTTCATAAAAAACACAATGTAACCAGAAGTTTACAATTATTCAATATTACAAACACGTCTTTGTTACAATTGTGAACACCTTTTCAAAGACAGTCAAAGGAAAATGTGACTGACTAAACAGACAGCATATCCTTCAATCCTATAATGCAAGAAATAGGTGTGAAAGTCAATGTTTCTGTCTAATATTGCAGCACAAGTTGCCTTCAAAAGGAGCACTTTCCAACCACTAGCCTGGCGGTCTTATCATAATGCAGCGGCAACCGCTGGTACCACCAACTGCTTTGTCAGACAGTCTCCTGACTGCTGCAATAGGGGTTGGCAGCTCGACTGACCACTATCATATTGAGGCCCTTAGACAAAATTTGGCAAAAAACTGCTCCAAAAACTAGGAGTAGACTGGCACCAACCTGCTTGCATATCTGCCTGAGGGTGGATTGACTGCGTGGCTTCTCCTGCTATGTTCTTCTCCGCAGCAGCCAATCCCTTTCAGCGGTCCTTAGTTAAAGGGTTATCAGACCTCATGGAACTGTCTTCAGCTACAGCCCTCTACCTCATCCCGCTGGAGATTTTCGACTTCCATTTCGGCGACTAAGTCCGAACATAGAAATCTTCACGTGGTTTCGACCCAAGACCATCCAACGATGACGCTCCGTCCTTGGACACCTCCTGTAGTCTTGCCCTGCTGACCTTTACCTTCACAGAAAATGTTCAAGAGTTTTTCTAAGCCTGAAGGTAAGTGCTGACTGGGCCCAATCCATGTCTTAATAAAAACTAAACTCCATCGCCGTCCGCCTTAATTTTTAACTTTGACCCAGTCTCATGTGATTAAATGATTTTGGTCGGCTCTTTGTTCTTTTAGTCCCTAGTTTTTGCTAAAACCTCTAAATATTCATACCTCCGGTTCTATTGATTGGATTTTTGTCATCTTGGTGTTAAAAAATTTATTAACATTTAGACTAGTCTTCTAAACTGAGTTGGGACTTTTCTTGGGTTGTCTTTTCACTTTAATATTGTTGTGTGCTACATAAATTCTTTGTACATTGCTTCTCACAAGGACCTTATTTGAATAGTAGACATTTTACAACTCTTTTTAAGGTCCAGTCGCTTGCACTTTAAAGTACCTTCTAGTGAGACATTTACACATAAATATAATATTCTTTTCTGTTGCACTTTAGTTTAAAATAAAGTGCCCTACCAGAAGCCAGGATTAGAAACAATACTGAAGACAGATTCTAGAACATTACTGGCATACTATGAATAGATGAGGTAAACTTTTTAATGACAAAAAACATGTACACTTGACCAATTTTCAGCAAAGTGACCCATTGTCTGAGTTTTATTATATCTATTTCACTTAGGGTGACAAACTGTCCTTAATTTACAAGGACTGTCCTTAAATTATCTCTAATGGCCCTTGTTCATGATTGTTGAGATGCCTCAACCAAAGAGGGAGGGAGCCTCCTGTACTGCCAGGACGAGGGAGGGGCTGGCTGCTAAATATGAAACAAACCATCTTGCCAGGTTGCCTGTTGGCTGACAGAAATGCAAAGGTGTTCAATTGGTCAGTTTGCAAATGTAAAGGCTGCTTGAAAGCTTCTATTTGTGTTAACTGAAGGAGTCACTTGAACATAATGATAAAGATGTAGTCTTTCTGTGAGATGTTTTAAGGATTTTACTAGCTGAGTGGTGAAATGCCTGTTTTAATGGACAGTTATAAAAAATGTTTGCACAAGGTACAGTCTGTGTGCTACTATATCTTTATCCTAACTGTTTTATGCATTATGTGGCAGCCTATCTCATACTGCGTGTAATGCTAGTTTAAAATAATGACATACACATTCACAGTTCTTTCTGTCCCAGGCTGGGGCCTTTTAGAACTAGACATACACTAGTCACTCTTCATTGCTACATCAAGCAGAATTTAATTATGTGGTTCACTGGTTGCACACAGAGACATCTGCAGTGATCGTATTGAGCTATAGAGCTTTTATAACATAGGGGCCGATTAACAGAACTAACTTAAGACAAAATTCTAAACTTACTACTTTTGGTATTCACAGAAGGCATTTAGTAGTAGTAAAGTTTTTGTCTTAAGTTTTACTTAAGACAAACTTAAGACAGACTTAAGACAAAATCCTAACTTAAGATTCGGTACCATGGGACAACATGGAACAACTATGTTAATAATCTTTCAAAGATTCTGTACAATTCAGTATTTCCAATTTGGTTTCTGTATGCCCATAATTGGTGAATGCAAGAACATCTGAAAATCTCTTTTAGAATTCCCTGTTTTGCCATAAGCTCAATCACTGGCATTATTCCTGAAACTTTGCCTTGCAACACATTATAAGGTGGTGTTCTTAGGAAATTTGCATTTTGCTTTATATTAATTTGGACACATTCTACACCTTGGATCAGTCCTTTTGGTTTAGTGTATCTTTCAAAACTGGAGGTACATCCTCTACTGTCTACACTGGGTTTAATCCTGCAGCATGTTCCTTGTTGCCTTGTTGTGTCATTTTAAATTCAACATCGTTGACAAGCATTCTGCATTCAACACCATCTGATGATTCTCTTCAAATGATCCTATTGTTACAGGAGCTTTCTCTGAAACAGGATTTGTTATCTGTTTATCCGTAATACCTCCACTTGGATCTTCTTTCAGAGAGGGGTAGGTATCAGACTTCCACTGTCCTAATAGTGGATTGGGTGGCTCCAGTGTCAATAAGAAATTCTACTTGTGGGCTATTAACTTCTGATTCTACAGATGGTCCACTTTGGTCTAAGCCAAGCATGCAGTTATCCTCCACCCGAAGGCACCTTCATTTGGAATTGTCAGAGTGTGGGCTATAGGAGCTTGTGGAACCTGCATCATGGGAACTTGCAATTGTATTTGTATTTGTATTCATTGTGTAGGCACCTGAACTGGACTATTCTGCATTTGCATTTGATTACTCCCTGCATTGTTTCTCTATCTATACTCACTCCATTTGGATTCTGCCTACACTCCCTCTTCCAATGCCCACTTTTGCTACAATAATGACAAGGAGCCATTTTCTTTAGTGTTGCGATGTCTATCCCAGAATTAGGTTCTAGCAGAACACCTCTATCTCTACCCTGTAAAACACCAACCGCTTTCTGTGTAGCCTGACCTCCAACTCGAAAACCAACACTCTGCATCTCACTGACATTTCCTCCAAATGTCTGATTCTGAAATCCTTTCTGTTCCAACTTTGTCTGTGCAAGCATACATTGCTCCATCCATCTTTTCAGCTTCATTTCTTGTTCATCATTACAGTATTTTGCATACCTCAGGATCTTACCTAAAGATTTTGTCTGCCAACAAACCACATTTTACTGTATGTACATGCTGATCTCTAGTTGTAATCTAAGAAGAAGCTGTAACACAAAACTTCCCATATCACTTTTCCCATGATTTTCATATCCACTGTGCTGTTTAAACACCTGTAACAATCGTTTATTATAAGCATGCACTGATTCTTTTGCCTCTTGGATAGTTCTATTGATTTTCCATCATTCAGTGTCTCTCCCTAAATCTCTTTCTTTCAAAAGGTGATCACCTCGTCGTATTTTGTCATTACCACAAGTGAGGATACACAAGTATGCGTATCTCTCAGCGGTTCAGAATAAGGCCACTGTACAGCTGTTCTACATTCAGCCCACAATCACTTAGCACAGCAATGTCAAAGAAGGTATTCAAATTAGTCCACAAATCCTTTGAAATGTTAACAAATCTATCAACTTGCGTATACGATTACGCACGATTCTCTCTCAATTTTGGAATATTGGATGTAGATGTTGCAATATCACTGAAATTCCATGGTGCATGAAAATACCTCTGGTACTTGCCTCATTGGAAAGGTACATGCTTCGTCTTTGTCTGGAGGTGCTGGTGGTGGCTTATTATTTATTTCTGTCACATCTCTGGGTTTCTTTTTCTTTACCTGTTTCCTTGCCAACTTACACTCTAATCTGTTACAATCGCTCCATTTGCTGATGCATTTAACCAATTTGGCAATGTGTAGCCTCATTCCTGAAGATCGCTTTGTCACAAGACCTTCATCATCTATTTGTGTTCTAAAACATCCTTATGATGGTACACTCTTTGAAAGATCCACTTCATAGTTTCTTACCAATTCAGTCAATTTGTTACGAGTAGTAACTGCACGTCTTGTGATTTCTTTACTCAAATACACCAGTTAATTTTCCTGATAATGATCCAACTGTGAATTCTTTAAACATTCCTACTCCATTTTGAGACATCCAATAGTCTTTCTTTTTCCTAACTAGTAATGGATCCTTCTGAAACCTCCACTGTCTCATTCTCCGAAGTCTCTTCAAACCCCAATGACGGAACTTTAAGCGATGGTGTCCAGGCAACGATCTAGGAATCCTGCGATGTTGGAATAAACCCTGCCGCAGCTACTACTCCTACAGCACCTTGAACTACAGTATTCAGAGAAATATTTATTGATGCAGGCGCAACTGGACAATATCTGTGCTGTCACAACTTGTGAAATTGATATTGAGGCAGTAACACCTGGAGCTATTATAGTAGGGGCTGCTTCAACAGTGCAGAGACAATTTGAAGAGGTGGAAATAATATCTCAATCTGAATTGTACTCTGGCCAACAGGGGCTGTAGCCACTTTCAGCACTAGAAGTTGAATCACTATCAATATTTGTCGTCAGGTCCACATATGGTCGTGGACACGAAGCTATTAAAGCATCCAGAATATCATCCCCATAATCACTATCAGTGTCAGTATTTGTAATTAGAAGTCCTCTTTAATGGTCAACCAGGAACCCGATTTTACATAGAAACATGCTGTTCTTAGGAACTTGTAATCTGTGTTGTTTCCCAGAGTTACCAATTCCCACAGGATCAGAATTTCTGGGGGATACTGGGTAATAACCTCCTGCCTGTAATGGTCCTTTGAAAGCTATCACTAAGACTTTGTGTAATGCACAGTTACCTGCTCTGAATGAATGACTGTCAGCCCATGAAACTTTGATATGCACAACACATGCCTTCGGTGTTTCAACAGATAAGACATTTTCTTTGTAGATGTTGGTATTCATGCTGATGTCTGTTTGGTTTAGCACTAATAGTGTGTTGCTCTGTTTCCTAGTTACCATCAGCCACACTTCACCTGTACCTCTGACTATAAACACTCAGGAAAAGTGCCTTCCTGAGGAGCTTTGCTATTATAGTATTGTTTCATTCACATTTAGGATGCATAGTACTAGCCCATATTTGTCCTTATAAATCCAGGTCCCAGCAGGCCCTTCCCCATTGCCCCTCCATATTACTGACCACATAGAAACAAAATGTTTTGCCAGCAGAGTTGGTGCTACTCAAAGGTCAGCTTCTGGGAACGGGCCCTGACCAGTGCATTTTGCAAGATTACGAGGCAGGGTCAGACTGGGACAAAAAATAGGCCCAGAAACTGAACGAAAACTGCTTCCCATAAGCAAACCAGATAGTTAAAGAAGTGGTCCATATTTGCAAATCAGAACAGATTTGAACTTGTAAAGACACGCTGCTGGTTACTCTACAAGGTATGGGAGATTACATGTGTGTGTGTTTGTACAGGCTGTGTTTGTGATGACATCAGGAAAATCAACAGTAAAAATGGCCCACCTGGCCATAAAACTGGGCCACAAACTGCTAAAAAGCAGCCCACACACTGATCTGTCAGACCAGCCCATCAGGATCAGGCTGATTTCCCTATAGACCTGTCCAACCCTGATTACGAGAATATCTGAGGTTTGTAGATACTTCCCTTGATCCATTTTATTGCTGTGAAAGTGCTGCTCCTTGGCAGAGCGCGCAAGACCCATCTGCACCACCTTTATACCAATGGGCCAGTTCCATCAGGATACTGGAACATCTTCTTACCTTGTAGCTTTGAGTGGTAACACAGCGCAATGTTCTGACAACATTATAAGGCACCTTTGTCTAAAGGGCTGTCATTCTTAAGAAATAGGCGTTAACAAAAAACAATAGGTGAGTCTTGCATTTCATGGCCTGAATAAAAAAGCCTGCAGCATTGGATAAAACCCAGGAAAATGTTAGCCTTTCATAAAAAGTATATGTATTAAATATAAAAACAGTTTATAAAAAGTGTGTTGAAACCATATACTTTTGAAATGTATTCCAGCCCTTTGTGCATTGCAATGCAAGTACTGCACACATGGTCGAATAATATACCAAACAGTCAATAGAGTGCGATTAGAGATATATTTGTTTGTCCTCGGCGAGGCGCCAACGCCCACTCTATGTATATTATAGAACGGTTTTGCTAGGAGCTACACTGTCAAGTCAGACCTAAAAAAGAGAGATCCATTACTGTGTAACTTGACTTTGCTTATCAGTGGCAAATACAATGAACATTTTCTGGTTAGTACAATGACACATCAGGACTTATAATATTAGCAGGTTTGGGTAACACTAGGTGACACCATACTATTGGGAAGAACTCTGTACCTGCACATTCAAATGTGCAAGAGGGTGAGTGTATGCATGTTTCTGTGAGTTCATGCTCTACATGGTGCAAAATTGTGTCTGTGTTATTCTTATGTCCCGGGTGTTAAAGAGTATTTAAATATTTCAATGTAAAAGGGTATGTTAATGTTTCTAATGAGATTGCAGCTTGCATTTACAGCAGACTGCTACTGTGTACCTCACTGATTGTGTGTTGTGCATGTTACAAGGTGCTTTGTGCCACAATCATGTTTATCTGCACTTCTAGTACTATGCACTGTGTAATATGTGTTGCATGTGTTTTGTGTTAGCTAATGGTTTGTATTTGCCACAGGTAACAGTACACCACAAAGTGTTGTTAGCATAACATCCTACGTCCAGTGTTCCAGACAGCTAGGATTGAGTACAGAGCGCAAATTATGCAAATTCCAGTGTAATATGAGAGGTAAAGAAAGAATGGGAGGCCCCCTACTAATCCGATCCGGGATAGGGGGAACAAATAGGAAACAAATAATTCCCTAACAACAGTGACTTTATGTCACAATATACAACAGTCTAATAGACAAGGCTGGTAATCAGGAGAGTACACATTTGAAGAGAGCTACTACTTCTACAATGTCATACGGTCAACAATACAAATAAAAATTAACAATAAAGAAAATCATGTGTTTACATTAAGAATTTATTGAATACAATTATGTACAAATATCATAAAAACCATAAAAAACATTTCATTAAAAATACATCATTGTGGGAAAACAGTTGTCGACGCAGCGTTTCGGTATGTGATTAACACCTTCTTTAGGACAGTTTTCTAATTAGTGGGAAACATACAATTATTATCTTGTAAATGTTGACATTGAAATTTCAATTTACAAACATTCCTCTTTTTTATTCCTTCAAATTTAACATATAAGGTATCCTACATGACCACCAGCACAAAAGACACAGACTATTTAAACAGTCCTCCCAAGTTATGACATGTCAGCAATAACTGTTACAATTGTTTTTCTACAAGAAATGGTGAACTTTCATTCATGGAGAAGTATAATTTGCATAGCCACGTACCTAACCACAGCAGAGGTGATGATAGACTTCAATTTATCTAACACTTCTGGTGATTAAAATCGTTGGGATTAAAATCATGAAGAGAGAGGCAAATTATGACCTTCCCTGGGAATTCAACCTTAATTTGACTGAGAAATATAGATTTCATCTACTGATTGCACTAAGGTGATACACTGCAATATTACATTACCTCTACGCCCCTCGTCCTCGACCCAGTCATCACTCATGAGGTATTCCACAGACAGGAAACAAAACAGGAAACACTTTTAGGATCCACCCCCCCTCCTGCCAGGTGCTATATCACACCCAACCACCAGAAGCACATCCTGTTTTGTTTCCTGTCGGTGGTTTACTTGATGGGAGACGCTGGGGTGAGTGCCGGGCGCTTACCTGCTTCGTTTGTCCTATGGATCCTCCTCTGCTGGGCTCTGGGGGGCTCCCATGGACCGTCGTGGGATTCCTTGGAGTGGGGCCGCTGGGCTTCCCTTTCTCCTCCTGGGCTCAGGTGACCTATGCTGCTTGGCTTCGTGGCTCTTCCGGTTTCGTTTCCTGCCCTGGTCTCTGTTCGCGCTGCTGGTGTGCTGTGGATCTTCCTCCTGCTTCTCGTTGTTCTTTCCTGCTGGATCCACGACCGTGCAGGTAGGGGTTTGGGGCTGTGAGCGCTGGGCTGTTGTGGAGCGCGCTCCTCCCCTTTGGATTCCCCGATCTCGCAGGGGCCTTTTTGTCTTGTGGGGGCCCTGGTGTCGGCTCCTGAGTGTGCCTCCGGGACGCGTTGTTCGCCCTGCTGGACTGGGGCGGACGGCGGCGGTGCTTTGCCGGCTGTCTCGGCGCGTCTTCCTGGGTTTGCGCGCATGCGCATTGTCCTATGTTGCACCCGTCGGCCGTGTTCGGTGCCGGGTGCTGGTGTAGACTGGCGCTCCGGTTCTTGGGCCCATTTCCTCGCTGGGCAGAGACGTGCCTGTTCCGTGTTCGTACACGGTTGCATGTCTCATAATTGTTTGAACATTTAAGATATTATTGAAGAATGAGCCTGAGCCGAGTGACTGTACGGAGACTCCTGGAACTGCCGGGGATTGGCCCCGGGGCCTCATCCATGCGCAGCCTGCGCTCTTCCGTGGGAGAGGATATGGCCATACGGATCGCGCTGCCGACTTTGGTGCTGGGATACCAGGTTTGAGCCTCGCCTGACCCACAAACTAATTGACACTTGCAAGTGCTTTTTATGTGAATGTGCTATGTCTCCTCTCCTGCCCTCTGATGTTATTGCGGGGGTAGTTGCACGTCGGCTGTTTGGCCGCTGTTTTTCTTTTCTTTGTGGTTCAGCTTGGTGCGTTGGTCATGTGCTATCTCCATCATGAGCGAAGGTATTCCTCTCCTGTACCTGCCTCTTCCCCTGTTTCCGGTGGGGCCTCCTCCCCCCTCCTGTGATACGTTCCTGGAAGTGTGCTGATGACCGGATTGGGCGCCTTCTTCTGGAGACTCTTTCTGTTATTAAGGCTCATCTGTGGCTTGCTGTTGGGATTTCTGCCTTTCTTCGGATTTTCCTCCTCTGATGATTCTGGTGGGTCTTCGCTTGCTACGGTTGGCTGCAGGGCATGTCCATTTCCAGGGGGCTCTTGCCTGTCATCCTTTCCCATGTATGGGTTGACATGGGGTTTCCTGAGGATTCTGCGCCCGTCTCTTCTCTGGATGTTCTCTTGCCGCACTTCTGGTGGCCTGTTGCCTCTTCTTTGCCGGTGCATCCTTTTGTGTCCATGGTTCTGTTGAAGGAGTGGAAGGACCCGGATCATTTCTCCATGCCCAGGTTTATGTCCATGCTTTCTCCATTGTGGGATATGGCGGACTCTTTGCCTGGTTCCATTCCTGTGGATTCCGTTGTGGCCAGTCTTGTGGGTCGTCCTTCCGTGACGGATGCTGGCATTCTGATGGACGGTGTTGATACTAGTTGGCTTCGGCTCTGTTGGTGTCTTGCGCCTCCTCTCGCCTGGCTCTTCGTTCTGGGATTTATGGGTCCTATGTTACCCGGTCTTTGCTGTCCAGTTTCGTGTCCCTGTTTTCTGCTATGCAGGTGGGTGGATGTTGTCCGGATTTGCTGGAGTCTTTGGTGAGCCTGGCGGGATTCCTGCCGGACGTTGCTTTTGTTTCTTTGCGGGCTTCTGCGATGTCCTGTGGTTCCTCTGTTGCTGCCCGTCGTAACCTGTTGCTGCAGGATTGGAAGACGGGCGCAGCCCAGTGTTCCATGGCTTTGAGGCTGCCCTTCACTGGTGCGCGTCTGTTTGGCGACTCGCTGGTAGGTAAGCTGCACAGAGTCTTCAAAGGACACAAGCATTCTTTTTCTTTTCGTGTTCTTCCGACTCGGGGAGGGTCCCTCCTTCTCGGATGCCAGGTCTTTCCGCCAGCCTTCCAGATTTCAGCAGTCCTCCTTTCGGTCTCAACGTGGCACTGGGCGTTCTTTCCCCCGGATATTTCAGAAGTAGTCCTAGAGGGGTGCCGGGTCTGGTCCGCAGCGTTCCTGACTGGGCCGCCCTTGGGGACGTTCTCGCTGGTGGTCCGCCTCTGTTTGGTGGGAGGCTTCCCAGGTTCCTTTCTGCTTGGCTCCTGACGACCTCGGACAGATGGGTGCTGGATGTCTTGTCGAGGGGCTGCCGGATCGGATTCTTGTCCCCCCCTCCCACCTCCGGGGTGGTGGTGACCCCTTCTCCTCGGGATGCTTCCCGCCGTCTGGCCTTGTTGGACGGGGTTCGTTCTTTGGTCGGCAAGCTGGCGGTTGTCCGGGTTCCCCTGGCGGAGCAGGAGTTGGGCGTTTACTCTATCATCTTCGTGGTGCCGAAGATCACGGGGGGTTTCCGTGTGGTCATCAACCTTCGGGGTCTGGACTTGTTCTTGCAGAAGATCCCGTTCAAGATGGAGACCCTCCGGATGGTTGTTCCGTTGATCCAGTCGGGTTGGGTGTTCTCCGCACTCGACCTCCAAGATGCGTATCTGCACGTCCCGGTGGCTGTGACGGTTCAGTGTTTCCTGCGATTCTGGCTGGAGGGTCAGCACTGGCTATTCTGCGTCCACCCCTTTGGTCTTCGGTCCGCCCCCCTGGTGTTCACCTAGGTGGTGGCTCCCTTGGTGGCCCATCTTTATCTCCTGGGGGTGTCTGTGTTCCTGTATTTGGTCGACTGGATGGTTCAGGCTCCGTCCCTGGAGGTCATGTCTCACCACCTTCACTTGACCATGTCTACGCTCGGGGACCACGGGTTTTTGATCAACTTGGCCAAATGTCACCTGGAGCCTGCGACCCGGAGGATCTTCATCGGTGCAGTGTTCGATTCTGTGTTGAGCAGGGTGTTCCTGCCGGACGCCCGGATTCGTCGCCTCCATTCCTTGCTGAGGAAGTTGTTGTCGCGAGCCTCGGCTCCCCTCCTTCAGTGGCTGGAGGTTCAAGCCACACGGCTGCTTCTGTTTTCACCGTGCCCTGGGCCAGGGTTCATCTGCGGCCTCTGCTCTGGCATGTGCAGCGGTGGTTCCCCTTTCCTGTCCTGGGTTTTGAGGTTCCTGTTCTTGTGCCTCTGGATGTTGTGTCTGCTCTCCAGTGGTGGCTGGACCCCTCCCGCCTTTCCGTGGGGATGTTGTTTTGTCTCCCTCCTCCTCTGGTTGTGACCACTGATGCCAGCGTGTCAGGCTCGGGCGCGACTCTGGCCCGTTGGGTGGTGCGGGCGCGTCGGCTCCCGTCGGAGTCTCGCAGGTCGTCCAACTGGAGGGAGTTGTCTGCAGTGGAGAGGGCGCTTCGATATTTCCATCTTCGTCTGGAGGGTTGCCATGTCCTGGTGCGATCGGACTACACAGTGACTGTGGCGTATCTGAATCACCAGGGGCGGACCCGCAGTTCATCCCTGATTCTGGTGGCCTGTTCCATCTCGGCTTGGGCGGAACGTCAACTTCTGGCCCTGTCTGCTCAACACATTCGGGGTGTGGACAATGTGGTGGCGGACTCCCTGAGTCGGTGGTTTCCCTCATCTCGGTCCCTGTGTCTGGCTCCCGGGACCTTTCGGATGCTTTGCCTGAGGTTCGGGACTCCTGCTCTGGACTTGTTTGCCTCGGGGTCCAGTGCCCTGGTGCCCCTGTTCTGCTCCGAGTCTCCAGAGGTGGGCGCATGGGGGGTGGATGCCATGTCTCTCCTTTGGCCTCCTTGGCTTCTCTATGCCTTTCCTCCCTTTCCTTTGGTTCCTGCATTTCTGCTGAGGGTTCAGCGGGAGGGGGCTCAGGTGGTGGCAGTGCTGCCTCACTGGCCGAGGAGGTCCTGGTTTCCTCTGCTGCTGGGCCTGGCGGTGGGGCCTCCTTGGCTTCTGCCCCGCCACCCCTCTCCTCTGTGGTCTCCGTCCCTCTTTCTGGTTCCCCCTCTCCTTGGCGGTTTGGAGGTTGAACGGGTGTCTCTTGGGGCCCGTGGTCTGCCCGACCACTTGATGTCGGTGCTGCGGGCTTCTCGTAGGTGGTCTACCTTGTCTTCCTATTCAGAGCACTGGTCTTCTTTTTTGAGGTGGTGTTCCTCCTCTGGTTACCTTGCTAGGCCATTAGGCTGCTATCCGTGCCTTCCGGGTCCCGGATTCCTTTCTTCCTTCTGATGGCTTGTTGGTTTTCTCGCCTTTTTCAGAGTTTCTCTCTTCTCCTTCTGTTCGCTCTTTGGTGCCCCCTTGGGGTCTCTCCTTGGTGTTGGGGGTTTTGCAGTCTTCCCCTTTTGACCCTTTGGAGTCTGTAGACCTTGGATTTCTGTCATGCCTGGTGGCTTTTCTGTTCTTTCTTGTGACCTCAAACGTGCCTTGTCCATTTCTGTGGCTCGTTCTGGGGTGTTTCGCTCTTCTGACTCTCTCTCCGTGTCCTTTGGCTTGGCTGGTTTGGATACGGCCGCTTCCAGGCTCTCTTTCGGTCGCTGGTTTATGGCTGTCTTTACTCTTGCCTATCTTGGTGCTGGTTTGCCCTGTCCGGCGGGTGTCCCGGCGCGTTCCGCTCGGGGCGTGTCTGCCTCCTGGGCTGCTTACCTGGGTGTGTCTCTTGGTGAGTTTGTCGGGCTGGGTCCTGGGCCTCCGAGTCCACGTTCGTGCGGCACTGCTGGTTGGGTTGTGCTTTGTCTGACCGGACCAGTTTTTGGTTGTGGGGTGTTGCTGGCTGTGGGGGTTTTCCCCTCCGCTCTGATTCTGTTTGTTTCTTGCAACTTTATCTTGCTGCACTCCTTTGTGTCTGGTCTGTGTTTTGTTGTGGGTGGGTTGCCAAAGGCTTGTTTGGGCGTTGCTTTGGTATGCCTCATGAGTGATGACTGGGTCAAGGACGAGGGACGTAGAGGTAATGCTATGATTACGTATGGTAATCCCCATTACTCTTAGTCCTACTCGTCCTCGACCCAGTCATACTTCCCGCCCTCCCTCCCTGTCCAGGCCTTTGGTGCTTGGTGTGTCAGGATGTGCTTCTGGTGGTTGGGTGTGATATAGCACCTGGCAGGAGGGGGGTGGAGCCTAAAAGCGTTTCCTGTTTTGTTTCCTGTCTGTGGAATACCTCATGAGGGATGACTGGGTGGAGGACGAGTAGGACTAAGAATTATGGGGATTACCATACGTAATCATAGCATTATTAAAACCCTTGTAAATATAGATGATGTACCTTATGATGCAAGGTATTCGCAATGTAGGTATGTACACTGGAGATAGAAATAATTCCCTTGAGAAGAATACAGAAAAAGCTAAAACATAGCCTCAAGGTAAACTATAGAGTCAAAACTAGTGCAATCACAAAAATATAACTCGGAACCCCCATTAGCAGCGGGAGTGATTCGTTCGAGGAGGCCTACGTGTCCCTTTTACTGTGGCGGCCAATTTTCCAAACGGTAGCGCTTCTTCAGAGGGCACCACGGAACCCTGTAATCCCAGGTTTCGCCAGCCCTCACAGCCCTCTTGTTTTTAATAAAGAAAAACAGCTTGCCAGCTTCTCTCTACCTACATTCGGTGAGAATTACAGCGAGCACCTGCAATAGCAGATTTTGACAAGACTTGCACCCATTAGAACCAAAATGACATTTTCCTTGCCTCCTATATCAACCAGTGAGACATCGGGCATATCCTTTTTAAAGCAGACCCACAGGAATATATTTCTAAACAAATGGCATAACGACAGTTCAACAATTCGAGTGCCATTATCGATACAGCTGAGAACTACTTACTTCGATAATCACCTTTATTCTAGTAATCATCTGCATAGGGTATCTATACAGACCCCTAAGTACGACAGACAATCAACATATGTTTTGACAAAGGTGGACTCCATTCCCGTCTTGAACCACCGAAATGCATCAACGCCAATTCTTTGTACAATTTAAGCCTCCTCCTCCCATGTTTACATTGAAACTGATTGTGGTGATACATAGGAGTGATTATTCGACAGCTTTGAATGTACCAATTGTATTTAACAAGTTTTATGTTTTACACTTTTTTGTCTGTCTTTTCAATTGTGCACGCCACAATAGATTGTGTTATTAATTGTATGTCCCATTTTTTAACTATTTTGTTAAGATAACCACATTATGTATAGGTATGAAATGAATTGTTTTTATTCTTAACTTCACAATAAAAAAAAATATTTTATATTTTTGTGATTGCACTAGTTTTGACTCTATAGTTTACCTTGAGGCTATGTTTTAGCTTTTTCTGTATTCTTCTCAAGGGAATTATTGCTATCTTGGGTTGATAACCCCATTTCCCTTGACTGTACTAAGGGGTTCCCCTCTCTTCTTCAAACGGTATGTACACTGGAGCCACCGTAGGTTTATATGTTCGGTATACTGCAAAGACTAAATGTTAATTACTCAGTGTCCCAATTGGTATTATGCCCAGAGGTTACATATTAAAAATGCCAGAACTTACCGAATAAAATGATTTTAGGTGTTGCCAATCGTAGTGTTGTGATTGGAGTGCTGATAATAAGCGATGTGCTTTATCAGGAATGTGTCAGCCCCGATATGGATTTATTCTCACTCGCCTGGGTTGGCCTTTGATTGACCACCTATAATGGAATGACGTCTTTTTAAATTTTCATTTTTTTGTAATGACAGAAAGTTGTTCACACAGGGCTGTGCTAAATATTTTTGCATCATGCTGTGTTGAATATATGTCTATTCTAAAATGAATTAAAAAAAACCCTTTACTGTGTTTGGTAATTTATCGTTACTCTGCCTTCAAAATTTAAGGTATCATACTGATACAAAACTGGTAAAAAAAAAACGGTAACAAAACCTTGCTCTGCATCACTCACTCTAAGGGCGGGTATGTTACAAGAGGATCGTCAGGATGGTCACTTTAGAAGGAAAGCGATCCCTTGCTCTAATCAAGGATTGCATGGGCATGTTTAACACTAAATGCAGCTATTTCAAAAAAGACCGTAGGGGCTCTACAGCACCCTGCTCATTAAGTTTAAACCAGTCTTCTTTACATGGAACAGCTAAATGAAGGTCAGACAATACTCAAATGATACTGTTGCAACCACGATTGTTGCGAGATTTCGAGGGGCCACAATGTACTTTTTTAGACTCGTCGCTGCTTAGGGACTACCGCTATCTCTGTTGTTGCTATATTCTAAAAGTTGAAGTTGGTTTAGCGGGCATCTCCGCCACGCGTGCAGAGACAACTTCAATTCAATTCAATTCAATCGTCTGTTTATGGCAACTCAATACCATTCTGTACATTTTAATATTTCACCACTAATAACGCGTTTGCTGCGCCGGGAATTTTAAAGCGCGGTGCGTCCGATTCAAGTCACCGCTAATTTGAGGCTAACACTTTGATCAAAATCGCTGCGCGCAGCACATCGGAGCAGTAATTTTAATGAACATATGCACTTTTGAATCAATATCATATTAAGTTTGGACTCCAAGGATAAATGATACTACCATAATTCAAGTGAAGGGTACATGAGCATGCGATCTGCCGTTTCGTGATGGAAGCTCGCACCTGTGAGGTTTACAGCGGCCTCCCTGCTCACAGTATACACTTCCAGGTCAGGATAAAGAAAAAAGTTTCCCGACAGGAGCTGTTTAAATACGCCTGCCTACTGCTGCATGAACCACCTGTCTGTGGCACGTGATATAAGCAGAGCGTTCGCTTTTTTCTTTTCCGCTAAAGATTAAAGAGAAACTAGGTGCTAAATGACGGCATTCTTCTTAAACTTTTATCGTAAACATGCCTCGCCGTGTTTGACAATGTGTGGACATGTATTCACCAAAAACAATATTGTTGATCATTTATTATTCAGCGGATTGTTGCAAAGTCCTAAATAGTCACCCCTGACTGTCTACATTGTTAAAATATCAACCAAGTCACTCACGATCTATTTGCATTGTGTGGAATGGCAAAAAGAACAGTGAGCACAATCTAATGTAGGACCAAAGGCCAGCATCATGTATGTTTCTATGTGGGGCCTTCTCTACATGATAAGCATTGTCCTTATCTTAAGACATAATTATACTGATAAAATCCTCCTACCCGGTCAGTATTACAACAAGGGTGACTTTGCCACCACTGGGGCTTTCAGTCACATACGAAACTGAGATCACATAAGATCAAGCAGCATGCGTTTTGGGCCTAGACAGGGGAAATGAATCTCCTATACCTTTGGATGTTACCTAAGTTCCAGATCACCGCTGAATAGGCCCGCCACGGTGTGTGCAATTTGCTATGCAGTGGGGGGGGGGGGGGGGGGGGGGGGGGAGCAAAAATAATCCTTAGATAAGTCGCTCCCAATCCTCTTTGCTATTGAGTCCCTTCCTGAAGGTGTTCAAATGAGACATAAACAATTGCTCAAGTTTTTTCTTTTAGAAATAATGTTTCCGCCCCTGGCATTCATTTGTACTACCTCTAGACCCCACCACTTCAGATCATCAACCGTGTGGTGTTCTTTGGTCCATTGTTCTACAAGGGGGGCACACTTTTTGTTGGTTCTAATGGCAGATTTGTGTTTGCTTATCCTTGTGTGGATTTCTCTAGAGGTCTCACCTACCTATGCTAATTGGCATGGGCACGTGATTAAGTAAATCAGATTTTTTGTACAACAGTTGATAAAGCTCCTGATATTTAGAGTATCTCCATTATGGAGTACAGAAGGTCCTTTTAAGATGTTATCACAATTAGTGCACCCTCTACATGAAAAGGTGCCAGTTGGTAGTGGGGCATTATTGATGTATGGTTGATTGTTGGCCATTATTTCTTTATAGGTATCCACCAAACAGTTTCCTATCGTACGATTATGCCTGAATGAGAACATTTGTTTAGGTAAAATTTATTTTTTCTTATTAGTGATCAAATGCCAATTTCTGTTAATCATATTTTTGATTTTGTTGCTAACGTTGTTGTAGTTAGTTACAAAAATCAAGGACTGAATGACAGCCTTGTTTTTTCATGTTTATTATCAAAGAGCAACTCTCTGTTGAAATACTTGGCTCTCTTATAGGCATGTCTGATCATTCTCTTGGGATAGCCTCTACTGAGAAATGTTTTGGTCAGTTTATCGGCATGTTTCTCGTAATCTCTAGGATTGGTACAGTTTCTTTTGAGTCTTAAAAACTGCCCGAATGGAATATTATCCTTTTGACAGAGAGGGTGATTACTCCTATAGTGGAGAACGGTATTCCTGTCTGTTGGTTTAGTGAACAGTTCAACAATAACCCCTTCGATGCTCATGACGAGCTCAGCTCGTCATGCAGTACACTGCTCGTGTGCTCATGACGAGCTGAGCTCGCCATGAACAATGGGATTCAAGGGAGTGCAGAATCCGGGATGAATTGCTGCAGCACTGGTGGTTTTAAGAACTCCATCAACATGCTTGATGATGACACCCAAAAATTCACATTCCCTATTACTGATATGCGATGTGAAGTTGAGATTAATATCTCCCAGGTTCACCCACTGTATAAACTCTAAGTTCTCTAAGTTTTTGGATGTGCATGTCCAGATGAAAAACACATCATCGATGTTTCTTGACCAGTGGGAGATGTTCTCATAGAAAGGTGCTGCTATATTAAAGATATGGGTATCTTCAAACTGGGAGACATACAAACAGGCCAGACTGGGAGCACAAGTGGCTCCCATGCTGGTCCCCTTGATTTGATTTGTTTGTAAAATTCTTTATTAAACAAAAAAAACATTATTTTTGAGTACCATGGTGACACAGTCTACTATAAAGGTCGCATGGGGAGTAAGATCAACATCTTCTGTCGTCAGAAGGGACTTGATCATGCTCATTGTATTGTTTTGAGGAATGTTTGTATATAATGCCTCGATATCTAGAGTCACTAATTGTTAGGTTTCTGGATTAAAATCAAGGCATTCTACATTTTGAATAATTGCTGTGGTGTCCTTAAGGTCCGCTTTCCGCTGTGTTACGAGAGCTTGTAAGAACAAATCAGCATATTAGCTTAGGGGCTCTGTCAATGAGTTGATGCTCGAGTTGCCATAAACAGGCGATTGAATTGAATTGAATTTAAGTAGTCTCTGCACCCGTGGCGGAGATGCCCGCTAAACCAACTTCAACTTTTAGAATATAGCAACAACAGACATAGCAGTAGTCCCTAAGCAGCGACGGGTCTAAAAAAGTACATTGTGGCCCCTCGAAATCTTGCAGCAATCGTGGTTGCAACAGTATCATTTGAGTATTGTCTGACCTTCATTTAGCTGTTCCATGTAAAGAAGACTGGTTTAAACTTAATGAGCAGGGTGCTGTAGAGCCCCTACAGTCTTTTTTGAAAAAGCTGCATTTAGTGTTAAACATGCCCATGTAATCCTTGATTGGAGCAAGGGATCACTTTCCTTCTAAAGTGACCATCCTCACGTTCCTCTTGTAATATACCCGCTCTTAGAGTGAGTGATGCAGGGCAAGGTTTTGTTACCGTTTTTTTAACCAGTTTTTTAGCAGTGTGATACCTTAAAATTTGAAGGCAGAGTAACGATAAATTACCAAACACAGTAAAGGTTTTTTTAATTAATTTTAGAATAGACATATATTCAACACAGCATGATGCAAAAAAATTTAGCACAGCCCTGTGTGAACAACTTTCTGTCACTACAAAAAAATGAAAATTTAAAAATACGTCATCCCATTATAGGTTTTCAATCAAAGGCCAACCCAGGCGAGTGAGAATAAGTCCACATCGGGGCTGATCCATTCCTGATAAAGCACATCAGCTTATTATCAGCACTCCAATCACAACACTACGATCGGCAACACCTAGAATCATTTTAGTCGGTAAGTTCTGGCATTTTTAATATGTAGCCTCTGGGCATAATACCAATTGGGACAAAGA
Organism: Lissotriton vulgaris; assembly: GCF_964263255.1. Classification (NCBI taxonomy): domain Eukaryota; kingdom Metazoa; phylum Chordata; class Amphibia; order Caudata; family Salamandridae; genus Lissotriton; species Lissotriton vulgaris. Next base: position 131,094,594 of record NC_141696.1, on the reverse strand, counting down.
GTAATTAACATTTAGTCTTTGCAGTATTCCGAACATATAAACCTACGGTGGCTCCAGTGTACATATCTACATTGCGAATACCTTGCATCATAAGGTGCATCATCTATATTTACAAGGGTTTTAATAATGTAATATTGCAGTGTATCACCTTAGTGCAATTAGTAGATGGAATCTATATTTCTCAACCAAATTAAGGTTGAATTCCCAGGAAAGGTAATCATTTGCCTCTCTCTTCATGATTTTAATCCCAACGATTTTAATCACCAGAAGTGTTAGATACATTGAAGTCTATCATCACCTCTGCTGTGGTTGGGTCGTGGCTATGCAAGTTATACTTCTCCATGAATGAAAGTTCACCATTTCTTGTAGAAAAACAATTGTAACAGTTATTGGTGACATATCATAACTTGGGAGTACTGTTTAAATAGTCTGTGTCTTTTGTGCTGGTGGTTATGTAGGATACCTTATATGTTAAATTTGAAGTAATAAAAAAGAGGAATGTTTGTTAATTGAAATTTCAATGTCAACATTTGCAAGATAATAATTGTATGTTTCCCACTATTTAGAAAACTGTCCTGAAGAAGGTGTTAATCACATACCGAAACGCTGCGTCGACAACTGTTTTCCCACAATGATGTATTTTTAATGAAATATTTTTTATGTTTTTTATATTTGTACATAATTGTATTCAATAAATTCTTAATGTAAATATAAGATTTTCTTTATTGGTAATTTTTATTTCTATTGTTGACCTTATGACATTGTAGAAGTAGTAGCTCCCTTCAAATGTGTACTCTCCAGACTACCAGCCTTGTCTATTAGACTGTTGTATATTGTGACATAACGTCACTGTTGTTAGGGACTTATTTGTTTCCTAATATGAGAGGTAGCAATGCTTGCTTGTGTTGCAGACTGCCATGTACCAGAAAGTGTGATTTTCAGATATTCTAGACTACTGTGCTCCAGAGTGTAGTTTGTGTGTGTTGCAAACTACTGTGTGCCACTGAGCATGGTCTTTGCATGTCCAGTTACCAGCATCCTTTGGCCGAGCATGCCATGCGACATGGGTGCACTATAACCGCCTTTATTTTTTTTCTAAGATTAGAACTTCTGTGCAACCACACACCTAATTGAGTGCAGGTGCAGTCGAACTGTACAGTGCAATTGCATGTTGTCCGTAATGTGGTATCAAACTGGTATTGTGTGGGTATTTATTACATGTGGTAAATACAATTACCCCAAGGTGCACATTTACAACATGTGGTGAAAACCATCTCAGAGTTTTCTAAATGCAATTGAGGCCCAAAATACTGAATCGGTTTTTCATATTCCATATGCTTTGCCTTTTTTCCAAGCCTGTTTTCCTGATAAATTTCAGAAAGTTTGGCCTGCTGCAATCTAAAAGGGAAAAACTGAGAGGGTGTGCTAATTATCAGACAACTAGTTATTCTGATCCCGGTGCAGTCTCTTGTTGTACAGGTATCAGAATTTGGGGCCAGATGTATGAAGATAGGAATATCGATTTACTAAATTGTGATTTTCTGTGAATAGCAATCTGGAAATCACTATTCCTAATGTATGAAACAATTGTGAGTTTCATTAGCGATTCCTAGTCGGTCGCAAATGGACCCATTGCATGAATATTAATGAGGTAGGTCGTATTTCGCAGACATCACAGGGATGAGGACCTGCTGAGGTCAGCAGACCTCCATGTCTGTGATTGGTTTTTATTAAAGCAATATTTTTTCTTTTTAAACACACGCTGCATTTAAAAAGAAAAAATGTAAACTTTGAAGTTTCATTTTTCTATGGGACCACTGCCAGCTGTTAGAAAATATTTTTTAAACATTCTCAAAGGAGAAGGGGTCCAAAGTGGCTCTTCCCACCAATTTTAAAATGGTGGTAAAGTATTACTGTTTTGTGACCGGAATTGAGTCGCAAAACAGTATTACATACCATACTGATTTAGTATTTGGAAGAGACGCCCAAGAGCATGCCCCTTCTAAATTCCTAGATCACAAAGGCACATTGTGATCAAGTAACAAGTTACCAACTCTCATTTTGCATTTTGCACATTAGAAAAAGCATTTTTACGGTAGCAAACAACCCGATCCTGCAAATCGGGCGTTTGGAACTGGAACAATGCTTTGTACATTGGGCCCTAAGCCCTTAACTGGTAATGAGGGCCACACTTTCCTAAAGAAAGAAAGGATGTATGGTCTGTCCTCCGTTGTGCTCTGTCATGTGCATGTCCATACTCTCTACCAGTCTCTGGGTCTCCCTTACGTAACGATGTTTGGTGATGTAGGGACTTTTCCGTGTTATGGGCATTCTTCTGCTGACTGGCGAATAGACATTGATCTGCTAACTAGGGAAGTAATCCTATTTCTGCTGCTTCAACACCCTCTGCATCCTTCGCAAGACCTTCAAGTGGATCCCCCCTGAGTCAAGGAAGACAGTCACCACCCACTCATCACCAGCAGACTGAACTATGGAAACGCACTCTATGCCGGCATCAACACACCCCTACTCCGCAAACTGCAGACAATACAGAACACCACTGCCAGACTCGTCCTTGGCATCCACAACACAAACACATCAGCCAACACCTACGAAGTCTCCACTAGCTCCCCGTGGAAAAAAGAGTCACTTTTAAAATCCTCACTCTTGCCTACAAATGCCTACACAACAACGGACCCAAATACCTCAACGACAGACTCAACTTCCACGTACCCAAAAGAAACCTTCGATCTTCCAACCTCACACTGGCTGAAACTCTGTGCATCCACAGAGCCAGAGCAAGCGGAAGATCCTTCTCTCACATTGCAGCCAAGACCTGGAATGAGCTACCAGCAGACATCAGATGCTTCCCCTCCCTGAACACCTTCAGGAAGACCCTCAAGACCTGGCTCTTCGGCTAAACAGATCTGCGGTCCCCCCCTTCTGCCTTGAGACCCTCACAGGTGAGTAGCATGCTTACAATTCCCTGATTGATTTATTGATTGATGTTGTGTGATTACTTTACTCAAATGTACCAGTTTATTTTCCTAATAATGATTCAAATGTGAATTCTTTAAACATCCCCATATAATTTCTTCCACTTCCCATTCCCATTTTGTGACATCTAATGGTCTTTCCTTTTTTGACTAGTAAAGGATCTTTCTGATCGTCCCACAACTCTTATTCTCCAAAGTCTCTTCAAACCATTGGGGTAACATTACATCCTCAAATTGTTCTAGCTCCCTCTGTGTAACGAGTGGCTTAAAGACAATCCTCCTACCTTCTCTCAATGATTAAACATTTTGCCATGGTGCCAGGCAACAGTCTGGGAATTCTGCAATGCAGGAAAAACCCTGCACAGCTACTCCTCCTACAGCACCTTGAACTACAGTGTTTGGGACAATATTTATTGGTGCAGGCGCAACTGGCCTTGTCAATGTCTGTGCTGTCACAACTTGTGAAATTGGTATAGGAACAGTCACAATCGAGGCAGTAACACCTGGAGGTTATAGTAGGAGCCACTTCAACAGGTGCAGAGACAATTTGAAGTGCTGAAAATGGTCTCTCAATCTGAATTGTATTTGGGTCAACCGGTGCTGTTTCCACTTCAGCACTAGAAGTTGAATCACTATCAGTATTTGTTTTAGGGGTCACATATGGTGATGGACACAAAGCTAATAAAGCATCGAGAATATCATCACCTGAATCACTATCAGTGCCAGTTTACTTTGCAACTTCCACATGTTCCCTGCATCCAATTCTTTTTAGTCAAATTTAAATTCAAATTCACTTCATCCAGCAGTTGTGGAATCTCGCCTCACAGGTAGCGAGGCCGAATAAATAAAGTCTTTATTGCTTGATAAACAAAAATCAATGCAATTAAAACATCTTAATAATCAGACAATATATCAAAAACATCACATGTAGTTACAGGCTAATAATAAATCTATTTGTGAGCATCTTTTTAAAACAATGACAAAAATATGCTTGACAATTTATAAATACATATGCAAAAAAAACTGATGAACTTTCTCAATCATTATACAAATCAACTATAAAATCTATTTGGATATGGGCTGGAACATTACGTATTTAAGTGCAAATGTGCGGTGGACAGTAGTTCCATCATGCAAACAGGCTAAAGAAGTGCATTGCAAACAAGATAACTTCATTATTTACATTTCTAATTGTTACCCTAGCAGCATAGACACTACATTCCACAAGAGGCCATACAGTGCAAATAAGCAGAAACAATGCATTCAAGATTTCTCTTGTAGCCATGGGATTTGATTATTATACATCTTGAACACTCGATACCAAACATTTTTCGGCAGCGACTAAAAACTTTATCCATTGATATAGCAGCTGAATCGACTCGCCCAATAAACAAAGATTACGGGCCTGGCAAGCAAATCTGACATCAATCTTCAAAAATAGGGGTTTTAAAAATATGCTCCGTATTTGGGACACATGCATACTATATGCAATAAAGGTTCACGTGGCCACCCACAGAGTCTACAATTGGTGTCAGGCCACTGCTAAATCTAAGATGGCGTACCCTCCTTCGTTGGGTTTATTCCTAATCTAATTTTTTCTAATGTTTTTTTTTTTAATTTCTGCTGAGAAGTGAGCATTAAGGTATGGCTGGATACGCAAAGACTGGTGTGAATTAATCACATACCATGCATGATTTTTCGCAGCTAAAATAGTTGTATCCTTATCAAGGCATTTAGTTTTGATTCGTTTTTTTAGGATTCATTTATAAATGGGCATTTTCAATTAATGAAGCCCAATTGGCAGGCCAATATCATGTAAGCAAGTTACCATTTGAGATCTCCAGGTAACAGCATAGGCAGATTTAGTTATTTCAAGTCAGCAGTTGTTTGAGAGGGAAGCAGGGGCAGAAGAGAACATAGAGTACATACATATCTGAAAAGCCCCTTGCAACACAAACACTGTCTTTGGAGACCAAAATACAATCCTATTTCAGCTTGACCCACTGATCTGGGAATCCCAAAATTTGCTTTATAAGCCTTGACTACTAATTAATCCAGTAGCTTCGCATCTTTCCCCCTGGTGATGGGTGAGCCATATGAAATGGTTGGCTGTAGCTTTGCTCTCATGACTTTTGAGAATATGTTCATAGGATTGGCAACTCGATGACTTTTGCAAACATTTAAAATCATGAATTAAAGTCACAGTTTTTGCCCTTAGATCTTCAAAATAGTTCTTAAAAGAAACTATATTATCAAACACAACCCCTAAATATCTATATGTTTTAACAACTTCAATTGGCCCACCTCTGACCCTCCATGAGTTAAACTTCAGCTTTGCTGGACCAAATTTCATAATTTTAGTTTTTTTAACATTCATTTGTATACAATCATCAAGAGCATTTATCAGTCTTTGTCGGCCAATAGGGGCTTGGCTCCAAAGGATAGTATCATCTGCATATTAAAGGTAACTAATTTGCACCTCACCCAATCTTGGAGAACGACCGTTTACAGAGTCCAGATGCTGCAGAGATCCGGTAAAAATAAGTTAAAAAGGCAAGGAGCAAGAAAACAACCCTGCTTTAAGCCATTATATGTTCTAATTTTCTGTGATAAAGAGCCACCATCACCCAGCCTGACCTGAACACAGGTGTCCGTGTACAGAAGAATTATGGCCCCTATCAATTTCCGTGCAATGTCCCAGCCATTCAGTTTTTTCCATAGTAAATTTTGTGGGACAGAATCAAAAGCTGCCTTTAAGTCTATAAAGGTGATATAGAAATTCTGTTTTTTAAAACAGCCCACTCTGCAAGTAAACTAAGTGCAAACAGATTGGTAGTGGTAGATTGTCTCTTCTGAAAACCAGTTTGATTGAGTGGGATTATGCCTTGCTGCTTTGCCCATTTTTCCAATTCTATCAACAAACGTGAGTCAAAAACTTTAGCGTCAATATCGGTTAGTGAAATTAACCGGTAGTTAGCAGGGTTATCAACCGGGTCGCTTTTTTAAATAGGGCTTTCAGTGTTTATGACTGGGTACATTCTAGCTCACTCAATTATACATTTTTTCCACCTTTGCTCTCCTTTGTCCCATTGAGCATCTACGTAATTACGAACAGCCTTTTTCACTCTGTTCTGATATTTTTCCCTCTCTTTAGCGTGTGCTGCTCTCTCCCAAGCATTAAATACTTCATATTGTGTGGCTGCAGGAAGTGGTTTCATTTAGCATTTCTACCTAAAATTTACAGCAACGTTTCAATCAAATGTACCATATTGTGGAATTTAAATGGACCCTCATTTTTTTACTAATCTTGCATCATTAATGCCACAACAGTGTATGGAGTCCTACATTTGTTGACATGTAATGGTGTACCGTCCTGTGGCTCCTCTTCACCTTCTGGAGCTTTTACATCTCATCAAATCTCTAAGGATTTTAAAAGATTTAATTTTCTTACAATAATTTAGCAATAAATGTGCAAGGGTCAAATTCAACTTTCAACGTTTTGACTGTTTTTAGATCCGTTTACCTCAATCTCTTTCTCCAATCCTGTCACAGCTTAATACTTGATGACTCGTTAAGGAATCTCAGCACAGCACTTTCACAACCACTGACCAATGTCATCACCAACCAACAGCAGTGCAACACTAACACCAATTGTCCAACCTCAGCACAACACACTTTACCATATCTCTCACTCCGCGCAGCGGTTCACCTTCCTTCACAATTTCCTTGTACACAAATTCTACAACACTAAGCAAGCACAATAAACAAATAACTTTTATATTCGCCACTAAAGATATTCAAAGAAGTTAATTCATACAACAAACAGTCGGAATGAAGGTTTTAACACCCTCCAACATGCCCACACATACACAGACACGTGAATGAAATCTCGGCTAGCGGAAAAACACTTTAACTGATGTAGCTTCTCCCTTGCCCAACAGGCTCCATGAACACCAGTCAATATTAGTACAATCACAACAACTTTATAGTCCTAATCTCAGTTTGTGCAGTTTGATATAACCTCACAAATCTGCGCCTCAAATCTTAGAAGACAAATATCACCACAATTTCAACAATTTACCTATTTTTATATCTATCCTGGGATCTTATTCTACCTTGAGTCTGATAACCATTTCACCTGCTCAACATTTAGCACTTAACACTACTATTCTCAAGCATAACTTCAAACACAAACAACAAAATCTTAGCAAAGACTATTGAGACACATAACCCTATTGATACTCACATTTCTACCACAGCAGCCACCTTCAAAACTGCACCTCTGTCAAGCTTCAAGTTTGGACTTTGGGCTTAAGGACATGGTCATTTCAAAACTCACATTATTTATGTCAGTTCCTGGATCACGACATGAACCATGCTCTGCTATCAACTGCTGGAGCATGGGGTTTGGCTGTTACTTACTCATCAAATCCTTGAACCTTGTTCTTTTATAGTTCGATGGATCTTCAATGTCAGCAGAGGTTTAAGGAGCAGAAATCAATATGAATCATTATCAATTCTCATTACTTTTCATTCAGTCAATAAAGAGAGTTAATTTGAATTAAAGGGTTTTATTTTCAAATAGTTTAGATATTCATTCTTTTATTAAAGTATTGTTATCCATGTTTCATCGTTAAAGGTTAATATAATCAATCAATCAGATCTTGATAATATATAAGTCAATTTAACAAATCAAATAATAATACAATGAAAAGGGAGCAAGTGTCTTCCATAAAGATGCTTCCCTATTCTAAGCTAAGTCAAGATACATGTGTGAAGAAATAAAGGTAACAGTTATGAATCTCTTGAAGGGTTCCGGTGTGAGAATCAAACATAAGCACGAAGCTTCAGCAGAATAAACTAGAAAGCATTCTCAGCTCAAATAACAGCAGATCAAGATATAAACTAAGACTTCTCATAAAGATATGTCTAAGAAAACTCCGTCCAGAGTCTCTTCTCAGAGAGTCTGGGACGGGGTACACATCTGATATGCGATAGGAAGTCTCTCAACAATTCCTACTTCTAAGGGAGGAACATGCACTAATATAAAAACACATTAATATTCTTTCTTCTCCGTGTTGACCAATACGATTACAGAATGCGCCTGGAAGCAGGTCTACTCCCCATCTTCTTTCCAGAGTGCAATCATCCTTTAGCCATGTGTCCGTGAATGATTCGGAACGTCATTTTTGTTTCACAAATCCTCTTCCCATTAATCATCCTCCCTGTTGAATACATCTTTTGCTGTGAGGACCTTACTATCGGTCATCTAATACAACAAATGTCTATTCATTAACTAATTAACATTAGCTTCCAAAATTGCAACATCTGCAGCAAAAAGAAGAAGAACACCGGGCACAATGTTTATTTAAAATGAAAAACACATTTTCTTTTTGATTTTAAATGGTCATGTTAAATAAATAATGGCAACTTCAGCAATGGCAAATTAATAATAATACATGTTTTACTACATTACTGGCTTATGATATTTAAGTATGGTTGCTTAATACAATTTTGCATTTAACACACTTTATTTTTTAATGCTAATTCTGCGCATTACATTTTGATTAAAGAATTTTGTAAATAATATTATTTGCGTTAGCATGGGGTAGCCCAGAGAGTTGCCTCGCAGGTCAACAAAGTGAGAGTAGTGGGTGGTAATGGAGATAGAATGCAAGCAGTTGCTTTGCCAGTAAAGTCTGGCAGGCAGAGCAGACTGACGATGGCTACATGCACAGCCGATAGCTAGTTGGTATGAACATGCATCTCCCACAATGATTTCACATTGGCAAAGTTGCTAATCATCATTAAATGAGCTTAATTTATGGTTGGGGCAAACCATGGCCTTGTAAGGTTTTCAAACTGTGTTAGGGTAGTGAAGCAGAACATTCAAAAGAAAGCACTAAGAGCTGTTCCCATGATTCTTATACAGAAACCTAGCTAGTCCAGACTTAAGCAATCTCAAGCAAGATCCTTTGTCCAGCTGTCAGAGCAACTGCAACAATATTTCCCATAGTGCTACAGCATCCCATGTGCTGAGGTTAGAAGTTGCAGCTTTCGTGTCCTCTCTGTACACCTGGGGTATGGCTATCATCGGTGCAGCAGGTGAAGAGGTCCCTTGACCATGTGTTAGGGGTCCATTGTGGCAGCTGCTGCCCTCAAGTGAGTTGATTTTTACTGCCCAAGTAGGGAAGAGAGGGACCGATTTTTCATGCTTCTATTCACATTACATCATTACTATACCACTGCAGAGCAATAACCTTTCAAACTGCTGTGCTGCACACTGACTCCATATAGAAAGTGCAAAATTCTGATTTACAAATAAAACATCTTATATGATCTATTCATCCCATATCCAGTAGCACTTGAAATATAGAGTAAGAAGCCCACAGGTAGAACGTAAAGAGCAGAAGAGATAGCTGTGCAAGACATTTACATACCCACAATCCTTTGTCCTACATTTGTATACTTACAATACTTTATATTGTAATTGCAACTCTTACATGCAACTTTTAGTAATCAGACAGGCTTTCCTTTACCATTCTACCATGTTGCCTTTTTTTATTTATAGTGGCAATAAATCACACTAACTTTCCAAGGTATATCATTTGTCCTGGAATAGAATCACACAGTTTGTTTTAAATGCCTATCAAACGCTTTCCCGTGCTTTTGAGTGTTGTATGGTGGGTCAATCATTGGATGTAATTTGCAACCTGCTATTCTTATGTAAAACTCTCTGACATGCTTTGAAGTGTTGCATGGTGAGTTAATCACTGGAAGTAATTTGCTGTGCACTGTTCACATGTAGAGCCCAGTTAGTGCTGCCAGTGTTTGTTCACACAAGCAGCAATGCCAGCTCCATGAAAGGCTAGAAAACAAAGAGCCGGCGAAGAGAAAGGGGGGGGGCAAGCATATTTGGTTCTAGTGTGTGTGGCATGTGAATTTCTCCAGGGCTCTCCTTCATGTTTATGCTCCATGGCTGAATCTGTTTCAACTGGGTGTCAGGTCAGGTTCCTGAGTCTGGTAGGAGCTCTGTTTGCTGCATCATTCTTTGTACTTTGTTGTGAGCATCATGCACCTTGGCACTGAAGCTACTGTGATGATCTGTGCATATGACTCATAGTTAAAAGAAAGGCTGTGCAAACTATTGCAAACTAAGACTCTTGGTCCTGAAACAAAACTGCTTTATGAGTGGTGGTGACACTTGGCTCAACAAAATGAGTGCATAAACTATGACGTATGAAGATTTGATCAACCTGGCCAATTTAACACAGCCAAACTGATTTACAAAACAAAATTGCCATAATTTGTGCATTCTCAGCATGTTGTATCATTGATGTTCCACGGACAACAAATGAGGACCTTATTGCAAGTGCCCTGTTTGCCCAGTGGAACAAGTAATGGCTGGTCCTGGACCCCATCTTGGTTACAAGCCCCACATGAACCCTTCAGGTTGAGTGAGTGTAAGCTGAGCCCTTCGCCTGAGAAGCGTCCGGGTGAACCTTGTGTTCATAATAGCAAAACACCTCTGTAAATTGGTGCAGAACCAACAATTTATGCATGGTATACACCATTAACTTGTAATCTATGTTGATTCCCAGCGTTACCATAACCTGCTGGATCAGAATTTCTGGGGGATACTGGGTCATCATCGCCCACTTGTAATGGCCCTCTAAGAGCTAGTGCTAAGACTTTGTGTAATGCACAATTACCTGCTCTGAATAAATCAGAACAACCTATGAAATTGGATTGTCACAGGGCCTTAAGACGCAGGTTTAGGCCACGTGACAATCACTAAATTCTGGACCGTGAAGCTTGCACTAACAAGATTCCGAGCAGCTCACGCTTCAGGAGATCGTGTGGATCACAACCCTAGCCTACCTAACAGGCCTTACCGGTGTCTGTGGCCTGGAACTGTTTTTAAAAAATGATTTTCTGTTTGGTACATATTCAGTATCTAACCACACATAAATTATATCTACACAGGGGACTATTGCAACATCATACTCTTTGTCCTGAAGATGGTCTGATGGACAGATCTGCCAAGACAGACCGAAACGTCGACAAATTCATCTATTTCCTCAGTAATCTGTCTTACGTCTAGGATTAGTTTTCTGTTGTGTATCGAGTCAAGACCTACTGTTTATTATTTTGAATAGATGTTTACACTTATGATTTGAAGATTTGTCCTTTGTATAACATCAATACCCTCGGTCATAGTGTTTTGTTGTTAAACCTTATGTACCCCCTCATGATTTGTTCATAATAAATTTGCTTTCAGTTTGAAAAATACACTCCTGTGTGGCGAAGTTTTTCATCATAGATTAATTGTTTTTGAAGTAATGTATTTATATTTGGATTGATCAATAGTCAGTCACCAGTAGGGACTTGACAAATAAGTAACTACTTACAATCATCTAACTGAGTTTGTTGAACAAAATCCCTTGAAGGCACAATTACCTATTACTAATTCTAAAGAAATAGGCATTAACAAAAAATAAACAGTTTGGCTTGTATTTTATGTTCTGAATAAATCACAAAAAGCTTACTGCATTGAAAAAACACCTGAAAATTATAGCCCTTTATAGACAATATATATAAGGCCATCACAGGAAAAGAGCAGGCGTACCGAGTGGCACGAGACTTTGAGCTACAACATGAGAGTGACCCCAAACATCTTCAATATTTTTTTAATCGATACAGTACTGCCCTTAAATTGAGGAGGAAATAGAGAAGCCAGATTACGCCTCCTTGAGACACGCTATATATTGGAACTTGATAGCAAAAATCCTGCAGGATTAAATGCAAGCGAAGACATGTATAACTGCTTGTAGTTCCAGGGCAGTACTTTGAGGATTGATTAGGATTGCAGACTACCAGATGATGTGCCTAGAATGAAGGTCGCTACAATATTGAATAAAATCTAGAAGTAGGTTGAACTTTCATTTCCTGATTTTTAACTTGTGCACATTAGCAAATTTTATTTTATGGATAAAGCACTTTCGATTAATGTATATAAATGTATTACAACACATTTTTTGCACTTTGAGGAGGGTAACAAATAGGTTCCTATTTCAGGATTTATTATTGAATGGCAATAATGTGTATATTGGCCCACTTGGGCTCTATTACAGTGGAAACTTGATTAATTTATACTACATTTTGGATAAGTGAAATGATATATTAACCAAATTGAAAGCAAAATATTTCTTACAATATTTTATGTAGGTATTTATATTTACATTTATATATTTATATATTCATTACTTATATATTTATAATGTATTTTTGATACTGTTATGCTGTGTTTGATTATTGATTTTAGACACTATCAGCCAGATTCATCATTGTGAAATCGGCTTGCAAAGAGGCAGATTCTGAGAATCTGGCCCTTTGCGAGCGCAATTTTTGCATTTGGGATTCATCACCCAAAATGCAAAAATCGCAAATTGAAAAATCGCTAAATTGCGAGGAATTGCATTTAAGGAATCTCTATTTGAGATTCCTTAAATGCAATTCCTGAACCATTTTTGAATTGCGAAATCGCTATTTTTGGCCGCTATTTACTGCGAAGTCTGACTTCGTGGTAAATAGCGAAAACTTAGAAAAATGCACTTTAGTGTATTTTTCTAAGTTGTATGTTACACAGACACATGTGTGCGCAACATCAGTCTACATTTACATTTCAGGGGTGCTACAGGGTATCCTTTGGACACCCCTGGCACCCTTGAAATCCCATCCTTATTGCATATATATATATATGTGTGAGCAAGAGCACGGCTGTGCACGAAACGCGCCGCAGCAGAGTGGGGAAGTGAAATAAATACCTTTCTGCCTTGTTCCTCGTGGTCCGCCTTCTTCATATGGCTGAGATACCCGCCACCCCCTCTCAACACAAAATCCCCAAATGAGGGAAACCGGAAACAGTTCTTGAAGTTTTTGGAAGTGGGAGGGAGTGACCCTCCCGGCCGTATTTATTAAAAACAAAATTAAAAAACAATTAAACATTAATGTACAATTTCATACCACACTGCGATGTTTGGCTAACCTTAACAGATTCTCTAATACAGAGGTTCTCCTAGCCGATCTAACATCCTACAAAACATTTACTTGAAACATTGAAATTGTACATCCTAACGTTTAAGGGCCAACGGCAAGGTCGTAACCGGTGTCAAGATCCCTAACCAGACATACCCCCCCCCACTTGGGAGGGGCGACAGCACTGAGGCGTACTCACGTGCAACTACTACAATTTCCCTTGTCTTGACGGGGGCACTTATCAACTCGACGCCAGTTAAAGGTCGTTCGAAGACTCGTGTGAGGTATCTAGAAGGTATCGTAGACCTCCCCCCAACCCCACACAACTTACCGCATCTGCCGTCGCAGATGTCACTGGCCCCGGGAAATTCCCCCGGAGGGGGCTGTAACCCCTCCTACACAGGAAGGGGCCTTGACCGCCTTTCCTCTTCTTCCGGCGACCCATCCTTAGAAGGGACCGCCTCCCCGTTGAGGGGCCAAAGGCCACCTCCCCCGAGCGCTCCCATCCGTGTTGGGTGACGCCCACTCATAGGGATCTTCCAATTAGTGCTCACCGATCATGACCTTACCGCCTACCGCCTGACCGAAATAAATACGACAAGTGTTAACTAAACGAAACTACATTGGCCACTATGACCGAAAGAAAAAAAAAAAAGAAAAAAAAACTTGTGTCTAAATGGACCTTAAATCCGACATTCTTTAATCACCAACTTGTAACATTATACCAATCTTTATTACACATTAAATATCAACATAACACCAAAACAACCTGAAAACGAAATAGAATAACTGATCAACTTTATTAAAACAATTAGCTGTCCTCAGGGGCTGGTGGGTGGGTCAAAATTGGCTCTTCGTTCCGTCTCGAGCTCACGTGCAGCGGGGAGGTGCAGCTTCAGAGCACGGGAACAAGAGGATGTCTTCTGGTCTTGCGTCTCTTTTTATCCATCTTCAGGGCGGGCGTAAACCCGCCCCTGCCTGCCCCGAGGGCGTGGCCGGCGGCGTCCGTGTCTAGGCCAGCCCACTCAAGGGCGGGAAAAAGCGTGCCCCGGCTACGCCGCTTCGGGCATACCAGCCGAGACGCGCCTCCCGCCCAAAAATGTCTTCCCGGGGGGATCGAGGCACTCTGCCATACGTTCGGGGGGACCGAGTGGTCGCCCCTTTCCATATGGCTGAGATACCCGCCACCCCCTCTCAACACAAAATCCCCAAATGAGGGAAACCGGAAACAGTTCTTGAAGTTTTTGGAAGTGGGAGGGAGTGACCCTCCCGGCCGTATTTATTAAAAACAAAATTAAAAAACAATTAAACATTAATGTACAATTTCATACCACACTGCGATGTTTGGCTAACCTTAACAGATTCTCTAATACAGAGGTTCTCCTAGCCGATCTAACATCCTACAAAACATTTACTTGAAACATTGAAATTGTACATCCTAACGTTTAAGGGCCAACGGCAAGGTCGTAACCGGTGTCAAGATCCCTAACCAGACATACCCCCCCCACTTGGGAGGGGCGACAGCACTGAGGCGTACTCACGTGCAACTACTACAATTTCCCTTGTCTTGACGGGGGCACTTATCAACTCGACGCCAGTTAAAGGTCGTTCGAAGACTCGTGTGAGGTATCTAGAAGGTATCGTAGACCTCCCCCCAACCCCACACAACTTACCGCATCTGCCGTCGCAGATGTCACTGGCCCCGGGAAATTCCCCCGGAGGGGGCTGTAACCCCTCCTACACAGGAAGGGGCCTTGACCGCCTTTCCTCTTCTTCCGGCGACCCATCCTTAGAAGGGACCGCCTCCCCGTTGAGGGGCCAAAGGCCACCTCCCCCGAGCGCTCCCATCCGTGTTGGGTGACGCCCACTCATAGGGATCTTCCAATTAGTGCTCACCGATCATGACCTTACCGCCACAGGCCGGATAGTTGACCGGCTATCCGGACCCCCCACAAAACTCCTACCTAAAGGTCATGTTTCAAAGATTTCAACCATGCTAAGAGATCTCCTAAGAACAACTCATTCCCCACCCAAGATAAATGCACACCATCCCCCGAATACATCCTGTCATCATTAATACAGTTATGAGCAATAGAATGCAATGTCCTGGAACGGAACAACCTACTCACTTTATTGTTAAGCTTTCTAACAGAGTGATTCAAAGCAGGTATAGAGATAGCCCCCCGCCACACTTTTCGTGGAATCAAATGGGACCATGCAATCGTGCACCCCGGAACTCTCCTCGCCAACCAACTTACAGTGGAAAGCATTGCCTCCAGGAGTAGTCGTCTACCGATGGTGACCAAATCGTTGCCCCCAACATGCACTATAACTATAGACGGCGGTGACCTTGTCCGCCCTAACAAACCCTCAAAAAATGTTTGAAACTGGTCAATACAGAGACCGCCCCTTCCGTAGAAGGACATCCTGTACCCGTATTCCCCAGCAACGTGCATCATGTCACCTGCTTTGAATACGTCCGCGGCACGCCTCACGTATGAGTGGCCCACGACCCACACCTCCTTTTCCACAGCCGGTGATGTCTCACCGCTGACCCGGTGTAAGGTCGACTGCATAGTCCGCCCCGCCTCGTAGGCTTGCGTAACTGAAACCAAACAAAACAAGAAGCGTGAGTACAGAGTACATAGTTACAGCTTCACAACATGTGCAACCGCACATATCTTTTATAACAATTGGAGGACCAACGCCCCATTCGTTTCACTTGCTCAACATTAAGACCCCTGGCTGTGGCTTCCGTAGCAGCCCCTATCCGAAAGGAATGGGTCCCAAATTCGCCCGGGTTCAAGCCCGCAGCGGCAACTGACATCGCAAGCACCCGCTGAAACTGAAATTTCGTCAGTGGGGTGGCGTCCGCGTGTCTTAACAAAGTCCCCCCCCATGATGCCATCCTTCGTGCTAGGTACTCCTCTAAACACTTTACCGGACATATGGAGGACCCAGGAATCCTGCGTATGATGACGCAGTCACCCATCCCATCTTGATCAGTCTTAGACCTTACAAAGGAAACAGTCATTGTTTCTCCCCTGATCTGGACGTGTTCCTGGCACAAACCCCCCGCCACATCCAGTTTGTTCCTTGCAACTAGCTCGCTTACCCGCATTGCTCCGTGAAATGCTAGCGTAAACGCGGCTCGGAACAGCACTGCCTCGAACTGAGATGAACATGTGGCCGGAAGTGTAGCCAACAACTGGGACAATCTATCCAAACCTATCGGGCGCCTTTCATCTACTCTGCGACCCTCAAGGCGTTGCCACCCACGCAGCGCTTTCTGTACAACGAAAGACGCTGTTGGGTCCTGGATAGCGTGTGCTCTGGCAACAAAGGAAATGGCAGCACGATGCCTCTGGGCCGTAGCCACCGATTTCCCAGCCCTACGTAAAGACATCAGGAAATTCACCACCCATTCCTCATGACCCCAAAACCGCTCTCTATCACTCCCCAAAAAGGCTAAATAGGCCCGAAACGCCCCTTCATATGCCTTCCTCGTCCTTGGTGCTAGACTCTCTCCCACGAGGTGACGAAGTTCGGGGCACCGAGAGACCAGAGAGCTTCGGTAAAGGGTGCCGGCTCCGGGTCCGCTGAGGGAAGGAAACCCGAAAAGGCCTGCATTTGAAAACGAGACAGTGCGTCAGCTGCCTGATTCATCACCCCTGGCACGTGTTTTGCTCTGAATAGCACGTTCAATTGCATACACAGTAAAACAATTTCTTTAAGCAGTCTTAAGATCAGTTTACAACGTGCTGCCTGACTATTGATGCACTCGACCACAGTCATATTGTCCGACCAAAATACGACCGAGTGATTTTTGAACCCATCGGGCCATGTTCTCAAGGCCACCAAGATGGGAAACAGTTCGAGGAAAGCAATATTACTCGTCAGACCCTTCTCATGCCACCAAGTCGGCCATCTTTGTGCCGACCATTTTGTGCCGAATATGGCGCCAAAACCTATGCCTCCCGCCGAATCTGTCCATAGCCCCAGCTCCTCAGAAGACACGGCTGGTTTATTCCAGACGATTCTACCATTGAAATCCGCCAAGAATGCTAACCAAATACGCATGTCCTGGCGGATCTCGGCCGATAGTCTCGTGCGATGATGGCCTTTTTTAAGGCCGACCATCGCTTGGGCAATTGAACGGGAAAAGGGGCGGGCCATTGGTATTACCCTCAGGGCAAAATTCAACTGTCCCACCACCTGCTGTAATTGTTGCAGCGTAACTTTTGATGTATTTATACACAGTTGCAGCGCAGCCCTGAACTTCAACACTTTCTCGGCTGGCAAACGGAAACACCCCTCAATGGAGTCCAACTCGATCCCCAGAAACTCGAGGCAAGTCGTGGGACCCACTGTTTTACCCGGCGCCAATGGCACGCCTAACTGTTTCATCAACACACAAAATTCGGCCAAGGCCCGGCCACATTCAAGACCCCCGGCTGCCCCCAGAAATAAGAAATCATCAAGGTAGTGCATCACATCTTGGAAACCCGTTCTCTTTGTGAAGACCCATTGTAAAAAACAACTGAATTTCTCGAAATAAGCACAGGATATAGAACACCCCATTGGCATACACCTATCCATGTAATAACAACCCTGAAACATGAAACCTAGGAGACGCTGGTCGTCTGGGTGTACCGGGAGCAATCGGAAAGCTGACTCGATATCTGACTTCGCCATCAGCGCCCCGGGCCCCAGGCGATTCAAAATGGCTACGGCCTCATCGAAGGATGTGTACCGCACCGAACACACTTCTGGATCGATTGCCTCATTTACGGAAAGACCTCGTGGAGCTGATAAGTTATGAATTAGTCGGAACTCTCCAGGGTCTTTCTTGGGGACTACCCCTAAGGGAGAACAAACAAAATTCTGAACTGGGGGTACACTAAACGGGCCAGCGACCCGACCTCGAGTCACCTCTTTTCGGATCTTATCCTGTACTACGGCTGTATGCTGCAGGACGGAAAGTTGGTTTTTACACTTATCCACACCCTGAAAGTCCCCTACCGGGATGCGGAAACCATACGAAAAACCGTTTCGCAGCACCCCAGCAGAAGGACGATCCGGGTAATCACTGAGCCAAGGGATCATTGCCAGGGTATCAACGGGAGTGGGTAAAGGCGCCCCTCGGACTATATTAGACCTGTTTGGCGCCTCCTCTCCCCCCGTTATCACCCGTTCTGGCTCTGCACGAGGCCTCAGGATGGGACGACCCACAACCACTACATTCATGTTTGAATTTACACGATCCCTGCGGTCTCGTACATTTTCCTCTGTTGTAATTAAAACAGAAACCCTTTCTTCCGGTATTGCCGGTAGGTTTCGAGTGATCGTCGGCCCCCGCACCTGATCGAAAGGGCGTCCCCGCATATTGTCGGGAGGATTCACCCACATTACTTCCCACCAACGGCATTTTTAACATCCCTGACTCCTTCATTTTATCCCAGGTCAAGGCATCATAACAATCCCAGGTTAAACTTTTATTATGCTCCTTTTCCTTTCTGAACATATTGTCGTAACAAAACCAATGATTCCCCTGGTGCGATGTCGAGTACCCCATGATTCGTGATTGGTAGATTGGGAACTCGGAAAGCAACTCAGGCCTACGTTCCCCCAGGATTGATGTAAAGATTCCCCAGGCATTGCCCCAATTGGCGATATTCTCATTCACTTTAAAGGCGGCCATTTTTGCGCGCCAAACACTCGGATGCATTAGGTCCTTCTGACTCTTTACATGCTCCACCTCATAATGATCAACCAGTAACGAAAAAATGTTCACATATTCCCCCGCCCAAATCTTTTCCTTAATTGCCAAAGGAACATGTTGCCCCAACTTTTCCCTCCGAGAGGGTGTTGACTCATCCCTCGCGATCGGCAATGGCCGCTTACCTGCACCTGACGCTGCCTCTGTGGTCGCAACCATCCCTGGTGCCTTGTCCCCCACTGCAGCCGTCACGGGCACCTTGGCTGCTTCCCGTTTCTCACGCAATTGCTTAATCAGCTCCTGCGCTTCGACAGCCGTGGCGCCCTCGTTACCTTTCCCCAACCACGCTGCCAATTGTGCTGCCAACTCGGGCGGCATATCATCCTCGGACACGGGGGTGATCGGATTCCCCTCCTCTGGCACGGGAGTTGGAGCCTCGAGCGGAGCACTGGGACCGGGGATCTCCTCTCCCGCTGCCCCCCTCCTGGGCCTCTTGTTTTTCCCTCCCGGGGCTGCTCCCGCCAAAGGACGTTTTGGGCCCCTTTCCTCATTCTTGTCCACCCGCTTCCTTAGCTCGGACATCTCCTTCATGAGAACACGCAGCATCTGGTCGGTATTCATGCGCTTTTCAACCTTCTTCGGCATTCTCCAACAAAGTAACTGAAAAACAAACAAGAACGATTAAAACGCTCAAAATTGGCTCTTCGTTCCGTCTCGAGCTCACGTGCAGCGGGGAGGTGCAGCTTCAGAGCACGGGAACAAGAGGATGTCTTCTGGTCTTGCGTCTCTTTTTATCCATCTTCAGGGCGGGCGTAAACCCGCCCCTGCCTGCCCCGAGGGCGTGGCCGGCGGCGTCCGTGTCTAGGCCAGCCCACTCAAGGGCGGGAAAAAGCGTGCCC
This sequence comes from Lissotriton vulgaris, assembly GCF_964263255.1. Taxonomy (NCBI): domain Eukaryota; kingdom Metazoa; phylum Chordata; class Amphibia; order Caudata; family Salamandridae; genus Lissotriton; species Lissotriton vulgaris. The sequence goes on along the minus strand of NC_141696.1, from coordinate 131,074,942 downwards.
CGGCTACGCCGCTTCGGGCATACCAGCCGAGACGCGCCTCCCGCCCAAAAATGTCTTCCCGGGGGGATCGAGGCACTCTGCCATACGTTCGGGGGGACCGAGTGGTCGCCCCTTTCCATTTACACAAGGAGTGGGTGTTTGGAGGATTGTTGCTAATGATATATATATATATATATGTGTATATCTATGAAATATAAAAAGTGTATATAAAAAGTGTGGTGATTCATTATACTTTTGAAATGTATACCAGCCCCTCATGCATTGCGATGCAAGTACTGCACAAATGGTCGAATATTAAACCAAACAGCCAATAGTGTGTGATGAGAGATGTATTCGTCTGTCCTCTGGGAGGAGCCAAAGCCCACTCTAAGAATATTATGGAACAGTTTTGCTAAGAGCTGCACTGTCAAGCTAGACATTGAAAAGAGAGATCCATTAATGTGTAATCCGACTTTGCTTGTCAGTGGGAAATACAATGCACATTTTCTGGAGAGTACAATGACATATAAGGACTTATATTAATTATTAGCAGGTTTGGGTACCATTAGGTGACACCATACTATTGGGAAGCACTCTGTATGTCAGATTGCTTTGCTCCTTCTGACCGGCACATTCAGTTGTGCAATAGGGTGAGGGTATGCATGTTTCTGTGAGTTCATTATGTACATGGCGAAAAATTGTGTTTGTGTTATTCTTATGTACCGGTGTTGCAGAGTATTTGAAGCTTTCAATGGAAAAGTGTATGTTAATGTTTTTTGAGATTGCAGCTTGCATTTACAGCAGATAACTACTGTGTACCTCACTGATTGTGGGTTGTGCATGTTACAATGTGCTGTGTGCCACAATGTGGTTTATCTGCGCGCCTAGTACTATGCACTATGTAATATGCTTTGCATATGTTCCAGCGTGTTGTGTGTTAGCTAGTGGTACCACTTAGTATTGTTAGCATAAATCCGAAGTCCAGTGTTTCAGACTGCTGCAAGTACAGAGTGTCATTTGTTTAAATTCCAGTGTAATATGAGTGGTAGCAATGCTTGCTTGATTTCCAGAGTGCAATATGTACCTTATGTTGTGGTTTTTGGATATTCCAGACTTTTGTGCAACAGAGTGTGGTTTGTATGTGCTCCAAACTACTGTGCGCCACTGAGCATGGTCTGTGTGAATGTTCAGGTACCAGCGTCACATGCGGCTGGTTGCAGTATAACAGTCTATGATGTATTCTGAGATTCTGTGCAGCTACGTCCTTAATTGTGTGCCGATACAGTCTAACTGTACAGTGAATTGTATATTGTCCGCAATGTGACACATGTCTCATTTGGTGTCATACAGGCACGCCTTGCAAGTTGGTTAGAATATGGTGGGGTATTCATTCGTAAATAACATTACTCCAGGGTGAGGCATTTACCACATGTGGTGAACACTACGTATTCAGTGTTATAACATGAAAAGTAGCCCAAAAATGCAGAATCGGTTTTAACATAACATATTTCACTTGTTTTGCATTTTTTCATGAGTTTTTTCCTGACCTATTTCAGGGAGTGTGGCCTGCCAGAATCTATATGGGAAAAACTGCACAAGTGTGATAATTATCAGCCAATTACTAATTCTGAGCCCTGTGCAGTCTTGTTTGCATAGTCATCCGAAATTAGCCCTTTAATTTTAATGACGGTCAGAAGAGAAGTGTGTTGTGTCCTGCTGTCCAATCCATGTGTCCACTCTGTTTAATGCCTTCTCATGGTAACCTGAGAGTAAATGGATTAAATAACTTAAGAAAATATCAACTCGTCCTGATATTATTTTGGTCCAGCCAACAGTGCCTTTATAATTCCAACATGAGTCTCCATCTGAATAACTGTCACAGGACAGACTTTTATTCTTGAGTGAGGTTGTAATAATAGCACCTTATTAATTTATATGGGGCAAAAAAATCTATCAATCAGCAGTGTAAAAATAAACATCTATTTTGTTTTTATCCTCATTAAAACTTACAATACCTATTTTGTATAAAGTCAAGTGTTATGCTCTATTCTTGAAGTCATTTTAGTAGTCACACACTTTATTTAGGAAACAGACACCAAATTTAATGAAAATAAAACTATCCACTTGGCAAGTTTCCCATATTCGGCATGTCTTACAATTATTATTACATTTTCTGAAATAACTTCAGTTTCTTAGTATGATATGTTAATTTGCATCCATTTTATAGCATGATTCCTCTGTGTCTCACAATAGGAACTCCACCAAATGCATCTGTCATCAAGTTATTCATGTATGTACGTTTGCATGCTTGTGATATTTACATAGCGAAAATCCAGCAGAAAGGCAGTGGAGTACTGTACATGCTCATCAGCAAATTACCTTTTAATAATTTGAAATGTGTCCAGGAATATCCTAAAATGTAATTGCCTTCAACGGATAGAAGCTAAATACTAATCCAGCTACCACATACAAAACCCTGATCTGCACCAGCGAGATGAGTCGACTTTGAAGCATAAATTGAAAATCTTGCTTTGAAAAAGTCTCCTCAGCTGAAGAATCCACTAGCCGAATTATCACCACCATTATAACAAAATGAAGATGATGGTGAGAATATTCAGCATTGTCATTAACGGCCTCCGGAGTTGCTTCCCTGATGAGGACATTTGAAAAACATTTTAATATGATTTCTGAAAGCCTCATCCCGTACTCCATAAATCAAAGGGATCAAAAAAATTGGGAACACCATGAACCAAAAATAATTGAAAAGCCTGATGTGGAAAACTTGCCTTTCTATGAGACTTTCAGAAAGAGCAGCAGTGAAAGAGGTTAAGCTCAGCAACAGTTGAATGGCATGGAGCATCACCGTCTTGCTGGCCTTCGAAGATGAAGATTTGTCCCCATCAATCTTCTTGGCCTCCCATATAATTTTAAGGTAAGTGTACAGAATGATCAAAGCAACCACAAAAAAGTTGAAAGCATCAGTTGAATAGCGCAGCATTCTCTGGTTGGGAGCTATGAAGACAGTCTCACGCAAGCACCATTCTGTTTTAAGGAAAAAACTGTAGTCCACGTAGGAGCTCAGGATCAAAATATCAATCAAGGCTAGGAAGATTCCGATGCCTGAAACTAGCAGGAGAACCATCCAGGAGCTCTCAGCCCGGCAGATCAGCGAGTATCTTAGTGGGAAACAGATTGCTATATAGCGCTCTATAGACATGGCCGCCAAGCCACTGGGAGTATTATAGAAAGTAGAAGATGCCATTACAACAACAAAGCAGCAACCACCTATTGGTATCTTGCATGAAAATAGGCCGAAATAAAACAAAACAACAGTAGTGAGAAAGTTGATGGTGTTATTGACAAGAATGTAAGTGAAGAGGATATATCGTAGTTGTTCCCTCATGTGGGCAATGGTGAAGAAGGCGTGCAGCAACAGGACAACAAAAAAAAGGAAAACACTCAACAAGAGAGAAAGTATGATGGTTAGTGTTGTCCACAAGACAACAGGGATTTCAATGAAGGGGGGGCTCTGGGTTATATTACGAAAGAGAAGTTCAGACATCTCCATGTTTATTTTCAGTGGGGAATATGCTTCGCTGGTTTATAGATTCCTGAGAAATGTAAACGAAAAAAGTATTAGATTTGTATATCATAAAGGTTCTGTGCAACTAAGTATCACATGAGAAGAGTCACTAATGGTGTCGGAGTGATATCCAATCCAACAAGCTTTATTCACCAACAAGTCTTAAAAGCACAATACATAAATCAGTACAAACTCCATAAGAACATAATAAATATACATAAATATGAACCGTGGATTGGTACTTCAGATACCAGCGGTGTCATAAAAAGGTAAGACATTTTAAAATTACATACAATCAATACATTCAATACAAAACATTAAATGCCAGAATTCATAGTAAAATCACAGTAAATAGAATGCTTTCTTGGATAGTAATCTTGTCCTGTTAGAGTTGACAGATAGCCCTTCATTGTGCTGCAAGTGCCTTCAATCTGATAGCCCAGGACCATCTAAGGAATTTTGCCACTGCAATAGCGATGGAGGCTGATGTGTTTGTGCACAATATTCTTTGTGCAACTTCACTCAGGCTGGTGCCCAATGTCCTAGAGATTGGTGTCAGCCATGATCAACGCAGGCCATCGTATGCAGGACAAATAAATAGCAAGTGGACCTCCGTCTGGGTCTTGCACGCAGGGCAAATTCTGTCTCTATCTGTAGCCAACCTCGCAGTGTAGACTTCATTGGCAGTGAACCTACCCTGAACTAGAAATATAGTTTCCGATCATGAGGTTTTGTTATAATGTCCCAATACTGCGCCAGGCAAGGAAATGGTTTAATATCCATAAAGCAGTCAGTGAGAGAGGCCCTATCCACAATTCTATAGGTGTTATCGATGATCGTGTCCCCGTATTTTTGTTATAGAGCCTCCTTAGGAGGGAAGGGTACAGCTAAGGGGTTTTCCCAGAGAATTTCCAAGCCCATGTTAACTAAGGTAGTTCTGACCTCCCCGAGCCATCTAATTCTATGGAAGCGGTCAGCACTAATTCAGTCTTTCAGACCTGCAGCATAGGTTGCCAGTTCGGGGGTGCACCAGATTCTTCGCCAGTATAAAATAGGGTGGGGTCTTTCTACATCTGCCAATGCTTTTCTACCTAAGTCATATAGTAGTGGGCGTACATGGGTACGTTGCGGAAGGCTCATAATCTTGCAAAAATAACTATTTTCGTTAACAGTTAACTTTGGCATCTTCTCGAACCCCGAGAGTTCCCCTCCGTATAGGGTGGAACTAACCACCTTCTTATTGTACATTTGAAGCACTGGGCTAACTGGTTTCGTCAAAGAGGAGTTATATTCAATATGTAAGACTCCAGATAGTTGTCTCTGCTTCAATGTGGACATATCAATGTGTCGGTCCCACCTCATATCATGCGTAAGTATAACCCCCAGATAGGAGCTGACTTGTTCTAGGGGCGGCCAGTCATGTGTAAGCCTCCTCTAAATCACTTGTACGGGTTGAATGCCATGAGTTTGGTTTTGGAAAAGTTAATTTCTAGTCCCCGCTGTAAGCAAAACTCCTAAAAAAGATTCAATGCTCGCTGGAGATCACCAACAGTTTTTGAAATAATTAATGTATCATCAGCAAACATTAAAACCGGGATTTTACCATCAACTAGAGCTGGAGCATCAGTTGGGGTAGACTATAGAAACTTTTAAACCCCATTAATAAATAGGGAAAACAGTGTGGGCACCATAACACAACCTTGGCGTACACCTTTCTCTATGGGAAAGCGATCAGTTACAATGCCCTGAGAGCCCACGCGGATTCGGGCAACATTTCCCTCGTGGAGTCTAATAATAAGGGATAGCAGTTCTGGAAGCATCCCCAGCTCCTGTAGCACTATCCATAATTTCCAGCGGGGCACGAGGTCAAAAGCTGACTTAAGATCGACATAAGCAGGGTATAAGCTGCCCTTGCCTAGGACCACCATCCTCCAGTGTATTAGCAGGAACCTAAATACCTGATAAATTGTGCTAATATGAACCTGCCTGCAACGGGGACAACATACTCCACTAATCAACCCAGTTTTTAGGTCTCGTCCTACGCAACGTGCATGAGTTGCATAGGAGAGAGACCTAAAGCCATCGATGCGCTTTTTCAGGCCAAACCGTGCACGCGTTCCATTGCCTTCAATGGCAACGCGTGCATGTCTGGGTATTCCCTGGCCGGAGCGAGCAGGGACAACATATGTTTGTAATTACCTTGCAAACATATGGTGCCACTGCTCGTTCACATAAGGGAAACATGCGCAGGCCCCCTCCTGTCTCCCCGGAGGTCTGTGCTGGTTCAAAGGCCTCATACATGTTTTTATTAATATGGTAACGCAATTAGTGGCACACCCTTTCACTGCCGGCTCCCAAGGCATACCGTTTTTAATGTATCTGGGGCATGTGGCACTTAGGGCATGCCATAGACTGCACTTTGTCGAAGAACCTCATGTTCTCTGCTGCCCTTACAGTGAAAGTGTTGAACCCTGGAGCCACATGAAGCAGTGTAGTCCACTGAACGATACAAGGAGCTCCGAGTGTTGCTGGCCTTGTCCCCCCCAGTGGCCTTGCATAGAACACCACGTAGAACGGCACCGCATTGTGCCATTGCTTGTTTTTCCTTTCACTTTTGCGTGGCCATGTCACTTGCACGGCTGCGGGGCTATCGGCTTTATTTTCCTTTCACTTGCGCGCGGCCGTGCCACTTTCACGGGCACGCGACTATTGCTTGTTCTGATTGCTTCACTTCAGGCGAGACCCGGCAAACTGAATGGCCATGCATTATTGCTACAGTGCAGTGTGTGAGATGCAGTGTGTGACTGAGATTCCAGCATAGACGAGGTATGCGCACAAATCGTAAGTGGAGGTCTGTGCTGGTTCGAAGGCCTCGTACATGTTTTCATTAATATGGTAACGCAATTAGTGGCACACCCTTTCAATGCTGGCTCCCAAGGCATACCGTTTTTTAATGTGTCTGGGGCATGTGGCACTTAAGGCATTCCATAGACTCTGCACTTCGTCAAAGAACCTCTTGTTCACTGCTGAACAGGGCACAAGTCCTGGAAAAAGATGTGGGGGGACGCTGTCACCAGAAGTGACGTCACGCCAGGAAGTGACATCACGAACGGTGCCGAGCTCCTCGTCCCAGAGAGGCCAAGGAGTGAAGTCCAGCTGTTTGGCAGGGGGGATGGCGTCCCCCCGGTAAAATAAGTGGGGGGACACCTTCCGCCCGCGTGGTACCCCGACTCGAGCCCTGCTGCTGCCCTTACAGTGAAAGTGTTGAACCCTGGAGCCACATGAAGCAGTGGAGTCCCCTGAACGATACAAGGAGCTCCGAGTGTAGCTGGCCTTGTCCCTCTCAGTGGCCTTGCATAGAACACCACGTACAACGGCACCGCATTCTGCATAGACCTGGTCAGCCAATCAAGATTCTTTGGGGAGTAACAGAGAGCTTGTACAAAGAAGTGGACGTAGGCAATCAGAGCCCTTCCAACTGATGGCAAATCCCCGAAGGGAATTTCTTCATGGAAATCCAGGCCTGTAAAACAGCTTGCTGCCAGAGTGCAACAAAGCATGAGCTATGGTTCTGAAGCAGATTAGCTCTAGTGATCCCTCCCAACTCCTATTATTCTAATTTACCACCAATAATGTGGAGCAAATGCATGGTGATTTCGCTGAGAATTCAAGATCAATCCCCAGAACCAATAATAATCAATAACCACTGGATTAACAAATAATCTCTTTAAAAGAACAATGCCCAGGATAAAGTAAAAGAGCATCACTAATGCATGTATGTTGAAACAACTGATTCTAAATTCTCCTCTAGTAGGAGGAGTTACCGTGCTCATCTACTCCACCTTCTTACTGTCAGATGTTACAAAGGGAGGAGGAAGTGTGCTATTTAAGGTGAGGATTCCCATGAAGGATAGGGAAAGTGGTCACGTTGGCACAGACGCCCCTTACCCCTACAGCGAGTTGGAAATATTTTCCAATTCCAGATGTTGGCTGCGCACTCCTCACTGTTTTTCTTTTTACTTTAGGAATTAGGTATTTGGCCCCTCAATGCAACCCAAGTAAGGATATTAGTTCAATAAACAAGTGCCTGATCCTCTTTATAAAATACTTTAATGGAGGCTGTTAGTTGCTAAACTGAGTGTGAAACAAACCAGGTCATTTATTTGTGCTCTCCTACATGTGACGGGAAACCCGTCCTGGGATATACTGAAGGCAGCGCTGCTATAAATATTATCATGGGCTCTAAAGAGCGGACTCACTTGCCTCCCCAAATGATTAGAGAGAATCTCTTTTATCCAAATTAAGTGCATAATGATCAGCAAAGATGGAGGTCCTGGAACAACCGAGTCGAAAACGAAAGGGGCAACCAAATCGCTCAAAGTCTCCAAGCCACTGGGGCACAATGGACTCAAATTATTGTTTTACAAAACGCCCTAGCCACATATCCTTGACCTTTTTGTACAATTGTACAACTTCACAGAAACCATTGGGCGGGCTTTCTCTATGCCAGGGGTGCTACTCAAATATGGCAAACACCTGGAAAAACATAGGTCCTACCACCCAATTTCGCTACTGAATTTAGATGGAAAGAATTTTATGAAAGTCTTAGCCATGCATTTTGATGGGTTATTGTCCTTCCTTGTTCCATTGAATAAGGAGAGTTTCATACATACATGTCAAGTGAGCGGTAGCACCAACAAAGTGGTCCACTTGATTGACACAGCACCAAAGCTTTAAAAGTAGACCATGCACTTTCTCCCTCACTGTGGGGCATATTACCAAGCAATAGCGATAATTATCGCTATTGCTTGGTTAGAGACAAAAATTTACCGCTGAGCTGCGGCGATTTTTATCGCAAATAAACCTTGGTATTACCAAGGTTTATCGCAAATGCGATAAAAATCGGCCGCAATGCATGAATATCGCTGAAAAGTCAGCGATATTCAAGCATTACCGAGCTAATGCTCTTAGCCATGTTATCCACCTCCCATTGGATAACATGGCTAAGAACTGCTCAGGGCAGGTGTTAGCTTTTGGAGATATTCGCGCTTAGCGCGAATATCTCCAAAAGTTGGTAATAGGAGATAGCGATGTTAGTGACTGTTTCCAGTCGCTAACATCTTGGCACGCCCACTTTGCATGTCATTAGTGATAAATATCACTGACATGCAAAGTGGGGCCCAAGATGGTTGCTATCTCCTACTAGCTGTCGCTAACTGGTGTTAGCGACAGCTAGGTAATAGGGATGTAATTTTATCTCCGCTTTCTTGGCTTTTAAAGCCAAAAAAGCGGAGATAAACCCCCTTGATAATATGCCCCTGTGTTTTTTATGTATTAGACATTACCAGTCCCTGAGGGACGGAAAACCCTCGATAAGTACAGAGGAATTGCACTAATTTTGTAGCAGGGGCAAAAAGATATGAACAGCCCTCCGGCAAAGCTTTATACACCAAAAGGGCAGTCAGACATAACAGACTACAAATCTTATTGCAGCTTAGATATCTTTGGGAATGGTCACAGATGGACATGGAGAGGCACTGGCGTTTTATTGATCAGACTCGTGCATCAAGCCCAACATTGAAACTCCCACGGCGCCAAAAGGAAATTGGGTCCTTCATAGTTTTTGGGGTCATGCTGAAGATCAGGAAGAATAATTTGGGATTTCCGAGTTCCATCCGGGTTCGGACAGGAATGCCTTTAAATTGTGGCACAGAACAAGTGCATAACGGAGATCGTTTTTAAAAGTAATCAACCCCTTTGAACCAATAAAACAGATTTTGCCCTTAGCGAGCAAGAGAGTTTTGCTATACACACCTATAGCACTGGACGTAATTACTCTCTTTAAACCAAGCTTAACAGAACTAGAACCCTTTTGAAAAACGTATCAAGAGAAAATGATAGACATATGACCTGCTATGCACATAGGTTCTGGAGGGAAGAAATCACACTCATTAAACAGAAATTCCAAACAGCATAGAAAACAAGCATTGGCATAGCCAATAGGTCTCGCCTTTGGGACCTTATAAGTGTCTAGCCATGCAACAGTTGATGTTGTTGTACTAAGGATATTGTGCTGTATAACTAAACACTTATAAGCAGGGGCGGCTGGTGACATTTTAAAGTGGTGAGGCACAAACTGATGTTCGAGTGCGGGCCCCAGGCCACTCAGGCCGGCGGTGACCCCCCCCGACCCACGTACACAACACTCAAAGAAATGTATTCACATACGCATACACACAAACACATCCATTCGCAACACTCTCCACCAAACATTCATGCATACACGCACGCTCGCACCAAACACTTTAAAATAAAAGAAAAACACACACTCTTACCTTGCTGCCGGTCCCGGTCCGCGCCACCTCTGGGCTCTGCTCCCCACACGTCACAGGCTCACAGCGCCCATGGCCAATCCTGGCGCCAGGGGCACAGGTACCTTCTCGCCCGCAGCACGCCCATTAGAGCTCCTAATGGCCATGCGCAACGTCGCAAAAACACAAGTGCGCATGAGTGGGCACGGGTAAAAATTCACCCTCCGTCCCCACTCATGTGCACTTGTGTTGCCGCCTGTACAATCATGTCAATCAATCAACATGACGCCAGACCACCAGGCAGGGCGGTCTGACGTCATGTTGATTCATTGACATGATTGTCACAGTCTTAACTCAAAAACGCCGAGGGAGCTGCAGGCGGCTTCGGGCAGGGGGGGCTACGCCCCCACGCCCCAATGGACGAACCGCGCCTGCTTATAAAGTCCCAAAGGCAAGACCTATTGGCTATGCCAATGCTTGTTTAAAAACAGGGATGATCTCGGCCCCTTTCCAGGAATCAGGCACATGCCTAATAAAATATGAGCGTAAGTGAACAAAAAATGTATTATGAATATCAATTATATTACCATAGGCCTCAGGCTTTGTTGCTATCTGCGCCCATTTTAATCCCCTCATATCATTAGTAAGGACCACATCAAGGGTGGTCATCGTGCTGCATAGCCATTCTGTGTCCGCTCTGGAAGTAAATCAAAGGTCACACATAAGGGATTGTGGTCACTCTCTATCCGATCCTTCACCATCATGTCCCCGAAAACATCCCATAGCCTTAAGTTAATTAGAAGGTAATCTATGCGACTAGAGCTACGACCATTATTGAATGTAAATGCACTGTGCCTATCTGAGGTGGATATCCCATTTACAGCCCGGAGACCTTTTTCCAAGTATATGGCATTTATTTGGATAGCTACATCCGTCCACTTTTTTATAGGTGCAAGTTCCTGTTTAGAGATCCCTCACTGGTCATCTTCCTCACTTTCAAGATCATTTTCGCCTGTGTCTAGGGTTTCAAATGTCGAGTTAAAATCACTTGCTATTAACACTAGTGATTTCTGGAATGCAAGTCTAAGAGATCACCGAGTGTCGTTAATACTTCAGTCTTTTTCCCTCCACTCGTGCCTCTTACATAGACATTATATATGTTGGTGTATCCCTTTGCACCCATATTTACTATAATCTTGAGGATGTCTCTGCTCTGTATTGGAAGCACTTCGATGTTGTAGCCTAGCTCATGGCAAACCCAGATAGTCAGTCCCCCTGATAGACGGCCCTTCCCCCTGTGATGGCTGGAGTGTGGTAATTTAAGTATCCTATCCAATAGAGAGGCTCTCTTTCTTGGAAGAGGAACCCTCAATGAATGTAACCCAATCAGGGGAGGTGATCTTTGTCCTCAGCCCTGCAGTATTCTAAGATATTAAGGTAAATTTTCGTTGTGCAGGGCCAGGTGCTGGTGCTGGGTCCCTATCTGTAGTATTAGATACTATGCCACTATAGTTCTGCTTCTCTTCTTCAGGACTTAAACTTTCTGGGGGAGGTCTGAACAACTGAACAATACCACCAGGGAAAACCCGATGGCTGTAAATGGGGGCTAAATAAGCAGTGGGCTGATAACCGGCTCCAGAATAGTTTGGAGAGCGTGAGATATAGGGGCGGTAACAGACTCCCAAACAATATAGTGGTCTTTCTGTAGTCAGTCGCTGGCATCTAAAGAGGTACCACCTTCTGAGTGAGTGTGCAAATGCCTATCAGCTTGATTGCCCTTCCTGCCCAACAGGGATCGTCCTAACTGAAAGGAGGAGTTGCCCGGTGGGCAGGTACATAATTCCAGGGCAAGAAGGTTTTCAGCCAAGTCTTTACCAATTAGGAAGAGCTCGATGTAATCTAGTGATTCTGCGGGTGAAGAAAACCTCCGAGCCCTGAGTATGTCATCTCGTATAACCGAGCGACAACCCTGAACTTTCCGAATCCAGTGGGTAACTTTATTGATCAATGAGTCTGCGTTTTCTAATCCATTCCAAGGGTCGAACTTAGGCACATTAACTCAAAGCAGTTGGCTTAAGAAGGCTATGTTGATAATATGAGGAAGATGATGTGCATGAGGTGCAGGAGTAAGCCCATGGTGAACTAATTGTATCCGGGTAGGAGGCACATTAACAACCACCACAACTGACAGACCCTACCTATAACACTCACAACGATATTCACCAGTGCCTCGTAAATCATGACACTGAGTAACATCAATGATCTGCAGGCTGACCTGAAGATAGTCTCCCTCAACGTCAAGGGCCTAAAACACCCGATTAAGAGGAAAAAAATACTAGACTACCTGGCTAAGACCAGAGGGGACATCATCCTCTTACAAGAAACCAAACTTTCCAGAGAAGACGCAGGCAAGCTCAGAGCGAGATGGATAGGTCAGGTAGCCTGGTCCCCGGCAGTAGGAAAAAAAAGGGGCGTCATAACCTTGATAAATAGCAAATCCAAGATAACTATTGAGAAATAACAGTGTGACGACGAGGGGAGACTACTGATCACCCAACTGAAAAGAGGAGATAAAACCATACTAATAACCAATACCTACGCACCTAACACAGACGACACTAGTTACTGGGAAGGGGTTTTGAGACTAATAGAAGTTTTTGGAGTGCCTCCAGGCGCTGACCAGTGCTGCGCACGGCTCCTGCCACGAGGACTGCTGGACCCTGTGGTCTCAAGGGCGTTGGGGCAGCGGAGGGGCCAACAACAGGAAAGAAGGGGCTGCTATGCTTTTTACATTACAACGGGTGGAAGAACATGCTATTGCAATTTGAAAGAGCCCTTAATGCCTTATAATGGTTAATAAAAGCATACAACATACTGCCTGATTTTAATGGGGTTGCTAATGGAACATGTGCTGAAAAACTGGCAGATGTCCTGTTCACCCTTGTGTTTTATCACTGCCTCATTGAGAGTTTGGTGAATGCAAGTGTTCCCACAGGTAGAGCTGCAACCTTCTCCACTGTGGGGTAAACTCCCTCAATGGAGTACCCACCATCTGACATAATGTTGGAAAGCCATGATCAACAACTCTTCCTGTCTGGACCATTCTTGTCATCCATTAAATTCCCAGACATTAAATAGCAATAATTGCAAGCATCATGGTGGAAGACAACTTCCATCAATTCAAGGATATTGTGTTTTTTGTCTGAGGTCTGTGTAACAGGTCCACCTTTCATCATGGTATGGCAGATCATCATCAGTAAATATTTTTTCCCAGAAGACTTGCCACCACAGAGCCATACTTTGAATATGGGCAATAGAAGGGCATCTTGATCAACCTCATTTAGAGGTCAGAGGAGAACACAACAGTTTTCCTGATGTAAGGGTTAATGTAGTGTTTGTGCAGCATCCACACGAGGTGAGTTGATTCTTCAATGCATTAACTATGCTCTCTATTGGGATAGATTCAATCTGAAAGATTGTGAGGCTCACTTTCAAGGTCTGTAATCATACTGAAAATCAAGACAAGCAAGATTTGTCCTTCTACTCCTTAAGGGTTCTGAACCCCCTGAGCCCTCCTTGGGATACCTGCATTATCATTTACACTTGTGTTGTGTCGATCTCACAAGTGCTTTTGACTTAGTAAATCGTGTAAAATTATGGCAGACCTTGGCTTCCATGGGCACTCCAAATGATATTGTTGCCTACCGGTCACAAACATATAAACAAGAGTTCGATATGGTCCTGGAGGAGAGTGTACTACCCATTTTAGAGTAACACGTGGTATTAGGCAGGGTTCTGTTCTTGCCCCACTCCTGTTCTCTTTTTATATAAACAGAGCAGATGAATGCCTAAAAGCTGATGCCACTAGAGTTGGTAACCGCGTTGTCCCTACTTTGCTTTATGCGGACAACGTGGTTCTTCTGTCTAGAACCGCTAACGGGTTCCAGGGCCTAATTGAGAAGTGTGTAGAATATATGCAGGAAAAGGAATTAATACTCAATTTGAATAAAAAACGTTTACGATGGTCTGCAGAAAAGATAAGCCAAAGACTAGGACACACCATGTAAATTGGGTCCCCATTGTAGTAACACAATCATTCATGTATTTAGGACTGTTATTTACATCAAACGGCCATTGGAGACCGGATATTGATACCTGCAAATCAACATTTACATGGATAACAGAGGCAATTTATAGATTTTCAAAAACATGGGGAATAAACCAATTAGGGAAATTCTGACCCTTTACAGGCGTAAGTGCCTTACTGGCACCTGTTATGGGACTGTGCTTTGGGGAACGGCCAACAATGCCATCCTCCAGACCCAAGAAAATATCTTCTTAAGAAGGTTGCTAGCTAGCTGTTCCTAACTCTACCGTCATATAAAGTGTCTATAAAGTGCTTACTGCCCCTTACAATAATTATTGTATTAGTATAGCTGGCCTTAGTATCTGGTATAGGATCAGGAGTAAGGAGGGAACTAAATTTATGCAGGAAATTATTAAGGACAGCCTCACCGTTGAACAGGGTAAAAGAATTCCTTGGCCGATGTATAATAATAATCTTTTGAAAGAATGTGCAGAGAACATTTGGGCATATTACCAAGGGCTAGTATCTCCGCTTTCTCGGCGAATTGTGCCGAGAAAGCGGCAATAAAGCTAGAGCCCTATTACCATTACCAAGGGCACTTTAAAGCCTGGGCCGAGCCCACTTTGCATGTCGGCGATAAACATCGCTAATGACATGCAAAGTGGGCATTCCCACGTCCAACCACATGTAAAATGTGGTTGGAGGTGGGAACACCCTATTACCAAGGCAGGCGTTGGGAGACAAAAACCTGCGATAAACTCATTTATCGCAGGTCTCCCAATGCCTGCTCCGACCAGGCGTTAGGCATTGTTAACATGGGGGTGTGGATCATAAAGCTGAATCCACCCCCCCATATTATCAAGGCCCACATTAGCGCATGAAAACAACGTTTGTTTTTATGCGCTAATGTGCCATATCACCGACTATCGCCGGATTTCTAATCGCCTGCCTGATGTGCATTGATAATTGTGCGCTTATTAGGTGATGAAATCCGGCGTTAGCCGGCGATACGGAGATGTGCGTTGTGCGTTTTGCAACGCACACCTCGGTAATGTGCCCCATTGATTTTAATAATCCTTTACAAATTCTTAGTTATAGAACAAAAGAAATTAAAAACTATGCTCATTGAATCAAGGGAATGGTTAAGAGAGGTCGGGGCAAACTCGAAACAGTTGACTAGGGCATACTGTGTCAGGCCCTTGGACCAGGGATACAGCGCTACCTACCTCAGGTCTCAAACATAAGACATATATTCTATCTTGCAAGGCTAGAAATCGGGACCATCCACTTTTTAATAGCTTTTCCAACCATGGGCAAGTGGAAACCAATCTCCCAAAGTGCCCCTGTGATGGAAAATCGGACCAGTCAACCCTACATTTTATTTTGTGATTTTTATAGAGACATCATGAAGAGCATGTTACGCCCATTATTTTTAAAAGAATAATTGAATACATATAAAATTTGTTTTTGGTTTTATCTGTAATTTAGAAAATGAAAGAGTTTGCAATGCAATGGTGGTTTATATCCAAATGTCAATTAAGCGAAGAAGGTTTAAGTCATACCTAGAGGCTCTAATCTACGAAGCTGAAAGGACATATGCTGACTAGCGATGCCTAGGGATGCTGTGTGATGGTGTGTCATACATATTGCACTTAGGCACTTTATGTACAAATCATCTCCTGCGTTTGATTCTTTATTATATTATGTTTACTATTTTTATCTATTTATAGAATAATTTTTAGCTTTTATGTGTCCTAATGTACTGATTACGATGAATTGTGAAGATGATGATTTTTTTTAGAATGCTTTTATGGTTGTACTATTACTTTTTACTGTATAAAGCTGAATTGAATCGAATTGTCATCTTCTATCCTGTGCTTCCTACAAACACAGGCATTGGAAAGATGGTAAAAACAGGTTAACATGTTTTATGTATTGGGTGCAGAGAGCTTCAGCTAAGCTCCACTGATTGATAGACGATGGCCAACACATATGCAATGGAGGGATCCAGGACAAGGGTCATACACAACCACACACACATACATATACACACATGCACACCACATACACAACACTCCACTCTCAAGGGGCACCATTTACACTGCTCTTAGTCTCCTGACCCAACACACATTAAACATTTAACAACAACTCACCTACACATGCAAGTAACTAAGCCAAGACAGGTACACCCACACACATCTACACATTCTCACAAACACACAGTAGACCCTTTATAGATTAACAGAATCTGATATCTGCCAACAATTGGGAGATGTTTCTATTGCTACCATGGCAATCTGGCTGCCACTTTTAGAACTAAAGTTTTGGGCAGAACATAAGCTGCAGGTAGTCCACTATGTCTAATAACACGATTTGGTAAATCCGGCAGATATTTTACTAGTACTTGGTGAACAAATGGCCAAAGTGGTGGAAGCCTCTTGAGTCTCCTGTCCTATTTAGACTGATGCTGATGGTTGTTTCATAGATACACAATAGAAATTTCATAAAAAAACATAACTAGCAGGACACAGGCCACAAGCACGCCCCAGTAGCAGCAAGGCCAGGCCGTTGCACAGAATTAGATTGCAAAAAAGTGACAGTTCTAAAGGTCACAGCATCGAATGTAACAGAAACCTAGATGTGGTGAAAAATGTGCACATGCCAAGATAGACAAAAATATAACTAATAAACAGAATGCACATAAAATGCAATGCTAGAAAAGTCACTTCAACTGTTGATAAATACCACTGCCTCTCAGTGTGGCGGAATTAAAAAATGTAACATCTGCTGTGATCACTGCACAGGAACGTATCTGAAGAAGATATTAGAAAAAGGGGAGGAAGAGGTTAAGAAAAACGGTCTTTCATTCTCCCTTACGATAACCTTTAGGAAACATTTAAAATGCATAATATATTACCAACGAGGACAACATAAACACCTTTTGTATGTAACAGAATCATTTATGCTGCATTAAGTCTAGGATGGAAAAACAAAGGTAGGGGAATGGTAGAAAAATAGAACCCCATAAACTGTGGGAAGAGAGGAACTGTATGCAAAACCTGTTGCAGAATTAACTAAAATATTCACTAACATAAATCAAAAAAATAATACTCGCATAAAATACAATATCCTTAATGGCAAAGAAAACAGGTGAAAACAAGGAACAATGCTACACAACTTAGGTAGGAAAAGGGGAAAAGAGGTTATATAAAAGTGTTAAATATTGGTTTTAAAAATCACCCCAAAATGTAAACAACAGAGTTTCCAATTACAAAACAAAACACAAATAATATTAAGAAGGGAAAAACAACAACAACAACTCCAATAACGACAACAAGAAGAAATGTAAAATTTAAGAGCAGGGAAAACTGGAGTACTCATTAAAAAGAAAGTATTTTCATGGCAGAAGATCCTTTGCTCCTAGTCTTTGCTGGCACTGTTGCCTGACTGGCCATCGGTATTGTCATTATTGATCAGCCTCAGGACCCCCTCTTCATCAATGGAGCTGTTGTCTGGACCCAGGTATCCCAACAACTCAGGAAGAGTTGGGAAGGAAACTGAAAGGTCAGCTTTGGCAGAGAAGGGTGATAGTAAAATGTTTGTTGGCAACAAGACCAGAGGTGGGGAGTCTTTTCTCCGTGGAGGCTCTAATTCTACGTCCACCTCTGTGATGCACAACTAGGGGTGAGTACATGCCCTCCAGGAGATCCACAGGTTGACTTCTGAGAGTAAGGTAATCGGTGCAGTGACAGAGAGAGGGATAGCAACAGACTGCAGAGTGAAAGGGTATCAGTGGAGTGAGAGAGACATGAACAGAAGGACACTGCAGAGAGAAATGTTATCGGTGGGGTGAAAGAGATAGTGACAGAAAGAGACTGCAGAGGGAGCGGTTATCAGTGGAGTGACAGAGAGAAGGACAGAAAGAGTTTGCTGAGAGAAAGGGTATTGGTGGAGTGAGAGAGAAGGACAAAAACAAATTGCAGAGAGAAAGGTTATCAGTGGAGTGACAGAGAGAGGGACAGAAAGAGACTGCTTATAGAAAGGTTATCGGTGGAGTGACAGAAAGAGGGACAGAAACAGACTGCTGATAAATGATATTGGTGGGGTGACAAAGATAGGGACAGAACAGACTGCAGAGATAAAGGGTTTTGGTTAAATGACAGAGAGAGAGTGATAAAAATAGAATGCTGGGAGAAAGGTTAATACTTGGAGTGACAGAGAGTGGGCAGAAACAGACTGCAGAGAGAAAGGTTATCGGTAGAGTGATAAAGATTGGGACTGACAGAGACTGCTGAGAGAAAGGCTATCATTGGAGTGCCAGAGACTGGGACTGAAAGAGACTGCTAAGAGAAAGGTTATCGGTGAGCGACAGATAGAAGGACAGAAACAGACTGCTGAGAAAAAGGTTATCATTGGAGTGACAGAGAGAGGGTCAGTAACATCCTGCTGAGAGAAATGTTTTTGGTGGAGTAACAGAGAGATGGACAGAAAGAGACTGTTGAGAGAAAGGTTATTGGTGAAGTGAAATAGCCAGGGATAGAAAGAGGTTGCTGACAGAAAGGATATCAGTGGAATGACAGAGAGAGGGACAGAAAAAGACTGCAGAGAAAAGTGTTATCAGTGGAGTGGCAGAGAGAGGATTCGAGAGAGAGTGCAGAGACAAAGGCTATGAGTGGAGTGACATAGAGAAGGACAGAAACAGACTTCTGAGAGAAAGGTTATTGTTGAAGTGATAGAGACCGGGACTGAAAGAGACTGCTGAGAGAAAGGTTATCGGAGGAGTGACAAAGACAGGGATAGAAATAGACAGCAGAGAGAATGGTTATCAGTGGAGTGACAGAGGGAAGGTCAGAAATATAATGCTGAGAGAAAGGTTATCGGTGGAGTGACAGAGGGAGGGACGGAAAGAGACTGCTGAGAGAAAGATATCAGTGGAGTGACAGAGAGAGGGACAGAAACACAAGGCAGAGAAAAGGGTTATCAGTGGAGTGGCAGAGAGAGGATTAGTGAGAGAGTGCAGGGAGAAAAGCTATCAGTGGAGTGAAATAGAGAAGGACAGAAACAGACTTCTGAGAGGAAGGCTTTCGGTGCAGTGACAGAGAGAGAGGAATAGTAACAGACTGCAGAGAGAAAAGGATATCAGTGGAGTAAGAGGTACAGAAGGAGACTGCAGAGAGAAAGGTTATTGGTAGAGTGACAGAGAGAGGGACAAAAAGAGACTGCTGAGGGAATGGTTATCGGTGAAGTGACAGTAAGAGACTGCTGACAGAAAGGTTACCAGTGGAGTGACAGAGAGAAGGACAGAAACAGACTGCAGAGAGAAAGGTTAACAGTGGAGTGACAGAGAGAGGGACAGAAACAAACTCAGAGAGAAAGGTTATTGGGGGAGTGACAGAGAGAGGGACAGAAAGAGACTGCTTAAAGAAATGTTACTGGTGGAGTGACAGAGAGAGGGACAGAAATAGACTGCTGAGAGAAAGAATATTTTCGGAGTGAAAAAAAGAGGGACAGAATAGACTGCAGAGATAAAGGGTTTTGGTTAAATGACAGAGAGAGAGTGATAAAAATAGAATGCTGGGAGAAAGGTTAATACTTGGAGTGACAGAGAGTGGGCAGAAACAGACTGCAGAGAGAAAGGTTATCGGTAGAGTGATAAAGATTGGGACTGACAGAGACTGCTGAGAGAAAGGCTATCATTGGAGTGCCAGAGACTGGGACTGAAAGAGACTGCTAAGAGAAAGGTTATCGGTGAGCGACAGATAGAAGGACAGAAACAGACTGCTGAGAAAAAGGTTATCATTGGAGTGACAGAGAGAGGGTCAGTAACATCCTGCTGAGAGAAATGTTTTTGGTGGAGTAACAGAGAGATGGACAGAAAGAGACTGTTGAGAGAAAGGTTATTGGTGAAGTGAAATAGCCAGGGATAGAAAGAGGTTGCTGACAGAAAGGATATCAGTGGAATGACAGAGAGAGGGACAGAAAAAGACTGCAGAGAAAAGTGTTATCAGTGGAGTGGCAGAGAGAGGATTCGAGAGAGAGTGCAGAGACAAAGGCTATGAGTGGAGTGACATAGAGAAGGACAGAAACAGACTTCTGAGAGAAAGGTTATTGTTGAAGTGATAGAGACCGGGACTGAAAGAGACTGCTGAGAGAAAGGTTATCGGAGGAGTGACAAAGACAGGGATAGAAATAGACAGCAGAGAGAATGGTTATCAGTGGAGTGACAGAGGGAAGGTCAGAAATATAATGCTGAGAGAAAGGTTATCGGTGGAGTGACAGAGGGAGGGACGGAAAGAGACTGCTGAGAGAAAGATATCAGTGGAGTGACAGAGAGAGGGACAGAAACACAAGGCAGAGAAAAGGGTTATCAGTGGAGTGGCAGAGAGAGGATTAGTGAGAGAGTGCAGGGAGAAAAGCTATCAGTGGAGTGAAATAGAGAAGGACAGAAACAGACTTCTGAGAGGAAGGCTTTCGGTGCAGTGACAGAGAGAGAGGAATAGTAACAGACTGCAGAGAGAAAAGGATATCAGTGGAGTAAGAGGTACAGAAGGAG
Organism: Lissotriton vulgaris; assembly: GCF_964263255.1. Classification (NCBI taxonomy): domain Eukaryota; kingdom Metazoa; phylum Chordata; class Amphibia; order Caudata; family Salamandridae; genus Lissotriton; species Lissotriton vulgaris. Next base: position 131,054,429 of record NC_141696.1, on the reverse strand, counting down.
ACTGCAGAGAGAAAGGTTATTGGTAGAGTGACAGAGAGAGGGACAAAAAGAGACTGCTGAGGGAATGGTTATCGGTGAAGTGACAGTAAGAGACTGCTGACAGAAAGGTTACCAGTGGAGTGACAGAGAGAAGGACAGAAACAGACTGCAGAGAGAAAGGTTAACAGTGGAGTGACAGAGAGAGGGACAGAAACAAACTCAGAGAGAAAGGTTATTGGGGGAGTGACAGAGAGAGGGACAGAAAGAGACTGCTTAAAGAAATGTTACTGGTGGAGTGACAGAGAGAGGGACAGAAATAGACTGCTGAGAGAAAGAATATTTTCGGAGTGAAAAAAAGAGGGACAGAATAGACTGCAGAGATAAAGGGTTTCGGTGGAATGACAGAGAGAGGGATAGAAACAGAATGCCGGGAGAAAGGTTAATACTTGGAGTAACAGAGAGTGGGGCAGAAACAAACTGCAGAGAGAAAGGTTATCGGTTGAGTGATAAAGACTGGGATTGAAAGAGACTGCCGAGAGAAAGGCTATCTGTGGAGTGCCAGAGACAGGGACTGAAGAGACTGCTGAGAGAAAGGTTAGCAGTGGAGTGACAGGGAGATGGCCAGAAACAGACTGCTGATGGAACAGTTATTGGTGGAGTGACAGAGAGAGGGACAGAAACAGACTGCAGAGGGAAAGGGTATCGGTGGAATGAGAGAGAGAGAGGGATATTAACAGACTGCAGAGAGAAATGTTATCGGTGGAGTGACAGAGAGAGGGAAAGAAACAGACTGCAGAGAGAAAGGGTATCAGTGGAATGAGAGAGAGAGAGGGATATTAACAGACTGCAGAGAGAAAGGTTATCGGTGGAGTGACAGATTGAGGAACAGAAACAGAATGCAGAGAGAAAGATTAATACTTGGAGTGACAGAGAGAGGGACAGAAACAGGCTGCAGAGAGAAAGGTTATCGCTGGAGTGATGGGGACTGGGACTGAAAGAGACTGCTGAGAGAAAGGTTATTGGTGGAGTGACAGAGACAGTGACACAAAGAGATTGCTGATGGAACGGTTATCGGTGGCTTGACAGAGAGAGGGACAGAAAGAGGCTGCTGAGAGAAAGAGTATTGGTGGAGTGAGAGGGACAGAAACTAACTGCAGAGTGAAAGGTTATCAGTGGAATGACAGAGAGAGGGACAGAAAGAGACTACTTAGAGAAAGCTTGCCGGTGAAGTGACAGAGAGAGGGACCGAAACAGACTGCTGAGAGAAAGTTTATCGGTGAAGTGACAGAGAGAGGGACAGAAAAAGACTGCAGAGAAATGGTATTGGTGAAGTGACAGAGAAAGAAACAGAAGCACACTGCAGAGAGAAAGCGTTTTGTGGAGTGACAGAAAGAGGTATAGAAACAAGCAGCAGAGAGAAAGGTTAATACTTACTTGGAGTGTCAGAGAGAGGGACAGGACAGGAACAGACTGCAGAGAGAAAGGTTATCGGTGAGTGATAGAGACTGGGACTGAAAGACACTGCTGAGAGAATGGTTATCGGGGGAGTGACAGATGCAGACTGCAGAGAAACCGTTTATCGGTGGATTGCCAGAGAGAGGAGTTCGAGAAAAACGTCTGAGAGAAAGGTTATCCGTACAGTGACAGAGAGAGGGATAGCAACAGACTGCAGAGAGCAAGAGTATCAATTGAGAGAGAGAGACAGGGACAGAAGGAGACTGCAGAGAGAAAAGTTATTGGTGGAATGACAGAGCTAGTGACAGAAAGAGACTGCTGAGGGGACGGTTATCAGTGGAGTGACAGAGAGAGGTACAGAAAGAGACTGTTGAGAGAAAGGCTATTGGTGGAGTGAGAGAGAAAGAGGGACAGAAATAAACTGCAGAGAGAACGGTTATCGCTGGCGTGACAGAGAGAGGGACAGAAAGAGACTGCTTAGAGAAGGGTTAGCGGTCCAGTGACAGAGAGAGGGACAGAAACAGACTGCAGAGAGAAAGGGTTTTGGTGGAGTGACAGAGAGAGGGACAGAAACAGAATGCAGAGCGAAAGGGTAATACTTGGAGTGACAGAGAGAGGGACAGAAACCGACTGCAGAGCTTAAGGGTATCGTGGAGTGATAGAGACTGGGACTGAAAGAGACTGCTGAGAGAAAGATTATCGGTGGAGTGACAGAGACTGAGACTGAAAGAGACTGCTGAGAGAAAGGTTATCAGTGAAGTGACAGAGGGAGTGATAGAAGCAGACTGCAAAGAGAACGGTTATCGGTTGAGTGACATCGAGAGGGTCAGAAACAGACTACAGAAAGAAAGAGCATTGATTGAGTGACAGAGAGGGTTGCCAGTGGAGTGGCATAGGAAGGGATAGAAACAGACCGCAGAGAGAAAGGTTATCAGTGGAGTGGCAGAGAGAGGTACAGAAACAGACTGCTGAGAGAATGTTATCGGTGGAGTGACAGAGAGAGGGAAAGAAACAGACTGATGGTAAAAAGGTTATGAGTAGAGTGACAGAGAGAGGGACAGAAAGAGACTACTGAGAGTACGGCTGTCAGTGGAGTGACGGAGAGAGGAACAGAAACAGACTTCTGAGAGGAAGGTTTTCGGTGCAGTGACAGAGAGATAGGAATAGTAACAGACTGCAGAGAGAAAGGATATCAATGGAGTAAGAGAGACAGGTACAGAAGGAGACTTCAGAGAGAAAGGTTATCAGTAGAGTGACAGAGAGACGGACAAAAAGAGACTGCTGAGGGAATGGTTATCAGTGAAGTGACAGTAAGAAACTGCTGAGAGAAAGGTTAGCAGTGGAGTGACACAGAGAGGGACAGAAACAGACTGCAGAGAGAAAGGTTAACAGTGGAGTGACAAAGAGAGTGACAGAAACAAACTCAGAGAGAAAGGTTATTGGGGGAGTGACAGAGAGAGGGACCGAAAGAGACTGCTTAAAGAAATGTTACTGGTGGAGTGACAGAGAGAGGGACAGAAATAGACTGCTGAGAGAAAGATTATTGGTGGAGTGACAAAAAGAGGGACAGAATAGACTGCAGAGATAAAGGGTTTTGGTGGAATGACAGAGAGAGGGATAGAAACAGAATGTCAGGAGAAAGGTTAATACTTTGAGTAACAGAGAGTGGGGCAGAAACATACTGCGGAGAGAAAGGTTATCGGTTGAGTGATAAAGACTGGGATTGAAAGAGACTGCTGAGAGAAAGGCTATCGGTGGAGTGCCAGAGACAGGGACTGAAGAGACTGATGAGAGAAAGGTTAGCAGTGGAGTGACAGAGAGATGGACAGAAACAGACTGCTGATGGAACGGTTATTGGTGGAGTGACAGAGAGAGGGAAAGAAACAGACTGCAGAGAGAAAGGGTATCAGTGGAATGAGAGAGAGAGAGGGATATTAACAGACTGCAGAGAGAAAGGTTATCGGTGGAGTGACAGATTGAGGGACAGAAACAGAATGCAGAGAGAAAGATTAATACTTGGAGTGACAGAGAGAGGGACAGAAACAGGCTGCAGAGAGAAAGGTTATCGCTGGAGTGATAGAGACTGGGACTGAAAGAGACTGCTGAGAGAAAGGTTATTGGTGGAGGGACAGAGACTGCGACTGAAAGAGACTGCTGAGAGAAAGGTTATTGGTGGAGTGACAGAGACAGTGACACAAAGAGACTGCTGATGAAACAGTTATCGGTGGCTTGACAGAGAGAGGGACAGAAAGAGACTGCTGAGAGAAAGAGTATTGGTGGAGTGAGAGGGACAGAAACAAACTGCAGAGAGAAAGGTTATCAGTGGAATTATAGAGAGAGGGACAGAAAGAGACTGCTTAGAAAAAGCTTGCCGGTGAACTGACAGAGAGAGGAACAAAAACAGACTGCTGAGAGAAAGTTTATCGGTGAAGTGACAGAGAGAGGGACAGAAAAAGACTGCAGAGAAATTGTATCGATGGAGTGACAGAGAGAGGAAAAGAAGCACACTGCAGAGAGAAAGGGTTTCGTGGAGTGACAGAGAGAGGTATAGAAACAAACAGCAGAGAGAAATGTTAATACTTACTTGGAGTGACAGAGAGAGGGACAGGAACAGACTGCAGAGAGAAAGGTTATCAGTGAGTGATAGAAACTGGGTCTGAAAGACACAGCTGAGAGAATGGTTATTGGTGGAGTGACAGAGGGAGGGAGAGATGCAGACTACAGAGAAACCGGTTATCAGTGGATTGCCAGAGAGAGGAGTTCAAGAAAAACGTCTGAGAGAAAGGTTATCTGTGCAGTGACAGAGAGAGGGATAGCAACAGACTGCAGAGAGCAAGAGTATCAATTGAGTGAGAGAGACAGGGGCAGAAGGAGACTGCAGAGAGAAAATGTATTGGTGGAATGACAGAGCTAGTGACAGAAAGAGACTGCTGAGGGGACGGCTGTCAGTTGAGTGAAATAGAGAGGGACAGATACAGACTTCTGAGAGGAAGGTTTTTGGTGCAGTGACAGAGAGAGAGGAATAGTAACAGACTGCAGAGAGAAAGGATATCAGTGGAGTAAGAGAGACAGGTACAGAAGGAGACTGCAGAGAGAAAGGTTATCGGTAGAGTGACAGAGAGAGGGACAAAAATAGACTGCTGAGGGAATGGTCATCGGTGAAGTGACAGTAAGAAACTGCTGAGAGAAAGGTTAGCAGTGGAGTGACAGAGAGAGGGACAGAAACAGACTGCAGAGAGAAAGGTTATCGATGGAGTGACAACTTGAGGGACAGAAACAGAATGCAGAGAGAAAGATTAATATTTAGAGTGACAGAGAGAGGGACAGAAACAGGCTGCAGAGAGAAAGGTTATCGCTGGAGTGATAGAGACTGCGACTGAAAGAGACTGCTGAGAGAAAGGTTATAGGTGGAGGGACAGAGACTGCGACTGAAAGAGACTGCTGAGAGAAAGGTTATTGGTGGAGTGACAGAGACAGTGACACAAAGAGACTGCTGATGGAATGGTTATCAGTGGCTTGACAGAGAGAGGGACAGAAAGAGACTGCTGAGAGAAAGAGTATTGGTGGAGTGAGAGGGACAGAAACAAACTGCAGAGAGAAAGGTTATCAGTGGTATGACAGAGAGAGGGACAGAAAAAGACTACAGAGAAATGGTATTGGTGGAGTGACAGAGAGAGGGATAGAAACAAACAGCAGAGAGAAAGGTTAATACTTACTTGGAGTGACAGAGAGAGGGACAGGAACAGACTGCAGAGAGAAAGGTTATCAGTGAGTGATAGAGACTGGGACTGAAAGACACAGCTGAGAGAATGGTTATCGGTGGAGTGACAGAGGCAGGGACAGATGCAGACTGCAGAGAAACCGGTTATCAGTGGATTGCCAGAGAGAGGAGTTCGAGAAAAACGTCTGAGAGAAAGGTTATCCGTGCAGTGACAGAGAGAGGGATAGCTACAGACTGCAGAGAGCAAGAGTATCAATTGAGTGAGAGAGACAGGGACAGAAGGAGACTGTAGAGAGAAAAGTTATTGGTGGAATGACAGAGCTAGTGACAGAAAGAGATTGCTGAGGGGACGGTTATCAGTGGAGTGACAGAGAGAGGTACAGAAAGAGACTGTTGAGAGAAAGGCTATTGGTGGAGTGAGAGAGAAAGAGGGACAGAAATAAACTGCAGAGAGAACGGTTATCGCTGGCGTGACAGAGAGAGGGACAGAAAGAGACTGCTCAGAGAAGGGTTAGCGGTACAGTGACAGAGAGAGGGACAGGAACAGACTGCAGAGAGAAAGGGTTTTGGTGGAGTGACAGAGAGAGGGACAGAAATGAATGCAGAGAGAAAGGGTAATACTTGGAGTGACAGAGAGAGGGACAGAAACCGACTGCAGAGCTTAAGGGTATCGGTGGAGTGATAGAGACTGGGACTGAAAGAGACTGTTGAGAGAAAGATTATCAGTGGAGTGACACAGACTGGGACTGAAAGAGACTGCTGAGAGAAAGGTTATCAGGGGAGTGACAGAGGGAGTGATAGAAGCAGACTGCAGAGAGAAAGGTTATCGGTGGAGTGACAACAAGAGGGTCAGAAACAGACTACAGAAAGAAAGCGCATTGATGGAGTGACAGAGAGGGTTGACAGTGGAGTGACATAGGAAGGGATAGAAGCAGACCGCAGAGAGAAAGGTTGTCGGTGGAGTGTCTACAATAAATATAAATTAGTACTATATATGTATGTGCATGGTTACATACTCAAGAAGAAAGCTGGGCCCATGCTAGGTGGGCTGAACTCAGAGGAACACTAACTAGGTAAATAGACAGAGCACTTGATAGCACTTTACATTGTGGACTACAGAATAAATACATAAACATGATTTCAGTCTATTTCTTCACCCTCTCACAATGTCACATGACATGCAATAGTTAAAGTCAATGCTGACCGTTAATCTGTGTTAGCACCTGTGTGGCTGATACCAACACTGACCAGCAGAACTAGACTAATGGGACGCTGAGAGATAAGGTAAAAAGTAGAGAGGTGTGGAGGTAAAAACAGAGGAGGGATGGAGAAAGGGAAAGAAGAGTGTGATAAAGGGGAAGACTGAAGGGAGAGAGGCAGTATGAAACAGAGTTCAGAGAGAAAGAGTATCAGTGGAGTGACATAGAGAGCGATAGAAACATACCACAGAGTGAAAGGTTATTGGTGGAATGACAGAGAGAGGTACAGAAACAGACTGCTGATGAACAAGGTTATTGGTGGAGTGACAGACACAGTGTCAGAAACAGACTGCTGAGACAAGGTTATCGGTGGAGTGACAGAGAGAGGGAAAGAAACAGAATGATGATAAAAAGGTTATGAGTAGAGTGACAGAGAGAGGGACAGAAGAGACTGCTGAGAGTACGGCTGTCAGTGGAGTGACAGAGAGAGGGTCAGAAACAGACAGCTGATAAAAAGGTTAGCATTAGTGACAGAAAGAGGGTCAGAAACAGATTGTTGAGGGAAGGTTATCGGTTAGAGTGACATAGAGAGGGACAGAAAGAGACTGCTCAGAGAAAGGCTTTTGGTGGAGTTACAGAGAGAGGGACAGAAAAAGACTGCTGAGAGAAAGGCTATTGATAAGGTGACAGAGAGAGGGTCAGAAACAGACGGCTGAGAGAGAGGTTATCGGTGAAGTATAAGAGAGAGGGATATAAACCGAATGCTATGAGAAGGTTATCGGTTAAAGTGAGAGAGAGAGGTACAGAAAGAGACTGGTGAGAGAAAGGCTTTTGGTGGAGTGACAGAGAGAGGGACAGAAAAAGACTGCTGAGAGAAAGGCTATTGATTGGGTGACAAAGAGAGGGTCAGAAACAGATGGCTGAGAGAGAGGTTATCTGTGAAGTATAAGAGAGGGGGATATAAAGCGAATGCTATGAGAAGGTTATTGGTTAGAGTGACAGAGAGAGGGACAGAAAGAGATTGCTGAGAGAAAGGTTTTCGGTGGCTTGACAGAGAGAGGGGCAGAAATAGACTGCTGAGAGAAAGAGTAGTGGTAGAGTGGGAGGGACAGAAACAAACTGCAGAGAGAAAGGTTATCGGATAGAGTGACAGAGAGAGGGACAAAAAGAGACTGCTGAGAGAAAGGCTTTCGGTGGAGTGACAGGGAGAGGGACAGAAAAAGACTGCTGAGAGAAAGGCTATTGATTGGGTGACAAAGAGAGGGTCAGAAACAGATGGCTGAGAGAGAGGTTCTCTGTGAAGTATAAGAGAGAGGGATATAAAGCGAATGCTATGAGAAGGTTATCGGTTAGAGTGACAGAGAGAGGGACAGAAAGAGATTGCTGAGAGAAAGGTTTTCGGTGGCTTGACAGAGAGAGGGACAGAAATAGACTGCTGAGAGAAAGAGTAGTGGTAGAGTGGGAGGGACAGAAACAAACTGCAGAGAGAAAAAGGTTATCAGTGGAATGACAGAGAAAGGGACAGAAGGAGACTGCTTAGAGAAAGCTTGCCGGTGAAGTGACAGAGAGAGGAACCGAAACAGACTGCTGAGAGAAAGTTTATTGGTGAAGTGACAGAGAGAGGGACAGAAAAAGACTGCAGAGAAATGGTATTGGTGGAGTGACAGAGAGAGGAACAGAAGCACACTGCAGAGAGAAAGGGTTTCGTGGAGTGACAGAGAGAGGGATAGAAACAAACAGCAGAGAGAAAGGTTAATACATACTTGGAGTGACAGAGAGAGGGACAGGAACAGACTGCAGAGAGAAAGGTTATCAGTGAGTGATAGAGACTGGGACTGAAAGACACAGCTGAGAGAATGGTTATCGGTGGAGTGACAGAGGGAGGGACAGATGCAGACTGCAGAGAAACCGGTTATCAGTGGGTTGCCAGAGAGAGAAGTTCGAGAAAAACGTCTGAGAGAAAGGTTATCCGTGCAGTGACAGAGAGAGGGATAGCAACAGACTGCAGAGAGCAAGAGTATCAATTGAGTGAGAGAGACAGGGACAGAAGGAGACTGCAGAGAGAAAAGTTATTGGTGGAATGACAGAGCTAGTGACAGAAAAAGACTGCTGAGGAGACGGTTATCAGTGGAGTGACAGAAAGAGGTACTGAAGGAGACTGTTGAGAGAAAGGCTATTGGTGGAGTGAGAGAGAAAGAGGGACAGAAATAAACTGCAGAGAGAACGGTTATCGCTGGTGTGACAGAGAGAGGGACAGAAAGAGACTGCTCAGAGAAGGGTTAGCGGTACAGTGACAGAGAGAGGGACAGGAACAGACTGCAGAGAGAAAGGGTTTTGGTGGAGTGACAGAGAGAGGCACAGAAACAGAATGCAGAGAGAAAGGGTAATACTTGGAGTGACAGAGAGAGGGACAGAAACCGACTGCAGAGGTTAAGGGTATCGGTGGAGTGATACAGACTGGGACTGAAAGAGACTGCTGAGAGAAAGATTATCGGTGGAGTGACAGAGACTGGGACTGAAAGAGACTGCTGAGAGAAAGGTTATCAGTGGAGTGACAGAGGGAGTGATAGAAGCAGACTGCAGAGAGAAAGGTTATCGGTGGAGTGACATCAAGAGGGTCAGAAACAGACTACAGAAAGAAAGCGCATTGATGGAGTGACAGAGAGGGCTGCCAGTGGAGTGACATAGGAATGGATAGAAACAGACCGCAGAGAGAAAGGTTATCAGTGGAGTGTCTTCAATAAATATAAATTAGTACTATATAGGTATGTGCATGGTTACATACTCAAGAAGAAAGCTGGGCCCATGCTAGGTGGTCTGAACTCAGAGTAGCACTAACTAGGTAAATAGACAGAGCACTTGATAGCACTTTAAATTGTGGACTACAGAATAAATACATATACATGATTTCAGTCTATTTATTCACCCTCTCACAATGTCACATGACATGCAATAGTTAAAGTCAATGCTGACCGTTAATGTGTGTTAGCGCCTGTGTGGCTGATACCAGCACTGACCAGCAGAACTAGACTACTGGGACGCTGAGAGATAGGGTAAGAAGTGGAGAGGTGTGGAGGTAAAAACAGAGGAGATATGGGGCTGGCAAAAGGGAAAAAAGAGTGTGATAAAGGGCAAGACTGAAGGGAGAGAGGCAGTAAGAAACAGAGTGCAGGGAGAAAGAGTATCAGTGGAGTGACATAGTGAGCGATAGAAACATACCACAGAGTCAAAGGTTATCGGTGGAGTGACAGAGAGAGGTACAGAAACAGACTGCTGATGAAAAAGGTTATCGGTGGAGTGACAGACACAGTGTCAGAAACAGACTGCTGAGAGAAGATTATCGGTGGAGTGACAGAGAGAGGGAAAGAAACAGACTGATGATAAAAAGGTTATGAGTAGAGTGACAGAGAGAGGGACAGAAAGACACTGCTGAGAGTACGGCTGTCAGTGGAGTGACAGAGAGAGGGGCAGAAACAGACAGCTGATAAAAAGGTTAGCATTAGAGTGACAGAAAGAGGGTCGGAAACAGATTGTTGAGAGAAGGTTATCAGTTAGAGTGACAGAGAGAGGGACAGAAAGAGACTGCTGAGAGAAAGGCTTTCGGTGGAGTTACAGAGAGAGGGACAGAAAAAGACTGCTGAGAGAAAGGCTATTGATAAGGTGACAGAGAGAGGGTCAGAAACAGACGGCTGAGAGAGAGGTTATCGGTGAAGTATAAGAGAGAGGGATATAAACCGAATGCTATGAGAAGGCTATCGGTTAGAGTGAGAGAGAGAGAGTGACAGAAAGAGACTGCTGAGAGAACGGCTTTCGGTGGAGTGACAGAGAGAGGGACAGGAAAAGACTGCTGAGAGAAAGGCTATTGATGTGGTGACAAAGAGAGGGATAGAAACCGAATGCTGAGAGAAGGTTTATCATTGGAGTGGCAGAGAGAGGATTAGAGAGAGAGTACAGAGAGAAAGGTTATCAGAGGAGTGGGAGAGAGGGATAAGAAAAGACTACAGAGAGGAGAGAGAGGGATTTTAAGAGATTTCTAAGAAAAAGTTGATCAGAGGAGTTACAGAGTCAAAGAGAGGCTGCAGAAAAGAAGGCTGGCAGAGCAGCTCAGAATGAAGGGCTGCACAGAAAGCTGAGCAGAAAAGGGAGCAAAGAATGATAACAAAGGAGGGACAAAAAAGAAAGAGCATAGAGAGGAAGGTTAGGAGAGGACTTTAGAGACCTCAATAGAGGGGGAGAGTCTGAAGGAATGATGGACAGTCAAGGTATTTCCTACAGACAGGCAGAAGATAGAATGTTTATCAGTGGAGTTAAAGAGAGACAAACCTGCTGAGGACAGACAGAAGACTAGAGACAGACTGCCAAGGGATAGTACAGCATAGAAAAGCTGAAGACTAAATGTAAAGAAGAAGGATGCTGGAGAGGCAGTGAGAGAGTTAAACTGCAAAGTAAAAAGATGGTGGATGAGACATTGAAGGACTGGGTTCTTTGGACCCAGCGGTGCCAGGGCACAACACCTGAAACCTTCGTGGGTAACCTGCTCCGGCGTACAAGTCACAGAGACACGGGACACTTCCTTCGGCGTCAAAGAGTCAAGGTTTATTTACTGCAGGGAACACAGAAGTCACAGGAAGTACATCGAGTGTAGTTCGGGGAGACTGCTTCAAATTGTATTTGTGGATCGCTCCTTTTATACAGTTTCTACCCATAGGATAACATGATACACAATAGTTTACAACCTGGTTCCCACAAGTCGCTCTCAGAGGGGTCGCTTAGATCACTTTGAAACACACAAGATCCGGAACATAAGTGCGGAAACATTTGGCGGTTCCCAACTGTAAAAACCCATCTTCCCACCATTAGCAAATTCCAATCAGCAGTAAAGTAGATCGAAACAGGAACGAAGACAGGTGCAGAGGAAGACGGAAACAGTGGGGAGATCGGAAAGGGTGTAAAAGGGGAGTGTCGAGAAGCACGAGATACAGGCATCAAAGGGACGTGCCTAATGAGATGCACAACTGAGACAATAAGCCCGTGCGGCAAGATGAGCCTCGAGCGGCGCCATCTGCCTTACAGTAGCATCCCCCTCGTCATAAAGACACTTTCAAAGAACATGTGTCTTCCGCAAATATCTTGGGAGTCCCAGGGTCGCGAAGCGGACAGCGTCCGTTCGCTGGCTACTTGAGGGCAAGAGACAAAATGGATGCCGTATCTAAGATGGAACCCGTGGGTACAGATGACAAACCCACATAACAAACGAACGGTTTAAGTTAGCACAGCGAAACTGCGCACACTTGCTAAACTCGTCATTTGCGGTTCATAGATACTAGACTCGACCATATTCGTGTGAGTCGAAAACACCACTTACAATTGTCACGGAACCTCAGACGCTCCTTTTGCCCTCATGTAGGCAAGCACTAGTCGGAATCATACTCGATATTCATCAGACCATCAAGATGTCGTTGTAGCATAGCTCTGTCCAACCGAGTCCCCTTGGTAACAGATGGTTGTCTCATACACGTTGTAGCACAGAGGCCACATAAGGCAGGACCACACTGTACACAAAGGCAACACGTGAACAGGAACACTACCACAACCCCGATGATCGTCAGAATCTTCCAACCCCAAGTCGACACCAGGCCCCAAAACCAACCAAGTAGCGTCCAATCCCCTACATCCACGTGTATGGATTCGGAGATCTTGTGCAACTTCGAGATGGCTTGATAGACAGTAGGAGCATTATCAGGTATGAAAATGCAACAGCTCGAATGGATCACTTTACATACCCCACCGCGATCTGCTAAGACAACATCTAAAACCATTCGGTTTTGTAATGTCATAAGTCTCTCCGCCTGAAGTTCTGTGGTGATATTACCAAGGGCACTGGCAGTAATGTTAGCTGTCGATTCTACCACTCGAGTCAAATGTCTCAGGTTCCTACTATTAACCATAGGTCCCCAAAACGGGAGGAAACCCTTGAAAAAGTCTCCTGCCTCTTGACCGGCAGTATCCTCTTCACTAATTACGCCTCGTACAACTCTAGTCTTGTGATAATCGGCATCTACAGTAAACGTCGGAGGCAACAGATTTGCAACAAAACATGAGCCCATGAAGTCTGCGGGCAACCATGTGTATGCACGATCATGACAGATGAAGTACGTACCCTTGGCAGCCAGAAGCACAGGGATCGGGGACATTGACAGAACGTAACTTTCAGTGCAAGCACTTACTCCAAGTGAGGCTTGCGAGCCACGACCCACAAGACAAAAATTACCAGTGTGGGGTACGACCCATATTGGAGACGAGCTTTTAAGCTGCTTTTCATTAGTGAACGTACTATATTCCCCTCTATTCGGTGCCCTATAGGCTTGTACCTCTGCCTTAGGGATGAGATAAGCATCATGGATCTCATCTTCCAAATCCTGTATTATCATCGATACCACCCACTGCCATGAGGTAGGACCCGGTTTGGGGGAACGTTCTGGAGAGGGGTGGAAACCTAGTGCGCTTCGAAGCATTGTTTGGTATGCTCGAGCTGACCCTTGGGAACTATACGGTAACACCAGATATGGAATTCCCTTACCCGTAGTATGTGGCATCAACCCACACACCCAACAATTAGTAGTGTTAACCACTAACTGATGCTGATGGAGGAGCTGGATAAAGGAATTGTTGCGGAATTCTACACGTCTAGCCTGTTCGTGTTCTGGTAACATATGAAAGGAATGAGGAGAAGCAGTAGAAGTAATGTTAGGGTAAGGAGTAGGAGTAGGGGTAGGAAGTAAGAAGTAAGACATAGTGTAATACACCCCACCCGCCAAAAATGCAGAAGCAGTTAAAAACAGTACAAACAATTGGGATACAAAACATTTCGTACGACTAAGTTTCTGCAGCTTGACTCTATATGCCTGAGCTCCTTCCAAATCATTCAGCTTCAAAAATGCCATTTCCCTACGACCGTCCGCAACGTTTCTTGACGCACTTCGTTCTGTGCAGCAATAGTCAATTCCCAGGAGTTCCTAGGAACCGACGGCCTTTAACCTAGCGTCAAGACCTACTGTCCAGAAGGAAGTACGCGCGCGGCCCTACGGCCCTCAATACACAATATGTATTTATTTAGCACAATAATTCAGCTGTGGAAGGAAAAAGATACCAGAAAAAAATCTTGATATATGTACAAAACAATTTTCAGTGATACGAATGTTCAAAGTTGATCAGGGGAAACGAAGATATTGCAGTTATCAATTTCAGCAAAGCAAGCAAAAAATTTATTTGTCCTTAGTATGAGAACGCAAAGAATATCGATGTTTCCCGGGACGTGTCTGCTCGTCGAACAAAGGATCTGTCGAAGAGACAGCGTCCTGCTGATCAGTTTGTTGATTTGGTCTTGAGTCTTTTGCTGACAATGTTCCAACAATGGCTTTCTGCTGCGCTGAGTGTTCACCAACAAGTTGTGCGTCACTGAAAGGTACAAACGCCGGCAATGTCGCTGCTTCTGTTGACGCAATGCCTTTCCTCACCCACGGGTCTGCCGGCAAAGGAATAGGGACTCGCTTACAATGGGTAGCATGTACCCAGTTCTTCCGTCCCTCAAGACGAACGGCAGTCCTCGTGGCCAAAAGCACCTGGTGAGGTCCAACAAAGCGGGGGTCCAGATTCTTCTTGCGCGAAAAATTTCGGGTGACAACCCAATCACCAGGCTGGAGCTGGTGGCCTGGACCCTCCGTCTGCGTCGGCAAGGCGTCGTAAACCTGTTGATGAATTAACCTCAGTTTAGCAGTCAAGTCATGTAAGTAGTCAATCAACATCGGGTACTCAAGATCAACGAACATACCTGGCCTAGGAACCCCCCACACATTCGCAGGACGGCCGAACACTATTTCATAGGGACTAAGCCCTATTCGGGAGTGTACAGTCGCCCTAGTTGACAGTAATGCTAGAGGCAAAGCGTCAGGCCACGAAAGTCCAGTCGTAGCCTGGATCTTCGCTAATTTTAGTTTAAGGGTGCCATTGTACCCTTCAACCAATCCAGCTGACTGGGGATGATTGGCGCTGTGGAATTTCTGATTAATTCCAAGGCCCTTACACACACTCCTCATCACACTTCCAACAAACTCACTTCCGTTATCTGACCACACGACTCTAGGCATTCCATACCGAGGAAAGTATTCCTTCAGTAGGATTTTCGCAGTAGACAAAGCAGTATTATCTTTGAGGGGATAGGCCTCGATCCATCGGGAGAATGCGCAAACCACAACCAAAACGTATTTCAGGTTATTGCATCGCTCCATATGGATGAAGTCCAATTGGATCACCTCAAAGGGATACGAAGGAGGAGCAAAACTGCCAGGGGGAGTTGGGGTTCCTTTGCCAGGATTGTACATTATACACACCATACAATTCTTCACCAAACGTTCAGCACACTTAGTAATTCCATCATTCTTCCACACATCAGCCAACAACTTGCAAATACCTTTCGCGCTAATATGTGCTAACCCATGTGCCATTTGCACAACGGCCAGTACATACGCATCAGGCAACATCCATCTTTTCTGATCTGACAAATCAATCCAGCAACCATTCACATCCAACCTTCCCGTACTTTCTTTCCACTTCATCTTTTCAGTGTCGGTGGCCTCATTCTGAATTGCTTTCACACTCTCTATAGTATTCTCACACATACTTGATTCTGTAGGCCACCTAACCGAATTCGTCACATACATTCGAGTGCTAAGGTTCCGGGCAGTCTCCTTAGCAATCTCATCTGCAAACGCATTACCACGACCAACATCATCCGTCACCTTACGAT
This sequence comes from Lissotriton vulgaris, assembly GCF_964263255.1. NCBI lineage: Eukaryota > Metazoa > Chordata > Amphibia > Caudata > Salamandridae > Lissotriton > Lissotriton vulgaris. The sequence goes on along the minus strand of NC_141696.1, from coordinate 131,039,269 downwards.
GCGCACTACATTTAACAATTGCAACTTGAGCAGGCAAAGTCAATGCATCCAAAAGATCGTTCACAAGCTGGCCATGCTGTATTTTCGTGCCATGTGACGTCAAGAAACCACGTTCTCGCCACAATCGTCCGAAACTATGCGCTACACCGAAAGCATACTGACTATCGGTGTACACATTCACACGTTTACCTTTTGCTAATACACATGCTCTAGTAAGAGCGATCAGCTCTGCAGCTTGGGCAGAATTCTGATTCAATCTCGCAGTCTCAATAACAGTATTCAATGTCACCACAGCATAAGCAGTAGTCACATCACCATTCGGCAATTTAAAACATGACCCATCCACATACAGGATGCCATCCGGGTCTTCCAATGGGGTGTTTTTAAGGTCCACACGACCTTTTGTTTCCTCCTCTGTACGCAAGTAACAGTCATGTTCTGTTACTGCATCTGACTCTGCACTAATTGGTAACAAAGTTGCCGGATTTAGGACATTACAACGTTTTATCTGAATGTGGCTTGCCAAGAGCGTCAATTCGTATCCAGATAACCTCGCACTCGTCAAGTGCTGAGTTTTCGTACGGTTCAAAAGAGTATCGACTGCATGCGGAACCATCACCGTAAGCATATTATCCATGACCAATCCTGCTGATTGTCGGATGGAGACCGCAGCTGCCGCAGTTGCTCTCAAACAACTCGGCAATGCTCTAGCTACTGGGTCTAAGGTCGAGGAAAAATATGCACATGGACGTTGCTTACCACCAAAAGGTTGCGTTAAGACGCTTAAAGCACAACCTTCCCTCTCGTGAACATATAACGTGAACGGCTTGCTGTAATCAGGGGTACCTAACACAGGGGCCGAACACAATGAATCACGTAATTCAGAAAAACTTTTCTGACATTCTTCCGTCCATGGTAAAGGAGTCGAAACATCCTTGCACGTAAGAGCCACCAATGGTTTCGCTAGCAATGAAAAATTAGGAATCCACTGCCTGCAGTACGATGTGATACCTAGAAAGGCACGCACATCTCTTTGGGTTTGTGGCACAGCCATGCGCGCAATCGCTGCAATTCTCTCTGGGGTCAATCTCCTTCCCTCCTTTGACAATAAGTGACCTAGATAGGTTACTTCTTGACAACAATATTGGAGTTTAGAAGGTGACACCTTGTGATTTAACTCACAGAGATGTTGCAGCAACGACACTGTAGCAATTTTGCAAATGTCCTGAGTATCAGCAGCCACCAATAAGTCGTCGACGTATTGGATTAAAGCCGCACCAACCGGCAACCTAAACGCATCTAGTTGACCCTTCAAAGCTTGACTGTAAATCGATGGACTTTCACAGTAGCCCTGAGGAGCGCGTTTGAACCGGAAGCTACGTCCACCAAGAGAGAAACCGAAAAGGTCCCTGCTCTCTTCGGCAATCGGGATGCTGAAAAACGCATTTTTCAAATCAATCACCGAAAACCATGAAGCCGTAGCTGGAATCAGAGTCAGTAGCGCCGTAATGTCAGGCACAACAGGGAATTGAGGAACCACAATTTTATTCACCTCCCGTAAATCGATAACAAAACGATAAACAGGCGGTTTGGTAGGATCAGTACGTTTAAGAATGGGCAGTACAGGACTATTGCACACGTTTCCCCGAGTTTCTTCAATGACATCTTTCTCGATCAAATCATAGATGATCGCTAACAAAGCTCGTTCACCATCCAGGGAGATACGATATTGGGGAATACGTGGCAATCGCACATTCGATTTCAACTGAACAACATAAGGGGAGATATCAAGTAGGCCCACGTCGTTTGGACCCGTCGCCCACAAAGATGCAGGAAGAGAATCCAATTCCGGTGGAAGCTTGTCGAGGGACAAATACATGGGAGAGACTACTTTCTCTCCGAACGTAAGCTTTACACCCGCAGGAGAACAATACAAAGTCGCATACAAGCGTTTAAGCAAATCCAGACCCAAAAGATTTTCACCACAACCAGTGGTTAAAATCAACGGAGCTTCGAGCTCACGAGGCCCAATTTTAAGGGGCAAAGGGCGCGAAACTGGATTGCTAACGGGGGCGCCAGAGAATCCAACAGATACATTTGTTAAGCCAGACAAAGGTGCGCCAGGGAGTTTCGAATGCATGATAGAACTTTTCGCTGCACCAGTGTCCAACAGAAAAGGCTCAACGACGCCCGATGTAGCAACTGCGACGTAAGGCCCTCTCTGATCAACCGGAACTGATACCACTCCCTCTCCTTGTCTTTGGCTGTCCTAGTAATTACTATCGTCAGTTCCCTGATCGACGTAATAATCGTCTACATTGTACTGCGCAGATCGTCCTTGCGATGATCCACGTTGGTCAAAACAATTATTAGAATTTGACGAGTTATCAGAACAGTCGTTCTGAGCACCACGACCTCTACCACGTGATGCGTTCTGTGAACCACCACGACCTCCTCTAGACGAATTACCACCACTACGGTCATTTAAAGCAGGACAATTGAATTTAATGTGTCCCTCCTGTCTACAATAAGCACATTGATTGTACCCCAACGAAGATCTCTGAAAAGATGAATCATTACGCGGCTGCGATCGATTTGATTGCGACTGCGATCTATTCTGCTGAGGCGCATTCTGATTAGAACGCGGCGGATATGCTTGTTGTAACAACACTTTAGTTTTCAGCTCTTTCGTCTTTTTATCGGCACGGTCATTTTCCTCTTTTTCTCTATTTTCGTAATATTGTGCCGTAGCCAATATCTGAGCTGAGGTAGAAACGGCCCACGCACTTTCTGAATTTTTCAATTTATTGCACAAGTCGGGCAATAAGTTCGATACAAATTTATCCACAAACAACCTCTGTCCACCCTCAGTACCCATATCCTGCCCACTATGATCGACGAATGTTTCCTCGAACCTCGTAAAGAAGTCTGAAACACTCTCATCTTTCTTCTGCTTACAGGCTGACAACTTGTCCCAATTTACCCTCATAGCTGGCATAAGCGTTTTCATTAACGTAATGATTCGCTGGGGAAGAAGTTCAATCAACTGATCGGGCTTAGTAGCAGCCACTTGTCCAGCGTCTGCCGCTGTAATGGCAGCCCAATCACCACCTAATTCATTCGCGTGATCTTGGTGACGAATCTTGGCCCATACCGGTTGCGGTACGACATTGCCAAACAACATGTCGATATCGGCCAGATTCATTATCGTAGCGTCTACGAGCTGCGATAATTCTTTGTAATACCCCGCAGGATTTTTGCGAGGATCAGGCAAAGTTTGTTTCACCTGAAGCACTTCCGATCGTTTCCAAGGGAGGTGTATCCACACTCTCTGGAAATGTGCTGGTATTGGAGCATTAGCATTAGTATTATCAGCAGGTACCCAAACTGGCGGAACTTCTCGCATAGGATATTGGCCAGACCCATCTCGTTGTTCAATGTCCTCAACGAACAATGCATGAGGAATAGGAGCAGGACGAAGAGATAGCAACCGTTCAATAGCACGTCGGACATTAGTATCGACTATCAGTCCAGTTGCGAACTGAAGCCGAAGATTAGACAGGGCGGTCAGCACCTCGTCAGGCGCAACAGCCGCTATCTGATCATGTAAGAACTTGCACATTTCATCAAACACATATCTCTGAGTAGGTATGTTGAATTGATCAAACGTTTCGAGGACAACACGAGGTGGATTCCTAACAGGGTTTATCATCCAACCCATCGCCATATTGTATAGCGCAACACGTTCTCTATTACCAGGAAGCTGGCTACGTCTCTGTGGACCATCAGAACCTGCAGACCCAAAAACAGGTCCGAGCGACTGAAAGAAGTTTGTCGCAAGGGGAGAATCACGATTACGAGTAGAGGGACAGGAGTAAGACACAGGACTAACAAGAGAAGGAGTAGAGACATTAGCAACAACAGGGGTTAACAACACAGGAGCAGTAGCGTGAGCAGTAGCGGGAACAGGAGTATGTGGAAGCGGAGGAGCAGTAGGAATAGAAACAGGCACAGGAGCAGGAACAGTCGGAAGAGCAAGTGCAGGTTGAGGAACTGGTGGAACAGGTACGGCAGGGACCACAGGAGCTGCGGTACCCTGTACGTACGGAGGTGGCGACTTCATAAGATAGGACATTAAAGAATCCTCAACTGCCTCTTCCTTCTTATCCGACTCCGTAGACAAAACAGGATAGCATTTGTCTATGGACATACGCTGTAATCTCTCAAACACTTCCTTATCCTTATCCTCCTTATCACGCTGAAACTGCTCAGCTTTCTTTACAATAGTAGCAACAGTATCTCGCTGACTACGTTTATTTTGTCTGATCTCTTTCTGTCGGGCTTCTTTGCGCCAGAACCGAAAGGCATCAAACATGGCCGGCCTTGATTTACGTTCGAACAACTTTATTTCCAAATTATCTAAGATCGACGCTTCGAAGCTACCGTGAGGTGGCCAACGAAGATCGCCGTCTTTCTTTGTATATTTGATCCAATAATCGTTAAAAGCAATCGGGCCTAGCCCATGTTTGCTATATAGGTCATAAGTAGGAGTTCCAACCGGAGGTATCGAACACGAGTCCTCCAGCAGGGAATCCGCACCACAAGGTCTAAAGCAACTGAACAAAGTACTGCGACCAGGCATCTTGCACACTAGCCGAGTTTCACAAACTTCAAGGGTTACGGGATTTACCAAGTCCCAGCAAGAACAAAACCCTCGGTCTTTGGCGGCTGCAGTCGTCAAACAAATACAACAACAACAAAGTACGCTAGCAAAGTGTCACCGACAAAAACACTCACACAGCGTGTACAACAAAGACACCCGCTAAAGTGTCTACAACAAAAACACTCGCTAAAGTGTTTACAACAAAGAACTCTGGGAGCGACCCACAAATACTTAACTCAAAGATCAATGGCGTCCTCAGGAAGGCCCGTCAATCGTCTCGCTATACCAAGGTCTACGCCAGGCGCCAAAACAGGTCTACAGTCAGGGTAGCAGTCCGTCGCAGCCGTTAGGAGGCGGGAATCTTCGCGGGAAAAGTCTTCGGGCCACTTATTTCGACAACAGGATCGATGAAGCGGGGTGCACCTTCCCTCGGAGATTTCACACGAAGTTCCTCACGATCGTCAGGCTTGGACCGGTACCACTGATGCAGCCCCACGTTGGGCGCCAACTGAAGGACTGGGTTCTTTGGACCCAGCGGTGCCAGGGCACAACACCTGAAACCTTCGTGGGTAACCTGCTCCGGCGTACAAGTCACAGAGACACGGGACACTTCCTTCGGCGTCAAAGAGTCAAGGTTTATTTACTGCAGGGAACACAGAAGTCACAGGAAGTACATCGAGTGTAGTTCGGGGAGACTGCTTCAAATTGTATTTGTGGATCGCTCCTTTTATACAGTTTCTACCCATAGGATAACATGATACACAATAGTTTACAACCTGGTTCCCACAAGTCGCTCTCAGAGGGGTCGCTTAGATCACTTTGAAACACACAAGATCCGGAACATAAGTGCGGAAACATTTGGCGGTTCCCAACTGTAAAAACCCATCTTCCCACCATTAGCAAATTCCAATCAGCAGTAAAGTAGATCGAAACAGGAACGAAGACAGGTGCAGAGGAAGACGGAAACAGTGGGGAGATCGGAAAGGGTGTAAAAGGGGAGTGTCGAGAAGCACGAGATACAGGCATCAAAGGGACGTGCCTAATGAGATGCACAACTGAGACAATAAGCCCGTGCGGCAAGATGAGCCTCGAGCGGCGCCATCTGCCTTACAGTAGCATCCCCCTCGTCATAAAGACACTTTCAAAGAACATGTGTCTTCCGCAAATATCTTGGGAGTCCCAGGGTCGCGAAGCGGACAGCGTCCGTTCGCTGGCTACTTGAGGGCAAGAGACAAAATGGATGCCGTATCTAAGATGGAACCCGTGGGTACAGATGACAAACCCACATAACAAACGAACGGTTTAAGTTAGCACAGCGAAACTGCGCACACTTGCTAAACTCGTCATTTGCGGTTCATAGATACTAGACTCGACCATATTCGTGTGAGTCGAAAACACCACTTACAATTGTCACGGAACCTCAACATCAAGATGCAGAAATGTTGAGCACAACATACTGTCTGCAAGAGCAAATACAGTGTCAACATGTGAAGAAGGCAAGGCTCACATTGTGAAGTGCATATGAAAATCTTGAGGCACGTTTACTAAACTTTCATGCAACATATAGCAGCAAGCAAAGCCGCTGGCTGTGCTGCATGAAAGGGCAGAAATTAGTCATATTTACATAGATCAGGAGCATTTCTGCTCTCTCCTTGCTCTGGCGCACTCTGTGCTACCTAGCCCCAAAGCAGGAAACCTTGCACCATAGCCTTTGTTACAGGCAGGACTGTTTTAATGCAGGAAGGGACACCTTCCTGGCCAAAAACAATCCATAGAGGCGTTGAAAAGATGAAATAACGAGGAGAAATAAAGATATATCACCTCAAGCCTCACTGAGGAAGATGTCGCATTTTGACGCATTGCCAGGTTTACAAACCTTTGTATATCTGGGATTGAGACAGAATTCATGGGTGGATGCATGGGAATGCCCAAGCTCCACCGATGGAACGCCTTCCACATTGAAATGTAACATAACGAAGCGCAAGCAGCTGCCTTACGTACATTTCTATACAACGCCACGCAAGGCCACGTAAATCAGGTATTGCATGGCTTTGTATGCATTACTGAAGCCTTTGAGTTGTCCTTGTGTCGTCTTGCGTGACCCAAGATCAGAGCAAAGGCTAAATACGGTCCAATATGTGTAGCGTCCCCTCTTCCCCGCACACGAAGCCGCACAACAGTGTTTAGAGGCATCTTCTCCGAAGGTCATAGCACATAACACAGGAGGAAAGTGGATCACAATAGTAAGAAATTGAATAGCCAGGGCATCAAATGGTTCTCCTCAATAGAACTAAAATACAAACTATGAATTGCATGGCTGCTCAATGGAAGAAGTTTTCAAAAGAGGTGTTGCAAACAGTTCAAAGCAACAAGTACATTTCACAATGATATGTTCCATCCTGGCAGTGGTAATACAATGAATCAACCTAATGCTTACACCATGGCCAGAGTTCTTAGCACAAGTGCTTGAGTACTTTTGTTTGATCTGTTGGCATTGACAAAACATGCAGGCCAGTGTCTGACATCCTTATGGACCAAGTCTGTGCATTTGATAGGATAGGATGTATTAATAAATATGTGTGTGTGTGTGTGCACGCGCACATGCATGCACTCACTTGTGTGTGTGTGAACACGCATGCACTCACTTGTGTGTGGGTGTAAATCTTTGTTTAGGGATAGGTATGCAGAAGGGTGGAGGGATCTTTAGTGGCCCAACCTTGACATACTGTGGCCATTTTTGGAGTCATGATAGCTAGAACCGGCATAACGGCGGCGCCTCCATGTCACTTTGTGAGCATTCAGGCTATTCCTGGCAAAAAGGTGCCCTTCTGTGACATTTTGTTTTGTTATTCACATATCTACAGCTATCTGGTGTATAGTGAAGAGATGTGGCATAACGGCCAGAGCTACCAACTTGGACATGGGAAACCAGGTTTGAGTCTGCTAAACATCCTATAATTCAGGGCAAGTCACGTATTCTCTGTGTGCCTAAAACATGTCTGACCTGGTGTCATGTAATCTGGTGCTTGTGTGAAGTGCTCTGATGTCTTTGGATCAAGTTTGTGCAATATAAAATTGTACAAAAAAAGAGTGATTGCCATGCTACAACTGTGCTCACCCATACCCTATTGGGGACATTCTAACATGATCTTGGCTATCCTTGTTATAATGGTGGGGAAAATTCATGCCGTATAATAAAAGCTCCTGAAAGGCAGAATCTGTTCCTATGTGGCAGCACACTGGCTTGCTGAAAATAACACGCTTCTGTGTGCTGGATTAGACATAATTTATTCAAAATTAGGTATTTTGTATTTCATGATGAAATGACTGGATTTTCAAACGCTGTCAAATTTATTTAATTCAGGAGTCTTTTTTGACGCTGGTATATGAGGCATAATTCATGCTGAGTTGGGGAAAGCTTGCTGTTGAGTTCCTTTTTCTTAGCACTGAGGGCACTTTTGCTGTGGCTGCTATTCCATGACCTTTCTAGAGGCATTTCATCATCTATATTAATAAAGCATTCTATGATATTATCAGAGAGATGAACACGAATGGTTGATGTATCCTGTATGATCCTGTAAACTGTATGTAACACAGCAGCAGCATTGCTGCATGAGCAAGTAGGATTTGCCTAGCCCTAGTTGCTACTGCTTGTAATTGAGAGATCTATTTTATTTTTATTTTTATTTCACACTGCCCCTTCGAAATAGAAACTCAATTCAAAAATGTCACTTAATATCTGCTGTGAAGAGGCAGGATAGAAAAAAAAAGTGGAAAAAAATGCTATGTACATTTTGAGATGAAATCACATAATCAGTCTTTGAACTGCCTGAAACAAATGTAGCTCTTTTCTTCAGATTTTTCTTGGAGGGTAATCCCCAATGTACCTTGCCCCAGGCAGGGCTTTAAATAGGCCGTTACTGTCTGGTACTGAGTACCTGCACTTTTTAATTTGAAAGGGAGAGTGCCTGCACTTTTCAGCACTGCTGCAATACACCTAATGTGAGAGTACCAGCACTTCTCAGCAGAAAACAGGCACTCCTAATAGTGAGCAGCTGCACGTCTTTATTTGCATTCAAAGCGCTGGTCCTGGGGAAGGAAAAGTTTAATCGGTGCCCTACCAACGTATAGAAGAGTTCACTCAGACCCTATGGATTTTTACCAATTTGTGTAGTAAACTTAGCCCTGTTTTTAAAAATATTCTCACCACAAGAGAGTCATGCTCGTTCACTTCATAATTTCACTTGGCTCATAAATGATAGGTATTTGCACCTCATCAATTTCAAAGTTCACCATTCACAACTGGGAAGCAGCCAGCAATGCCACTCCAATAAATATTGGACATGCGTTTGGATCAGCAGCAACAAGTCTAAAAAGGCAAGCTATACAAACAAGAGCCAACAGGACATATTTCAGCATCATAGACTAGGGCACCATGAGGCTCAGCACTTGTTTTGAATCAGCCTTTTAGGATCTTCCCCACATAGGCAACACTTCTGAATTGGTTGCGTTATGTTTGGCTCTCGAAGGGCCCAATTCATTGAACTAACTTAAGACAAAATCCTAAACTTACTACCATTTTCGTATTCACAGAAGGCACTTACTCATTTTGGTATTCACAGAAGTTAGGAATCCTAACTTTAGGACTCCTAAGTGCCTTCTGTGAATACCAAAAGTCTTAAAATTAGGATTTTTCTCAATTTAGTAGTAGTAAAGTTAGGACTCCTAACTTTAGAACTCCTAAATGCCTTCTGTGAATACAGAAAGTCTTAAAATTAGGTTTTTTCTCAATTTAGTAGTAGTAAAGTTAGGACTTCTAACTTTAGGACTCCTAAATGCCTTCTGTGAACACCGAAAGTCTCAAAATTCAGATATCTCTCAATTTAGTAGTAGTAAAGTTAGGACTCCTAACTTTAGGACTCCTAAATGCCTTCTGTGAATACCAAAAGTCTTAAAATTAGGATTTTTCTTAATTTAGTAGTAGTGATGTTGAGACTCCTAACTTTAGGACTCCTAAATGCCTTCTGTGAATACTCAAAGTCTTAAAATTAGGATAGGAAAAATCCTAATTTTAAGACTTTCGGTATTCACAGAAGGCATTTAGGAGTCCTAAAGTTAAGACTCCTAACTTCTGTGAATACCGAAATGAGTAAGTGTCTTCTGTGAATAGCAAAATGAGTAAGTGCCTTCTGTGAATATCAAAATGGTAGTAAGTTTAGGATTTTGTCTTAAGTTAGTACTGTGAATCAGGCCCATTTAGAGTAGTAAACAAAAGTTGTTTCCCACTGTTACTACACCATAAAGGGAATCCATGCTGCTGGAGGGTGGGAGGGCAATGAAGGTGGTGGGGCGGTAAGTGGCAGGTGGCTAGGCATTTTTAAGTGTCGCCTGCAGGGGCCTGCACTGTGCTTGAGAAATCAATTGCTTTGATGTAAACTTAAAAGGGACTTTTTCTCTTTCCTGGCTTCTCATTGGTTCCTGTGTGTGCCACTTATCTTTCCTCCATATCTTTTGGCAGTTGCAAAGATTCCTGCATTTACCAATGCTGGTTCCTCATCTGATTCTCTTATCAGTTTCCCACCACTGAAATAGTGTTAAAATCCACTTTGGTGGAACTATATTTTTAATAAAGTTATGCCTTTTACTATTGCAGCATATTTATATAACAATCTATCACCCAGAGAGGTTAAGTGAATCACAGGATGTTGTGTGGCGCCATCGAGGCTTGAACCAAGATCCCCAGCTTTCGAGTCAGCAGCTCTGGCCACTGCACAACATCCTCTCCACTCACTTGTTATCTCTCAGGGAGCTCTTTCCTTCTCCCGGACGATAATTGATGAAAACCGCTCTTTATTAATTAGATAGGTGAAACCAATGCATTACCAATGCTTGTTTTGAACAGTTGGGACAAAGAGTAGAGGCAAACTTGTTTACCTCAGGGTCCTTGGAGACATCAAGGACAACTCGAGCGTCGCTCTGATTTTCAACATACTTCACTCAGAACCCCATTCACTGTCACTGTCCCTCTCTTCTCTGTACTCCCAGCATGCAAAGGCCCCATCCTTTGAGACCATCTCTTGTGGACTGAGCTGCTGCAAAGAAAGTCTGACACCTGACACCTGACACCTGAGCTGCACAACATCCAGAGGACAAGTAATGCAGCGAAAAGCAGAAGCAGCAGCCATTTTACAACTGAAAAGCTCATGAGGTGCTGAGTGCAGCCGACCAATCCTAGATTAGCACACTAAGTGGTCGGATGCTTTACCTGCCAGAGTATTCCACATCAGTATAGAAAAGGCTCTATTTGAAGACTGGTGATTTCAATACCAGTAGTAAGCAGCCAATCACAGGGAGGCAACATCAGTCTCCACACAGCAAATCTAGTGTGCCCTCTTTGCATCACAGAGGGAACAGATAAAGTGATAGCTGGAATGCTTGAATTAATGTCATCTATTGAAAGGGATGCTTTCCAGTCTATTTTTTTTTTGCTCAGCATGGCACCCCAGACAGAAAACAGCCACATGTAAATCCGCCTTTGCCATTTACCCAAAGGCATAGCAGAATGAAATACTCTTCGGCTTTAAGTGCAAAATGTTATGTAACCTGTAGCAGAAAAACATTAGGACCCACTCCCTACATCACTAACTAAACAGTTCCCCAAGCACATCTACGCCCAATGGTAAAAATACATTTTTCTACTCGGAAAGCCTCCCCCTTTTTGATCCCTTGCAGATAGAATCGCCAGCATGTTTCTTGCCTCTAAAATGGAAAAAGGCGGTGGCCTCTGTCTGGTTTGTTCTGTTACAAAACTGTCCTAGTGGCTGTCACAATGTAGTGGCTCTTTTGGCCTCTCAGCTGCGAGTCCTGCACACTGGATTGCATGAACATGCATGGGCATGAAGCATGTGGTGGTGGAAAGTGTAAGGAGAATTTTGTTTACAGCAACTCCAAATAAGTGCCATCCACAAACATTACATTTCTTTCCTGCAATCTACACAAGTATCCACAAGATATGAAAGTCACACTGCAAAGTCAAAAATAATCTTTACTTAGTAATTCCTAAAATGAACATCAGGACATGTGATAAAACAAATCATATACCTAAAAAATACAATGCATGAGCTTTGCATACCGTTTGTCCCAGAGAAAGCACCTTCTGAGACAGCTTCCTGCAGCCACATACCAGAAACTCTCACATGGCTTTGCATTCACAACTCCACAGTCCAGGCTCTATTTAAATACCATTACAAGGCGAGCATACTTTAATTGCACACGTTCCCAGCAGAAGCTACCTTACGGCCCGATGCACTTAGTAAGTATGTTAATTAAGAATTATTAATTGCTTTGATTATCTGTCACAGTGTGTGCATGAGTGATCAAGAAAATGTAAGATCTTGCATGTGTACAAAACAACAGCCATCACTCTGGGCCTAGAATTACCTTCTCTGGGGTAAAAGACAGGACATGCACATCAGAGGCTTACTGAGGAGATGGCCCAATCCTCCTGATATTGCACTTGTGAGTGTGTGAGGGAAACATCATAATCTTTGGAACCGTTTTTTACTTTTAATTTAATGAATGTGAACTTCTTGGGCCTGCAAACAACATTTTACTGTATGAATATTTACACAAACATTAAAGAAAGTGAAGTTAACACAAGGTCATAGGGAAAAGCTAAAGCCCTCATTCCTATTACTGTGTGAAAAGTCATTCACTTTAAAGTTAACTATTGCGGTACCAATGAGTCGGCCGCTAGCTCAGACACCAACACATACAGCCTAGGTACCCTGACTTGAGTATAAATGCTACCACCAAAATACACCAAGAACGGCTACTCCTTTCGGCTTTATGAGTGAATTTATGTAGATAGCTTCTTACACTAGTTGCCTAGAAGGGAAAACCACTGTTGTAGATGAAGTGTACTTTATAAGGGAAGTAGGCAAGTTTGTGTGCCACCAGAGTAGACTACTGATGGTATCAATTAGGTAAAATCCATCAGGTACGTAAACATTTCACTACAACATAATGAAAGGCGACAACCTATACTAAACTATTAGAGTCACTTAAGGATGTGAAAAGTTTAATATTTCACAACATGTTTAGAAGTTATACTATTACAGTAATTCTAGATATTATAGAGGTAAAGGGGCTACAGGAGATCTATCTGATTTTCTTTTCTCTCCAAACAACATATTTTTTTATCAAGAAACCAGAAATCCAATCATTATTGTTCACACAATCCACTTGGGCCTTAAAAAATCAATAAACTTTGGAATCCATCTTCTTTCAGTGCATTAAGCTAAACAACAACCCCCTAAAACTGACACGTTTATGTCCCAGACAGTGGCAATCATTTACTGTTGAAAAGTCATCCTGTGCACTGGGCACCCCCATTTTCTGCTGACTGGTACTGGTGGTAACTGACTCTGACTGTCCCTGAGCTCTGCCTAACCAGGCCCAGGGCAAATACTATGGAGAAAACACACTAAGAGAACAGTGAAAACACCTAAATACACTATGGTACACTATGGGATAGGGTACCCCTATGATTGACATGACATCCCCTATAAGGCCCTTTTACATAGTAGGGATGCAGGATCAAATCTACCTTTAAGTCCCTAGTACACAATAGAGCATGGCAATTTAAAGGCCAGAAGCCCGTTCTGCCCTTGCATGTTTGCACTGCCAAGGCCTGATGTCAGTTTAAAAGCAGCACTGTGTTGCAGGACTGCTTCTAAAAGTGTGACCAAACTTAACTTTGGTGTTTGGGGCACTTAAAAAATTAATAAATGTCATTGTTTTTGCATATTAAGTACCCCCAGGTTCTCCCCTAGGCGTCCCAGGGGTGGTGGGTGTGTCAGGTATTATTAAGGAGGATCCTTATGAAATGGATTATATGTGCCCTGTGGATAGTGAAATTGCACATTTCACTCCCCACATTGCAGTGAAGTGCTTCCCAAAATCGACTTCTGTGCTAGGAGCAATGTGAAGCGAAGATCTGCAATATATTTGCATGTTCAGGACCCCTAAAGTCTCACCTAGGTATCCCATGGGTGTGGGGTCCTGTAGATATAGACAGGGACCATATAAGAGATCTTTTTTAAGGCCTGATGTGGGAGAAATTGCCCAGTTAATTTTCACCATTGCAGATCCCCAGCCACATACGTTAGCATGGCAAGACATTATTAAATATTTACTAATGTCAAGGATGTCATAAAATATCAATCAAGGACTTCCCAGAATGATATTGATAAACCCAACAATATGATATAGTTGAATGTATCCTAAAATGTACAGACAAGAAGTTATAAAACGTTCTTGTCTGTAAGCCAAAATTCTAGCTTCCATTGGTCTGTCCTGATCTGCAAGTGTTAAATGGATAAGCCAAGCTGCTTGATGAGGTGATAAGTAGCCCCCCACGGTTAGAGAGTCATTCTTGGAGGGCAGGGTTCTACTACATAGGAATGCCAGACTAGGGGGACTGGTCAAAAACAATAATCTTCAATAGAAGGAGTAGACAGGCAGGAGAGGCCTGATTCATTTACACCCCTACTCTTTGAACCCAGCCAAATGGCAGGACTAAGGAGGGGATGAGCAGATGCGAGGGGGTGGGACAATATGGAGATCAACGATCCTGAAAAAGAGCTTAACCAGCTCACGTCTCTCTGCTGAAAAATCAGTCATGTTAAATTTTACAGATATGGTGCTCTCTGGGAGACTGTAGTGCCAAACTTTGAAGGATATGGTCATACTCTGGGGTGTTGCCCTGCACCTCATTGGACAGGGGTGCCTCCTGCCAGAAGACTTGAAATAAGTATCTGAGAGGGACAGAGCCTCTCAGATCTGCTGCTTGAAAGAAGGGTCCATGCTGTAAGTCTGATTTGCACCAACCAGGCCTTTCACTCTGATTGACTGTGCCTGCTGCAACATCTGGAACTAAAGCCCTGTGGATCAAAAGGTCTAAAGAGTGGACTCCTTGCAAGCTACAGGTTAACAGAGCTCACCTGGATGATCATCACCAAGAATCCCCAGCCTGGAGTGCTACCAGTGAATATGTAAGTGTTTTGTCCAAGTGGATTGTGGGAATTGAAGTCCCAAACTTTCAAGGACCATCTTGGAGCTTCCAGACCCTTTGAGTACGTTTTGGACATTTTGGGACCCTCAAAGGAGCTTCAAAAGTTTGAAGAAGTTTGGAGCAACTTTGGGAAAAAGCAACATAAGTGGACCGACTCGACCTGGCCAGCCAAGCTGGCAACGCTCAACCGCGAGCCAGCCAGCCGTAAAGGTGTGTCCCGCTAAAATGCTCCGAGCGTCCGACTTCCAGAGTTTGACTGGCAGCACGTCGAAACCCAAGCAGGAAAACCCTCACAGACTCCAACCTGGTGAAGAGCATCAACGGACATACGTAGAGGAAATGACCGGGACCAACCGCAAGAGTCAAGCCGCCCACCTTCAACCACGAGTCGGTCTGGATCTCTGGTTTGTCCCGCTGAAAAGCTTCGGAGGTCGGACTTCCACAAGTTTGACCCTGAGCTTGTTGCAAGGCAAACAGGCGAACCTCCACTGAATCCAGACTGGCTGAGAGCTTCGAGGGTCCCTGGGAATAAAATGTTTCTCGGTTAGAAGGTAAAAACTTTGACCGAGACCCACTGCGAGGGGTAGCTGCGCACAGCTCGATCGCGGTCGGTCTGAAACTTTGACTTTGTTCCGGTCTAGCGCAACCAGATGTCCCAATAGATGCTATAGGTTTCTATGTGCTACATAGTGGTAAATCTTTAGAAAATCATGTCTCCGGCTCCATACATTGGGTTTATTTTCTTTTTGGTGTCATTCGTTTTAAAGATCTACATATTTCCTATTTTTATAAATTGGTGTTGGATTTTTATTATGTGTTGTGTATTATTTATTGACTGAATTGGTGTTTTTAAATGCGTTACATACCCGTTTTTGAAGCTAAGCCTGCCTGCTCGCAGCCAAGCTACCAAGGGTTGAGCATGGGAATAATTTTCTAAAGACCTTTTCTAAGCCCTATATTGTGTTAGTGGTATTATTGCCAATGGTAGATGTATATTTACCACTACTAATAACCCACTTTCCAATATTTACCATCAAGCACCCAGCCAATCCTAACAAAAATAGAACCAACACATATGAAAGTATGATCATAAAGCTAATGCTTAGACACTCATTTTAGACAGGTACAATACCAAAAGAATGGTGTCAAATAAACTTAACCTTCTCTACCACACATTAGATGTAGATGTCTAATTAAAACACCTGGTGCTTAGGAAATCCATGAAGAACCCATATGGACTAAAGGGCACTGCCAGAATCGTGGAAAATTGAAATGTACATTTTCCATAGATGCATACAATAGTTGGCACAATCATGACAAAAGAACGGACTTAAACCTATGCACCTTGAAAGAAAAGTTCTCCAAGCCCTTCAAACATTCATGAATGTTAATTCACGAAACACCCAGGGGTAGTGGAAGTGACTTCACACACCCTTTCATTAGAATGACATCACAGGAAGTCACATCACAGTGGCATGGGTGGCATAGACAAAATGTTGATACTTGATACTATTATATTGTGTCAGGTGTTTATAATACAGTGAGGCCCCCTGCCTCATCTCTTTCTCTAGAAAATCGATAAATCATGTGCATGGCCAGGACGCGCAGCGGACGAGCGCAGCGGGTGTGCCGTCTGCGCGCCGAAGGCGCGTCAAAGGCAAGCCCGTCTGCACCCGTCCGCGCCAGACCGGCGACCGGGGCCAGACATGCTGCCAGTCGTCTACCAAAAACAATATACACCAGTCTTAGTCTTAACCCTCAGCCAAAAATCTGCCCTCTCATTACTTCCGGTGAACCGAAAAATCCATCCCAAACAGGTAACAAAATCAAAACGACTGATGTCACGGACTTGGACCATGGGAGTAACCCTACAAAACAACTTAAATCCAAGACCCGGCAAAATCATATAGTATGTGCCCTTATAAATGTCAGGTCCCTTGCCAAACACGCGACACAGGTATATGACCTGCTCGTTGATAACCTCTTTGATTGTTTGTTTATTACGGAAACATGGTTGTCCGAGAGTTCTAACCCAGATTTAGCACAAGCACTCCCACTGGGTTACACTATATCCAGACTAGACAGAATAGGAAAAATAGAGTGGGGGATAGCGATCATCTACAAAGAACATCTAAAATGTACCATATTACCTGCTTCTGAACTGAAGGACGCAGAAAGCCTCTGATTCAATATCAAAATAAATAATCAAAACACCTTCGCGGGAGTACTGGTGTACAGACCCCCTGGCCCTTTGGGCCATTTCTTAGACACTCTTGGTGACTTTCTAAGTCCCATGGTGATACGCTATGCCAATTTTACTGTTCTAGGTAATTTCAACCTGCACCTAGAAATGGAAAATTGCCCAAACACAAGAAATTTCAGGGAAATTACTAACTCCCTTGGTTTAAAAACTCACAATAAAGGTCCCACTCACCAAGTTTGGCATACCATGGACGGGATATGCTCCAATGCTACTAACATTGTAACACCTCCCTCGTCCACCCTTGTCTGGACTGACCACAAACTGGTGCCTTTTAATATATACTATGAAAACGGACCTATAATAGGGCATGATATCACCACCCTGCCTGTCCGCAACTGGAAAAATCTGCTATCTAGCCCCAACCTACTACATTTAGCGGAATCCACTAAACTCACCCTTACTAATGATCCAGATACAGACAATAATCTGTTTAATTCATGGATGCTATCGTTAGCTAACACGCTAGCACCATGGAAGAAGGGCAAGAACACTAAACGTAAGTCAGCTCCCTGGTTCACACCCCAATTAAAAACCATGAAAGATAAATGTAGGACCCTAGAGAAAATATGGAGAAAGCACTACAAAACAGAAGATTTGAAATCCTTTAGAGTAGGATTAAACTCCTACCATCTACTAATAAAGGCGGAAAAAAAGAAGTACTATACGCACCTTATTGAAAAGACAGATGACAACCAAAAGTCTATTTTTAAAATAGGTTAATCTTTCACCCATCCAGCCAGCTTAGACTCTGAAATACCCCCCTCACAAGAACTTTGTAATGATATCGAAGAGTACTTCGAAAACAAAATCAGCGAGCTAAAAAACTATTTCTCTGATTGTATAGCCCAAGACCCCCCAGCCCAAACCCCAGTTCCTAGAATAGAACCCAAATG
This sequence comes from Lissotriton vulgaris, assembly GCF_964263255.1. Taxonomy (NCBI): domain Eukaryota; kingdom Metazoa; phylum Chordata; class Amphibia; order Caudata; family Salamandridae; genus Lissotriton; species Lissotriton vulgaris. The sequence continues at coordinate 131,021,375 of NC_141696.1, read as the reverse complement.
TTTTAAAAAAATTAGTTTAGACGAATCTAAGAAGGCTATTCTTTCATGTAAATCAGGGTCCCCTTTCGATCCCTGCCCGCCAAAGATTCTCCACGCGCTAATCGAGACTGTGAACCCGATCATAAATCAAATTATCAACTCTACCTTTGAAACAGCAAAAATCCCTGATCTGTGGAAAATAGCCGCAGTCAAACCGCTCCAAAAAAAAGAAACTATGTGACCCCACCATACTTTCCAATCTTAGACCCATATCCCTTCTCCCATGTCTAAGTAAAATAGCGGAAAAATTGGTGAACACTCAGTTGCACGAGTTCTTGGCAAACTCCAGTTGCCTTCACCCCAAGCAATCAGGTTTCAGAGCAGGGCATTCAACAGAATCAGCACTGCTCCACACCACAGACACCCTGAAATGGGCACTAGATCAAGGCAAGGAGGCGGTGCTGATTCTGTTGGACCTCTCTGCGGCCTTTTATACGGTCTCCCAGAACATTTTGATAAACAGACTGAAGCATATTGGTTTAAACGACAAAGCCCACGAATGGTTAACCGCTTTTCTCAGAAACAGGAACCAGGTTGTCACTTTAGGTAGATATAAGTCCACAGGAAAACAACTGTCAGGCGTCCCACAGGGATCTTCCCTGAGTGCGACCCTTTTTAGCTTATACATGTCCCCTCTGCTCACACTGATTGATTCCTTCGATATTGAAGCAATCAGCTACGCAGACGACACCCAATTGATTCTGACCCTGGATAAAAACTCCACCGCGGCAGAAGAAAGATTTCATCACTGCCTCACCTCAGTCATGAAATGGATGGAGTCAAACCATCTCAGGTGTAACAGCTCCAAGACAGAGATTATGCTGTTTGGGAAAGCTAACAACTTTAACCCAACCCTATGGTGGCCCATTAACTCAGATCCACCGCCCGCCACAGTAGACACAGCCAAAAACGTAGCTTTTAAATTCGACCCCTCGCTGTCCTTTCACAAACAGGCCCTCACAGTTGCAGGTACTTGTTTTCAAATAATAAGAATGTTGAGGAAATTCTTTGATCTGCTTCCCCTGCACGCCAGAAAAACTGTTACAGTGGCCCTAATTTTGTCTCGCCTCGATTATGGCAATGGACTATATGCTGGAACAAAAAAAATAGTGACAAAACGACTACAAGTAATCCAAAATGCCGCTGCCAGGCTGGTACTGGGACTCCCCAAACCTTCATCTTCGACCGATGCCCTAAAAACCCTCCACTGGCTACCAATCCATAAAAGGATCTTGTTTAAGATCCTAACCATCCCCTATAAAGACACCATTGGAAGTGGGCCAATATATCTGAGAAATCATCTTAGACCCTACAAAACCAAACGAACCCTGCGGTCCTCCAACCAGAATTTGCTTGCCAGTCCCCAAAATGAAAACCCGAGGGGGGAAAACCATGGCCACACTGGGCGCAAAAGCTTGGAATCTCCTGCCCACCCAACTAAGACACACCAACAACGAGTCCATGTTTAGGAAGTTATTAAAATCTTGGATATTTAGCACTTCAGACCAGGAAATCCTAGCACTCATTTAATCCCTTTGCAACCATCCTTCTCTGTACTTTTCCCCTCCTGTCTTTCCCCTCAGTCTTCTGCCATCTAGCGCCAAGATGCTCCTTGGAGTGAACGCTGCGCTCTATAAAAACCAGTTTAATTCATAGAGCACAGATCCTTCTGTAACTTTTTTTTTCTGTCCTTCAAAATTGTTTTGTAAAATATTATCACAAAAAACATTAAAAAATGTCCGCCTGTGTACCTTGACATACGTTGATATGTGGCCACTTCAATGATTTTTATAGGACTTTATTATAAAAAAACAAATTAAAATACACATCTGCCTGTAGACATATGTCCAGGCTTAGACAGCCATTTTCAAATTGCTTTTGTGACAATGTTTAAAAAAACTATTTCTAAAAAACACATGCAATGGTAAAAACAAAGGATCAGCAGTTAAAGAGAGACCGATTGGCCTTATCAATGCTTGTTGATTTTTGAAGAGGACATAAGAAGAAGCCAGGGCTATAAATTGTTTCTGCGTGGCCATCCAAATGAAAAATTTACGTTCAGTAGAAAGCACTGGTATTTTAGAATAAGATTGGTAGGGGTCACCACTGCAGTATATATCTGAGCAGGCAGAGGTCTGAAATAAGGGAGCTTGTTAGTCTGCCAACATGATAACGTTTTAATTCATCGGCATGTGTATCACAAGCACTTAAGAATGTTTTTTTTCCCAAAATAAATGCATTCTGAAATGTGATGCACATAGCAATTAATTACTTTGTCCTAGCAAGAGTGTCTGTATCAACATAAACTAAATGGGGCTCATTAGAGCCCTGCTTTGCATCTGTCGCTGGCACTGCCACTGTGATGGAGGTGGACAGGGGTCACAAGAACAGTGCCAGGGGTAGCAAGAGGCAGGCCAGGGGTTACAGATGTGACTGCTGGTGATCCCTAAAATGACGTCCATGAAGTAAGGCCCATCCATTGAGTATTGTTATTGTTAATTGATATTTTTATAGCACTAAATCACCATCAGGTCTCTTAGCGCTTAGGAGGGAGTGGGCGTGGCTGCTAGATAACAACAGGAGTCGAGCATGAAACATAATTAAACTGTGCTTAGGGCCTCCCTGAACAGGATCGTTTTGAGCTGTTTCCTGAACCGGAGTAGAGTGGATTCCTTTCGGAGTTGCTCAAGTAGCTGGTTCAAGAGCTGGGGGACTAGGACAGAGAAGGTTCTGCCATCTTTTGATGCAGTATTATACCATGGAAAGGACAGACGACAGGCCTCGGAAGACCTCAGTGTGCGGCCAGGAACATGGGCCTCAAGGCGTTCTTTTATATAAGTTGGGGCTTGGCCATGGATCGCTTTTTGGGTGATACAGAGGGCCTTGAACTTTGCTCTCTGCATAATAGGGAGCCAGTGCATCTTACGCAACAGAGGAGTGGCCTGAGACCTTCTAGGGAGCCTGAAGATCAGCCTGGCTGCATCATTCAGCACCACCAGCAGTCTGTCAGCCAGTTTCTGTGGGAGGCCAATGTATGAGGCGTTACCGTAGTCCAACCTCGAGACAATAGAGGCCGAAACTATCATCGGGAGTGAAGTAGTGGTGAGAAGGGGGACAAGTTTATGCAGCTGCCTTATCAGGCCGGTGCAAGTACCGATCACAGAAGAAACTTGGTTGGCCATAGAGAGCTCGGAATCTACTTTTATACCAGGACTCTTCATAACCGGCATGGGTCGGGGGTGGGGCCTAGCTCTTCGGGCCAGAGATGGTCATTCCAAGGGGAGTTTTTTGTGGGGGTAACAAGGACCTCTGTCTTGTCCGGATTGATTTTCAGTGAGTTTGCTGTCATCCAGCTCACTGCAAATCTGAGGACATTTTGTGCATGGTCCTGAGCATGAGGGGTGTTATCGAAACTGAGGAGGAGTTGGGTGTTATCCGCGTAGTTGAAGATTCTACAGTCCATGTTGGCTAAAGCTGCTACCAGTGGTTGCAGATAGACATTAAAAAGGAGTGGGGACAGGGCCGACCCTTGAGGGACTTCACAACTAAACATACCCTTGTCTGATACCAGCTCACCCAACTGAATTCTTTGGGACCGACCTGATAGAAAGAATTCAAGCCATTGGTGTGCCAAACCGTGGATGCCCAGGGTGGTGAGTCTGTCCAGTTATTGAGCATGGCTGACAGTGCCGAATGCTGCTCATAAGTCTAATTAAATCAGGGCACTGGGTCTTTTATTGTCAGCCATAACTCTGAGCTCGTCAAGTACTGACAACATGACCAGCTCAGTACTGTGGTGTGCCCTAAAACCTGCCTGGTGCCCTTGGAGTAGTTGGTGGCCCTCCAGGAAGGATGAAAGTGTTTTAAGGACATGTTGTTCTAGGACCTTCACCAAGAATGGTAACTGGGAAATAGACCAGTAGTTCTTGGGATTGGCCGCGTCTGCCCCCGACTTCTTCAGAAGGGGTATGACTCTAGCTTCCTTTAGGTTAGATGGAAGATACCCGGTCTCCAGAGAGTGGTTTAGCATGGTGATGGTCTGTCTTTCTAAACCAGAAAGGGCCATTCGGAAGAATCTGGGGGTGCAGGGATCTGCAGGGGATCCGGATGTATTCCCATTCATAAGTAATGTAAGGGAGGCAGGGTCCAGTTTGGGGAAGGTGGTAAGCAATTGACCTGGGGGGGGGTTCCTGAGGCAGAAGTGGGGGTCTATAATTGATAGAGGTATTGTCTATGTCAGAGCTGCTTGTAGTTAGGGAAGGAAGGGTAATAGGTGAATGTGAGTTTAAGTATGGGGCTCATTAGGAAATTAAGGGATGTCCTGACAGCTGTGCCTGGCATGCTACGAACTTCGACACTGGTTTTTCCAGTTCTTTCAGAGGTAAGTGTCATCAGGAAATCACATTGCTGAAGCATAGCTTTTTGACTTCCAGTACATGCATATCCCTGTCTCTCCACTAATGCCAGGTTCACAATAACATTTAGCCAGTTTCTCTGTTCCTTCCTTCCAGGGCCTTTGAAGACCAGTTTAGAAAGTTTTCTGGAAAGGGGCGACCACTCGGTCCCCCCGAACGTATGGTTGGGTGCCCCGATCCCCCCGGGAAACCATTTTGGGCGGGAGGCGTGGCTCGGCTGGTATGCCCGAAGTGGCGTAGCCGGGGCGCAACCTTTCCCGCCCAGGAGGGGTTGTCCTAGACACCCGCACAGAAGACCACACCCAGTAGGCGTACCGGAGGAGGGTCCCCGCCCTCCCGCAGATGAATAAATAGAGTGGGAATCCGAAGAAGCGTCCTCTTGTTCCTGTGCTCTGAAGGCTGCACCAACTCGTTGCTCGTGAGCCCTCGACGGAACAAGCGGCAATTTTGAGAACTTGTAATCTTGTTGTTTCTCTTTCAGTTCCTTGGAGTACGGAAGATCCAGTCCTCGTTGATCAACCAAAGCTATGGCCGGCAAGAAAGCAGGAAAGAGCTCCGAGTTGGAGAAGGTACTGCGCACCTTGTCGAATCGAATGGCGATTATGGACCGAAAACGCGGTAAAGTTGACTCGATCGGTCGAGGTTTGGTCGATGTTAAAAAACAGTTAGCGGCCCAGAACAGCGCAGGCCGTCCTAAGAAGGTAATAGGCCCGCCTTCGAATGGCGATTATGGACCGAAAACTCGGTAAAGTTGACTCGATCGGTCGAGGTTTGGCCGATGTTAAAAAACAGTTAGCGGCCCAGAACAGCGCAGGCCGTCCTAAGAAGGTAATAGGCCCGGCCTTGCCGGGAGTCTTCCCTGAGGGTAGGGGGAAGCGTGTTAAGAAGAGGGCGGTTTCTGGGGAAGTTCCGGTTCCTGAGGTATCCCCAATCGCCCCCATCACACCGGCGGGTAGCCCGGTACCAAACCCAGATATAGGTTTACCAATCCCGGTTGTAATCACGCCTGTTAACGATGAGGAGATGCCTCCCGAATTGGCCATCCAGTTAGCGGCAGTGTTGCCATGGCTCAAGAAGAAAGCGGGGGGGGCAGTGGCCACGGGGGACCCGGCCGAGGAGGCTAGACTAATAATCGAGCAGTTACGGCAGTCGAGAGAGGCCGCAACGGCGAATGTTCCTCTTGTTCCCCCACAGGTGGCGACGGGAGGACCTGCGGTTAGCCGGGAAAAGGCGGCAGACACGACGGCCGAACCTGGTAAGCACGCACTGCCAATGGCAGGGGAGGGTTCATTACCTTCAAGGCGTGAAAGGGTGGCACAGCACATCCCTGCGGCCAAAAGAACTGATATGGGGGGAGAAATATGTGAATATGTTTTCATTGTTGACTGACCATCGCGAGATGGAATATGCAAAATCCCAGAAAGATTTATGGCACCCCATTGTATGGCGGGCCAAGATGGCGGAATTTAGGGTCGATGAGACGGTAGCGAATTGGGTAAAGGCCTTTTCGATATTTACGGCAGTCATGGGGGAACGAAAGCCTGAAATCATGACCGAGCTGACCTGTTATCAGAACAGGATTATGGATTTTTATACCATGTATGAGGGGGACGAGTGGAAAGGTTACGATATGAAATTTCGAAAAGCGAAAGAGTTTGATGCTACTCTGACCTGGGATTGCCTCGACTCGGTGTCATGGCACAACCAGCTCTTGCCTGGGGCGGCAGGTACGTCCTCGCCGGGCGGGAGCGTGTCGGGGTCAGCTCGCCAAAAGCCCGCGGTGCCCTTTCGAGCGGGCGCCGGTGGGGACTATCAGCCCAAGACCGGCGGGAATGGCGGCAAGAGGGGGGTTTGTTGGGGCTTCAATAGAGGCAACTGTAGCAGGCCCCAGGGAACATGTAGGTTCAGGCATGTGTGTGCGGGCTGTGGGAACTCCTCACACCCGGAGAACAGCTGTAGATCTAAAAACAGCGGATCGGGAGGGAAAGGGGGGCCTAAGCAAGAGTGAGGTGATACTTTGTAACCGATTGCCCACACCTGTCGATATCATGGCTCTGACTCCTTGGCTGAACAAATACCCTGATCACGAATCCGCCGGGGTGTTGAGGACTGGATTCCTATATGGCTTCAACATCCCGGCGGGGGATTTTCGGGGGGACTCCTTTTGTAAAAATCAGTTATCTGTCCAACACAACCCAAGCGTAGCTGCAAAGAAAATTTCCAAAGAAGTCAACTTGGGGCGGGTGGCGGGGCCTATTCATCGCCCGCCGGTGGCGGATTTCGTGTGTTCCCCGTTAGGGGTGGTCCCGAAGAAGGACCCTGGGGAGTTTAGACTCATTCCCAACTTGTCTGCCCCAAGGGGTTCTTCGGTGAACGAAGCCATTGACCCAGAAATTTGTTCGGTGCGGTACGCATCGTTCGATGAGGCCGTGGCCATGTTAAATCACCTGGGCCCCGGAGCGCTGATGGCGAAATCGGACATCGAATCAGCATTCCGGTTGCTCCCGGTACACCCGCAAGATCAGCGCTTGCTAGGTTTTGCATTCCAGGGGAGTTATTACGTGGATAAATGCATGCCTATGGATTGCTCCATTTCTTGTGCCTATTTTGAAATGTTCAGCTGTTTTTTAGAATGGGCATTCACCGAGGCCACGGGGCATAGGCATGTTATGCACTATCTGGATGATTTCCTGTTTTTGGGAGCAGCCGGCAATACGAAATGTGCGCAGGCGCTACGGGACTTCTGCATCCTCATGCGGGAATTCGGAGTCCCACTGGCAACAGGTAAGACGGTCGGACCATCTACTTCACTGGAGTTTCTGGGAATTGAGCTTGATTCTGTGGAAGGATGTTTCCGTTTACCGAGGGAAAAGGTGGCCAAGTTTAGGGCTTCCTTGACACAATGCCTGGGCAAGGAGAAAGTGACCCTGCACCAGTTACAACAAACAGTGGGTCAGCTTAACTTTGCCTTGAGGGTGATACCAATGGCCCGCCCCTTCTCACGCTCTATTGCACAAGCTATGGCTGGTCTCAAGGAGGGACACCACCGTACAAGACTGTCGGCAGAGGTTCGCCAGGATATGCACATTTGGTTGGCATTTCTGGCGGACTTCAACGGTCGAGTCGTGTGGAACAAGCCACCAGCATCTTCGGATGAACTAGTTTTGTGGACTGACTCAGCTGGGAACGTGGAATTTGGCGCCATTTTTGGTAACCGATGGTCGGCGCAAGTATGGCCGACGTGGTGGCACTCCAGCGGTCTGACAGGTAACATTGGGTTCTTGGAGCTATTCCCCATTTGGGTTGCACTGATGGCATGGCCAGATGACTTCAGGGACCACTCGGTGGTGTTTTGGTCTGATAATATGACTGTGGTTGAGTGCATTAACCAGCAGGCAGCCCGTTGCAAGTGGATCTTGAGATTATTGAAAGAAATCGTATTACGTTGTATGAGATTGAATGTACAGTTCAGGGCAAAACATGTGCCAGGCGTACTGAATTATGCAGCTGATGCACTCTCTCGTTCACACATGCAGGCTTTCAGGGGCTATTTACCCACAGCGGACCTAGTGGCGGCACCGTTCCCCGAAGCACTATGGCTAATCGGTGCCCCGGATTACAAGACCTCGTGGCAGCCAGCTTAGCGCCCAGAACAAGGAAGGCATACGAAGGAGCGTTTCGTTCCTACTGCACATTTTTGGGCCCATCAGGGAAACAGAGCTGGGGTCAGGAGGACTCCTTTCTGGGGTTCCTGGTTGCGCTGCACAGAGGAGGCCGATCAGCGGCAACGGCCAATAGACATAGGGCGGCCATTTCGTTCATGGCACAGGTGCATGGCATAAGAGACCCGACGGATTCCTTTTTGGTTAAGAAGGCACTCCGCGGCTGGCAACGCCTCGAGGGTCGCAAGCAGGATACGAGGCGCCCGATTGGTTTAGATAGGTTGTCTCTACTTTTAGCAAAGCTGGATGAGATGTGCTCCTCCCTTTACGAAGCAGTTCTGTTCCGGGCAGCATTCGCCTTGGCATTCCATGGGGCTATGCGGGTGAGCGAACTGGCTGCAAGGAACAAGAAGGATATAGAGGGAGGGCTGGGCAGGGATCACGTCCAAATAAGGGGTGATTCAATGGTTATCTTGATAGCCAGGTCCAAGACTGACCAGGGAGCCATGGGTGATAGTGTTATCGTGCAGCGCGCACAAGGGTCCCCCACTTGTCCGATAAAATGCGTAGAGGAATACTTGGCACTGAGGACGGCTACATGGGGGGGAGCTTGCTGAGGCACGAGGATGGCACCCCACTGACGAGATTTCAGTTTCAGAGGGTGTTAGCATTGTCAATCGCTGCCGCGGGCATGGACCCGTGCGATTTTGGGACCCACTCATTTAGGATAGGGGCTGCTACTGAGGCTACAGCCCGGGGTCAGAGTGCGGAGGAAGTGAAACAGCTGGGCCGTTGGTCCTCGAATTGCTTCAAAAGGTATGTGCGATTGCACATGTTGTAAAGATCAATTGACATGCACTCACGCTTCTTGTCTTTTGTTTGAATTACAGTTTCGCGAGCCTGTCACGCGGGGCGGAATTGGAAGTCGACCCAGCAGCAGGAGACCAGCGGTCGAGGATCACCGACTGGAGAAAGAGTGGTATGGGTCGTGGGCCACTCATATGTGAGGCGCGCCGGAGACGTATTCAAGGCAGGTGACGCGACTCACGCATCTGGGGAATACGGGGACAGAGTGACCTTCCATGGGAAGGGCGGGCTCTGTTTTGACCAATTTCAAACGTTCTTTGAGGGTCTTTTAGGGCGGCAAAGGTCACCACCATCTGTAGTCATAGTACACCTGGGAGGCAATGACTTAGTGAAGCTGGGAAGACGGGTGTTATTAGAACACATCCTGTCGGCAGTTAGCTGATTGGCTAAGAAACTCCCGGGGTGCACAATTGCCTGGTCCCACATGATCCCCAGGAAGAGGTGGCGGGGGGGCATTTCAGTGTCAGCGTTGAACCACTCTGTGAAAAGGGTTAACAATAAAATAGGGAAATTGTTTCGCTCAGCGCAGTTGCATAGCATTCCTCACGGGTGTATTCGGGGTGATCACATGTATCTGAATGATGGGGTTCACCTGTCCAGGGAGGGAAATGATTTATTCATAGGAGACTTCGTAGCATGGCTAAGGTGTTTGAGGAAGCATGACCTTTAGGAGGATTGGGGGGCCGGATAGTCGGTCAACTATCCGGCCTGTGGCGGTAAGGTCATGATCGGTGAGCAGTAATTTCAAGGTCCCTAGAGGGGGGCGCCAGCCAGATTGGATGGGAGCGCCCGGGGGGAGGCGGCCATTGGCCCCTTCCACGGGGAGGCGGCACCCACTAAGGATGGGTCGCCTAGGGGGAGACGGCCATAGGCCCCTCCTAGGGGGGAGGCAGCTAGATGCCCCTCCTACGAATTTCCCAGGGGCCGGATATCCGCGACGGCGGATAGAGAGTGTGGGATGGGGGGGAGTCCATGCTGTCCTTCCTACAGATACCTCACACGGGAACTCGGACGACCTTTAAGATGGCGTCGAGTGAAAAGGGGGCCCCCACGACAAGGGAAGTTACAGGTGGCAATGAGGGTAAAGACCTCTGCGCATGCGCCACTCACACCGTGAGGGCGGGATTTTGGTAGTAGGGATCTGACACCGGTTAAGACCTTGCCGTTGGCCCTTAATGCTAGGATGTACAATTTTAATTTAGAATGTATGCATTTTTCAGGATGCTAGACTCGGCTAGGAAACCTTTGTATTAGAGATCTGTTAAGGTTAGCCAAAGAACATGTCTTCATCGAAATGTAATAAATGTAAAATTGTACATAATTCATGAAACTTTTATTTAATGTTTTAAATTTTTGTTTCATATTTTAATAAATACGGCCGGGGGGGTAACTCCCCCCCGCCTTCCAAAAGTTCAAACCTGTGTCTGTCTACTCCCATTGGGAATTGGTGTTGAGAGGGGGTGGCGGGCATCCCGGCCATATAAGCATCTGCTTCAAATCACAATGTTCTTGAAAAGATTCCGGAGCTTTTGAAGATATTGCCTGGTTGCACATTGAAGATTTGGCATTTAATTTAATGTAGTACTGCATAAATGTGGCATTTAATTACAAAGAGCCATCCGGGATTCTAGCTAAAAATATATTGTTATCCACTAACCAAAGAGAAGAGATGCGCTTAAACTTGGGAAGGGGCTATGGTTGCAAACTGTGAAACTTTGAGAAAGATGACAATCAGGATCTTTGCAAAACTTTACTGTTGGACATGACTTCACACCCCGTTATACTTGAATAAGAAAAAGTAAACAAAGTAGGTAGACAAACAAAAATGGGAAAAATTAATCATTCATTTCTGAAATTTTGATGCCTTTTTTGCAAATTCGATTGAGCCTCAATCCTCGAGTGAGCATTCTAGACTCAAAGGCTACATACTCAGCTCTCCTACAGTATACCGCCAGCAAACATGGGCGTTCTTTCACCAACATGCCCGGGTATTAGAAATCTCATCTACACACTTTGCTCCTGATCACTGGAATGACCATTCAGCCCCTCAATAGACTCCAGTTTGCTAGTGAGGGGTTAGAGTCAAACCAGGAAGTGGTCAATACAGAAATATTCAATTCAATTCAGGTCATTTGCAAAGCGCACAACTACCTCAGTCGAAGTGTACCGGGCACTAGTGACCAGTCCGAAAGAAAGAGAGGAGGTGAACAAATGACTTGGCCATCAGATCCGTATTAAACAAGAATGCTTTGAAATGCTTCTGAAAGCAGGTTCTGAGGGGATGCAGCGGAGACTGAGTGTATTTTATACTTTCAGTTCCTAACTCATGAAAGGGATAGCAACAGCAGCACCAAGAGGCAAGCCAGGGTTAGCATTTGCTACTCCTGGCTTCCCCAAATAGGCTTCCAGGTCTCTAGTAACCAAGAGGATGTGACACTGTCTTCACTAGATCATAGCGGATTATGGCAGAACAGCACCATGTGAACTTGACTTCAATACCAAAACACTTGATGACAATATCTAAATAATGGCTCTTTAAACATACCATTGTAGGCTTGTCTGAACACTGAAGGCAACAAAAGGCAACTCATTATAAACAGTTTATCCATCTGGATATTTAAATATGCCTTAGTTCTCTGCGTTTATGGGCCTTTCTGGCACTTACTGTGTTGGCTGCTTTTTGTGCTTAATTTGCAGGGTACATGCTGAGGCAGCACTGATTGTGTTTGTAAAACAAAACAACCAATTCAACTGTGTTAAACCAGCCAGTGTCAGCACAGCTACATTCCACCAGCGAATCAGAACAACATGTGAATGATGCAACATTTTTTTTTCACATCAGTATATATAGCATCTGGCATCACACAATGGATTTAATGAAACAAACCTTTTTGAAAATGGGGTGCAATTGATCAGATACACAAGTTTCTTTGACCTTAGGAAGGGCAGCTGAGAAAAGATCATTGTGTGGCTTCTAATTTTTACGAATAATTATGACTTTGTCATATTCAAATTATGAGGCATGGGATGAAAAATGTGGTTGTTTCATCACCTGCCTAATAAGTTTCATATTATTTAGTATGTTTGCAGTTTTATATGGCACTCTCGTGTCATAAGGACATCAGGAAACTTCACACAAGAGCAAGAATAAGAATATGGACAACAATTTATATAAAACTAGCAGATAAACAACAAAGAAAACCCATAAACCAGGCAGTTCAAATCAGGGGAGAAAGACCAGGCAGATTAAATCTGGAAGATAGCATAAGTCAAAGAGGGGATGCAGAGAAGTGATCACAGCTTCATTCAAAGTGTCTCTCAAATAGGAGGATTTTGAGATTCTCATAAAACATGGAAAGACTTGAGGTTGTGCGAAGATCTCGTTAGAGGGAGTTCTAAATACTTCTTGTAAAGCCAGAGAATGCTTGTTTCATAAATCGTTCTTCCCTGAAGGTTGGCAGCTCTAGAATTTCTCAATCCTCACTTAGCACAAGAGATGTTCAGTTTTTCAACCAGGTTTGAAGGCGTGATGTTGTGGAGGGCTTTGTGGGTGATGTATGCAACCTTAAATTTGGTTCTTCCCTCAATAGTAAGTGAATCTAGAAGATTGGGAGAAATGTGATCATATTTTTTATCACAAGTCACAAAGAGGGCAGCTGCATGAATCACTGCTCTCAGGGGTGCCAGATGTGAGGCCAGAAAGAAGAGTTCCTATAGCCCAGTCTGAACAGTTCCGATGCCTGGACTAGAGTTTTCAGGTCCTGCTGACGAACTAACTGCCTGATGTTCCACAGCAGCCTAAGATGATCAAGGGCGCTCTTGGCCAAGGTTGAAATTTGGATCTGAAGGTTAAAGCAATTGTGAAGGATAAATCCCAATGATTCTGCTTTCCCATAGGGTGGTTTACATTTCAGCAGAGAGAAGTTGACCACAACAAAAATGTTTGTAGCTCAAAATAACCAAAAGGTATTAAAATAGATGCACACAGGGTGCAACAATGTGCTTGGCTCTTTGCAGCTTCTCAATGGTTCAGCTGTTGTTGACTGTATTTAGGTGTCGATGTGACAATTTTCCAAAATGCTAACATCTTCTGTTGATGGGTCAAGAATAGGGTTTTTATCTTTGTTAGGAAATAACATTAAATACTTGCATACTTGAAAGGAGGATGCCTTCCTTTTCAGGAACAGGTTTTTTTCCCTATTCAGTTAAAATAAATGTTATATCACAAACACTTTTCTGATTGTCAGAGTTATTTTAAAAGAAGGTACGAGGACTGCTAGACCTATCAGCCTTAGGGTAGTCTTTCCCCAAAGTATTTCCCTACTTACCTCCGAGTTCTGCTGAAATTCATTTTGATGGCCTTAGGACTATGTGCACTTTACCTTTGCCAACCAGTGCTAAAGTGCTTGTGCTTCCTCTCCTAAACAGGATTTGATTTGCATATACCTAATTGCCATATTTAATTTACTTATAAGTCCCTTGTAGGGTGATATACCATATACTCAGGGCCTACAAAAGGAATGCTACCAGTGGGCCTGCAGCACTTATTGTGCCACCACTTAATTAGCACTCTAAAATATGTCCTAGGCCTGCCATAGCAGCCTAATTGCAGTGTTAAGCTGCCATGTTGACCTGGCATTTCACCTGCGTGCCAATCCCTAACTCCCCTTTTACCACATATAAGTCACCCCAAAGTAAGGCCCTAGGTAGCCCACAGGGCAGGGTGCTGTGTAACTAAAAGGTTGGACAAGTACTTTAAAGTTTCACATGTCCTGGTAGTGAAAAACTCTCAAATTAGTGTTTCACTGCTGTGAGGACTACCCCTACCATAGCGTAACATTGAGGATTCCTTATTACATTTCATATGCTTAAATGTCTAATTGGGAGCAGGTAGATATGTAATGTTTTGTACCTATGCAATTGTAATGATGAACCCTCTTTAATGGTAAAGTCAGATTTTTCATTATCATTTTGAAAAATCCACTTTTAAAAAGTTGTCGGATATGTGTGCCTACAAGGGATTTGATAAACTACAAATTCATATTAGTTTCTGCAATCAATGTTACTAGGCTCTGTCCAGTAGCTTACAATTCAATTTTTCCAGATATAGTTTCAAATATTTCCATATGAACAAATCTTCAAACAAATTCTTAAGCACGGGTATATATACTACAAAAATTTGATTTATATTAGCAAAACAATTTGCAGAGGGTTCAGAAATAAGTATAAAAAATATTTTATAAAAAGCACAATGTAACCAGAAGTTTACAATGATTCAATATTACAAACACATCTTTGTTACAACTGTAAACACCTTTTCAAAGACAGTCAAAGGAAAATGTGACCGACTAAACAGACAGCATGTCCTTCAATCCTATAATGCAAGAAATAGGTGTGAAAGTCGACGTTTCGGTCTAATATTGCAGCACAAGTTGCTTTCAAAATGAGCACTTTCCAACCACTAGCCTGGCGGTCTTATCATAATGCAGTGGTCGTACCACCAACTGCTTGTCAGACAGTCTCCTGACTGCTGTGATAGTGGTCGGCAGCCCGACTGACCACTATCATAATAGGCCCTTAGACAAAATTTGGCCAAACACTGCTCCAAAAACCAGGAGTAGACCGGGACCAACCTGCTCGCATATCCGCCCAAGGGGTATCACCGGTTGGATGGACAGCGTGGCTTCTCCTGCTATGTTCTTCTCTGTGGTACAAAAGGGGGTGGTGATGGACGGAGCATCTGAATCAATCAAACACTCACACCCAGTCAAAAGATCTGGGTTTAATCCATCCCCGTTCTTTAGCCCACTCTGCCACCCCAGTTCAGACATGGCTATATGCAAATCAGTCTGACCCTGTACCTCATGGGAACAGTCCAGCCCGAACTGCCAAGCCATGTCTTCCCTGGACCGGAAACAAGCTTCTGAGGACCGGTTTCTGGAATTCCAGCCGTCTTCAGCCCGGCTTGCTTGAATCCAGTGGCAAAGTGAGCAATGGACTCACGTCCGAGCATACCCTGCCACACTTATGGCGGCCAAAAGCGGTACAAAAGGGGGTGGTGATGGACGGGCTGGATTGTTCCCATGAGGCATGAGTTATTTCAAGCCAGCAGTTGTTTGAGAGGGAAGCAGGGGCAGAAGAGAACATAGAGTACATACATATTTGAAAAGCCCCTTGCGACACCAAACACTGTGTTTGGAGACCAAACTACAATCTTATTTTAGCTTGACCCACAGACCTGGGAATCCCAAAATTTCCTTTATTAGCCTTGACTACTAATAAATCCAGTAGCTTCGTATCTTTCCCCCTGGTGATGGGTGAGCCATATGAAATGCTTGACTGTAGCTTTGCTCTCATGACTTTTGAGAATATGTTCATAGGATTGGCAACTTAATGATTTTTGCAAACATTTAAAATCATGAAGTAAAGTCACAGCTTTTGCCCTTAGATCTTCGAAAGGGTTCTTAAAAGAAACTATATTATAAAACACAACCCCTAAATATCTATATGTTTTAACAAGTGCAATTGGCTCACCTTTGGCCCTCCATGAGTTAAACTTCAGTTTTGCTGGACCAATTTTCATAATTTTAGGTTTTTTAACATTCAGTTCAAGGCCATGCATTAGTATATAATTATCAAATGCATTTATCAGTCTTTGTAGGCCAATAGGGGTTTGGCTCAAAAGGATAGTATCATCTGCATATTAAAGATAACTAATTTGCACCTCACCCAATCTTGGAGAATGAGCGTTAACAGAGTCCAGACGCTGCAGAGATCCAGTAAAAATAAGTTAAAAAGGCAAGGAGCAAGAAAACAATCCAGCTTTAAGCCATTATATGTCCTACTTTTCTGCCACCATCACCCAGCCTGACCTGAACCCAGGTGTCCGGTTACAGAAGAATTATGGCCTTTATCAATTTCAGTGGAATGTCCCAGCCATCCAGTTTTTTCCATAGTAAATTTTGTGGGACAAAATCAAAAGCTGCCTTTAAGCCAATAAAGGTGATATACAAAAGTGAGGCAAAAACTTTAGCGTCAATATTGGTTAGTGAAATTAACCGTTAGTTAGCAGTGTTATCAACCCGATCGCTTTTTTAAATAGGGCTTTCATTGTTTATGACTGGGTACATTGTAGCTCACTCAATTATAAAACTTTTCCACCTTTGCTCTCCTTTGACCCATTGAGCATTTGAGTAGTTTCGAACAGCCTTTTTCACTCCGCTCTGATATTTTTCCCTCTCTTTAGCATGTGCTGCTCTCTCCCGAGCATTAAATACTTCATATTGTGTGGCTCCAGGAAGTGGTTTCATTTACAATTTTTACCTAAAATTTTCAACAACTCTCAGTCAAATGTACCATATTGTGGAATTTAAATGGACCATCATTTTATTTTAGTAATTTTGCATAGTTAACGAAGCCACAACAGTGTACGGAGTCCTACATTTGTTGACATGTAATGAGTGGGCGTACCGTCCGGTGGCTCTTCTTCACCTTCTGGAACTTTTACATCTCATCAAATCTCTAAGGGTTTTAAAACATTTAATTTTCCTACAATAATTCAGCAACAAATGTGTGGTCAAATTCAACTTTCAATGTTTTGACTCTGTTTTTAGTTCCGTTTACATAAATCTCTTTCTCCAATCCTGTTACAGCTTAATACTTCATGACTGGTTAACGAATCTCGGCACAGCAGTTTCACAACCACTGACCTATGTCATCACCAACCAACAGCAGTGCAACACTAACACCAATTGTCCAACCTCGGCACAACACACGTTAACACCTCTCTCACTCAGCGCAGTGGTTCACCTTCCTTCACAATTTCCTTGTACACAAATTCTGCAACACTACTGCAAGCACAATAAACACATAACTTTTATCTGTGCCACTAAAGATATTCAAAGAAGTTAATTCATACAACAAACAATAGGAATTAAGGTTTAACACCCTCCAACATGCCCACACAGACACTTGAATGAAATCTCGACAAGTGGAAAAACACTCTAACCGATGTAGCTTCTCTTTTGCCCAACAGGCTCCATGAACACCTCACAAATCTGCTCCTCAAATCTTAGCAGACAAATATCACCACAATTTCATTTCAAAATCTTTATTTCGATTTGGTAATCATAAAAGATATACAGAAATACATAAAGGATAACATTTATATGAACAGGATACATATCCGGGCCCATGTTCTCAAATTATCTTCAAATACATTTGCAGTTTAAAAAAGAATAAATAAATACATATTTTAGCCTAAAAATAATGCATAAAATAATGTTATCTAGCCATTACAAGAAAAATTTCATAAAACCTACCAATCCATATCATAATTAATGCCGTCACTAAGGACATTAAGACTGAGGACATTAAAACGTGAAGCCCAATCTCTTCCTTACAATAGCAACAAAGAGCAGGTACCTACTTACACTAAAGACAACCGATTGAGTAGTTTCTGCTCTTAAGATTCTTTCTGCTTCCCAAAAGTGCACAAACCCAAAGAGACGACAAACAGGTTTTATCCATTTTTTCCTTAGGTATAAATAGGCAGGGCAAAAAAATAGAATATGCGCTTCATCCTCTTTAGCGTTTGTAGAGCACAATTCGCATTTAGTTAGATCATCCTTTACTATGGTGCCCTTCTTACACAGCCATCTCGAGGTATTAGATTTAATATGTAAAATACCATAACGAAATTTTAAGTACAACGACTTCGCTAGAACTGGTAAGATCTCATCCATGAATGGTTCAAATCTACACTCCATCTTTACATTGAGAAACTTAAGAGAAAACGACCCCAAATCAGAAATATGTAACTTAGAGTTTCGGATGAAGTCCAAATATCTCTTCTTCAGTTGTTTTTTACAATTTAGTGTATGGGACTCTGGATCCGACCAGTAATGGCTTAGTCCTAATTTGACTAACCAATCCTCAATGTGATTCAGCCATACTAATTTAGTTACATTTTTTATTTTAATAATTTCCTTTAAAGCCTCTCTGTAATCCACTAATTCGCTAGTTGACCACACGCAAATCCAATACATTAATGGACGTATCGCCGCGTGGTCATCTATACGGCGGATATCCAGACCCAGCATCAGAGGAAAGAGCGGTGTACGTTGGGGGAGTGCTAGAATATTCCTAAGGAAGATATTCTCGTGTATTGCGAAGGCTTGGTTACCACAATGTCCCCATAATTCTGCTCCATATAATGAAGATGCCTGAGCTTTATATTTGTATAATTCTAAAACCGGTGAAATTGCTTTAGTGTAACTACTCTTATATTGTCTTACTATAGGAACCAAATTCTGAGCTAAAATTGTCCTACTCTTGTTTATTTGCGGTTTCCAATTAAGATTAGTATCTAAGGTAATGCCTAGATAATTAAAACTAGAAACATACTCTATTTTTTCTTCATTGACCAACAGTGTTTTTCTAAAACTCCTATGCGGATTAATCACCATGTATTTGGTTTTCGACGAATTAATCTCTAAACCCTTGTTCAAATAGTAACTCTCAAAGGTTTCAAACAAGTTTTGTAACCCTTGCGGTGTCTGGGAAATTAAAATTGTATCATCTGCGAATAGCAGAGCAGGCACATGATCACCACCCAGCTTGGGAGAGTCATGCTCGCAGCCCAAGAGGGTTTCAGGTATGTCATTTACATATAAAGAAAACAAGGTAGGGGCCAGAACACACCCTTGTCTGACACCTCCGCTAATATTAATACACTCTGTCAATTCGCCATTGGCACCCCATTTCACCCTAGCATAGTTCGCCTCATGTATTCTAACGATTTGCCCCAGAATCTCCCCAGTGACCCCATGTCCATCAATCTCAACCATAGGGCATTTCTAGGAACAAGGTCGAAAGCCGCCCTGAGGTCAACAAATGCCATGTAAAGATGTGCCTTCTTAATTCTAATGTATTTCCAGATGATACATAAAAATCTAAACACCTGGTCAATTGTACTAATCTTCTCTCTAAAACCCGCTTGGTACTTAGTAAGAGTACTAGTTTCCTCTATCCAAGTACTTAGCTTAAAACTTGTCTCGCAAATACTTTTTGAAGAACGTCCATAAGACTAATGGGTCTGTAATGGGCCGGATTCGTGCGGTCCCCCTTTTTAAAAATCGTAACAATCTCAGCGCCCCGCCAGGATTCTGGAATAGGTGCGCCATTTGCAATTTTAATGCAAAGACAATTAATATATGGGGCCCAGATCATATTCTTATGTTTCCCTAGGTCCCCAGGGATTCTGTCCGGTCCTGGTGCCTTGCCTGGTTTTAGTGCCATAATAGCACGAACAGTATCAGCCATATTAAAGCATAGGGGTGTTGCGGTTAAATTAATTCCTAATTCATCATTGGAAGGGGTTTGTTCGCCAGTACTAGGTGAGTATAAATCAGAAAAATGTGAGACCCACGTGCTGGCTTCCAAAAACCTATCCCTACTTGGGGTGCCATGACTAGAACCGCTAGCAATCAGCCCCCAAAACATGGCCTGATCTTTCCTTTTGCATGCATCCAGAAGATCATCAGACCATATTTTGTGGAGAAGTATGGCTCAATGGTTAGAGCGGCAGACCTTGATGCAGAGTTCTGGCCAGGGACCAGGGTTCGATTCCCGCCTCGGCGGGTCTCTGGCTCATAAATTCCGCTGACAGGATATTCTCGCCTCAGTGCCTATTCTAATCATGGGTCCCACGCTGCAACTCTGGGCAATAGCTTGCTTAGCCTCCACAACGGCCCCCTACAGCGCTGGGGATGCCTGGTTGCACCCCGGGGATGCCCAGGAGTGGACATTTCACGGGGAAAAGCCAGGACGGGTTCCCTAGCGGTATGAGTACAGCGCCAGGACACACTGCTTGCCAGGGCATCAGTGCGCTTTACAAATACGTCTACATTTACATTTTCTCATCCCAATTTCTCTTAGCCGCACCAATTGTAGCCTTATACTGCTTCCTTTTTTCCCTTAGGACTACTACATTATTCCTTTTAGACGCTATTATAAGTTCCTTTTTTGCATTACGGCACTCTTTATTATACCATCTATTACCATTAGCTGCAATTCTCTGACTATTTGAAAGTGGATTAAGAGTTTTAGTCAGTATATCACCAAGACCCAAGGCCATATCTGTATGGATCTGCATATTAGGAATCTCTTGTGCTTAATATTATATCATATTATATCATAATACGGTGACATCAGATCCACATAGAGATCATAGATTTTTTTGACTATGATATCTTCCCCCAGGACTATTGGCCATTTGAGATTTCTACGGTTATTAGATGTCAGAGGGTCAATGGTGGAGCTGACTAGAACATCTCTAGTTCTGCACTCTGGGTTAAATAACGAAGCACTAAGGGTCAAGCTAAGAGGAAGGTGATCACTTTCTACCCGATTATCAACAACAAGGTCACTTACCATTGGCCATAATGAAATAGAAACTATTATATAATCTAAGTGACTATTGCAGGTGCCACGTTTAAAAGTTGGCTGACTTGGGCTGTCCGATGGCAACCGTCCGTTACAGGCAAGCAAGCCATAACCTGCAGTCAGACGCAACAACTGCACCGCCGAAGTTGTGCATGGGACGGAGTAACTAGTGCCAATTCCTGGTATATTGTAGGCATTGTCCTCTGACTCAAAGTATTTTCCAAGCCGATTATCGGCTCGAATTTACGATTGAAATCTCCCCCAATAATTATCCAGGTTTTTGGGTCAAGCGTGGAAAGGATATTATCTAATCGTTCAACAACTGTTGACTCTTTATTGGCTGCATGAGGTCTATTGTAAATATTAAAGATACAAATTTTCCTTTTATCTGGGCCTGTAAACTTTAATCCTAGAATGTCTGGACTACAGGAATCAATCTGCTCAAAATTTATTCCCAGCGCAATTTTACTCCATATTATCAGGCCCCCCGATGGTCTCCCTTTATTTACAGCAATTGCAGGTATATTATATGATCTGTAGCCAATCTTATGATAACTTTCCACAGCTCAGGTCTCTTGGAATAGTATAATTTCACTATTATCTACATAGTCCTGCCAGGCTGGATCACATAGGTTTTTTTTTATACCTGCTATATTCCAAGGCCTTATTCTAATACTCCGTTCTGTAATCATAGTCGCAAAACCAATGGTTGAACTTGTGCCAGTCTCATTGTTAACTTGCCTATTTTCCTCACTAGAATACTGCTTGTTGTTATTTAACTCAACTCCCTCAACTGTCTCACTAGGTTTTCCAAATTCCAGAGTGGAGTGATCTACACTCACTTGTATTACTCCACAAGGATATCCACCCTTAGAATTATTTTTCCCAATTTCTATACTAGTATTAACATCATAATCACCTTCACTGCCCAGCCCTGCGTCCTCTCCCACCCTATTTAAAAGGGGTATAACATGCTGACTTCTCGATGGAGGTCCCAGCCTTCTCCCAGGTAACTTCTCCAATTCCATATTCTTATGGGTGACCACTATATTTTCTGTCCCTGCATCAGGAATGAATAACCCACTTAATCTCGTGTCTCCAAGTCAATCAACTTTTTCCAGATCGTTCAGATCCTCATAGCGATTGCTAATGGGAATGGGATAATAGTTTGTCGTTACCCCCCTGGTCGTTTCTCGATGTCTACACACAGGATTATAGTTGGTATTTAGTGGTGTCCTGCGGACAGGAGGGTAAAAATATCTCAAGTCGCGATTGTGTATACCACTATCATTTTGGTGAAATTGATCACAAATACAACTCACGACCCGACTATCTCTGAAATTGACAATGATTGTATCCCCTGCTATAACCTTGGCTCTATGGCCTATCCAGCTTACCCTGCGAACATGCAGGATTTCCCCATCAACATTACTTGGTAAGGGTCTGTTCTTATTTAGCCAGAAGCTAACCTTGTTTTTCAGCTCAGGGTAGTTTTCACTTTTATCATCCCTTAGCTCAGGTACACCAGTGAGTGCCACAACATATGGGAAAGATTCCGGTGGCAAATCAATGCGAGTAAGGGCTGGTCTATTCAAGGCTGTAAGTGGACCTTCTTTATTTTTTCCTGATAAAGCAACCTTCTTCCTTATTGTATCTTGATCGCTAGTCACCCTCTTTTCGACCACCCCTCGAGAAATTCTCTCAGGCTCCTTACCCTACCAGGTGCTGTAGCTGGTTGCACACTGCTCCCAGTTTCCCTTGTTTATTCAATAGACTGAACCTGTGTAGTTGATGGAATAACTTCTAGCATCGGGGTTGGCCCTGCGATCACTCCCACCCCTTTGTTGGTTTCAATAGAATTGATTAAAGTTTTTAGCAAGCCTGAAGTCTCTAGAACAGACTGCTCAATTTTCTCAACTCTTTTGCCTATCATCTTAGACCTCTCCACAAGTGGCAAAATTAACGACTTAGTTAGTTGTTCAATTCGATCCAAAAGGCTAGCATAAGGGTCTTGCGTTGATGGAGACACAACAGCCACCCTAGGAGTTGAGCCGGATGATAAGGGAATTGATGGCAGTGATTCAACTAAGGGGTTAATACCTCGAATGGTCACATCCTCTTCAGTTATATTTGGAAATGTAGAGATTTTCATAATTTTAGGACATCCCCCTTTTTGGCTTTTTCAGCCGCTGCCCCCCGCTTCCTCTTAGCTGAGGTAGCCTGACCTTTATTAGATTTTTGTATTTGTGGTCGCTGGCTACCTTTAGCACTGGACCTTGTAGAGGAGCGTAATTTAACAATATTCGATTCTCCCTCTATAATTAGTGTGTTTAATAGGGTGGGTGCACCAGGCTTGCTTGACAGAGCACTCTCTGCAATTTTATCACCCCCATCATTGGTAACATCTTCCTCATTCGTAGATGTATTTTTGTTTAACTGTTCATCTAACTTTTCTAACTGATTGGGGTAGATAGCAGACATTAAGGGTCCTAAAGAGGATCGTCTTGAATATAATGGCTCAAGGGATAGGCACCGCTCTGTGAGGGCTATTTCATGTTTGAGTAGGGAAGCAGCCCTAATAATGAAATTATCTAGCGTTCCACTTACAGAGCCTCCCACAGTAGACCTCCTCCCTTTACCTCCACAATCCGCCATTACTACTAGTTGTGTGAAATGTAAACTTATAACTATATATATATATCACAACAAGCAACCGCAAGACGGAGGCAAATTAATAAGATCTTACAAAGGTGGGAATGTTCGGGGGTGGCCCAGCCTCTTCCTGCCTTGGACGGCCGTAGACAACCCGCCCTTGTCCCGGGCTTCTCCCGGGACGCTCCCGCGCAGCGGGTGCCTACGGTGGTTATATAGTACGTATAGTATCCTGTGGGCGGGGCTGGCGGCAGAACATATGACCAGGTGTTCGTAGTCAAGCAGGGACTCCTGGTACATCGAGTCCCTGCTAGTGTCCAATGGGTGTTCTCCTTCCCAGCAAAGCCGTCCCAGGTCTTGGCCAGCAATCACAGTCCAGGTAGGTGCTCTCTCTTTAGTCTGAAGTGGTGAGCTGTAACCGCGGGACTCTTCCAAAGGCCAGACAGTTGCTGAAATACTCCTTACTCCTCGCAAGATATAGGACCCCACAATTTCAACAGTTTATCTATTTTTCTATTTATCCTAGGATCTTAATCTACCTTGAGTCTGATAACCATTTCACCTGCTCAACATTTACCGCTTAACACTACTATTCTCAAGCATACCTTCAAACACAAACAACAAAAGACAATTGAGACGCATAACCCTATTGATACTCAAATTTCTACCACAGCAGCCTCCTTTCAAACTGCACCTCCATCAAGCTTTAAGTTTGAGCTTTGGGCTTAAGGACATGGTCATTTCGAAACTTATATTAATTATTTCAGTTCCTGGATCACAACATGAACCATGCTCTGCTATCAACTGCTGGAGCATGGGGTTTGGCTGCCTCTTACCTACCAAATCCTTGAACCTTGTTCTTTTATAGGTCAATAGATCTTTGATGTCAGCAGAGATTTCAAGAGCAGAACTCAATATGAATCATTATCAATTCTGATTACTTCTCATTCAGCCAATAAAGAGAGTTAAGTTGAGAGAAAGGGTTTTATTTTAATATTTTAGATATTCATTCTTTTATTAACCCCTTTAGTGTTGCCGTCGGCCGTTGGACGGTGCGAGCACTACCTTCGTAGTGCTGCGCACGTCCAACGGCCGACGCGGCCCCACCCGTTTCTTCAAACGTTCAGCACTGACGCTGAACGTTCGACGCAAGAAACGGGTTAATGTATTGTTATCCATGTTTCATCATCAAAGGTTAATACAATCAATCAATCACATCTTGATAATATGTAAGTCAATTTAACAAATCAAATATTAATACAAAGAAAAGGGAGCAAGTGTCTTATATAAAGACACTTCCATTTTCTAAGCTAAGTCAAGATACATGTGTGAAGAAATAAAGGTATTCGTTCAGAATCTCTTGAAGGGTTCCCATGTGAGAATCGATTGCAAGCACAAAGCTTCAGCAGTATGAGCTAGAAAGTATTCTCAGCTCAAATAACAGCAGATCAAGAAATAAACTAAGACTTCCCATAAAGAGATGTCTAAGAAAACTCAGTCCGGAGTCTCATCTTAGAGAGTCTGGGACGGGGTACACATCTGATATGCGATAGGAAGTCTCTCAACAATTCCTACTTCTAAGGGAGGAACATTCACTAATATAAAAACACATTAATATTCTTTCTTCTCCGTGTTGACCAATAAGATTACAGAATGCTCCTGGAAGCAGGTCTACTCACCATCTTCTTTCCAGAGTACAATCGTCCTTCGGCCATGTGTCCTTGAATGATTCGGAACGTCATTTCATGTTTTACAAATCTTCTTCCCATTAATCATCCTCCCTGTCCTCTACATCTTCTGTGGTGAGAACCTTACTATCAGTCGTCTAATACAACAAATGTCTATTCATTAACTAATCAACATTAGCTTCCAAAATTGCAACATCTGCAGCAAAGACAAGAAGAACATTGGGCAAAATGTTCATGTAAAATGAAAAACAAGTTTTCTTTTTGATTTTAAATGGGTCTTCATGTTAAATAAATGATGGCACCTTCAGCAATTGCAAATTAATAATAGTACATGTTTTACTACTATATTACTAGCTTCTGATATTTAAGTATGGTTGCTTAATACAATTTTGCATTAAACACACCGTTTTTTAATGCTAATTCTGCGCATTACGTTTTTAATAACGCATTTTGTAAATAATAATATTTGTGTTAGCATGGGCTAGCCCAGAGAGTTGCCTCGCAGGTAAACAAAGTGAGAGTAGTGGGTTTTAATTGGGATAGAATGCAGGCTGTTGTTTTGCCAGTGAAGTCTGGCAGGCAGAGCAGACTGACAATGGCTATGTGCACAGCCGATAGCTATACGATCTGTGCATATGACTCGTAGTTTAAAGAAAGGCTGTGCAAACTATGGCAAACTAAGACTCTTGGTCCAGAAGAAAAACTGTTTCATGAAGGTTGGTGACACTTGGCTCAACAAAATGAGTGCACAAACTATGGCGTATGAAGATTTAATCAACCTGGCCCATGTAACACAGCCAAACTGATTTACTAAACAAAATTGCCAATTTGTTGCATTCTCAGCATGTT
This sequence comes from Lissotriton vulgaris, assembly GCF_964263255.1. NCBI lineage: Eukaryota > Metazoa > Chordata > Amphibia > Caudata > Salamandridae > Lissotriton > Lissotriton vulgaris. The sequence goes on along the minus strand of NC_141696.1, from coordinate 130,995,758 downwards.
GTATCATTGATGTTCCACGGACAACAAATGAGGACCTTATTGCATGTGCCCTGTTTGCCCAGTGGAACAAGAAATGGCTGGTCCTGGACCCCATCTTGGTTACAAGTACCACATGTACCCTGCAGGTTGAGTGTGTTTAAGCTGAGCTCTTCTCCTGAGAAGTGTCCGGGTGAACCTCCTGTTCAAAATAGCAAAACACCTCTTTAAATTGGTGCAGAACCATTAATTTATGCATGGTATACACTATTAACTTGTAATCTTTGTTGATTCCCGGCGTTACCATACCCTGCTGGATCAGAATTTCTGGGGAATACTGGGTGATCAACGGCCACTTGTAATGGCTCTCTGAGCAACCTATGAAACTGGGATATGCAAAAAACATGCTTCGTGTTTCAACAGATAGGACATTTTCTTCGTAGAGTTTGGAATTTGTTCTGATCTCTGTTTGGTTTAGCACTAATAGTGGTTTCTCTGTTTCCTAGTTACCATCAGCCACCCTTCACATGTACCAGGGACTTTGTACACTATGGAAAAGAGCGTTATTGGGGAACTTTGCTATTGTACTTATGGGATTGTTTCAGTCACATTCAGGATGCATGGTACTAGCACGCCTTTGTGTTTTTAGATCTGGTTCTCAGCAGGTCCTTTGCTATTGTCCCTACTCTAGTCCGAGCACACTGAGCCTCTCTACTTTCTTCTCAGCAGAGTCGTTGCTGCCAGAAGGTGGCGTCAGGTAACCTGCTGGTCCTGAGGATTCTGCAAAGACAGGTGCTCTGCTTTTTGCAAGATTACAAGGCAGGGCCAGATTGGGACAAAAAATAGTCCCGGACACTAAACAAAAAACTGCCCCCCTTACCAACCAGATAGTTAAAGAAGTTGTCCACATTTACAAATCAGGCCAGGTTTGAACTTGTAAAGACACGTTGTCTGTGTACTTTGCAAGGTATGGGAGATTACATGCTTCTGACATCAGGAAAAGCAACAGTGAAAACGGCCCATCTGGCTATAAAACTGGTCCACAAGCTTCAACAAAAAAAAAACACACACTGATCTGTAAGACCAGCCCATTGGGCTCAGCCTAATTGCCCTATAGGCCATTCCGACCCTGATTACAATAATATCTGAGGTTTGTAGATACTCGGCTTACTCCATTTATCTCGGTGAAAGTGCCACTCCTTGGCAGAGCAGGTAAGACTCATCTGCACAACCTATATATTTAGGGACCAGTTCCATCAGGATAGTGGATCATCTTCTTATTACCTTGTAGCTTTCAGTGGTAAAACATTGCAATGTTGTGACGATATTATGAGGTAACTTTGACTAAAGGGCTGCCATTCTTAAGAAATGCAATTACAGGAAAGTGGGAAATCCAATACACCCTTGGAGGCTTGGGCAAAACAATTAGTAAAGTCATAGGGCCCCATTAGGATGGCGGGCGGATCGCCCCCGCCAGGCCAGCGGTAGCCACCGCCGGCCTGGCGGGGGCGATCCGCCCGCCATCCATCCTGGAATGACCCCCTGATATATTTGAATGGCTGGGGGGTCCGTGGCAGACGGAAAGACCGTCTGCCGCTTTTCTGCCCCGGTCGCCTTGCGACCAGGGCGGAAAAGGGTTTATATGGTGGCGGACACCGCCAGCCATATTAAGATGGGCATTTTTCAATGCCTTTCTGTGGTGGCAATGCCGCCACAGAAAGGCACGCAGAGTCTGCATTGGGGGCCTGTTGTGGGCCCCCATGGGCTCCGGGGGTAGGGGGGTGCACATGGGGGGTACCTATGGTACCCCCTACATTTCAAAGAACAACGTGGCAGGCACCACACGGTGCCTGTCATGTTGTGCTTTGAAATGCGCATCATGCAGTTTTGCCATTGCGGCGGGCCGCCGCAATGGTAAAAATACAGGATGTGCCCGCCACTGTGGCGGGCGCATCCTAGTGTCCCCCACGGGAACCCCGCCCTTATGGCCGGCGGTCCCGGTCCACGATGGGATGGCGGGTGGACTAAGTCTGCCCGTCATCCCAATGGGCCCCTTAGTGTTTTGTTGGTAAACCTTATGTACCCCCTCATGATTTGTTCACAGTTTGAAAAATACACTCTTGTTTTGCAAAATTGTTCATCATAGATTAATTGTTTTGAAGTAATGTATTTATATTTGGATTGATCAATAGTCAGTCACCAGTAGGGACTTGACAAATAACTACTTACAATCATCTGAGTTTGTTGAACAAAATCCCTTGATGGGACAGTTACCTATTACTAATTCTTAAGAAATAGGCATTAACAAAAAACAATCGGTGTAGCTTGTATTTCATGTTCTGATTAAATCACAAAAACCTGGCTGCATTGAAAAAAAACATCTGAAAATGATAGCCCTTTATAAAAAGTATATCTATGAAATATAAAAAGTGCATATAAAAAGTGTGGTGATTCATTATACTTTTGAAATGTATACCAGCCCCTCATGCATTGCAATGCAAGTACTGCACAAATGGTCAAATATTAAACCAAACAGCCAATAGTGTGTGATGAGAGATGTATTAATCTGTCCTCTGGGAGGAGCCAAAGCCCACTCTAAGTATATTATAGAACAGTTTTGCTAAGAGCTGCACTGTCAAGCTAGACATAAAAAGAAAAGATCCATTACTGTGCAATCTGACTTTGCTTGTCAGTGGGAAATACATGAACATTTTTTGGAGAGTACAATGACTAATCAGGACTTATATTAATTATTAGCAGGTTTGGGTACCATCAGGTGACAACATACTATTGGAAAGCACTCTGTATGTCAGATTGTTTTGCTCCTTCTAACCTGCATATTCAGTTGTGCAATAGGGTATGCATGTTTGTGTGAGTTCATTATCTACATGGTGCAAATTTGTGTTTGTGTTATTCTTATGTCCCTGTGTTGCAGAGTATTTGATGCTTTCAATTTAAAAGGGTATGGTAATGTTTTCTGAGATTGCAGCTTCCATTTAGAGCAGAGTACTATTGTGTACCTCACTGATTTTGGGTTGCGCATGTTACAATGTGCTCTGTGCCACAATGTGCTTTATCTGCATGCCTAGTACAATGCACTATGTCATATGCTTTGTATGTGTTCCAGAGTGCTGTGTGTTAGCTAGTGGTTTGTATCTGCCACAAGTAACAGAGTACCACAAAGTATTGTTACCATAAAATCCAAAGTCCAGTGTTTCAGACTGCTGCAAGTACAGAGCGTCTTTATGCAAATTCCAGTGTAATATGAGTGGCAGCAATGCTTGCTTGAGTTCCAGAGTCCAATGTACCTTATATTGTGGTTTTTGGATATTCCAGACTTTTGTGCATCTTAGTGTGGTTTGTATGTGCTCCAAACTATTGAACGCAACTGAGCGTGGTCTGTGTGAACGTTCAGGTACCAGTGTCACATCCGGCTGGGTGCAGTATAACAGTCTATGATGTATTCTGAGATTCTGTGCAGCTCGTACTTAATTGTGTGTAGTGACAGTCTAACTATACAGTGAAATATATGTTGTCTGTAATGTGGCACATGTCTCATTTGGTGTCATACAGGCACGCCTTGCAATTGGCTAGAAGAGGGGTGGGGTATTCATTCGTAAATACCATTACTCCATGGTGAGACATTTACCACATATGGTGAAAACCGCGTATTCAGAGTTTCAACATGAAAATTCACCCCCAAATGCAGAATAGGTTTTAGCACACCGTATTTCACTTGTTTTGCCTTTGTTTCATGACTTTTTCGCTGACACATATGAGGGAGTGTGGCCTGCCCCAATCTATAAGGGAAAAACTGCACAAGTGTGATAATTATCAGCCAACTACTAATTCTGAGCCCTGTGCAGTCATGTTTGCACAGGCATCAGAAGGTAGCCCTTTACTTGTAATGACCGTCAGAAGAGAAGTGTGTTGTGTCCTGCTGTCCAATCCTTGGGTGCCCCTTTGACAACGCTGTTTGGTAATGTAGTGGTTTTTACATTGTGTGGGTATTCTTTTGCTGACTGGTCAATAGACACTGTTATGCTGAAAAGGGAAGTCATTCTATTTCTGAAGGGGCGTGTCCACTCTGTTTAATGTCTACTCATGGTAACCTGAGAGTAAATGGATTAAATAGCTTAAGTAAATATCAACTCATCCTGATATTATTTTGGTCCAGCCAACAGTGCATTTATAATTCCAACATGAGTCCCCATCTGAATAACTGTCACAGGACTGACTCTTATTCTTGAGTGAGGTCGCAATATTAGCAAGTTATTAATTTATATGGGGCAAAACATTCTATCAATCAGCAGTGTAAAAATAAACATCTCTATTGTTTTTATCCTCATTAATACTTACAATAACTATTTTGCATTAAGTCAAGTGCTATGCCTTATTCTTGCAGTCATTTAAGTCACACACTTCATTTAGGAAACACACACCAAATTTAATGTAAAGAAAACTATCCACTTGGTAAGTTTCCCATATTTGGCATGTCTCACAATTATTACATTTTCTGAAATAACTTCAGGTTCTTAGTATGATATGTTAAGTTGTATCGGTTTTATAGCATGATTCTTCTGTGTCCCACAATAGGAACCACACCAAATGCATCCGTCATTAAGTTATTCATGTATGTTCATTTGCATCCATGTGATATATACATAGCGAAAATCCAGCCGAAAAGCAGTGGAGCAAATTACCTTTTAATAATTAGAAATGTGTCCAGGAATTTCCTAAAATGTAATCGCCTTCAACTTATAGAACCTAAATACTAATACAGCTACCATATACAAAGCACTCATCTGCACCAGCGAAATGAGTGGACTTTGAAGCATTAATTGAAAATCTTACATTGAAAAAGTCTCCTCAGCTAAAGAATCCACTAGCTGAATTATCACCACCATTATAACAAAATGAAGATGAAGGTGAGAATATTCATCATTGTCATTTATGGCCTCCAGGGTTGCAACCCTGATGAGGACATTTGAAAAACATTTTAATATGATTTCTGAAAGCCTCATCCCGCACTCCATAAATCAAAGGGATTAAAAAAATTGGCAACACCATAAACAAAAAATAATTGAAAAACCTGATGTAAAAACCGTGCATTTCCAAGAGACTTTCAGAAAGGCCAGCAGTGAAAGAGGTTAAGCTCAGCAACAGTTGAATGGCGTGGAGCATCACCGTCTTGCTGGCCTTCGAAGATGAAGATTTGTCCCCATCAATCTTCTTGGCCTCCCATATAATTTTAAGGTAAGTGTACAGAATGATCAAAGCAACCACAAAAAAGTTGAAAGCATCAGTTGAATAGCGCAGTATTCTCTGGTTGGGAGCTATGAAGACAGTCTCACGCAAGCACCATTCTGTTTTAAGGAAAAAACTGTAGTCCACGTAGGAGCTCAGGATCAAAATGTCAATGAAGGCTAGGAAGATTCCAATGCCTGAAGCTAGCAGGAGAACCATCCAGGATCTCTCAGCCCGGCAGATCAGCGAGTATCTTAGTGGGAAACAGATTGCTATGTAGCGCTCTATAGACATGGCCGCCAAGCCATTGGGAGTATTATAGAAAGTACAAGATGCCACTACAACAACAAAGCAGCAACCACCTATTGGTATCTTGCATGAAAATAGGCCAAAAGAAAACAAAACAACAGTAGTGAGAAAGTTGATGATGTTATTGATAAGAATGAAAGTGAAGAGGATATATCGTAGTTGTTCCCTCATGTGGGCAATGGTGAAGAAGGCGTGCAGCAACAGGACAACAAAAAAAAGGAAAACACTCACCAAGAGAGAAAGTGTGATGGTTAGTGTTATCCACAAGGCAACGGAGATTTCAGTGTAGGGGGGGCTCTGGGTTATATTACGAAAGAGAAGTGCAGACATCTCCATGTTTATTATCAGCGGGGAATATGCTTCGCTGGTTTATAGATTCCTGAGAAATGTAAACGAAAAAAGTATTAGATTTGTATGTCATAAAGGTTCTCTGCCAGTAAGTATCACATGAGAAGAGTCACTAATGGTCTCAGAGTGATATCAAAATCCAACAAGCTTTATTCGCCAACAAGTCATAAAAGTATAATACATACATTCAGTACAAACTCCATAAGAACATAACAAATATACATAAATATGAACCGTGGATTGGTACTTCAGATACTAGCGGGGTCATAAAAAGGTAAGACATTTTAAAATTACATACAATCAATACATTCAATACAAAACATTAAATGCCAGAATTCATAGTAAAATCACAGTAAATAGAATGCTATCTTAGATAGTAATCTTGTCCTGTTAGAGTTGACAGATAGCCCTTCATTGTGCTGCAAGTGCCTTCAATCTGATGGCCCAGGACCATCTAAGGAATTTTGCCACTGCAATAGCGATGGAGGCTGATGTGTTTGTGCACAATATTCTTTGTGCAACCTCACTCAGGCTGGTGCCCAATGTCCTAGAGATTGGTGTCAGCCATGATCAACGCAGCCCATTGTATGCAGGACAAATAAATAGCAAGTAGACCTCCGTCTGGGTCTGGCACGCAGGGCAAATTCTGTCTCTATCTGTAGCCAACCTCGCAGTGTAGACTTAATTGGCAGTGAACCTACCCTGAACTGGAAATATAGTTTCCGATCATGAGGTTTTGTTATAATGTCCCAATACTGCGCCAGGCAAGGAAATGGTTTAACATCCATAAAGCAGTCAGTGAGAGAGGCCCTATCCACAATTCTATAGGTGTTATCGATGATCGTGTCCCCGTATTTTTGTTATAGAGCCTCCTTAGGAGGGAAGGGTAAAGCTAAGGGGTTTTCCCAGAGCATTTCCAAGCCCATGTTTACTAAGGTAGTTCTGACCTCCTCGAGCCATCTGATTCGATGGAAGCGGTCAGCACTAATTCAGTCTTTCAGACCTGCAGCATATGTTGCCAGTTCGGGGGTGCACCAGATTCTTCGCCAGTATAAAATAGGGTGGGGTCTTTCTACATCTGCCAATGCTTTTCTACCTAAGTCATATAGTAGTGGGCCTACATGGGTACTTTGCGGGAGGCTCATAATCTTGCAAAAATAACTATTTTTTTCAACAGTTAACTTTGGCATCTTCTCGAACCCCGATAGTTCCCCTCCATATAGGGTGGAACTAATCACCTTCTTATTGTACATTTGAAGCACTGGGCTAACTGCTTTTGTCAAAGAGGAGTTATATTCAATATGTAAGACTCCAGATAGTTGTCGCTGCTTCAATGTGTCCATATCAATGTGTCGGTCCCACCTCATATCATGCTGAAGTATAACCCCCAGATAGGTGAAGGAGCTGACTTGTTCTTGTGGGCGGCCAGTCATGTGAAAGCCTCCTCTAAATCCCTTAAACGGGTTGAATACCATTAGTTTGTTTTTGGAGACGTTAATTTCTAGTCCCTGCTCTGAGCAAAACTCCTAAAAAAGATTCAATGCTCGCTGGAGATCACCAACAGTTTTTGAAATAATTAATGTATCATCAGCAAACAATAAAACCGGGATTTTAACACCAGCTAGAGCTGGAGCATCAGTTGGGGTAGACTTTAGAAACTTTTAAACTCCATTATAAACAGGGAAAACAGTGTGGGCACCATAACATAACCTTGGCGCACAACTTTCTCTATGGGAAAGCGATCAGTTACAATGCCCTGATAGCCCCAGCGGATTTGGGCAACATTTACCTTGTGGATTCTAATAATAAGGGATAGCAGTTCTGGAAGCATCCCCAGCTCCTGCAGCACTAGCCATAATTTCCAGAGGGCACGAGGTCAAAAGCTGACTTAAGATCGACAAAAGCAGGGTATAAGCTGCCCTTGCCTAGGACCACCATCCTCCAGTGTATTAGCAGGAACCTAAATACCTGATAAATTGTGCTAATATGCGATCGGAACCCTGCCTGCAACAGGGACAACATACTCCACTCATCAATCCAATTCTGAACCTTATTTAGGACTAGCCGGCCCATAATTTTTTGTAGGGAATCTGTCAGGCTGATGGGTCTATAGTTACCTGGGAGAGATGTATCCCCTTTTTTAGGTCTCGTCCTGCGCAACGCGCATGAGTTGCTTAGGAGAGAGACCTAAAGCCATTGATGCGCCTTTTCAGGCCAAACCGTGCACGCGTTCCATTGCCTTCAATGGCAACGCGTGCACGTCTGGCTATTCCCTGGCCGGAGCGAGCAGGGACAACATATGTTTGTAATTACCTTGCAAACATATGGTGCCACTGCTCGTTCACATAAGGGAAACATGCGCAGGCCCCCGCCTGTCTCCCCGGAGGTCTGTGCTGGTTCAAAGGCCTCATACATGGTTTTATTAATATGGTAACGCAATTAGTGGCACACCCTTTCACTGCCGGCTCCCAAGGCATACCGTTTTTAATGTGTCTGGGGCATGTGGCTGATGTGTTTTATCTAGGAACCCGAATCAATATTGCGACTTTATGCCCTTGTACGGCTATTATCAATAATATCCCTATAATGGCATAAGAATCAGATCCATATTTTAGTAAATCGCCCTTGCAGTCCAAGGCACGGCAAAAGCTACTTCCTTGGATTCCTAGAAAGCACACCGAGTTCTTTCGACACACCAAACCTCCAGCAACCTGGGAAATCCCCACTTGCTTTGTTTTGATTTGTAATAGAACTCCTGCAAGCACTGTAAGAACGACCAGTTCTTAGTGACATCTTTATTGACGTCTTATGTCCAAAGCTTACGTCAAACTCGGCACCTTTCAGGTATAAATATACCAACGTTGCCTTAAGCAAACACACGGTGGTGAATTCTGGAACAGAACAGCTGTCTACTTGCCGAGAGCCCGAGAGCCCAACGGACGCTGCTCCTCCTCTTTGACGCTCTGAGAAAGACGCTGTCTTTTCTCCTGCCGAGAAAATCCAGCTCATGCGTTTCCAGCCTACCCTTGCGGGTGACTGGGATATCGAGTCCTGAGAGAGAGATACCAGACCTCCTACATTCTATTCCCAAGGTACGGTGCTGACTAAACCCTTAGAGAGAATTCTTGATTCAGATTCTTGGCAAAACCAACTTAACTTCAACTGCTACTTACTTACTCCTTCCCAGTATTAGGCTTAGGTCAGGTACACCGGGGTAGGCGTAGTTTAGAAGCACCAGTTGAGCACGTTAGCCAATGTACATATGTATGTATATATTATATCCATTTTAAAGTGTCTTATGGCTAAGAAACCATATCAATGATTTTACAGTATTATTTTATAATACTCCTTTTACTGTACGTACTTTACTTTATATTAAGTATTGCAATTGTGGCAATTCATTTCTCTTGCATGAGAAGGAAGACTGCTCAATAAATAATACCTTTTATTGAAAACGCCCGTCTCTCTCTTCTCTGCACTCTGGTGAAACTAAGAACGCACAACTGACTGAGTAAAATAACTGTCTATTGTTTTCACACGACTCTAGAGATTTACTCTTATTCTGAGGGAGCAAAGTTGTCATGTTTATGCGGTTGTCGGAAGCTGAATCCCTTCTTGTCTGAGCCAGGGAAGCTGATCCCTTCCTATTCAGTCAAGAAAGTTTCCAGTGACCTCTGAGCTAGCTGGCGCAAACCTAAATTAAGTCTAACATAGTCAGTAGAGACCTAGATGACCTCAGTCCTACGTCTACACTGCTGTTTATGTTATTCCAATGCGCAGGGCCTATAGGGAAAATAGGAACTACACTACATGGCACTTAGGGCATTCCATAGACTCTGCACTTCGTCGAAGAACCTCATGTTCTCTGCTGCCCTTACAGTGAAAGTGTTGAACCCTGGATCCACATGAAGCAGTGTAGTTCCCTGAACGATACAAGGAGCTCCGAGTGTAGCTGGCCTTGTACCTCCCAGTGGCCTTGCATAGAACACCACGTAGAACGGCACCGAATTCTGCCAACGCTTGTTTTTCCCTTCACTTTTGCGTGGCCATGTCACTTGCACGGCCGCGCGGCTATCGGCTTAATTTTCCTTTCACTTACGCTCGGCCGTGCCACTTTCACGGCCACGGGGCTATTGCTTGATCTGATTGCTTCACTTCAGGCGAGACCCGGCAAACTGAATGGCCATGCATTATTGCTACAGTGCAGTGTGTGAGATGCAGTGTGTGACTGAGATTCCAGCATAGAAGAGGTATGCGCACAAATCGTAAGTGGAGGTCTGTGCTGGTTCAAAGGCCTCGTATATGTTTTTATTAATATGGTAACGCAATTAGTGGCACATCCTTTCACTGCTGGCTCCCAAGGCATACCGTTTTTTAATGTGTCTGGGGCATGTGGCACTTAAGGCATTCCATAGACTCTGCACTTCATCGAAGAACCTCTTGTTCACTGCTGCCCATGGCACAAGTCCTGGAAAAAGAAGTTGAGGGACGCTGTCATAGTCATAGTCAGTAGAGACCTAGATGACCTCAGTCCTACGTCTACACTGCTGTTTATGTTATTCCTATGCGAAGGGCCTATAGGGAAAATAGGAACTACACTACATGGCGCCCAACGTTTGGTAAGGCGATAAAACTAACGCAAGACGTTAGAGTAACTCAGTCGTGCTTTTTCACACAGACCTTTTTTCCCGTAAATACTCCAATAGACGTCTGGAGTGGGTAAAAAGTTAAAAATCCGCCGGAAATTAGTAGGAAGAGATTCCTATGTAGAGTTTTTGGTCTAGTCAACGATGAAGGATACAGTGTTCCAAAAATATTGTGCACCTAATCTTTTGTTTCCTTGAAACCTGATCTGCAACAAAAAATCATTCTGACAGAAAATGCCAGACAGTGATGACGATAGGGAGGCATTAAGAATAGCAAATCAACTGATAGAGGACGACACAAGTCTCCTACAGAATGACCAGAATGCTATCCTCATTCCGGTCAACATAAGAAAAACTATGACTCTTAAACTTATAGAAAATGGACTGACAGCACGAGGTGGTACAGTCATTTTCGTGATAGAGGCACACGAATATCGGCAGACAGAGGTATTCTATTCATGGACAAACTTTCCAGCGGCAAACGCTACAACACATGAGTTCCACTATTACAAAATAGAGGAACCTCCGGATGAATACACTCCTTTCGAGGAGATTGAAATCCCATTAAATTACCAAGAGCACCTGCTCTGGTTTAAAGGCGCCCTAAAACATAATGATCACATCACCAGGCTCGGTCCACTAGGTAGACCAGGAGCAACGTGGCCGGTTCTAGCCAGCTACATACCACATCCAAACATCGAAAAAATGTCAGACAAAGAACTTTTAGCTCAGCTAAAATTACTAATTAAAATTCACAGACAGTTAGTCCAACCAGCCATTAACATCCCACAGCTGGCCCCTCATCAGGGGAATACAAATAAAATTACACCACAGAACATACAATCATGTCTTGGTAAAACACCCGCAAAACGGGAACAAATTCCATTCTGGCTAGCACAAAAAATAACTCAAATAGAGGCAGTATTCCCGAATACTACCCCTAGTGAGAAACACAGAATTCTGACTATCTGTCTTCCAATGGGGGTCGCACCACATGTGGAGGACTGTGACACTTGGGGCACAGTCTTTGCTTCCATCTACACAAAAACACATGGGGCCTTATTTATGAAGGCCTTGCGCCGCCGGTGCGTCACTTTTAAAATGAATTTGAATTTGTTTATTGCACAGTTAATAAAAACTCACAATTTTACACAAAGATTAAAATAAATTTAAAAGTCTTTTGACTATGTAAAACTTTTCCTAGCGAATAGGATGTTGCACATAAATAAAGTCTCGAAGAGTGTGATCGGTTAAGTGGATCGTCCTGTTGATCGCTGCTATTGTTAGTTGTAGTTCTTGTAGTTATTAAGTAATTGCAGGATCTATGTTCCCCTGATTTAATTAATTTTCGCTCAGCAGTCTTAATACTTTTATTAAGGGGTCATATGAGAAGGTTACCTTTGTCCCAGTGCGGTTGGTTTTTCGCGTCCTTGTTCTGTTTCATTTAATTTTTTGGCCACTATTTCGAAATATTTAACTGTTCTACAGTTTAACTGTGTTTCGTTGGGGTCGAAGCAGAGCATTACTGCTTGCCTACATGATCTTACACCCTTCTGGTTCCATAGGGGCCGGAGCATTGACCGCCTTATATCCTCAAAAGCTTTACAGATGCATATAATATGTATAAGGTCCTCCGTTGCAGATTGGCAAAGGCGACATGTGTTGGACGGATCGGGCCTTTTCCAAGGTTCCAGGTGATGTGCTATGGGTATGTTGCCTAGGCGCATGTTTAAGAACTTGCTTTTTATTTTTTGTGTAAGGCCCCTTAATAGATATTCTTGTGGCTTGATGGCTCCATAGCCTTCGAGCACTACCCATCCGTGAGCTCTCCTGGTCAGGGTGGCTCTATCCTCGAGTGAGGAGACCAGTTTTGTGACCTTTGTCACCGTTTTCTTAAAGGTCCCGAGGTCCGTACTTGTTTCCCAGAGCTTATTTAATCCTAGGCTCTCCAATGAGTTTATTAAGTAGGCCCTTGCTGGGGAGATTTCTTTGGCGTGAAGCTCGGTCCATAGGTTCGCATTTAGCGATCCCTGCTCCGATTCTTTGATTTTGCGCCAGCTTTTTACATATTGTCCTTTCCTCTCCACCGATTGTTTCAATAATCCGAATTCAAGACGAATTTGGGCAGGCGAGGAGTTTTTTGGGAGATGGAAAATTGCCCTATATGCATGACTGATGGTTTTGTCCAGAGTGCTTGCATCATTACCTCGCATTGATTCGCTGCCGTAAGAGAGCATTGGCAGTAGGCGAGCTTTGATTACCTGAAGAAGTGGCGCTAGTGTCCTATCGGGAAGGACTTTCTGCAAGGGTCTTATTGATATTTGAAAGGTCATGCCCTTCCTGCGAATGGCATCTAGTTGGTGCTTGGAGGAGCCATTGCCCTCTATTATGACTCCTAGATATTTGTAAGAGGCTACCAGTTCTAGTCTTTGTTTGTCCAGATACCATGCGGGCTTCTGTTTTTTGTTGTAGTTCATTGGCATGACCTTGGTTTTGTCCAGGTTAATTGTTAAGGAGTTTGCTTTGGAAAATGTATTTGTTTTATCTAGAAGGTTTTGTAGGCCGATGGGAGACCGGCTGATAAGGACCAGGTCGTCTGCGTAAAGCAGATTTGAGAGCGTGATATTTCCTAGCCGGGGTGCGTGGGATGTGACTGTTTCTAACTCTTCGGGAAGATCCGCAAGGAAGAGGTTGAACAGTGTTGGTGCTAGGACGCAGCCCTGCTTTAGGCCTTTGCTGGTCTTTATTTTCCTCGATAGATGTGTGCCGGATCCCAGTTTTATTTGGAGCCATGTATCGGTATGCAGCATTTCCAGCTGCTGTAGAAGGGGGCCAGGGATTCCCCATGCGCTCAGCTTCCGCCATAGTTTGTGTCGATCTACATGGTCGAATGCGGCACTGTAGTCAATGAAACATACAAACAGAGATCTTTTTGCCGTTTTTGCTGCGTCGGACAGTAGGGTTAATGCCATGATGTTGGTTAGGGTTCCCTGACCCGTCCGAAAGCCCGTCTGAGTAGCTGGAATGATGTTCTCTTTTGTTGCCCATGTTATTAGATCCTTCAAAATGAGGCTTGCGTAGTACTTCGCTTCTACATCTAACAGGGCAATCAACCGGTAGCTGCTTGGGTCGATCCTTGCGCCTTTTTTATAGATTGGGCTTATTATCGAGCCTCTCCAAGAAGCTGGTATTTTTCCTATTTCCCTTGCTTCGTGGAAGATTGGGGTCAATGTGGAGCACCAAAAGGCCGGATCCTGTTTATATAGTATAGGAGGGATCCCGTTTGGTCCTGGCGCCCCCTCAAGTTTTCCCTTTGAAATTTGTTTGAGGATCGTGTCTGTTGTTTCTTGGAGCGATAGTCCGGATTCTGTTTTACTAGAATCGACTGTCTTGCAGCTGGCATCGTTCACTGCTAGAATGCGTGGCCCGGTTATTTCCATGTTTGATGCTTGTTTTTCTTTTTTGGCTTGAATATCATTTTTTCCTAGTTGGGGGGAAGCTCCCTTTTCCGAGTTTGTCCCCTCGGCTTTCTTTTTTGCGGGATCAGTTGTGTTAAAGTGAGTTGTTAAGTAGTTGGCCCAGACCGATTCCGGTATTTCAGAAGTAATACCTCTGTGGTTTGGTTGTTGGAGCCTGTGAATCATCTTCCAAAAGCTAGAACTATTCTTCTGCTTTGAGTTGTGTAGAATCTTTGCCCATAGATCTTCGTTCAGTTCCCGCTTCCTTTGCCAAGTTTTCTTTTGTAGCAGTGCCTTTGACCTACGTAACTGCAGTTGAATTTCCGGGTTATTTGGAGCTTGCCGGAGCTGTATGAGGATCCTCTTTATTTCGAGCTTAATATTTTTTATTTCGACTGTTGTTACTTTGCCAAACGTATACCTAGTAGTGTTCCGTTTTTGGTCTGTCTTCCTTATGGCGTGTTTTTCTCCTAGTGCCGTTGTAAATTTTTCCCATAAGGTAATGGGGTTGTCTGGTGTATTATGTGTTTCCTGTATTATTGTTTTTGCACTGTTTGTAACAGTTTCTATGTCCGAGATCTTGCATCGTATTCGTTTATAGTCAGTGGTATGTTCTGTGCACATACTTCTGATTTCGATGGCTTCGTTCTTGCAGGTTAGAGCTAGGTTGGCTTCTAGCGGCAAGTGGTCGCTCTGGGCTCTGTCGCCTATCTTGAAATCTTGTACAGTATCATACAACCGGAGTGTAACTAGAATAAAGTCTAAATAGGATGATGCCAATGACGAATGAAATGTTGGTACTGGAGGAATGTCCTCTTTGAAACGGCCGTTAAGGGCGCGCAGGTTCAGTTTCTCTAAAGATTTTAATAGCCTGGATGCAGTGTTGCTCTGTTTGTAACTGTGGGGATTTTTTTGAGGAGGAATTTTCCAGACTGTGTCCATTTCTTGCGTCATCTCATCGGTTGTCGGTTCACCGAATAACTGGAGGTTGAAGTCGCCTCCCACTAGTATGTTTTCTGTTTCTTCGTCCTCCGTGAGTCTTGTTAGTTCTCGGACTAAGTCGTTTGACCCAGACAGCTTTTTCTTGGGATGAATGTAGGTGTTGACTACAAGTAGCTGTTGACTTTCCTGAGTTTTTCCTATTGTAATTGATATCGCCTGAATTGCATTCGGCGGAGTAAGGTTTGTAGTTAGTAATTTAATTTCTCCTATTACTGGTATTGAGGTGAAGATTGCCAGGCCGCCGGAGCAGCGGCCATAATGTGATTCCTTGCGGGCCGGGTGTATCCAAGCTGTGTATCCTTGCAGAGTTATTTCATTGGGCTCCCATGTTTCCTGGAGGAGAATCAGATCGAAAGATTGCAGGTAGTTCAGTGTTTCAGGATCCTCCAATTTGTCTCCTAAGCCGTTTATATTCCAACTACAAATTTTAAATTTGTCTTTTCTTTTGTTGGGACCTGCAATTTTGTCCACTGTAACTGGCTCGATTTGTCAGTTTGTGGCCCTTCCGATTATTGTCCGAGTAATTGTTTCTTTGAAGGAGTCTGTTCGTTGGAACGTTGGAACGTTGGAGTTTGTGGTTTCCTATGATGTTTTTCCCGTTCTGGGGAGTAGCTTAGTGCTCCTTTGAGTACTGATGTAGCTAATTGAGGTCGTTTTTCCTTCCGGTCTTCGAGTAGTGGAGTGGGGTAGGCTGGTTTTATTTCCGGTTCAAGCTGAATTCCCCACTGGGAGAAACTAGGTACGTACTTCATAATCGATTTTGCTATCTCTTTGGTTTTCCACGTTGCCCTTGTTTTCTCGTTCCATTGTGAATTTGTTGCTGGATGGAATTCAATTGATAGTAAGTCAGAGGTGTTTATGGACTTTAGTTCTTCTATTGTATTAATTAATTTTAATATGTTGCCCCTATTTAAGATGTCAACTCTTCCCTTAGATTTATATTCGGGTATGAAAAAGATTGTTTCTGAGTCTGTTTCCCTTGTGGGTTGCGTTATCTCAAGAGACTGCTCCCGAGTTACGTTTATCCGCTCTGGGTGTTTGATGTTCTGTTCGTTTGATGTGGGCTGTGAGATGCCCTGATAGGATTGATCGCTGGGAGGCGTGTCGCCGATATTTGCGTTACGTGAGATTTGGAAGTTTGGTTTAGTTGGTGTGGTCTTTGCCTTATTACAGGAACACCGTGATATACAGGTATTCAGGATCGTTTCGTTTTTGGTGGAATTTTGACTTTGCTGGTCATCTCTTTTGTCCTCCGGATTTTTTTCTTTTCCTTTGAGTGGTCGTCCGGTGCCCCTAATGCCGACTCAGCTTGATTTTGGCCTGCAATTTCGGTTGTGCTCTCTACCAGTTTTCTCTTTGATTGGTCTGTTGGGCCCATACAGGTAGTAGCGGGTTCAGACTCATTTGTTGATGGTGGGATTTCTGAGTTCTGTTGAGGGGGGTTGTCGTTCCTTTGAGGATCGAAGTTATCGGTCATAACTAATTGCCCCTTGCCATCCTGTACTATAGAGTTCCAGTTTTCTCCATGGTCATCCACGATGACCTTTTTGTTGCGCCCTTTCCTTTTTTGTTTACGGCGCGCCTTTGCATTCGTCATACCCCCTAATTCATTTGATTGTCCAGTTGTAGGGGAGTTCTGGATGGTCTTTTTCTCTGTAAAGATGGCATAATTAACTTGGCTCACTGAGGAGTTGAGTTTTTCCTTGTCTGAAATATTTTCTCGAGGACCTCTCTTTGTAGGAGGTAATTTTGCTACATTTGTTTTGTGGTCGGGCCTCTCTAACTTAGTTTCTGTTTGGAGAGGTGTTGAGGAATTTCGTTTTATTTCTTCCAGAAGGTTGCTCAACATCGTAGGTAGAGATGATAGTTTGTCAATTATTAAGGGACACGTACAGCTAGTTCTGTCTATTTCTGTTAGTTTTACGGAATCTTGTCCTCTTTTTATAAGTCCGTTCAAGTCGGCTAGTTTCCTGTCTATTCCCATTGTTGCTTCTGCTAGGTTTTGCAGAATAGATAGTTGTAAGTCCATCTTATCGGATTGGTATTGTAGGGCCGTTGAGGATAGTTGTATTGTGTTAAGGAGAGTGATCCAAAAAGTATTGACTGATTCCGTATTCCTCTCGGGAAGCGAATGCGAGCTTTCTTCGCTGATGTTGTTAATTGGCTGCCTGCCGATGTATGCTGTCTCCAGGTCAATCCATTCTTCCGAGGTCAGGAAGGTCATATCTTTGGTTGGGGATGAGGTTGGTACGAGGACTGCGTGGTCTGATTTTAGCTCTAGGTGATCGGGGGTCCTTATGTTTGTGTTAGTCTTTGATTCAGAGTTTACTTGAGAGGTTTGGTGTAGATGGCCTACGTTTTCATAGATTTTTTCGTCCTCTAGAGCAGTTTCTTCAGTGGAAATAGGTTGGGTTGTTGTAGTGGGCTTTCTGCACTGATTGTTTCTGTGTGGCCCTAAGTTCCCGTCACAACTTTTCGGTTGCTCGCTCACTGGAACTGATGCCTGTGTCAGGTTAGTTAGTTGCGTCTCCTCTATGTGTCCCTCGTGTAGGGATGGCTGAGTGGTGTGGCCCTCCTTTGGAGGTGTTCTAACTTGTTGATGGTCCGGCTTGGTCTTATTTTCTGCTCCATAACCGGTTGTTTCTTCTGGTGTTGGTGTCATATGGATCTCTGCTGTGATGAGGCCTGTATTTGTGGGGCAGGCATTGGGCTCGCTGGCTGGTTGCAAAGGGGATTGAAGACCAGTTATAGAGGTATTAGAGGAGTAGATTGCGTTTCCCGGGTTTTTTAAAAAATTGAATTTTGTGTAGATTTTGGGCTGGAAATTGTGTTTTATTTCACTTTGTTGTCCTGTTAATTTAATTAATTCCTGATTGTTTTTTCGCTTCTGACCCTTGCGACTCCCTTGTTTTGTAGATGGACTGCTGTTTATTTTGTTGGCCCTAGATGTTTCAAATGCTGGGGCAAGGCTGCTCTCCGCTCCTAGACTTGGCCCTTCGACCTGCCCGTCAGCCGAGTCGATGCTGGGTCCCTCTTCGGTGCTTTCCAGCGAGGTCTCGTGCCCTTTCGTGTTTTCGGACGCGTTTTTTTCCCGGGGGGTTGATTCGGTCCTATTAATCAGCTTTGTCAGCTTTGTCTGCTTGATCAGCTTGGTCATGGCGGGCGGGTCTGGGCTTGTTGATGTGCTTGTGTTGTTCCGTTTTCTTTTGTTGGGCTGGGTCACTAGAGGTTTTCTTACCCTTCCAGACCTCATGGTGGACCGCCTGCGTCCAATGTACTGCTCCCGTGGCTCCCTTGATATCGTTGACTGCCTATGGCTGTGAGACTGAAAGCAGGAGGTGCACTATTCTCTCCGCTCTTGCACTCACGTTTTTCTGCTCACGATTTGCCGCCCACCAGCTGTTTCAAATCAAATAGATTTTTTGGGTTGATTTTTAAGGTTGGTTTTGGGTGGGTAGATGGTGGATAGTTGGGTAGGCGGGCAGGTGGATGCTTAATTGGTGGCTTAGTGAGTATTAGTGGGTATTTCTACCACTCTTGCCATCCTTCGGCTGCCCCTTGACTCCCCCTGGTGAGTTGGTGGATTGGTGGTGGTCTTGTGATAGTATGTTTCGAGCTGTAATGCAGGCTGAGGCGCCGGAATTTCGCTGCTGCTGCTACTTCTAAGCTACCATTTAGCAGCAAGGCTGGGCTGTCAAAGGTGCTGAGCTGATACAGCGCTGTCGAGATTTTCTTGCGTGCTGCCAAAGTCTGCAGCAGGGAGTAAGAGTGGGAGTGAGTGGGGGGAACTGATTTGCCCAGGTTTTGCTCAGACCAAGTCCTTGTCTCTTGCTCGAGCTCGTGTCCTGAAGAGAGGAGAAGCGAGGGGGGGGGAGGGCGGTGAGCCAGGAGATTAGCCAGGAGATTAGAGGCTGCAAGGAATTGGCGGCTACTAGTGAGCGGCGGTAGAGAGAAAGGGACTTAGGGCACGGTTTTTCTGAGCTCTGAAAAGGTGCCACCCTCTCAATCTCTAATCGCTTACCGCGCTGCAGCACAGCTTCACCGGCCTCGTCTCACCTCTCGCTTCACGCCACCGCCTCCTGCTGCCGCCTCCCGTTCGTCCGCCCAATCCGCCCTGGTCCTTGGGGCGTCTTTTGTTCACGGGTGCGGGTGCGGGTGCCGGTATGACCATGGCACGCAGTGACACTTGGCTCTCACTCCCGCTTGGCTTTGCCGCTCTCTCGGCACAGAAGTGCAGGGAAACTTGAAAAGAGCTCTATTTCGGCCGCTCGACCACAGCAAACCACAGCAAGCCGTCTGAAAATCCGAGGTGGAGCCCCTTTAAAATGGGAAAAAGTGACGCAGCGGTGGCGCAAGGCTTTCATAAATGAGGCCCATGGTGTTCCGTCTCTGGCGGTAATACCAGATGTACTAAGACAGATTCAAAATGAATACGGTCCAGAACCTGCTTTAACTCTGGGTATGAAATTACTAAAAGACTTCAAGCAGCTCTCGGCTATATTATTAGCCAACATAAAAGGAGAAGCAGCATCTGTGGCGATCCGCCAGAAACTAAAGGAAACAGATATAGCAGACCAACCATTTGAACTTGCCAGAATCATAGAAAAATCCTATGAAGAACTAGGTAGAGATAGTTTGAGAGGGAAACCGGTAAAACCCCAACTACTTGAGAATCCTGAAAAGATATTTATTAAAAATAATCTAAACACTCCAAAAAAGAGCTGGGATGGAAATAAACAATCCACCTCAAAAGAAAAAAGATTCCAGTCCAGAGGAAGGTCTCCTCGGCGGAGGGAAAGAACTCCGAACCGAGAACATGAGTCTCCCCAAAAGGGAGCCCTCTGATAAAAGATACAACCTTATAAATAGGGATAATTTGAAAAAACCTGACAGATATCAAAGTATTGATACACGTCCCTCTTGGTCTTTTTCGCAGAAATCGGAAAGAAGAGGACGGTCAGAACACAGGGAAGAGCACGCCAAGTCCAAAGACAAGGAACCTGCTCAAAGTAAAAAATTACAATTTCCAAGAAAGAAGGTAGCCAGTGTTAAAGTAATCGAACATGCCGAGAATACTGAGGACACAGCTGAAAACGGAGAGTGGGCCCAGACAATGCTAGACAGCTCAGCAGAAATCACCATAGCTCGCAAGATCCTGATGAATCATCTGGAGACAGTGGACACGAATGAATACATTCAAGTGGAAACTGCAGATACCAGAGTTAGCGAACCTCATAAAATATACGAAATAACACTGCGTATAGAGGGAGATAAGACTAGGAAGATAAAGGGTCTGTTTTGGGATAACCTCTCAAAAGGCTATGACATCCTGTAGGCGGGAAAAGATTGGCCACCAAAGTTTGTCAGGGAGTGCCCTCATGGCGAAGAAATGATTATGCCTGCCTTCTCAAATCACATTCCAATTCATAGAAAATATATATATGTTAGAAAATGGGCAGTAGCTCAAGCACCTGCATTATATAAGAATCATGTAGGATGGGATGAGGACTCTCCTCCTCACAAAATCCAGTTAAAATGTCAACCTACTGCACAAAGGCAGTACCCAATTAAGCAAGAAGCTAAGAAACAGGTCAGGGAGATTTTAGATCAACTTGAATACCAAGGGGTGATTGAAACATGCACCTCTCAAATGAACAATCCTTTCTTTCCTGTCTCCAAACCAGACGATACATATCGTCTAGTCTTGGACTAGAGACATCTTAACTCGTGTTGCAAACCATTTGCGGTACAAAATTCGCACAGTGCGGCACTAATGAATAACATAGTTCGCAAAAAAAATACAAAACAACATTAGACATCTCTAATTGATTCTTTTGTCAAAATATAGCACCTGAAAGCAGGTATTTAACCGCTTTCTCAATAATGGGGTCACAGGAAATTTCTGTCGACTCCCACAGGGATTTAAGAATAGCCCAGGATTATTCTCAGCCAGAGTAACAGAGTTACTACAAATGTATGATGATGAGGCATTATCTTATGTCGATGACATCTATCTCACAGACGACAACTTGGATACTCACTTGAAGTGAGTGAACACCATAATACTGGGGTTCGCAGCTGAGGGTTACAAATTCAACTTTAAAAAGTCACGAATTGCCCATCTAACGGTCCTGTTTTTAGGATACGAATTATCAAGTGAAGGCAAAAGCCTAGCAGACAACTTCTTAGAGAAATGCGCTGTACTCCAAGCACCAAAAACGCTGAAGAACCTACAATCGATACTAGGCTTCCTGAATTTCGGTAGAACTTACATTCTAAATTATGCAGAGAGGGTTAAACCTCTCTACGAATTAATAAAACCTGATTTCAAACCAAGAAATTGGACTCAGAAACACACAGAAATTTTGAGATCACTGCAAACAGACATGTTAGCTAAAACAAAATTAGAAACACGTGACAATGCACGCAACCTTGTAATCCGAGTCATCCCAGGAAGATGCGGATTCACGTACCTGACCTCTAATGAGGGAGAAACGGTACCAATACCATACAAATCACATTTGTACACACAAACAGAAAAAACATTCAGTCTTAAAGAAAATACTGTGAAGGCGGTACAGACTGCTATAGCAAAAGAAAGAGCCCTAGCCCAAGGCAAAAGGATAACTGTTTTTACAGCAGAATCTGCCTTTGAGGCATTATTCAGCCCAGTTAATCTAAAAACAGTGGCACTAGATCCTAAATGGATACAGTGGGAAAACTCTCATGCGGCAGAAGACGTGACATACTATTTTGTCCCGGACATGAAAAAACTGAATGACTTGAAATATGAACAAGAATATCCTCTGCCAATCGAAATTCTGCCTCTCCAACAGTACTCTTGTATAATCTATACGGACAGATTTGTACAACATTACAATGTAGATGATAAATCCTATAATGCAGCTTGCGCGATTGTTAAAGGTTGCTGGCTTTGTGGTAAATTCAGACCAAAAATAACAAAAACTGAATCATTGAGAAACTGTTCGGCTCAGCGAGCCGAAATCAGATCTTTAAAGATGGCGCTTGAAAATGCGGATCGTGAATTCCCGACACTAATAGTGTGCGATTCGCATTTCTGCGTAACATCTTACAATAATGACTTGCAGAACTGGGTTCAAAATAATTACAAAGATAACACGGGTGCCACAATCAAGCATAAAATGCTTTGGGAACAGGTAGTTCTTTTACAGAAAGAACTACAAAAGACTCATGTGATACACACACAGAGTCATCAACGTGATGGCGTTCACGTTGCAGGGAATTCATTGGCTAATATAGCCACAGCGGAAGCAACTAAGCAGGCTTCCGAAGCCACAAAAAAGCGTTCAGAAAAATACATAGACGGGGAAACGATGCTGGCGGTAAAAACGTCTGCAAAAGGCAACTGTGCAGCATTACCCGTGAACTATCCACTCAATTATACATACATAATTGACGCAAACTCCGTTCCTTTTGCTCGAATCCCTGGAGTGGGGGATAGAGTGATTCCAAACACGAACAGGAGAGTCTTCTTAATAGCGGATGCACACATGGGATTGGGTCCGAGGCACAAACAGATCAAAGAATCTTTGACAGAATTACAATCAGAAAACTGGTGGCCGGGGATGAGCATGCAACATTACAAATTTGCAAAGAGCTGTCCAAACTGCGACAGAGATCGTAGCAGTGAGCCGACCGGAGTAGTGCCATGGCCATTCGAGTAGACGGCAAAAGGCTATCTATACTCAAAATCCAGCGTCCCATAAAATTCCTTTTTTAAGACCAAGCACACTTAAAAATGTGGCCCCAGCGCTCGGCTGACGCCAGAACTGTTATAAAAGATTTGCGAGTCTTTATCCGCACATACGCAATTGCCATGCTACATTCTGATCAGGGTCCTGCTTTTAGCTCTCGAGCTTATAAGGAGGCCATGACCAGCATGGGCATTGAATTGCGGTACTCTTGTCCCTTCCATCCTGAGGGAAACGGGATTGTGGAAAGAAAAAACCAAGACATAAAGCAATCTATAACGGCAAAGGTATTTGGTTTGGATGATGGGTGGGTCCAACATTTAACAAGTGTCCAACGTAGTCTTAACAATCTGCCAAGAAATTCTCTAAAAGGTTTTCAGCCCATACTAACTATTGCTCGGAACTAGAATGTATATTCAGGATTTAGATAGTCAAGCTTCAGTGGTAGAAGATAAGAAAAAATGCTTTGACATCAAAGATCGTTTGGCTGTTTTACAGGACTTAAATGAGACAAGAAAAGCCCTGAGCAACGTAAAATTAAAACAACAGCCAACAACCACTGAAGATACACCACCTGTCCCAGCAAGACCTGTCTGGATTCCAAAGATTGGGGATCTGGTCAGAGAAAAGATCGCAGTGAAGAAGGAATTTGGGCCTTCTTACAGAAAAGCAGTACCTGTCTTAGCTGTCAACGGAACAAGATCAGTTGTACTACCGCCCCTTGCTGGAAAAAAGGAGAACCGAGTTGTATCAATCGACCTGGTAAAACCACAATCATGTGGCCAATAATAAGTAGTAGGCCCAGTGGACTCCCAAGAAATAGCAGAATACCCAAATTTGCTACAACCCAAGAGGTTCAAACTGAAAGAATAATCACATTTGATAAACCTGCAGTGAATAAAAAAGGACTATGCAACAATGCCATGGAGCTTGTGCCTCTTGAAACCCAAATTGAAACAGTTCGTCAAGAAACACCAGTCTACAACGATGTAGCCTCAGAATGTCCTGATGAAAGACAAATTGTAAAAACAATACCAACAATTGACAGAACTGCATATGGCTACTTTATCAATTTCGATAACTTTTCTGAAGATCCCAGCGAACCTGAGGAAATGCCAGCAACAAAAACGTTTAAAGACAAAGCTAAAGAACTCTGTCATCAACTCAAAGAAATATATCTGATTTCTCCATGGATTGAATTTTGGATTGTGTTAGGTGTACTTTTCCTCCTGCTTTGGCTCATCATGGTACTGTGTTTGGGAAAATTCATTGAGGGAAAATACAGTACAATGGACACAGCAAGTCAGAACATCAACTTGGTCCTAAAGCCACACAAGTCATCTCACATCGAGAAAAGAGAACTATCATCAGTGAATGTTACAGCCATTCCAATACCCGGCGGGGTAGTTTGGGACAAAACAGATTACGAAATATATGGCCCGGTCGAGCTCTTGAAATATCCACATCAATTCAAGGTTTCATTAAGTGACTTTGTAAAACTAAGTACATTTTCTGATGATTAGGACTTTGAGAGCATTAATGATATGATGTCTGATCTAGCATTGTCAGCAAAGTTTACAGAACATGATTATTTACAAGGGTCATCGAACTATGACCAGATGTATTGCTACAATCATTATGCACACCACTATTTGCATAAATCTGCTCAGCCTAGAAATGTTTTTAAATATAATCAATGGGAACATTGTGCAACTCCAACCAAAAGCAGTTCGAAAACATTTTATGAGAAATTCCCATACTTCTCAGGGTTTAACACAAATGATGCAGAAACATTTTATTACAAACTGTTAGATAAAACAGGGACAAAAACCATGCTGACAAATACTAAACTAATTTATTCGGAAACATTGTTTGAAAAAATGATTACATTTGGGTTTGATTTTCTGGAAAAAGAACATTGAAACTAAAACTATCTGGGGTACAAAAGAGTGGCAGGTCTAAGGATTAGAAGCATTATTTCGAGCCTGCATGATCCCAAAACAGATAATGTTCTTGAATGATACAATTCATTCAAGAACATTATTTGTTTTGGGATCATGTTGGACTTAGATATAACAGCAGAGGAGATAAAGATTGCATTGCATGAACTAGCTGTAGGTAAAGCCGCAGGCCCAGATGGCATACCAATAGAAGTTTATAAGGTTCTAGGGGAGGAAATTCTTCCTTTGCTCGAAAACTTATTTAACGGCATAATTTGTTCTGGGAAGATTCCTGATACTTGGAAACAAACTAACATCGTAATATTCCATAAAAAGGGAAAACCAGAGGAGAATCCCGGCTCATATCGGCCAATATCGCTGATAAATGCGGATGCTAAACTTTATTCAAAGGTATGGGCTAAAAGGTTAGGGAGGATTATTGGCCAACTTGTCTCACCGTGGCAGCATGGGTTTGTCCCAGGGAGAGGCACCACGGAACGCACGGCGCGGGCGATCTCGCTATTTGATGCAATGGCTGTTACGGGGGGAGATATGGCCATGATCCTCTTAGATGCCGAAAAGGCTTTCAACCGCGTGGTCTGGGATTTTATGTGGGATGTCTTGGCCAGAAGGGGCTTTGGAGAGAAATGCAGGAAAGCAATAAAAGCTATGTATATGGATCCTGTAGCCAGAATTACTACGATGGGCTTGCAGTCGGAAGAGGTGGTGATTAGAAGAGGAACCCGCCAGGGATGCCCCTGTTCCCCGATACTTTTCTCGCTTTACATTGATCCTTTAATCAGGAAAATTCTTGCCTCTGATAAAATATCCCCCGTTATAACTAATGGCCATACTACCAAATTATTGGCGTATGCGGATGATTTGGCAATTGTCACCACTAATCCACAAACGGCAATGCTGGAATTAAGTCATCTGGCACATGAGTTTGGATTATGCTCTGGGTATAAGCTCAATGCGGAAAAAACAATAATAATTGGCACAAATAATATTCACAAAATTGACCAAAGGTATGTGGACTCTGCGGTATATCTTGGGGTGAGAATTAATGCAAATGTGGGGAAAATTATACAGGAAAATTACCTACCCTTGCTTACCTCAATAGATAAAGAATTGAGAAGAATAGATGTTTTACACTTATCCCTGATCGGTAGGGTGAATGTATTGAAAATGTCAATGTTTCCGAAATGATTGTATCTATTTCGTGCCATACCGCTACTTGTAGAAGAGGGCTTGATGAAAAAAGTTGAAGCTGTTTTTTCACAATTTGTGTGGCAATATGGAAAAATTCGGAGATCATTGGCTCGACTCTCTGCACCATTGGAGGGAGGAGGCTTATCTGCACCTAATCTGAGGTTATATCACTGGGTTTGTCTAATGTTGTAAATGAATTACTTATTGAAATATGATGATTTAGAGGTGCCACTTGGTTCTTACAGAATCCCCACAATCTATGAATTATTAGTTGGAGAAAGGGCTCTGGGGCTCTTAACACGAGAAATTAAATCTAGGTATTTCAAAAGGAGCAAAAGCAAAGTAATGTTAAGTGCGTGGTGCACATGGAAGGAAATATTGAAATTTCTGAAGATCCCGAAGAATAATAGCACAGTAGATCTTTGGAGTTCAAATCCTTTCTCGCATCTCGGACAGAACAGAAATAGTAGGACATGGAAGATGTCGGGTATTAGATGTCTGGGTGATGTCATGTGCAAGGATGAACTATTGGATTTTGACTTACTTCAACAAAAATTTGGTATACCTACTAGCCAATGGCTTTTATATAAACAATTAGAGCAAACAGTGAAGTCACTTAGACCTAGGGTTTCAATTCAGGAGCTAAACCCGATTATGAATTATGTAATGAATGGCGGCAAGAAGATTAAAATAGGGTATAGTTATCTTCTACAGGGTTTGGGAGATGACATTGGACAAACAGAATCTGCCTGGGCTCAAAGAATTGGGGATCCAGATATAGACATAGATTATGTTCTTGCACTGAATAAGAAAATACTAAGAGCAACTAATTTAAAAGCGCAGCATTATAAGATGGTCTTTAACTTGTATTATACCCCCGCCAAGCTGTTTCATTGGGGTAAAAGAGAAAACGATAGGTGTCCTAGGTGTAACCAAGGCCCGGCAGATCTATCTCATATGTTTTACTCCTGTCAGAATCATATGCCAGTTTTAACAGAAATGGAAAGGTTTTTATCGGGGCTGCTAGAGCACCAGATTTCTCTATCCCCTACTACTGTTTTAATCGGCAGGGATGAAAATCTCAAAATTGAACAAGAAGCCGAAGCATTTATTTTTCTATCCGTGGCTGTTTTTAGAATTTTAATTGCGGCGGCCTGGAAAGATCCTGTAGCTCCCACCTTTCAGATGTGGTTAACTAGGCTGCTGGGAACTCATAATATAGAGGAATGCCTATACAGCTTTAAAGGAAAAAGGAGGAAAGACTATGGTAAAAAGATTTGGGCTCCTCTTAGAAACTGGAGAGAAATCAGATGAATAACAGTAAGCAGACCTAGAGCCGATCTCAATTGATTCTCCTACATAACTTGGTGTGTAACTTTGTGTAATGAAGTCGGTCTTGTGTCATTTATTAGTCAATTGTTAAGATCTGTAAGATGTATAAGATGTATATATTAATTGCAATGTCTGATTTTATCTTATTTTATCCTACTGATCTATGTAAGTCTTTTGATACTCAGAACCATCTCAATAAAAAAATAAAAAAAATAAAAAATGAATGATACAATTCAACAGACTACCTGTCTTGGCCTAGCCAAGATTAAAGACCTTAACAAACCGTCTATTCCAAAGCCATTTCCTGATAATACAACTGCAGATATTGAGATAGACGTATCCCAAATTTTACACCAAAACAGAACACATCTGATTGGAAAAAGTGGTTAATCTGGCCAACAGACACAAACAACTGTCAAGATAGATTCCTGAATAAAACACAGGGGTTAAAAATGACCAGACCAGACCCTAGGTATTCCCAGAGACAACATGCAGGGATAGTAACAACATACAGTGTAGGGAAATTATGCCTTGAATGGCTACAGACATCCTCACTGGCAGAAATTAAGCAACACTTGACTTTACTTAAAGAGGGTGCTGACTTGCACGATTTCATAATGGGACCACGCAAACAGCGTCAAAAACGTTTCATAGCGGCTAGTATATATGCGGCATACAACGAGGCATGGAAAGTAATGCAAATTGAAACAGCAGAGAAAATACGAGAAATTGAACGTATTCATTTGGAAAAATCACTTTCTGTTGTGGACAACGGGTTAAGGACTCTGTCCTCCAGAATATATTCACTGGACAGTATTGTATCATCTGCTATTGATATAATAGATCAGGACTTGCTAATATTACAACACGGTCAGCCCCAATTATGTTCTATTGTACAGCTAGGCTGGACGTTGCAAAACTCGCGTTCTGGCTATGTGCCATGGCGTTTAATCCACACAACGTCATTGTTTTCTGTCTTTAACCTTACTGATAAACAAATCAATTTGGCACAAAGAGGAGCAGACTATACGATTCTGAGCATTGAAAAACTCGAGAGATTACCATTGGCAATGTCAGAAAGACCTGTCATTGAATGGATAATACACGGAATAATCACAATTCCGATAACAACTTTCCGGTTTAAAAATTGCCAAGAGTATATACCAGCAGGCCAGTATGAAAGGTTGGGTAAAGGGTACATTAAGTCATCATGGAAATTACCTTATACACACACATGTTATAGTGACAAGGACAAAAATGTATTTCTTAGTGGTGAAAATTGCAAACAATCACTAAGCGGTATACTTTTGTGCCAGGGTATTCATTTACATGGGGCCTGTGAGGGGACTTCAAATAACCTTTCATGCCACCAGCACGTCACACCTGCAACACAGATAGAGCCATTCTTTAGACAACTTTCTAACGGGAGTTACGTTCTAATAATGGACCACAGCTGTTGTGGCATGGTGCCAGGGAGAGCATATATCATAAGCGTTAGTTCCAAGGTCACTTGCTGTATGCAAGCATTGTATCCAAACGGCCCTGGAGACTCAGAGGCGACGATTTGGCCTCCGTTGAATATCTCTTCTATACGAATTGATACTTTAAGCAGAATGAATTCTGTGCTTTTACAGACAACAGTGCCTATAACGTCATCAAAAGAAACATATGATCTCCTAGTTGCAAGGACAACAGCAGAGATACATGCACTTTTATCAACAAATTGCCCCGTGCATTTCGTAGAAATGCTAAGCCAAATCCTAAATATGTCAGATGCCAGTGGTATTGCACTTGTATTTAAGACAATTAATTTTTTTGGGACTGCTAACACACTTTGAAGCAGTCCTGGGCATTTTTGCCCAATTTTGTCCATTTGGTCTTTGGCGGCCTACCACTACTTTTGGGACTCGTAGCAGGAATTTTATTTTTAACTCTTCTGCTCCGATATGGCAAGCCAAAAAGCAGACAAGACTCCGGCAACCATGGAACAAACGATCCTAGCTATACGCTATCGGGACCGCATAACTAAAGTCCTTGGATTAGCGGCTAAGAGATCTGAATATGACCTGGTTTCTTTCATTCAGACCTATATGGCAGAACTGCATCTTACCTGTGCTTCGATGTATGCTATGCGGAGAAGAATGCGTGTTGGACACCTGTCTGATGCTACAATCAGTAGTACCAATGGATATCGATACCTTGCTAAGTCCTGTAATGGCTCATGCATCGTGTTGTCCCCAGCGGTTACCAGTCCTGATGACGGCATTCGTTGAAACTTCACCACTACGATTAGGTAGCAGTGAAGCAGGAGATGAGAGCAACATCACCCAGGTACGACCTTCTGTGAGCATTGCTGATCCTGACATCGATGATAGCAATCATTATCACGACTGCACTGTTGTGGCATTTTCGAACTTGGTCGAACTCTCACCTGAATATGTAGACCAATTTTTTGCGAATCTGTCTGAAATGATGTTCTCTCCTGAACAGAAACAATAACTTTTTTTACAAACCGGCACACAGCTTTCCCCAGAACTCTGAATTCGGCCTTCAGCTTTGATAAACAAAAGCTACTGAAAAATATTACCTCTGCCTCTAGCACATTTACAGCAACTGTATTTATATGTGATGAATTGGTCTTGACCTTCTTTTCTGTATTAAGAGCCATTTCATGTGTAATTTTCGCAAATCATTCAGATGATATATATAAGCAATCTTTCTGAAATGATCATACTGCTTGAAAACGTACAGTACTTATTATCATTTTCGTGTATTTCGTATGCACCATTTCGATTGCATAAAATGTATTTTGAGGTGGGTTGGAATACACATGCTCCTTTAAATGTTTTCTACTGCTTAGTTTAAGTAAATAATGGACATTAGATCGTGGAGTGGGTGATGTGTTTTATCTAGGAACCCAAATCAATATTGCGACTTTATGCCCCTGTACGGCTATGATCAATAATATCCCTATAATGGCATAAGAATCAGATCCATATTTTAGTAAATCGCCCTTGCAGTCCAAGGCACGGCAAAAGCTACTTCCTTGGATTCCTAGAAAGCACACCGAGTTCTTTCGACACGCCAAACCTCCAGCAACCTGGGAAATCTCCACTTGCTTTGTTTTGATTTGTAATAGAACTCCTGCAAGCACTGTAAGAACGACCAGTTCTTAGTGACATCTTTATTGACGTCTTATGTCCAAATCTTACGTCAAACTTGGCACCTTTCAGGTATAAATATACCAACGTTGCCTTAAGCAAACACATGGTGGTGAATTCTGGAGCAGAGCAGCTGTCTACTTGCCGAGAGCCCAGCAGATGCGAGAAGCCCACGGACGCTGCCCCTCCTCTTTGACGCGCTGAGAAAGACGCTGTCTTTTTTCCTGCCCAGAAAATCCAGCTCTGGCGTTTCCAGCCTACCCTTGCGGGTGACTGGGATATCGAGTCCTGAGAGAGAGATACCAGACCTCCTACATTCTATTCCCAAGGTACAGTGCTGACTAAACCCTTAGAGAGAATTCTTCATTCAGATTCTTGGCAAAACCAACTTCACTTCAACTGCTACTTACTTACTCCTTCCCAGTATTAGGCTTAGGTCAGGTACACCGGGGTAGGCGTAGTTTAGAAGCACCAGTTGAGCACGTTAGCCAATGTATATTTGTATGTATATATTATATCCATTTTAAAGTGTCTTATGGCTAAGAAACTATATCAATGCTTTTACAGTATTATTTTATAATACTCCTTTTACTGTACGTACTTTACTTTATATTAAGTATTGCAATTGTGGCAATTCATTTCTCTTGCATGAGAAGGAAGACTGCTCAATAAATAATACCTTTTATTGAAAACGCCCGTCTCTCTCTTCTCTGCACTCTGGTGAAACTAAGAACGCACAACTGACTGAGTGAAATAACTATCTATTGTTTTCACACGACTCTAGAGATTTACTCTTATTCTGAGGGAGCAAAGTTGTCATGTTTATGCGGTTGTCGGAAGCTGAATCCCTTCTTGTCTGAGCCAGGGAAGCTGATCCCTTCCTATTCAGTCAAGAAAGTTTCCAGTGACCTCTGAGCTAGCTGGCGCAAACCTAAATTAAGTCTAACATAGTCAGTAGAGACCCAGATGACCTCAGTCCTACGTCTACACAGCTGTTTATGTTATTCCAATGCGCAGGGCCTATATGGAAAATAGGAACTACACTACATGGCACTTAGGGAATTCCATAGACTCTGCACTTCGTCGAAGAACCTCATGTTATCTGCTGCCCTTACAGTGAAAGTGTTGAACCCTGGAGCCACATGAAGCAGTGTAGTTCCCTGAACGATACAAGGAGCTCCGAGTGTAGCTGGCCTTGTCCCTCCCAGTGGCCTTGCATAGAACACCACGTAGAACGGCACCGAATTCTGCCAACGCTTGTTTTTCCCTTCACTTTTGCGTGGCCATGTCACTTGCACGGCCGCGCGGCTATCGGCTTAATTTTCCTTTCACTTACGCTCGGCCGTGCCACTTTCATGGCCACGCGGCTATTGCTTGATCTGATTGCTTCACTTCAGGCGAGACCCGGCAAGCTGAATGGCCATGCATTATTGCTACAGTGCAGTATGTGAGATGCAGTGTGTGACTGAGATTCCAGCATAGAAGAGGTATGCGCACAAATCGTAAGTGGAGGTCTGTGCTGGTTCAAAGGCCTCGTATATGTTTTTATTAATATGGTATCGCAAATAGTGGCACACCCTTTCACTGCTGGCTCCCAAGGCATACCGTTTTTTTATGTGTCTGGGGCATGTGGCACTTAAGGCATTCCATAGACTCTGCACTTCATCAAAGAACCTCTTGTTCACTGCTGCCCATGGCACAAGTCCTTGAAAAAGAAGTGGGGGGACGCTGTCACCGGAAGTGACATCACAACAGGAAGTGACGTCACGAAAGGTGCCGAGCTCCTCGTCCCAGAGAGGACAAAGAGTGAAGTCCAGCTGTTTGGCAGGGGGGATGGCGTCCCCCAGGTAAAATAAGTGGGGGGACACCGTCCACCCGCGTGGTACCCTGACTCGAGCCCTGCTGCTGCCCTTACAGTGAAAGTGTTGAACCCTGGAGCCACATGAAGCAGTGTAGTCCCCTGAACGATACAAGGAGCTCCGTGTGTAGCTGGCCTTGTCCCTCCCAGTGGCCTTGCATAGAAAACCACGTATAACGGCACCGCATTCTGAATAGACCTGGTCAGCCAATCGTGAGAACCTTCCAGACAGCCTTCAAGCCAGACAAGGAATGCACTGGGTACTACCTAAACAACCTTACATACCAACTTGGCTCTATATAGAGAAAGCCATCCTTAAGAATGCAGACCCTCTAACTCTCCTCACAGCCAACAAGCAAGCACATAAGAACAACCCGATCTTCAAGATCACAAGGCAGGCGCTGCTCAAAGTAGACTAGAAGCTCGAATTCAGCATCAAGAACTCGCTCTGGGAAACACTTTGGGATAACCCCAAGATTAAATACAGAGGGAAGACCCTCGACATGCATACATGGAAAAAACTAGGACTCTCATATCCGGCTCAGCTGGAAGAGGAAGGGTCGCCCCACACTTTCAATAGCCTAAAAACTCGACACGACCTCCCCGACCTGGAACAATACAACTTCCTAGCAATCAAAACAGCCCTAACAAAATCTAAACTAACCAAACACAAACCCTCAATCTTTCAGTACATGAAAAACATAAACAGGGAAGGTCACCAGGTCTCCCACTTGTACAAGCTCCTCCCCCCAGTGTCCTCCAAACTAAACGCAAAGAACAGCAGCTATTGGGTAACACAGCTTGGCTCCAACCTCACTGAACAAGACTAGAAACCTTCTGGGCGGCCCCATCAAAAAACATGATATCCCCAGTGCTAGCACAAACTAAATTCTGGCTTTTACACCAAGCATACTGGACACCAGCTCGCCTAGCATCATTAGGCCTCAAAGGTAACAATAGCTGCTGGAATTGCGGTGCAGTAAGAGGAGACCTCGCACACCTCATCTTCCACTGTAGTAAGGTCAGCAAATTCTGGGGGAAGGTGCTCAGCTTCATCAACAAAGCCCTAGGATGTACTCTAGAACAGTCATTTGCCACAACAACCACCGCTCACATCACAACAGATCTAGCCACACAACAAGACAGAAACCTCCGGGATTTCCTCCTGACGTCAGCAGTCAAAACGGTACTAGCCGAATGGAAAGACACCACCAAAGCCACATTCAAGGGGTGGCTAAACTGAGTCACATTTCTCAGTGGGGCAGACATCACTGCACTAAGACAGACACCAGGGAGAAACCCCAACCGAGGAATGTGGTCAACACTAGACAAATTCCTCAGTTAATACAAACCTCCATAAACAACTGTATACGCCTGATCAGCTACTAGCAACCCAACGCAGATGGGGAGGTCTAACACTAAACCACAGCCAAACACCTCTATGTTTTGTTTTTACGTCGTGTGCTCAACTGTAACGCTCGCCCAGATGCAAAAACCTAGATGTTCAATGTTAAATGTTTAATGTCATATGTAGAACTGAGGGGCAAACACCAATGTAAATCGTGTACCTGTGGTAAATATAATTTACCGTACAAGTTTTTCCATATAAGTACTGACAAGTAAAAGAATAGCTCAATCAAATGAGAGTCAGAGTCCGTGGTGTCTGAGTCATACGGGCTTTAATCGGGATGGCTCGAGCCATGGAAATCAATTCCATCAATACAAGGGGTCGGGGAATATGCAATGATGGCAAAAAGATGTCAACGATTTATTAACAGTACATGACATATATAGTAAAACTGTACAATGGCGATGGATACAGTAGGCGTGACAAGTCAAAAGAATATGATAAGAACACATGTGCGTAGCAAAAAGGCGTGTACAAAGGTGTGCACGGAGGTGTGTACTGGAAACGTCACAGAAACGTGCCATAAGTGGGTGGGTGTATAGAGGATTCTGCAGAGTCAGCTGGAAGTGCGGATGCGCGCGCAGCTAGCATGACATAACATAGACGTGTAACTGGGGAGAACTTTAACACTAGTAAAGGAGACAGAAGTCTGGGATGTCAGAACGACCTGGACCTATAACATATCTGGTATCTTATGTTTGGAGGATGTATTATCTGGAGTAAAAGGTCTCTCGGACAGAGGCTATACTATACTGAATGCTAGTGCGTGCATATGTGTCTACGTGTCTACGTGCGGAGCTATGGGCCTACTATGGCAACGGGAACTGTAAATTACTTGCATGGAGACAGGAAGACTCGCTCTTTGCTCTGCAGCCGGGAATATGTTTACCTAAATCACTAGACAGGAATGTATTTTCGAGGAGGCTGAACAGATAACTTGAAGGCAAAATACTGTCTTGGCAGGCAGGCCAGGTTGAGCCAGGCACCGCTTCGCTTAGCAGGAAGTAAGGCAGAGGTCAGGGATGCATCTCCACGCTGCAGCTTTCAGAGGCAGAGACAGAAGTGGTTCGAGGGCAGAAATCAGGGCCTAGCTCGGCAGAGCCAGGAAAAGGTGAAAGTGCACCATGTAAATACGTTGGCATGGCATGGTTAGGAACTGAATTATCAATCCATTCATGGTGGATCTGATAGAGGACATGTTGACGTTGGACGCAAATGTATTTGCGTCTTCAGATTCGGTTGCGGAGGGAAGTTAAATGCACTTAAAACTCGTACATGGAGACGTTGGGGTACACGTTAGGGGACATATCTGACCATAAAAATTTCAATTACCTCATTCCCTCCTTGTCTCCTACGGAAGCTTCAAGATATATCTATTTTCACGAGACCATCTATTTGTTCGTATAACATCATCTGTTCTTCTTTCTTTATTCGGGAATGGGAACGTGAACTTGGGCGGGGAATACAAGCTGTGGCGCACAAGCCGCAAACCGCTGGCCCACATTGAAGACACAGACAACAACTGAATACTATGGCCAATATAATCCCTAGGAATGACAGTAGCTTCCATCCCCAGGCTGTTATTACACTCCAGAGCCAACCGGACCAAGTCCAGGAGCCTGGGTTCTGATGTATCTGATGGGCAATTTCGTGAAGTCTGGTGATGGCCTTATAGACTGATGGCGCGTTATTAGGAATAAACACGCAACAACTGGATCCGATGACTCTACAAGCTCCGCCCCTATCGGCCAGGATGACGTCAATGACAAGGCGGTTCTGAAGAACAACAAGTCTCATAGCAGACTGCTCCTCTGTTAAGTTGCCCAAAGCGGACGTAGTCTCATTCACTACTGCTTCGAGGATCCTGGTTAATTTGCGTATCAGTTTACTATTTGAGACAGTGCCTAGATAAGGAAAGAATCCTTTATCGAAATCTGTATATTGTTCCCATGTAGTTTCAGTCTGATCAACGATTGGGAGACCTCTCCTTTGTCTAACATGAGTGAGGCGGGAATTCCTGTGATAATCAGATGGGGCTAGAAAAACTGGTGGCAATAGGAATGCAATGAAACAAGTACCATCCCAATCTAGGGGTAATCGTACATAGGCCGTCTGGCCACAAATGAAATAGGAATGTCGGGAAGCTTTGAATGTAGACTTGCCTTCATCACTGAATTCGACCACAGTAATACAGTCACTATGGCCTAGATGTACTGAACCATTCTTTCTGACGCATAATACACCTTTTGCTGGTAAAACTGATATAGATGGCAAGTCTGGACTAGTTTCTGACTGAACATTTAGAATCATGAGATTAAGTGTGAAATTACCTAAACCATACACTTCATTTTCTAGATCGGTCCCTGTCATTTGTGGAAGACCTTCTTCGTCTGGGAAACATGCTTTGTTCAAGACTGTGTTCAGCTTTCCCCATATCCATTTGCCTTGGGAAACACGGGATTCAGTGTCTAAAGAGGATATTAAACTAAACCATGCACCACAGGAACCATTATGTGTAAACGGGTAAGGAAAGAGGGGCAGAGCTCCCTTGTAGTCCTGATAGGGAGGGAGTCGGCCACATATCCAACAATTGGTAGCATTGTTGATCTGGTGAGAATGGTGTAACATACGGATGAATGTATTGTTGCGCAGTGCAAGGCGATAAGACAATTCATGTGGGGGTAGTTCACTAAACGTGTGCTCTGCAGTGACATTAGAAAAAGAATGTGCAATGGGAAAGTACATATATAACATCCAACCGACACAGATTAACGTAAGACTCAGAAAAAACATAATAAGTAACGTGCAGATACAACGGCTTCGGAGATTTTTACAATAGCGTTGTTTCTTGATCTCCTGTCTATCTCTCTCTCTATTGGGGTCTATCTTATACATGTCAAGAAACTGTCTAACCGCTTCACCCAGGAGGGGACTTAAACAATTAAACTGTCTGACTTACTAGACCTCAATTTCAATTGGTACTCCTGCTGAGGAGTTTTCTCTACCAGGGGGAGTTTAGTATCAGTGTCTGGAATGCGATAGTCCTGGGAATCAGTCTTTGGCGGAAGTCCATAAAATTTTTTGACGTGGCTCGAGTGGAGCCAGCCTTTTCTTCCCTCGATCTTGACTGCAGTCCTTGTAGTCAACAAAACGATCTTCGGCTCTTTCCAGCGGGACTCCAGAGGGCTTGACCGATCGAAATTGCGGACTACGACGACATCTCCTGGGACCAGCTCATGCGGCTTCACCTCGGTGTTGTCTGGAAAGGCTGCCGCGACCTGTGAACGACATGATAGTAGTGCAGACATCAAGGAAGCAAGGTAATCTGTCAGCATAGTACTGTCAACATCGGTTATTTTACGTGGCATAGGCGTCCCCCACATATTAGGAGGCCTACCAAAGACCACCTCATACGGGGATAGCCCTGTCCTAGAATGAGCTACCATTCGCATATAAAAGAGGGCAACTGGTAAAGCCACTATCCAATCTACTCCTTTCTCTTTACACACTTTGGCAAAACGGGTTTTCAGAGTCTGATTGTGTCTCTCTACTAATCCAGCTGCTTCAGGATGTCGAACACAGTGGAACTTCCATTGATAACCTAACAGAAGTGAAACCTGCTTCATGAGTTCAGACGAGAATGGCTGACCGTTATCTGAATACACGACACGGGGCAAACCGTACCGTGGGAAGAATTCACGAACCAACTGCTTGGCAGTGGTCGGGGCAGTGTAATCTGGGACGGGATATGCTTCTGTCCATCGGGATAGGGCACATACAACTACGAGGACATACTTGAATCCTCGGCATCTGTCCATCTGAATATAATCCATCTGGAGGACTTCAAAAGGATGGTCGGGAGGATGAAATCCACCTCGTTCCACAGGAATACCTTTTCCTGGATTGAACTGACAACAGATCATGCAGGTACGCACTTTCTGTTTTGCTGCTGCTTGTAAATGTTTGTTAAACCAGAGGTTCTGTAAACTGTCTAACATGGCTTTCTCTCCCAAATGTGCTGAACTGTGTGCAGTGTTGATAATAACTTGAACCATAGAGTCGGGGAGAAACCATGTGGTCCTTCCCTTCGTCATCCATCCCTGTTCAGTCTGGACCCCTCCTTGTTCAGTCCATTTCTTTATTTCATCTGGAGTAGCATGTGTCTGTATGTCAATGACATCTTGTGTGGGATCCCTAACTGTCATGCAATGTGTCAGTGAAGATACGTCAGTCTTTGTCATATCAGTCGTATGAGTATGAGTCTGGGCTGTATGTTTCGCTGTTCGATCTGCCAGGTCGTTACCCTGGGAAATAGTGTCTGTGACTTTTGTATGTGCTTTGCACTTCATGATGGCTATTGCTGTAGGCAAATGAATTGCTTCCAACAGAGCTTGGATGAGGGGACCATGCTGGATTTTGGCTCCGTGAGAGGTCAGGAAACCCCTCTCTTGCCAGAGAACACCGAAGTCGTGTACGACTCCAAATGCATAGCGTGAATCTGTGTATATGTTTACTTTAAGGTTCTTGGCTCGTATACAGGCTTGGGTCAGAGCAATGAGCTCTGCTGCTTGAGCTGACAGGGTGTCAATGCGATGTGTTTCTAAGACATTAGTTTCAGTGGTCACTGCATATGCGGCCACTAGCTCTCCTGTACTTGTTCTCATACATGAACCATCCACATAAAGTGTCAGGTCTGGATCGGGTAGTGCAACATCTGTCAA
The DNA here is from genome assembly GCF_964263255.1 of Lissotriton vulgaris. Taxonomy (NCBI): domain Eukaryota; kingdom Metazoa; phylum Chordata; class Amphibia; order Caudata; family Salamandridae; genus Lissotriton; species Lissotriton vulgaris. The sequence continues at coordinate 130,957,407 of NC_141696.1, read as the reverse complement.
GTCTTGTCTGGGCTTCGTGATTGTGTTAATGACATCCACGCAGTCATGTGGAGTAGGATCTGTTGTGCTCGATGGTAAAAGTGTAGCAGGATTTAATGTATTGCAGCGTCTGATTTCTATGTGTGGTTGGAATAATGTCAATTCATAACCTGTCAGTCGTGCTATGGTCAAGTGCTGGGTCTGTGTTCTGTTTAGGAGAACTTCCACAGAGTGTGGAACCTGTACTGTCAATTGATGTCCCAATACAATGGAATCACTTTGTCTGATCGCTAGAGCTGTTGCTGCAACTGATTTTAAGCACGCAGGCAAGGCCTGGGCTACTGGATCCAATGTACTCGAAAAATAAGCACACGGTCTGTGTTTGTCTGCTTGAACCTGAGTGAGAACCGATAACGCTGTGCCATCGCGTTCTGTGACAAAAAGTGTAAAAGGTTTGCTGTAACATGGTGTCGCTAAAACAGGTGCCTGACATAAGGCTTTCTTTAATTCGTCAAAAGCTTGTGTATGTTCCTGAGTCCAAGGGAGAACAGACGAAGACGCTGCCTCCTGTGTTGTCAACTGTATAAGTGGTTTAGCTAGAAATGCATATTGTGGAATCCATTGTCTGCAATAAGAAGTGAGTCCAATAAAGGCTCGTACTTCCTTCTGTGTCTTGGGTTGTGGAAGGTGTGCAATTAACTGGATGCGATCAGGTGTCAGCTGCCTACCCCACTTGGACAGCAAGTGCCCAAGGTACACCACTTGCTGGGCACAGAATTGTAACTTCGAAGGAGACACCTTGTGTCCCTTGTCCGCCAGGAAATACAAAACAGTGATGCATGTTCATATTCTTGTTCACTTCGGGCGGTGATCAACAGATCATCGACGTACTGGAGTAGGGTAGTGTTAGCAGGCATGTGGATACTGTCAAGTTGTCTTTTCAATGCTTGGCTGTAGATGCTGGGGCTTTCTGTGAATCCGTGAGGGGCGCGTGCAAATTTGAAGCTACGGCCATTTAAACAGAATCCGAAAAGGTATTGGCTTTCCGGATCAATGGGGACACTGAAGAAGGCGTTCTTGAGATCGATTACAGTAAAGAACGTCGCCTCTGAATCAATAGCTGTCAATAATGAAGAGATGTCTGGGACCACTGGATACTGTGGTACAATACATTTATTCAATTCACGTAAATCGATCACCAAACGATAAACTGGAGGTGCATTCGGATCAGTGCGTTTAAGAATCGGGATGATTGGGGAATTACAAACATTGGGGTCGGTTTCTACAACCACTCCTTGTGCAATGAGCTCGTCAATGATTTTCAGTAAGGCCACTACAGCATCAGGTGGTAACTTGTATTGTCGGATTTGGGGCAGTACAACTCCTGGCTTGAGTGTAACACGGTATGGTGTAATGTGCATACAACCTACATCAGTGGGGCCTTGTGCCCATAAATGTGCAGGAACATTCTGTAACCTGGGATCAAAATCTCTCAACACATAATGACCCTTAAAATCACGAAGGAACAGCCTTACTCCTTCCGGAGAACAACAAATTACAGCTCCTAGAGCTTTCAGCGTTTTAATGCCAAGCAAGTTTTCTGGACATGATTTCGTGAGCAATAAATCTGTAGTACGGGATAATGGACCAACTGCAAGAGGAACTGGTTTCGATACTTCATTAACAATAGGCTTTCCTGAAAATCCAAGGGAAACATTCTGTGAGCCTGAGAGGGGTGCCCCTGGAACCTCGTCGTGACTGATGGCAGTTCTGCTTGCCCCTGTGTCAATCAAAAAATTTCTATCCTTTCCTAATACCTGACTATGTACATAAGGACCCTCTTGATCTACAGGAACCTCAAGAAGAGGCAAGCCAACCTCCCTCTCTAGGCTGTTTCATGTGTACTGCTGATAATCAGGATAATCGGATTGTGCATACTGGTACATCTGCTGTGTGACATATTGTGTTGCGGCAATGGGCTGGGGCTGTGGTACCGCTACAGTCTGTTGTGGAACCTGCATAGGCTGCACATTCTGCGGAATATGTTGTTGGACCTGGTCCTGTCTAGGTGGATGTGGTCTCTCTTTAGTTTTACCTGTGGCTATATTGTGTTTCAGAACTGCACAATCGTTCACATAGTGACCTGGCTGTTTACAATAGTTGCATGTCCCCTTAACAGGAGCTGCCGAATTATTGGACTGTGTCGTACCCCTTTTCTGACCATCAGCTGGAACTGACTGAGCAACTAGCACTTTCATTTTCGTGTCTTTCATACGTCTCTGTTCGTGATCATGTTCCTCTCTAATTCTGTTCTGGTAATACTGTAACATTTGTAACATTTGGGAAGGCGTATTTGCTTGCCATGTGCTCTCGACTTTCAATACACGGTTCTTAACCTGGGGTAATGAATTCTCGACTAATTTGGTCACAAATAAGTGTGGGTAAGACTCGCTACTTGTTTTCAGGCCACTATTAATAATAAAACATTTCTCAAATCTAGAATAGAAATCACTAGTGTCTTCGTCGTGTTTCTGTTTGCAGGCTGAGATTACATCCCAGTCCTCCTTTTTAGTTGTCAACAATCTTGGCAAAACCTGTACTAATAATCCTGGTAATGCTTTAGTTTTCTCCCCAAGACCTAGACCTGGGGTTCGTCCGGTTTCTTCGTTTTCCAATTCAGTCCAATTAATCTTTTTATCTCCCACTTCCCATTCTTTTTCTTTGAGTTTCTCGTAAATACCGGCAGGCAATAGCACTTTCAATATTTTCATAATATCGGGATATGTATAATCTCCCATGAGTAACATGTCTTTTATTTCACGGTGAAACCCTGCTGGATCTTTATCATGACTAGGCACTATTTTCTTCATTTCCAATAATTCCATTTTAGTTATGGGCGTGTATACAAATACGCGTTGGAGCTCACCCCCTGGAGTTGCCTGGACGGGATGAACTTCTCGTAAAGGATTCTGTCTATCTAGGTGAAAAGGATAGCTTACTGGGGGTGGAACCGGAACGAAATGTGGAGTAAAAAATGTCCTGTATCTATGACGTTGTTCGAGAATAACATTAATCAAAGCAGTACCCAGGCCTCTCCACCTATTCAGGAGTAATTTGTCTAATACATTATATAGGGGACCCGGATCTGAATGCTGACTTTCATATAGCATAATAATATGTTGGATCATGTACATACCAACTAAACGTTGTTCAGTCGGAGTAAGACTCAAAAATGTTTGCGCTACTGAATCGTCTCTATACACACTATCATTATCGGCCCACTGTACTGCGGACCGTGCTAGTTCTTGTTCACGCATTGTACTCAGTTCATTGTAACCTATTCTATCTTTCAGGATTTTATCAGTGGCTTGGAATAACTGTTCAAGAGAACATTTTTCTGGTATGGGGGAAGAAAACGTCTTTTATTTTCCAGACGTATCGGTCTATCAAAAGGTCTATCAGAAGAGTACTGTTTAGGGAGTTTCGCCCTACCTACGTAAGCTATCGTGTCTTGAGTCGCTGCTGGATTCTCTGGTTCTTCCTCCTCTGAGGAGTCATTTTCGTCCCCTGTTTCGGTTGTCCTGTCGGCTTTGCGTCGGGCATGTATGGCTACTATTTCTTTACGGATTTTTCTGGACATGGCATCTATACATTTCTCTTTGTCATGCTTACAATCTGCAATATTCTGACTCCATTTTGTCAATCCTTCCATTTCTTTTTGAGAATAACCTGGCTGATCTTGCTCCCTTATCAAACAATTTATCAAAAATCGCAATATTAACCCTTGAGTCTCGACTTTCTGATATGCCATGGCTTCACGAACACATTCTGGACCCTCCCCGATCGAATAAAGTGATATATTTTGTCTAGATGTTCTGGCATATCTGGTAATGTCATCAAATAATCTGTAACACGTCTTAAACGTAACGATGCTAACAACAGGTCCCCTTGCTTGCCAGGGACAGGATCGTATCTACAATCTCCAATTGTTTGTTTGAGCTTTTCAGCTGGGCTTGCTTTTGGTGTACGCTGCATTGCTAATTCTCTCATTGTCAATCGATGTAACTGTGGCGGAGTGTGGGGGAGGCCACCTGTGGCTCCTCCTGAAACGGAAGCATGAGCATAACCTGACTGTGGGGCGGGTATATGTAATGGGATTGTACCCTGAGTTGCTTCTGTCGAAAAAGGATTAGTAGGGGGAACAGTAGCAGGAAGGCCAGTAGGGGAAGTGGCAACATATGCGGGAAATTGGTGACGTGGAGGGGTCGTGGCTTGATTGGCCGATGCAGGGTGCTGAGCATTGTTATCAGGGGGTACGGGTAGTACGGGCCCATTAGTATAAGCTGGAGCTACACCATCTAAATAGGAAGAAAGGAATATATCTGCTGCGGTCTGTTTGTGACGGATTTTGGTCGGAACTAACGGTGGCGGCAGATCACTTGGCATATCCGGGGTCGCCTTAGGCAGGCCCTCGGCTAGAACTGGATACAGTCCTGTAATAAGGGCATTTCTCTGTCGGTCTTGTTGTTCTATTCTGACTCGTTCTCCCTCTTCTAGTAGTTCCTTTTCTCTAGCTTTTTCGGAATCCTCTCTGCTTTTTTCAGCTTTTCTGAGTTCTTTCTCTGTCCGTCTATGCGATTCTTTGCGCCACAATTCTATGGCATCCTTCTGCGATTGTCTGGCTTTCTTTTTCCACAACGCTTCTTCTACTCTCATGATGCACTCGGCATCCCATGTCCCTGTAACGGGCCATCTCTGATTCTCTTCCAAGTCCTTCGTATAGTCCACCCATAAGTCTAAGTACAGTATGGCATCTAAGCCATGCTTGTGGTACATAAAATGACCTGGAGTGTCCCTAGGTGGGACGGGAACTGCTTCTTCGAGTATCCCTTTCCTAGTTCCTATCTGTCGTAATTTAGAAAACAGAGGCATTTTTACCTCTTACCTGGACGCAAAACACAGTGACCACAATAAAAATACAAACAGTCATTCATACCACGACATCAATCACATTGAAACATTTCGACCAAAACAAAGAATACTGAAACACTGAAGCACTGTATTACTAGATGTACTGCTAAACAGTACAGATGCACTGCTAAAACAGTACAGACCGGATCTGTGTACCCAAACCCGTCTTGACCGGATACAAAGTTAATGCACCCGTCTTGATGCGTCCCCAGCAACGGTACTCACGGGAAGCACGGAACGGAAGGCCTCGGAAACTCGACTGGACTGGACTGCTACGACGTCACTGCTGCTGTGCACTACGCATGCGCCTCGATGCTTCGGACAGGTGGGCCTCTGGACACCTCGGACACTGCTCTCTCAGCTGGGCTCTGGTCGGGATCCTCCGCACTCCTCACTGCCTCGTCTGGATGCTGTCCCGCAGTCTCCGTCTCCACCGTAGGCCTGAGGGAGATACAGGAAAGCCTGCAGATGCGCATAGGAGTCCGTCACGGCTGTGGTAGGGGGCAAAGCCTGCGACGCATCGCCGGCGCGTGGGGTGGGGGAGGGGCCCCTGTTCGGGCGCCAAATTATGTGGTAAATATAATTTACCGTACAAGTTTTTCCATATAATTACTGACAAGTAAAAGAATAGCTCAATCAAATGAGAGTCAGAGTCCGTGGTGTCTGAGTCATACGGGCTTTAATCGGGATGGCTCGAGCCATGGAAATCAATTCCATCAATACAAGGGGTCGGGGAATATGCAATGATGGCAAAAAGATGTCAACGATTTATTAACAGTACATGACATATATAGTAAAACTGTACAATGGCGATGGATACAGTAGGCGTGACAAGTGAAAAGAATATGATAAGAACACATGTGCGTAGCAAAAAGGCGTGTACAAAGGTGTGCACGGAGGTGTGTACTGGAAACGTCACAGAAACGTGCCATAAGTGGGTGGGTGTATAGAGGATTCTGCAGAGTCAGCTGGAAGTGCGGATGCGCGCGCAGCTAGCATGACATAACATAGACGTGTAACTGGGGAGAACTTTAACACTAGTACAGGAGACAGAAGTCTGGGATGTCAGAACGACCTGGACCTATAACATATCTGGTATCTTATGTTTGGAGGATGTATTATCTGGAGTAAAAGGTCTCTCGGACAGAGGCTATACTATACTGAATGCTAGTGCGTGCATATGTGTCTACGTGTCTACGTGCGGAGCTATGGGCCTACTATGGCAACGGGAACTGTAAATTACTTGCATGGAGACAGGAAGACTCGCTCTTTGCTCTGCAGCCGGGGATATGTTTACCTAAATCACTAGACAGGAATTTATTTTCGAGGAGGCTGAACAGATAACTTGAAGGCAAAATACTGTCTTGGCAGGCAGGCCAGGTTGAGCCAGGCACCGCTTCGCTTAGCAGGAAGTAAGGCAGAGGTCAGGGATGCATCTCCACGCTGCAGCTTTCAGAGGCAGAGACAGAAGTGGTTCGAGGGCAGAAATCAGGGCCTAGCTCGGCAGAGCCAGGAAAACGTGAAAGTGCACCATGTAAAGACGTTGGCATGGCATGGTTAGGAACTGAATTATCAATCCATTCATGGTGGATCTGATAGAGGACATGTTGACATTGGACGCAAATGTATTTGCGTCTTCAGATTCGGTTGCGGAGGGAAGTTACATGCACTTAAAACTCGTACATGGAGACGTTGGGGTACACGTTAGGGGACATATCTGACCATAAAAATTTCAATTACCTCATACCCCTACATGCATGCCCGTGAAACCTCCTATTCATTATATGTGACAACGTTTCTATTTTTGTATTGTGTAAAATACCAATAAAAATATATTTTTTTTAAACAAAAAAAACAATGTTCCTATAATTAATGCTATGGGTGTTTAAACTCTTAAGGGACATAGGGGGAGGGGTAACATTAGGATGTAAGACCGCAGTGACTGATGGATTAAGACCATTAGGGCAGCTTATTGTGCCCCGAATGAGTGTCTTGTGACTAGTGTGGTTAACTTGCGGAGGCTGTTGTACAGTGGAAATTGTGAAATTTGTGCTTAAAATCCTTGACCCTGGGTTGCCCTTTTGAACCAGGCGTTTAACCAAAGAAGTAAGATTCTCAGTCATCAGCTTCATAGTCCCCATTTCAAGCTTGAGGGAATCAATAAGGTGGTAAGTGTCCTGGGATTCTAAGCTAGGCCCTCTACCAGGCATCGACTTCGGTGGTTGCTCGATCACATCTTCCCTATATGCATCCTGCAGGTCTGATAAAGGTAGAAATCTATTATTACATGGAATTGCAGGGCCCGACTGTTGCGAAACTACGTCTATTGGAGTGGTGGAAAGATGACAAGTTTCCTCTCCTTCAGATGTGGGCTTAGTACAAAGTGGGGTAGCCCCATATCTTGATGGTTTCTGAAATATTATACGGATGATGGGGCTGCTTCGAGCTTTGGGCTTGGTGGAAATGGAGGGCTGGTGAGTTGCTGTGTCAGGGCTTGGATGCTCAGGTGAATCAGCCTCCAGCATATTTTTGCATTCACTGATGAGGGCGTCTATGCGATCTTGTACACAGTTGCTACCTGGGTGTTTCTGGGTTTTCCTAGCCTTTTTACCTTTATCAGACCTACCAGTAGAGTTTCCTCCACGACTTCCACTACTCTCCATACATTTTCTTTTCCGCATTTTCCTACCCGTTTTGACTAAAGACAGATCAAGAACAAACCCCCCCTAGAGCTCCCCCGTCTGTTTATAAATTACTTAAGCCCAGATAATGTCAAATAAAATAAGACGGAACGTAACATGCTGTACTGGGTAAGGACTTGGGCTTAATACTATTTAAATGCTAAACATGCACAAATTGCGTAAGGAAGAAGGAAGCATAAGCTGGGCACAGTCACGATACCTTAGAAAGAGTTCATTAGTCTCAGTGGCCTTAGCCCGAATGCTTGATGAAAAGGGGGTTTCCCAGCCCATCGTCTTCCAGGCTCGGACAGGTGCAGATGGGCCTGCCCTTGGCCTGGGCTTTGCCCGGGCGCGTCCCGCGCTGCGGGGGCCCGCACTGGTTTTTGGAGTGCCTCCAGGCGCTGACCAGTGCTGCACACGGCTCCTGCCACGAGGACTGCTGGACCCTGTGGTCTCAAGAGCGTTGGGGCAGTGGAGGGGCCAACAACAGGAAAGAAGGGGCTGCTATGCTTTTTACATTACAACGGGTGGAAGAACATGCTATTGCAATTTGCAAGAGCCCTTAATGCCTTATAATGGCTAATAAAAGCATACAACACACTGCCTGATTTTGATGGGGTTGCTAATGGAACATGTGCTGAAAAACTGGCAGATGTCCTGTCCACCCTTGTGTTTTATCACTGCCTCATTGAGAGTTTGGTGAATGCAAGTGTTCCCACAGGTAGAGCTGCAACCTTCTCCACTGTGGGGTAAACTCCCTCAATGGAGTACCCACCATCTGACATAATGTTGGAAAGCCATGATCAACAACTCTCTTCCTGTCTGGACCATTCTTGTCATCCATTAAATTCCCAGACATTAAATAGCAATAATTGTAAGCATCATGGTGGAAGACAACTTCCATCAATTCAAGGATATTGTGTTTTTGTCTGAGGTCTGTGTAAGAGGTCCACCTTTCATCATTGTATGGCAGATCATCAGTCAATATTTTTTCCCAGAAGACTTGCCACCACAGAGCCGTACTTTGAATGTGGGCAATAGAAGGGCATCTTGATCAACCTCGTTTAGAGGTCAGAGGAGAACACAACAGTTTTCCTGATGTCAGGGTTAATGTAGTGTTTGTGCAGCATCCACACAAGGTGAGTTGATTCTTCAATGCATTAACTATGCTCTCTATTGGGATAGATTCAATTTATTTTTTGTTATCCTGCGTGAGTAACCCAATCTATGTAGTCACCCTACTACTATAGGCATTTGCAATTATCTTTTCATAAATTTGTATGACTGCCTTAGTTCAAGGATATAAAACAATCTGTCTGATCATTACCATTTGTATTCAGTACAATTGTATTAATCTGAATGGATTTTCTGCATTTAATCTACAACTTCACATGATACAACTACACTAAGGAGCAGCAGGGTTCTAATTAGCAGAGAAAAGCTGATGACCAATTTCTTAAATACAACAATGACCTTAGCATGCTCAGACCATCATGAATTACTTTGACAACATTGTTAGGTTTCTTAACTCAAACCCGTTGACCAATCTCAATGTTGTAATTATCTTTGCAACCGGATATTACTAACCTATGATTCATATACTTTCTGACTTTCATTTGGCAAAGCTTCACCATGGCAACCAGCTCCTTGCTCTTGCATTGACAATTAGTAGAATTCCATTCTGACAACTATCCTGGGAATAATTCTGTATTTGCCAATCTTCCACTTAACAATCTGAAAGGGGTCAATAGATCCGTAAGGTAGTACAGGAAATTTCATTGACTTGTGCCAATACAATTTGAAGTTAATGACTAATTGTATTGCTTCTTTTACACCATGAACCAGTCTGTTTGGCCATTTCCATCAGCATAATATAATTATAAACATTGGGCATCATTATCTGAAATTATGTCTTGCCTTATCCCTTCAATGCAAACACTGTCATCCAAAACTTCAATCTGAAACATCAGTAGGAACTCTTTCTATCCTCTTAATTTCGAGCCTTTTTCAGCATTATTCATTTAAGACTTGAGTAAATAATTCCCTCTGATTTAGTACTGTAGATGGATCTAAAACTCAATAGCCAACTTGCACTAGCAACCCCACAGAAACTCCACAGTAGATGCAGGAGCCTTTCAGGGCTTCACAGATTAGTCACTCCTGGAACATGCATCACATTTTCTTAATAATATGTCAACTGCAACTTCTAAAGCAGGCTACCAATATGATTGTCTTATTCTGCATCTGACGGTCGATATACTGTCAAAGTATACCTTTGTCGTCAGTAGTGACACAATGTCAAAACACAGGGCATTATGGGAGTTGTTCAACCCGCAGGAGCAGAGACTCCTCCCTGGTCCGACACCACCTTGACCCAGGTAGCAAAGGTGTTCCTGCCTGGGCCTGGCCTGCAAGGACCGGGCCTACCAGATGAAAGATATGGCTTCCCCCCTCTTATGTGGAATTATGGGTGCCTGCAACCTGCGGGGTGACATAGGGTCTTCTCGGTTGTACACCAACCTGGTCCAGGTTGAGATGGTGGCACTGTGCCTTCTGCGCCGGCCTGCAGAGCCTTGGTCTCCCTGGAGATAGCGATGACTTTGCACACCTCTCACAGAGGATTACAGATGCTGCTGAGCCAGCAGGTGTCCCAAACCCCTCCTTGGTTTGATTCCACCCTGGCCTGGGCAGGAAAGGTGCCCCGGCCCAGTGCCTGGAGCCATGACTTGCAGGGCCCATTTTTGCCCATGCCAAATGGGCATGAAAGTCCTCCCCAATCTGCAGCCACCATACCCCGGACAGGGACTGTCACCCAACTCCATTGGTTAAGGATGCACCAGGTTGATGCCTTCTACCTTCTGGTGCCCAAGTCTGTGGCGCAAAGGAGAGTAAAGTTCTCTGCCATCCCTCCTCTTCTGTGGGGCCTGCCTGGGAAGCCACTTTTGTTAGACTATTAAGCCCCCACAATGTGGTGACTTACAGAAGCTGTCTGAAGACACAAGATGAAGTTAGCTGCACAGGCTGGCCCGTCGTCATCCAGTCAGCCAGCCAAAAACCAACTGCTCATCTGGTCGGTCAGCAACCAACAGCCCATCTGGTCCAGAAACCAGATGGCTTCTGCCAACCTGGTTGACCAGATTGTCCAGGCAGCAGTCGATGAGAAGGCCAGTGTTCAGTAGGCCCCTTCCTAGAGCCACCGATTAGCTTGTCGACTCGAGGTGACTCAGCTGGTGTCTTCTTTGCCCATCAGGTCATCCTGCTGATCTGCAAGAGATCATGCTTACATACCTGCACACAGCAGTGCATGCTGGGTAGGGGAGCTCCCCTTGCCACACTGCACATGGTGGAGGCAACATCCCAATGTCCCATACCCCATTCCTTCAGTAGGTTTGGCAGCAGAAGGACCGGGGGCACTGGTGCCCATAGATGGATCTAAACGCTTGGAGGATGACTTTCAATAGATCACAGCGAGGTAACTGCTCTGCTACTTATGAAATCCTGACACAGAATCAGGTCATCTATGAATGATTTAGCACCAGGTGCCCCATAAATATGTGACTGATTCCTGTGTACATCCAAGTGTGAGTAATGTACATGTCTGGAGTTTCTCTGAGATATAATAGATTGTTCACTCCATTGATTCCTACAGTTGTACACAAGTTTGGTACACCTAGGCCATGATTTGACCTTTTTGAAAACAAATTACCATTGCATGTGTATGCATTTTGTAGAGGCATTTCTTGACATATTTCTTTATTGTCTGGCCTAGTTTAATAAGAGTCGTTGGTGCACATGAATCAAAATAGGCAATTACGATTCTTTAATTGCAATTTTTAAGCAATCGCAATTATGGAATCGCAATTGTCTATGCATGCAGGAATCGCAATAAAAATTGCCTTTCCTACATATTCCTTAATTCCGACTCGCAAATTGTGAGTCGCAATTAAGGAAAGGCAAGAGGCCCATAGGAATGAATGGGAATTGCATGCACAATTTGCGAGTACCCAATAGGTACTCACAAATTGCGCATGCAATTTCAAGGGTGCAAAGGAGCCAAAAGGACACCCTGTTGCACCCCTGAAATTTCCATTTTACCACCACCGATGGGAGTGTTGAGCAGTGCATCAACCTCCATTTAATAATTTATAAATATACAGTTGCAAAAAAGGGCCCTTTACACATGTGTTGTGTTGATCTCACAAGTGCATGTAAAATTATGTCAGACCTTGGCTTCTATAGACGCTCCAAGTGATATTATTGCCTACCGGTCACAAACATATAAACAACTAACCACAAGAGTTCGATATGGGCCTGGAGGAGAGTGTACTACCCATTTTAGAGTAACACGTGGTATTAGGCAGGGTTGTGTTCTTGCCCCACTCCTGTTCTCTTTTTATATAAACAGAGCAGATGAATGCCTAAAAGCTGATGCCCCTAGAGTTGGTAACCGCGTTGTCCCTACTTTGCTTTATGCGGACAACGTGGTTCTTCTGTCTAGAACCGCACGGGTTCCAGGGCCTAATTGAGAAGTGTGTAGAATATATGCAGGAAAAGGAATTAATACTCAATTTGAATAAAAAACGTTTACGATGGTCTGCCGAAAAGGGAATACAAAGACTAGGACACACCATGTAAATAGGGCCCCCATTGTAGAAACACATTCATTCATGTATTTAGGCCTGTTATCTACATCAAACGGCCATTGGAGACCGGATATTGATTCCTGCAAATCAACATTTACATGGATAACAGAGCCAATTTATAGATTTTCAAAAACATGGGGAATAAACCAATTAGGGAAATTCTGACCCTTTACAGGCATAAGTGCCTTACTGGCACCTGTTATGGGACTGCGCTTTGGGGAACGGCCAACCATGCCATCCTCCAGACCCAAGAAAATATCTTCTTAAGAAGATTGCTAGCTAGCTATTCCTAACTCTACCGTCATATAAATTGTCTGTAAAGTGCTTACTGCCCCTTACAATAATTATTGTATTAGTATAGCTGGCCTTTGTATCTGGTTTGGGATCAGGAGTAAGGAGGGAACAAAATTTATGTAGGAAATTATTAAGGACTGCCTCATTGAACAGGGTAAAAGAATTCCTTGGCTTATGTATAATAATAATCTTTTGAAAGAATGTGCAGAGAACATTTATTTTTAATAATCCTTTATAAATTCTTAGTTATAGAACAAAAGGAATTAAAAACAATGCTCATTGAATCAAGGGAATGGTTAAGAGAAGTCGTGGCAAACTCGAAACAGTTGACTAGGGCATACTGTGTCAGGCCCTTGGACCAGGGATACAGCGCTACCTACCCCAGGTCACAAACATAAGACATAGATTCTATCTTGCAAGGCTAGAAATGGGGACCATCCACTTTTTAATAGCTTTTCCAACCATGGGCAAGTGGAAACCAATCTCCCAAAGTGCCCCTGTGATGGAAAATCGGACCAGTCAACCCTACATTTTATTCTATTTTGTGATTTTTTATAGAGACATCAGGAAGAGCATGTTACGCCCATTATTTTTAAAAGAATAATTGAATACATATAACATTGCTTTTGGTTTTATCTGTAATTTAAAAAATGAAAGAGTTTGCAATGCAATGGTGGTTTATATCCAAATGTCAATTAAGCGAAGAAGGTTTAAGTCATACCTAGAGGCTCTACTCTACGAAGCTGAAAGGACATATGCTGACTAGCGATGCCTAGGGATGCTGTGTGATGTTGTGCCATACATATTGCACTTAGGCACTTTATGTTCAAATCATCTACTGTGTTTGATTCTTTATTATATTATATTTACTATTTTTATCTATTTATAGAATCATGTTTAGCTTTTATGTGTCCTAATGTACTGATTACGATGAATTGCGAAGATGATGATTTTTTTTAGAATGCTTTTATGGTAGTACTATTACTTTTAACTGTATAAAGCTGAATTGAATTGAATTATAATCTTCTATCCTGTGCTTCCTACAAACACAGGCATTGGAAAGATGGTAAAAACAGGTTAAAATGTTTTATGTATTGGGTGCAGAGAGCTTCAGCCAAGCTCCACTGATTGATAGACGATGGCCAACACATACGCAATGGAGGGATCCAGGACAAGGGTCATACGCAACCAAACACACACACACATACACACACATGCACACCACATACACAACACTCCACTCTCAAGGGGCACCATTTACACTGCTCTTAGTCTCCTGACCCAACACACTTTAAACATTTAACAACAACTCACCTACACATGCAAGTAACTAAGCCAAGACAGGTACACCCACACACATCTACACATGCTCACAAACACACATTAGACCCTTTATAGATGTACAGAATCTGATATCTGCCAACAATTGGGAGATGTTTCTATTGCTACCATGGCAATCTGGCTGCCACTTTTAGAACTAAAGTTTTGGGCAGAACATAAACTGCAGGTAGTCCACTATGTCTAACAACACGATTAGGTAAATCCAGTAGACATTTTACTGGTACTTGGTGAACAAATGGCCAAAGTGGTGGAAGTCTCTTGAGTCTCCTGCCCTATTTAGACTGATGCTGATGGTTGTTTCATAGATACACAATAGACATTTCATTAAAAAACATAAATAGCAGGACACAGGCCACAAGCACACCCCAGTAGCAGCAAGGCCATGCCGCTTCACAGAATTAGATTGCAAAAGAGTGACAGTTCTAAAGGTCACAGCATCAAATGTAACAGAAACCTAGTTGGGGTGAAAGATTTGCAATTGCCAAGATAGACAAAAATATAACTAATAAACAGAAGGCACATTAAATGCAATGCTAGAAAAGTCACTTCAAATGTTGATAAATACCACTGCCTCTCAGTGTGGCAGAATTAAAAAATGTAACCTCTGCTGTGATCACTGCACAGGAACCTATCTAAAGAAGATATTAGAAAAAGGGGAGGAAGAGGGTAAGAAAAACGGTCTTTCATTCTCCCTTACGATAACCTTTAGGAAACATTTCAAATGCATAATATCCCCTTAAGTGCTGCCGTCGGCCAACGGTCGTCGCGAGCACTACATTGCCAGTGCTGCGCACGACCGTTGGCCAACGGGCCAGCATTCGTTCTTCGAACGTTCAGCACTGGGCGCTGAACGTTCGACGCTCCTATGAGTATATATTACCAACAAGGACAACATAAACAACTTTTGTATGTAACAGAATCATTTATGCTGTATTAAATATCGGATGGAAAAAACAAAGGTAGGGGAATGGTACCAAAAGAGAACCCCATAATCTGTGGGAAGAGAGGAACTGTATGCAAAACCTGTTCCAGAATTAACTAAAATATTCACTAACATAAAGGAAAAAAATAATACTCACATAAAATACAATATTCCTAATGGCAAGGTAAACAGGTGAAAAAAAGAGAACAAGAAAAAATGCTACACAACTTGGGTAGGAAAAGTGGAGAAGAGGTAATATAAAAGTGTTAAATATTTGTTTTTAAAAATCACCCCAAAATGTAAACAACAGATTTTCCAATTACAATACAAAACAATAAGAAGAAGAAGAAGGGAAGAACAACACCAACAACTCCAATAACGACAACAAGAAGAAATGCAAAAATTAAGAGCAGGCGAAATTGGAGTACTCATTAGAAAGAAAGTATTTTCATGGCAGAAGATCCTTTGCTCCTAGTCTTTGCTGGCACTGTTGCCTTACTGGCCATCAGTATTGTCATTATTGATCAGCCTCAGGACCCCCTCTTCATCAATGGAGCTGTTGTGTGGACCCAGGTATCCCAACAACTCAGGAAGAGTTGGGAAGGAAACTGAAAGGTCAGCTTTGGCAGAGAAGGGTGATAGTAAAATGTTTGTTGGCAACAAGACCAGAGGTGGGGAGTCTTTTCTCCTTGGAGGCTCTAATTCTACGTTCACCTCTGTGATGCACAACTAGGGGTGAGTACATGCCCTCCAGGAGAACCACAGATTGATGCTCCTGCAAAGCCTTCATTACTGCTGTCTGCCCACCAAAGTGTACCCAGTTTTGGACAGGACCTTCTGTTATGCAAGGAGGGGTTGAAACATGCCTTGAGATGTCATTTGTAAAGAAGACCCAAGCACAAGCTCCTTAGTTTTGTTGTGGGATGTGGTACAGTAGAGGTGGTGGCTGCTGGAGATGGGAGATTTTACTCTGCCACCACCACTGAGGGCTGGCCAGTTGCAGAAGCTCTGGAATCTTCAAGTGTTGTCCTGGCGTGTGGTTCCATGCCAGCCTTCTCTTTCTCTATTCTACTAATAAGAGGAGCTGTCACACTCCGGGCATCTTTAGGCCCTGGTGGCACAAACTCCATGTGTCTCTAAAATTGATATGAGCCTCCTCCTCTTGATAACAGTGTGGTACTGAAAGTAGAATACACACGAGAATCCCTAGTGTATCTATATGGATAATGTAATTTAAAGAAAAACCTACTGATATATCCAATGAATAAATACAAATCCAATACATGAGACACCAGACAGGTGGCGGCCGAACTATTCATGCTGCTTGCAGGACTTTGCGAATTCCATCACAGACATTTTCAGGGATACCAACCACCCCATACCACATTTTGGATGTAATGTGAACTGAGGCAGCAGGTGACTTCTTTCACTCTACAAAGCGCACCTGACCATAACAAACTATTATGGTCGTCCAAGCATGAATCTTCGCATCACACTAAAGTGGTCAGACATGAATTACCTAGAACTTGTAAAGATGTTAGCTGGTGTACCCATTGAGATGAAAATGCTGAAAAGTAAAATTCACACCTGAAATGAAAAGGAATGCATCTGACAATGTGGCTGCCAATTTCAGCTATGTTGATGAATTTATGTCATAAATATATGTCAAATGTCATCCTTTGGCTCTCAATGGGAACTTTTAATTCTTGTGCTGAAAGAAGTGGCCATCCATGATAAAGCAAACTCCTGACTGAACATAATCGGCACATGCCGAACCAGTGGACGATGATTCGGATAAAGTGTGATAGTGCATCGTAAATATACAATGGCATATCGCACTGAACTCTGTATCTAAATGTACGTATGGTACCTGCCTACACAAATGGTCCACAGTGAAAACATACAAACTACAATCTTCACATAAATTAAACTACACCCTTGAATTTACACTCAGACAACCATACAAGCAAAGCATTAACTTGATACAAATGTGCTTATCTCCCCTCCATTGGTGCAGCTTTTTCCAGAACTTCTCTGCCATGCCAGAGAAGGCCCCCACCAGCATCCACTCCATGTTGGGTATCAACTGGCACGGCGCATTTTTCCATAGCAGGGTGGCCTTCCACAGCAAGTCTTAGCCCTTCGAGAGCCTTCAGCGATGCAGGTCCTTCCACTGTTTTTGGCAGTGCCTACTGTGCGAGTCCAAGACGCCCTTCTCCTGGACCCCTCTGCAGATGGCCATGATTGGCATGTTGGTCACTCTGTTGTCCAGTACAGATGAGATTGATGTTATACTGCACCCTCTGCCTACACCTGGACCTGCGACTGCGTAAAGTTGGGGACCCAAAGCAATTTTCACTGACAAGCAAAGTAATAGACACAGCAGGTCCAGAGACCTTTGCTCTTTTAGGTGAGGGCTCAGCAATGAATTTCTGGACATTTCATCTATGAGATGTCAAAACTTAGAAATGTTGCTGGTGGATGCAGTCACTTCCTGGTTCAGGACATTATGCAAACTCAATAGCCAATGAGGTTACTTGTGCAATAGAATGGGAATGAGCTTGCCACCATCCACTGTGGGAGAACATAATCTCTGTCTGCCATATATAAAATTACTCTTTGCAGTACAATGACAATCAGTCTTGAAGGAGACATCCATGGTGTTTGGCTCATTGTGGCCGGCTGCCCATGTCAAAATGTAGTCGGCATTGTCAATATGCCAGTAAGGTACTATGTTTTAAGTTGAGGTCACTAAACAATACATAACAACATCTCGTGCCTCCATCCAATACATCTGTATGTTGTCAAAGAAAAAGTCCAGATTTTTGGTGCTTGTGATGACTAATATCATGTGATTGTGTTACAGCAGATGGGCATGACACTGCATGACATACATGAACACAACCTCATGCGGTTAAACAAACATGTGCAGTAAGGCATCTTTTCAGCATGGAGACAGAATGCTTTATCACTAAGGTAAGGCAATGCCTGCTATGAAGGCCATTCCACACTGTGTAACAAGTGATTCAGACGTGGCAATGATTGCTGTGTTCATGTTGAGAAATTTAATGTGACACTGTGAGAGTTCTCAGAACAAGCAGCAGCATGTCTCTGGACTCCAGGAAAATCAATGCCGATGAAAATACAAGGTAGGTGTGTACGTCTCACCTGTACAGATCCTGGACATACCAGAGACGACTTTATGACAATTAAGAGACTGGCTCATGCCACAATGTATGAAGTGAGAGGCAGTTTACTTTCATCCATCAGATCTGAAATAGCAATCACGACTGCGTTATCACAAGGCCTGGGTGAAATTGTAATTACCCTGGAGTCATCGGAGTAATTTTGATAATTTCACGTTACTCTTGTAATGTGAAATTACCAATAATCACACAATTACACCTACTGGCCTACTCTTGTTCAATTTGGGTGAAAAATGGTTTCTGCAAGAGTGCAGGAAAAGAGCGCCAGATGGCTGTAGCCTTTCGTGTTTTGTTGCATTTAGCATTATTTTAATATCACAAAATGCATCTTTTGTTCCATTTTGGGCATGACGGAGCATTTTGAGCTAAGAAAATAGCACTAAAGGCCGGTTTATGTTCCTTTCGTAATTCTGAATGGTCTTGCGTAACTTTGCTCTAACTTCGTGTAACTATGCTACAGCAAATTACGTGAGTTATGTCCACCCCTGGTTATCACCATTAGCCACGGTGCAATCAGTTCTGCACTTTTATGCATCCAGCTCTTCCCAGTTGACTATTGCCCAAAGGAGTGGGACATCCCAGCCAACCTCTTGCAAGCCATGGATAGGGGCAAGGGGCAACTTTGGCACAGCTGCTCGTTCTATGCTGGAAATGCTGCAGTGCTTGTAGCATATAGAGCTTGTCAGCTATGGCTTATAAATGTGTAAGTGCTCATAAATGAAAATATCTACAATTAATATAGAGAGGTACTATATGTGTATGGTTACATACCCAAGAACACAGATGGGCCCATTGTAGGTGGGCTGAACTCAGAGGAACACTAACTAGATAAGTAGACAGAGCACTTGTTAGCACTTTAAATTGCGGACTACAGAATAAATGCATAAACATAATTTCAGTGTATTTCTGCACCCTCTCCTTAACAAACCACAATGTCACATGGCAGGCAATGGTTAAAGTCACTGCTGACCATTAATCTGTGTTAGCAATGCATACAAAATGAGTCCTCCTTTTGTTATGTTGAAAAGAAGGTTGCCAGGTTAAAAAATCAATAGAGTGTGGATGGAGAATACATTTCCATCTGATGGTTTGTGTAAGGTGAATATGAAAAAAGGAGGAAGGCACAAGAGAAATCTGATAAAGGAAGGCATTGTCAGTTGAAGGAGAGAGGTATGAAATGACATCAACTATTGCCTTCAGTTGAGAGCAATTTGCGTTGTGAGCATCCTAACCTCATGATTGTGCACTGTGGTGGCATTGATTTAGGCTTACTCACAGGGGGAGGGCTTGAAACCAAATGAAGGATACATTGGCACAATTGATGAATGTCTTTCCTCACACTGCTGTTGTGTATTTCAACATATATTAAAGGCAGAAGTGGCAGTGGGCATGAAAATTGTTCCTAAAGGTAGAGAAATGCAGGAGACATGTTGTTAGACTTGGCATCTTTGGTGTAGTTACCCCTGACCTTTTCCCTCTACCTCCTGTATTTTTGATTCTGTGCTGGATTTCGTTTTTGCTGGCTTAGATGCTTTGGGCACTTTGCCACTGCTGATCAGTGTCAAAGTGCAAGTGCCCAGAGTGTAAACTGTTGTTACAATTAGTTGTGCTTATTGGCATATTTAATTTACTGGTAAGTCCCTAGTAAAGGGCACTGAAGTGTGCCAGGGCCTGTAAATCAAATGCTACTAGTGGGCCTGAAGCACTGATTGTGCCACCCACATGAGAAGCCCTGAAAAGGTAACACAGGCTTGCCACTGCAGTGCCTGTGCACAGTTGTTGAATGCCAGGTCGACTTGGCAAGTGCACCCACTTGCTAGGATATAACCTTCCCTTTTTCCACATGTGAGACACCCCTATGGTAAGGCCAATGTACCCCCTGGGATGGGTGCAGTGTAGGTGAAAGGTAGGACATGTACTGGTGTGTGTGACATGTCCTGTTAGTGTAATACCACCAATTTCATCACTATTTTTTTTGTCCCATAGCATACAACAGGAGTTTATTTGTTACATCTTATAAATATAACTTCCCATTGGAACAAGATTGAGAAATAAAGTTTAGTCTCTCCGAACTCAGAATTTAAAAACACATATTTTAGTAAGGATGGTTTTTAAATTGTGTGTTTGAAAATGCCACTTTTAGAAAGTAACAAAACATGGGCACATGTCTCGCGCTCTTCGCTGTTGCACTGCCGAAAAATGGGATGCTTTCCCCACGTGTAACCAATTCATCTCAGTACTCAAAAAGTAATCCATTGAAACCTTTTTTGCGCTCCTGATTTTTGACATATCGTTATTCAGACTTAATTCATCACCAAGGAGACGGTAAGAATACATCTGCACTTTTTATTCAACTTTTCTTTTTCCGACTGTATGCCTGTTCGGGCTTTGTACACCGGCTCTTTAATTACAGATACATCACATGGAGTAGACAACACACTTCCAAACCCAATGCATTTCGAGCCTGATAGGCTCTTCGTCAGGGGTTTCTATAACGGAATAAAGAGAATAACTTCACTACCCCATACAGTAAAACAAAATAACAGTGCATAAACAAGACCGTGAGAATACATTAAAATTGAAATGAAAATTAAAATGTCTTGACCCATAACCGCCCCATTACAAAAACAAACTTTCAAACTAAATCGTTTTCCCAATTATCACCTCAAAATACTCGACAACCCCTAAGTGCTACCCATCCATCTCCCTCAAACTGAACAGCATCCCACCTTCGAAACTATTCATGAATTGCTTTTACCCTTCCTTGTGCTATCGACTAACTATGTTATTTTAACAGCCCATTACCTCTTAACTGCCGCTTTTAGCAGCCTCTCAAGGTGTCCTCCAGCTCTAACATCTTTCATGAAAATCCATCTACCCGATCTGTCCTTCGTGCTTAAATACCCAAAACCTGTGTTGGATTCCCTCTGACATTGTGCGAATAATGAACACGCCCTCTCTCTTAGAACTCCAATTCCCATACTACTCAAAACCAACCCACCTTATGCAGCAAAAAACACTAAAAATGTGTGTCGAACCCACCCCTAATTGTGTTAAGCGACCCCCAAAAATGAAAATAAAAATAAAATAACCCTGTGACCGTGATATGTTACAGATATAATCCATTCTCACACATAAGACATTTACGTTGCGATTATACAATGACATCACATGAAAAGAAAACTATAAAATGTCCACAAACAATAATGAAAAAACTGTTCGCATTAGTCAGTTAACATATTTCATACGATGTGCAGTATTGATGACAAGATTCCGCTCCACAATTTCAACTGTCTCCGTGGTGATCAACATTCTGTTGAAGTATTCAATTACTTTTACCTTCATTCCTTGAATAGGGTGCAGACTCGTTAGGCAAAAAAATGCAAAAAGCCAAAGTGCACTCTCATACCTGTACTTTGACTTTTAGAAAGTAGGCATTTTCTTCTTTAACCATTCTGTGTGCATCTGCCTGTTTGGGTATTGACCATCTGGTGTTGTGGTGACAGGGGCTGGAGATGTGCATTCAATGTAGACAGCCACAGGGGGGGGGGAGGGGTTAAGGTGTGCCAGGCCTTAACTGGATGACTCAGACCTGGGCTGAATAGACCCTGGCTGAATTTAGAGTAGTGGGAGGAGATTTCCTTGCACCTGAATAGGGCCTGTCTCCCTTGCACAGTGTTGTCTCCACCCCCTGCGCACCTGCTGCACCAGTGAGGACAGAAATGATTTGGACTGGGCTCAGAGACCTTTGCATAAAGAGAACAAAGACATTTTGAGGTACAAGTATTAGACCTAAAACCCCTGAACTTTAGACTACTTCTGGAATCAAGAGAAACCTTGGTCAAGGAGACGAGCTGGAAGAATTGAGGAGAAGTACTGCCCCTTTGCTGTGTGTCTGGTGTTGGCCTGCAGTATCTGTTTCTGTCATGGAAAGGAGAAGGACTTTGCTGTGTGTTGTGTCCCCTGCTTGAAGAAGATCCCCAATTCCTTTAGTAGAGAGAGCTTGTCTCATGTTTTGAAGTCGCAGGGACACAAAGACTTCACCCCCAGCTCACCTGAACTTTGCTGGGAGATCTGACTTGCCAGGTGGTGCCTGTGACAATCTTAGACATCTGGAGGTTTATTATGCTGTTGGGAGCTGGAAAAGAAACACAACTACAGTAAAATCAATGCATCGCTCTTCTTGCGGCAGTTTTCCCAAAACAGGACCATGGTGTGAGAAGAATCTCCACGTATCGCATACGTGTGCCACTGCCGAAACAAACGCAGTGCCTGTCACCACTGCAATGACCGACGCATTGAGGGGTCGCGGCTGAAGAAACTGACTCAGCACCGCTCAATGCTGCCGCATTAATTGCCGACGTGTCCCGGAATTCCACACATCGTACCTGTGCGGCAAGTTTTATGGACGCATCACCAGCAGACCAGAATCATCTTGGAGTCGACGCATCACTTCCACCTGCAGACCGGACAGGACGCATCACTTCTCCTCCATGCAGCAGAACTGTGGCATTGCCTCCCCAAGGTCTCAGGAACTGACGCATCTCTTTGTGTTCTCGACGGTTCTCATCTCTGCTGCTGTTTGGCCTTGTGAATTTTGTTGCAACTACAGGTACTTTGAGGGAAATCATGCATCCATCGCTTTTTATGGAACCAGTTGCTTAAAACCATTTTAAAGTCATATTCTTAATACATGTATGTGGGATTTTTGTCGTTTTGGTCTTGTTGAATTTAGATAAAGATACTTTATTTTTCTAAACTAGAGTGGTGTCCCTTTGTGGTGTTATCTCTGTATTACTGTGTGTTTTGAGTACAAATACTATATGCATTGCTTTTGGGACAGGCCTGTCTTCTCGTGCCAAGCTACCCAGGGGGTGAGCAGGAGTTATCTACAGTGTGTATACCCATTACCCGGACTAGAAGCAAGGGTACCTATTTAGACAAAGGAACCTACCTCTGCCAACAAGAGACCCCCGTTTCTAACACATGTCAATGTCACATTTCAGCAGTTTTCCATCACTATGGGATGGGCTCAATTTGCCACAGTAACATCCACTTAGTTATGCCAGGAGTGTACCGAAAGGATGGCGTCAATCTCACATGAGAAGTAAAAAGGATCTTTCTTTTCAACAAAAAGGAATGTATCCAGCTTTAACTATAAGCGAGCACAACACAGCAACCAATCACCAAATGGCTGAATTTGTTTACAGAAAGTTCTTTTTTTAAATTTATTTTGTGGCTCACAGAGCCTCACCGGGCATATAAACATGCTTTCTGGCAATTTAAGCAGTACTACAGCAGATCAGTGAATCCATTCTAATTTTTTTAGGACACTCAAAATTGTAACCCAAACTCCCAGTCGAAACCACAAATACCTATGTGTCTGTAGATGTTTATATATGGGTGCTTTTGGATGTGTGTGTCTGCTACAGGGAATGTGTGAGGTCATGTAGTTATGTGTGTATAAAGGAATGTGTGTGCAAGTGTGTTTTGGTGAGTGTCTGGAAGTGTTGTATCTGAATGTGTAGGTGTGTGTGGGTGGGTATAGTTGAAAGTGTGTGTGAGGGAATATGTGTGAAACTGGGCATGTATAACCAACACTGTGGGGACCGGCTCTGTCCTCATAATGTGGGTTAACCTTGATAAAACAAGACAAACACTATCTTTGTGAGGACCAGTGCCCTGTGAGGACCAGTCCCTGTAGTGTGTTTAGGTACTTTCGAGCGAGTGTATCAAAAAACTAAAAGCTCAGTTAGGTTTGCTTTGGCTCGCCTTCCCTACTATCAAGGCGCATGTTGAGTTTGAATAGTAAATGCACACTTAAATACAGTCAATGGACGGTCCTCATAGTGATATATAAACAATAAAAAAATAAAAAGGTTATCAGTGGAGTGACAGAGAGAGGGTCAGTAACAGACCGTTGAGAGAAATGTTATAGGTGGAGTGACAGAGAGAGGGATAGAAAGAGGCTACTGAGAGAAAGGTTATTGGTGAGTGACTTAGCAAGGAATAGAACGAGACTGCTGAGAGAAAGGTTACCAGTGGAGTGACAGAGAGAGGGACAGAAACAGACTGCAGAGAGAAAGTTCTTTAATGGAGTGACAGAGAGAGGGACAGAAACAGACTGCAAAGACAAAGTTTAACAGTGGAGTGACAGAGATAGGGACAGAAACAGAAGGCAGAGAGAAAGGGTATCGGTGAAGTGAAAGTGAGGGATATTAACAGACTGCAGAGAGAAAGGTTATTGGTGGAGTGACAGAGAGAGAGATAGAAACCGACTGCTAAGATAAAGGCTATCAGTAGAGTGACAGAAATAGGGACAGAAAGAGACTGCTGCGAGAAAGGTGATCGGTGGAGTGACAGAGAGAGTGACAGAAAAAGACCGCAGACAGAAAGGCTATTGGTAGAATAACAGAGATACTGACAGAAACAGGCTGCAGAGAAAAGGGCTATCCGTGGAGTGGCAGAGAGAGGATTAGAAAGAGAGTGGAGAGAGAAAGGCTACCAGTGGAGTGGCGTAGAGAGGGATAGAAACAGACGTCTAAGAGAAAGGGTATCTGTGCAGTGACAGAGATAGGGATAGCAACAGACTGCGGAGAGAAAGTGTATCAGTGGAGTGAGAGAGACAAGAACAGAAGGAGACTGCAGAGAGAAAGGTTATTGTTGTAGTGAAAGAGATAGTTAGAGAAAGAGACTGCTGAAGGAACGGTTATCAGTGTAGTGACAGAGAGAAGGACAGAAAGAGACTGCAGAGAGAAAGGGTATTGGTGGAGTGAGAGAGAGAGTGTTAGGAATTGGTGAGGCTGGTGAGAAAACTTGACATGTGTGCTTGTGCAGGAATCCCCGTCCCGCTATTTGTCCCTATCCCTAACCACTGTGAATGATAGGTGTTTTTAGACGCTCCCTAGCGCTCGTAAAGAGGCGCGTCGGAACATAGCCGTTGCTTGGCTTACTGTTCCAGTACCACGCCCCCTTCCTACTTCCAGGTTTCCAGAACGCGCTTGCCGCAGCGTTTTGCAGCTCCCTCTTGGCGTTCCGTGACCATTTCGTTCTGCATCCTGTTGCCGGTAGCTTACGCTGTGCCCCGCTCTCCCCGTGCTCTTTTGGCAAGTTACTAGCCGGGTGACGGCATTTCTCCTTCGAAGCTCCCGGGCCGACGCTGGCCGTACTCCCTACCTTTTCCCAAGCATTTTGCAGGCGTCTTGCTAGCCCGTGACTTTCGCCCCGAACTCTGTGGCAAACGGATGTTACTCTTTTTCTTTCCTTTTATGTATTCCTTCTGAGAGTGAGCGCACCGCCCTGGTTCTCACTCGGCCCGGGTGTCTCTCCTCCTGAGTGTGTGACTGCTCCGCTGTTCTTGCCCCTGCACAGCCGGTCGGTACACCTCATTCCTTATCCTTTTTTCTTTTGTTTGTTTGGGTGTGTGAGTCCTTTGTGAGTTCTGCCCTTCCTGGCATGATTATTGGGCCTACTGGATTACCTCTTGAGCTACAGAACTCATCTTTACAGCGATTACGACCTTCACTTGGGGTAAGATTTCCGGGTGACAACCACGCATGTCAATGTTTTGAGTATTACTTGTATGCCTAGAGTATATGATATATATAGTGCATCCTGTTCTTTTTCCTAGCCTGGACCACCACCTGAAGTACTTCTTCCTGTATGCTGACCCCCTCGTATGAGGAGAGTGGTGGGTACTCCTTGGGTTTTTCCCTCATACTTTTAGGGGACAGTGGACAGGAGTGTGTTCCCTATCACATTCTTGCTTCTGTGTCCTGGAGGTAGTGGGATTCATCTTCGTTCCCGTGGAAACTGGCGAACACGATAACAGAGAGAGGGACAGAAAAAAATTGCAGAGAGAAAGGTTATCAGTGGAGTAACAGAGAGAGGGACAGAAAGAGACTGCTGAGAAAGAGTATCAGTGGGGTGACAGAGAGAGGAATAGAAACAGAATGCCAAGAGAAGGTTAATACTTGCAGCGACAGCAAGAGGGACAGAAACAGAGAAACAGACTGCAGAGAGAAAGGTTATCAGTGGAGTGCTAAAGACTGGGACTGAAAGAGATTGCTTAGAGAAAGGCTATCTGGGAATGACAGAGACTGGGACTGAAAGACACTGCTGAGAGAAAGGATATTGATGGAGTGACAGAGAGAAGGACAGAAACAGACTCCTGAGAAAAAAAGTTATCAATGGAGTGACAGAGAGAGGGTCAGTAACAAACCTCAGAGAGAAATGTTATTGGTGGAGTGACAGAGAGAGGGATAGAAAGTCACTGTTGAGAGAACGGTTATCGGTGGAATGGCATAGCAAGGGCTAGAAAGAGACTGCTGACAGAAAAGATATCTGTGAAATGACAGAGAGAGGTACAGAAAAAGACTGCAGAGAAAAGAGTTATCAGTGGAGTCGCTGAGAGAGGATTGGAGAGAGAGTGCAGAGAGAAAGGCTATCAGTGGAGTGACATAGCGAAGGACAGAAACAGACTTTTGAGAGAAAGGTTATTGTTGGAGTGATAGAGACGAGAACTGAAAGAGACTGCTGGGAGAAAGGT
Source organism: Lissotriton vulgaris (assembly GCF_964263255.1). Lineage (NCBI taxonomy): Eukaryota > Metazoa > Chordata > Amphibia > Caudata > Salamandridae > Lissotriton > Lissotriton vulgaris. The sequence goes on along the minus strand of NC_141696.1, from coordinate 130,930,822 downwards.
TATCGGTGGAGTGACGAGAGAGGGACAGAAAGACACTGTTGAGAGAACGGTTATCGGTGGAGTGACATAGCAAGGGCTAGAAAGAGACTGCTGACAGAAAGGATATCAGTGGAATGACAGAGAGAGGGACAGAAAAAGACTGCAGAGAAAAGTGTTATCAGTGGAGTTGCAGAGAAAGGATTAGAGAGACAGTGCAGAGAGAAAGGCTATCAGTGCAGTGACATAGAGAAGGACAGAAACAGACTTTTGAGAGAAAGGTTAATGTTGGAGTGATAGAGACCAGGACTGAACGAGACTGCTGGGAGAAAGGTTATCGGTGGAGTGACCGAGACAGGGATAGAAACAGTCAGACGGCAGAGAGAAAGGTTATCGGTGAAGTGACAGAGAGAGGGACAGAACGAGACTGCTGAGAGAAAGGTATCAGAGGAATGACAATGAGAGGGACAGAAACGGACTTCAGAGAAAAGTGTTATCAGTGGAGTGGCAGAGAGAGGATTAGTGAGAGAGTGCAGAGAGAAAGGCTATTAGTGGAGTGACATAAAGAAGAACAGAAATGGACTGCTGAGAGGAAGGTTTTCGGTGCAGTGAGAGAGAGAGGAATAGTAACAGACAGCAGAGAGAAAGGATATCAGTGGAGCAAGAGAGACAGGTACCGAAGGGCCCTGCAGAGAGAAAGGTTATCAGTAGAGTGACAGAGAAAGGTACAAAAAGAGACTGCTGAGGGTAATTGGTATCAGTGGAGTGACAGAAAGAGGGATAGAAAGAGACTGCTGAGAGAAAGGTTACCAGTGGAGTGACAGAGAGAGGGACAGAAACAGACTACATAGAGAAAGGTTAACAGTGGAGTAGGAGAGACAGGTACAGAAGGAGACTGCAGAGAGAAAGTTTATCTGTAGAGTGACAGTGAAAGGGACAAAAAGAGACGTCTGAGGGAATCGTTATCGGTGAAGGGACAGAAAGAGGGCCAAAAAGAGACTGCTGAGAGAAAGGTTACCAGTGGAGTGACAGAAAGAGGAAGAGAAACAGACTGCTGCGAGCAAGTTTATCAGTGGAGTGACAGAGAGAGGGACAGAAACAGACTGCCGAGAGAAAAGTTAAGAGTGGAGTGAGAGAGAGAGGGACAGAAACACACTCAGAGAGAAAGGTTATTGGTAGAGTGACATAGAGAGGGACAGAAACAGACTGCTGAGAGAAAGAGTATGGGTGGAGTGACAAAGAGAGGGACAGAATAGACTGCAGAGATAAAGGGTTTTGTTGGAATGACTGAGAGAGGGATAGAAACAGAGTGCCGGGAGAAAGGTTAATATTTGGAGTGACAGAGAGAAGGACAGAAACCGACTGCTAATTGAACGGTTATTTGTGGAGTGACAGAGAGAGGGACAGAAACAGAGTGCAGAGAGAAAGGGTATCGGTGGAGTGAGAGAGAGAGTGGGATATTAACAGACTGCAGAGAGAAAGGTTATTGGTGGAATGACAGATTGAGGGACAGAAACAGAATGCAGAGAGAAAGGTTACCGCTGGAGTGATAGAGACTGGGACTTAAAGAGACTGCTGAGAGCATGTTTATCGGTGGACTGACAGAGAGAGGGACAGAAACAGACTTCAGAGAGAAAGGTTAACAGTGGAGTGAGAGAGACATGTACAGAAGGAGTCTGTAGAGAGAATGGTTATCGGTGAAGTGGCAGAAAGAGGGTCAGAAAAAGACTGCTGAGAGCAAGTTTATTGGTGAAGCGACAGAGAGAGGGATAGAAACAGACTGCAGAGAGAAAGGTTAACAGTGGAGTGACAAAGAAAGGGACATAATAGACTGCAGAGATAAAGGGTTTTACTGGAATGACAGAGAGAGGGATAGAAACAGAATGCCGGGAGAAAGGTTAATACTTGGAGTGACAGAGAGTGGGGCAGAAACATACTGCAGAGCGAAAGGTTATCGGTTGAGTGATAAAGACTGGGACTAAAAGAGACAGCTGTGAGAAATGCTATTGGTGGAGTGCCAGAGACAGGGACTGAAAAGACTGCTGAGAGAAAGGTTGTCAGTGGAGTGATAGGGAGAAGGATGGAAACAGACTGTTAATTGAACGGTTATTGGTGGAGTGACAGAGAGAGGGACAGAAACAGGCTGCAGAGAGAAAGGTTATTGCTGGAGTGATAGAGACTGGGACTGAAGGAGACCGCTGAGAGAAAGGTTATTGGTGGAGTGACAGAGACTGCGACTGAAAAACACTGCTGAGAGAAAGATTATTGGTGGAGTGACAGAGACAGTTGGCAGGGTATGCTCAGACGTGAGTCCCTTGCTCACTTGGCCACTGGATTCAAGATAGCCTGACTGATTAGGATTATGAATCCGAAACCGGTCCCAGGATGCTTGTTTCCGGTCCAGGGAAGACATGGCTTGGCAGTTCGGGCTGGACTGTTCCCATGAGGCACAGGGTCAGACTGATTTGCATATGGCCATGTCTGAACTGGGGTGGCTGAGTGAGCTAAAGAATGGTGATGGATTAAACCCAGATCAGTTGACTGGGGGTGAGCGTTTGAGTTGCTCAAACGCTCTGTCCATCATTTCCTTTTGTATCGCTATGTTCGCCCTAAATTGGCAGGGTATGCTCAGACGTGAGTCCCTTGCTCACTTGGCCACTGGATTCAAGAGAGCCTGGCTGATGAGGATTATGAATCCGAAACCGGTCCCAGGATGCTTGTTTCCGGTCCAGGGAAGACATGGCTTGGCAGTTCAGGCTGGACTGTTCCCATGAGGCACAGGGTCAGACTGATTTGCATATGGCCATGTCTGAACTGGGGTGGCAGAGTGGGCTAAAGAACGGTGATGGATTAAACCCAGATCTTTTGACTGGGTGTGAGTGTTTGATTGATTCAGATGCTCCGTCCATCATTTCCTTTTGTATCGCTTTGTTCGCCCTAAGTTGGCAGGGTATGCTCAGACGTGAGTCCCTTGCTCACTTGGCCACTGGATTCAAGATAGCCTGGCTGATGAGGATTATGAATCCGAAACCGGTCCCAGGATGCTTGTTTCCGGTCCAGGGAAGACATGGCTTGGCAGTTCGGGCTGGACTGTTCCCATGAGGCACAGTGTCAGACTAATTTGCATATGGCCATGTCTGAACTGGGGTGGCTGAGTGAGCTAAAGAATGGTGATGGATTAAACCCAGATCAGTTGACTGGGGGTGAGTGCTTGATTTGCTCAAACGCTCCATCCATCATTTCCTTTTGTATCGCTGTGACAGAGACAGTGACAGAAAGAGACTGCTGATGGAACGGTTATTGGTGGAGTAACAGAGAGAGGGACAGAAAGAGACTGCTAAGAGAAAGGGTATTGGTTGGGTGAGATGATAGAAACAAACTGCAGAGAGAAAGGTTATCAGTGGAGTGACAGAGAGAGGGACAGAAAGAGACTGCTTAGAGAAAGCTTTCCGGCGGAGTGACAGAGAGAGAGACAGAAACAGACTGCTGAGAGAAAGTTTATCGGTGGAGTGACAGAGAGAGGGACAGAAAAAGACTGCAGGGAAATGGTATCGGTGGAGTGGCAGAGAGAGGAACAGAAACAAACAGCAGAGAGAAAGGTTAATACTTACTTGGAGTGACAAAGAGAGGGACAGGAACAGACTGCAGAGAGAAAGGTTATCGGTGAGTGATAGAGACTGGGACTGAAAAACACCGCAGAGAGAAAGGTTATCAGTGGAGTGACAGAGGGAGGGACAGAAGCAGACTGCAGGGAAACGGGTTATAGGTGGATTGCCAGAGTGCAGAGTCAGAGAAAGGATTCTGAGAGAAAGGTTATCCTTGCAGTGACAGAGAGAGGGATAGCAACAGACTGCAGAGAGAAAGAGTATCAGTGGAGTGAGAGAGACAGGGACAGATGGAGACTGCAGAGAGAACGGTTATTGGTGGAATGACAGAGCTAGAGACAGAAAGAGACTGCTGAGGGAATTGTTATCAGTGGAGTGACAGAGATAGGTACAGAGAGAGACTGCTGCGAGAAAGGTTAGTTGGGGAGTGAGAAAGAGAGGGACAGAAACAAACTGCAGAGAGAACGGTTATCGCTGGCGTGACAGATAGAGGGACAGAAAGAAACTGCTCTGAGAAAGGTTACCGGTAGAGTGACAGAGAGAGGGACAGGACCAGACTGCAGAGATAAAGGGTTTTGGTGGAGTGAGACAGAGAGGGACAGAAACAGAATGCAGAGAAAAAGGGTAATACTTGGGGTGACAGAGAGAGGGACAGAAACCGACTGCAGAGTGAAAGGTTAATCGTTGGAGTGACAGAGGGAGGGACAGAAGTAGACTGTAGGAGGAAAGGTTATCAGTGGAATGACAGTAAGAGGATCAGAAACAGACTACAGAAAGGGGCATTGGTGGAGTGACAGAGAGATTCATCAGTGGAGTGACGTAGGTAGAGATAGAAACAGACCGCAGAGAGAAAGGTTATTGGTGGAGTTTCTACAATATATGTAAAGTGGTACTATATGTGTATGTGTATAGTTACATTCTCAAGAAGAAAGATGGTAGGTAGGCTGAACTCAGAGGAGCACTAACTAGGTAAGTAGACAGAACATGTTTTAGCACTTTAAATTGTGGACTACAGAATAAATACATAAACATGATTTCACTTCTCTCTCTCACAACTTCAAATTACATGCAATGGTTAAAGTCAATGCTGACCGTTAATCGGTGTTAGCGCCTGTGTGGCTGATACCAGCACTGACAAGCAGAACTAGACTAATGGGATGCTGAGAGATAGGGTAAGAAGTGGAGAGGTGTGGAGGTAAAAACAGAGGAGGGATGGCGAAAGGGAAAGAAAAGTGTGATAAAGGAGAAGAGTGAAGGAAGGGAGTATACCAAGAGAGAGACAGTGAGAAACAGAGTGCAGAGAGAAATGGTATCGGTGGAGTGACATAGAGAGGGATAGAAACAAACCACACAGAGAAAGGTTATCGGTGGAGTGACAGAGAGAGGGACATACAGAGACTGCGGAGAGAAGGCTATCAGTGGAGTGACAGAGAGAGGGTCAGAAACAGACTGCTGATAAAAAGGTTATCGGTGGAGTGACAGACAATTGTCAGAAACAGACTGCTGAGAGAAGGTTATCGGTGGAATGACAGAGAGAGAGACAGAAAGAGACTGCTGAGACAAAGGCTTTTGGTGGAGTGATATAGGGAGGGTCAGAAACAGACTGCTGATAAAAAAGTTATTGGTGGAGTGACACAGAGAGGGACAAAAAGAGACTGCTGAGAAAGACTGCCAGTGGAGTGACAGACAGAGGGACTGAAACAAACTGCTGATAAAAAAATTGTCTGTGGAGTAACAGAGAGAGGGACAGAAAGAGACTGCTGAGAGAAAGGCAATCGATGGAGTGACAGAGTGAGGGTCAGCAACAGACTGCACAGAGAAAGGTTATCAGTGGAGTGACAAATTGAGGGACAGAAACAGAATGCAGAGAGAAAGGTTAAGACTTGGAGAGACAGAGACCGGGGCAGAAACAGGCTGCAGAGAGAAAGGTTATTGCTGAAGTTATAGAGACTGGGACTGAAAGAGACTGCTGAGAGCAAGTTTATCAGTGGAGTGACAGAGAGAGGGACAGAAACAGACTACAGAAAGAAAGGTCAACAGTGGAGTAAGAGAGACAGGTACAGAAAGAGACTGCAGGGAGAAAGGTTATCGGTGGAGTGCTAGAGAAAGGGACAAAAAGAGACTGCTGAGGGAATGTTTATCGGTGAAGTGAGAGAAAGAGGGACCAAAAGAGACTGCTAAGAGAAAGGTTACCAGTGGAGTGACAGAGAGAGGGACAGAAACAAACTTCTGAGAGCAAGGTTATCAATGGAGTGACAGAGAGAGGAACAGAAATAGTCTGCAGAGAGAATGGTTAACAGTGAAATGACAGAGAGCGGGACAGAAACAAACTCAGAGAGAGAGGTTATTGGTGGAGTGACAGAGAGAGGGACAGAAACAGACTGCTGAGAGAAAGATTATCGGTGGAGTGACAAAGAGAGGGACAGAACAGACTGCAGGGACAACGGGTTTTGGTGGAATGACAGAGAGAGGGATTGAAACAGAATGCCGGGAGAAAGGTTAAATCTTGGAGTGACAGAGAGTGGGGCAGAAACAGACTGCAGAGAGAAAGGTTATCAGTTGGGTGATAAAGACTGGGACAAAAAAGAGACTGCTGAGAGACAGAGAGAGGGACAGAAACAGACTGCTGAGAGAAAGATTATCGGTTGAGTGCAAAGAGAGGGACAGAATAGACTTCAGGGACAAAGGGTTTTAGTAGAATGACAGAGAGAGGGATAGAAACAGAAAAAAATTGCAGAGAGAAAGGTTATCAGTGGAGTAACAGAGAGAGGGACAGAAAGAGACAGCTTGGAGAAAGGTTATCAGTAGAGTGACAGGAGGAGGGAAAGAAACAGACTTCTGAGAAAGAGTATCAGTGGGGTGACAGAGAGAGGGATAGAAATAGAATGCCAAGACAAGGTTAATACTTGGAGTGACAGCGAAAGGGACAGAAACACAGAAACAGACTGCAGAGAGAAAGGTTATCAGTGGAGTGATAAAGACTGGGACTGAAAGAGATTGCTTAGAGAAAGGCTATCTGGGAGTGACAGAGACTGGGACTGAAAGACACTGCTGAGAGAAAGGATATTGGTGGGGTGACAGAGAGGAGGACAGAAACAGACTCCTGAGAAAAAAAGTTATCAATGGAGTGACAGAGAGAGGGTCAGTAACAAACCTCTGAGAGAAAGGTTATCGGTGGAGTGACAGAGAGAGGGACAGAAAGTCACTGTTGAGAGAACGGTTATCGGTGGAATGACATAGCAAGGGCTAGAAAGAGACTGCTGACAGAAAAGATATCGGTGAAATGACAGAGAGAGGTACAGAAAAAGACTGCAGAGAAAAGAGTTATCAGTGGAGTCGCTGAGAGAGGATTGGAGAGAGAGTGCAGAGAGAAAGGCTATCAGTGGAGTGACATAGAGAAGGACAGAAACAGACTTTTGAGAGAAAGGTTATTGTTGGAGTGATAGAGACCAGGACTGAAAGAGACTGCTGGGAGAAAGGTTATCGGTGGAGTGACCGAGAGAGGGACAGAAAGACACTGTTGAGAGAACGGTTATCGGTGGAGTGACATAGCAAGGGCTAGAAAGAGATTGCTGACAGAAAGGATATCAGTGGAATGACAGAGAGAGTGACAGAAAAAGACTGCAGAGAAAAGTGTTATCAGTGGAGTTGCAGAGAAAGGATTAGAGAGAGAGTGCAAAGAGAAAGGCTATCAGTGCAGTGACATAGAGAAGGACAGAAACAGACGTTTGAGAGAAAGGTTATTGTTGAAGTGATAGAGACCAGGACTGAAAGAGACTGCTGGGAGAAAGGTTATCGGTGGAGTGACAGAGACAGGGATAGAAACAGTCTGACGGCAGAGAGAAAGGTTATCGGTGAAGAGACAGAGAGAGGGCCAGAACAAGACTGCTGAGAGAAAGGTATCAGAGGAATGACAGAGAGAGGGACAGAAACGGACTGCAGAGAAAAGTGTTATCAGTGGAGTGGCAGAGAGAGGATTAGTGAGAGAGTGCAGAGAGAAAGGCTATCAGTGGAGTGACATAAAGAAGAACAGAAACGGACTGCTGAGAGGAAGGTTTTTGGTGACAGAGAGAGGGACAGAAACCGACTAATAGAGAAAGGTTAACAGTGGAGTAAGAGAGACAGGTACAGAAGGAGACTGCAGAGAGAAAATTTATCGGTAGAGTGACAGTGAAAGGGACAAAAAGAGACTGCTGACGTAATTGTTATCGGTGAAGGGACAGAAAGAGGGCCAAAAAGAGACTGCTGAGGGAAAGGTTACCAGTGGAGTGACAGAGAGAGGGACAGAAACAGACTGCTGAGAGCAAGTTTATCAGTGGAGTGACACAGAGAGGGACAGAATCAGACTGCCGAGAGAAAGGTTAACAGTGGAGTGACAGAGAGGGGGACAGAAACACACTCAGAGAGAAAGGTTATTGGTAGAGTGGCATAGAGAGGGACAGAAACAGACTGCTGAGAGAAAGAGTATTGGTGGAGTGACAAAGAGAGGGACAGAATAGACTGCAGAGATAAAGGGTTTTGGTGGAAATACTGAAAGAGGGATAGAAACAGACTGCAGAGAGTAAGGTTATTGGTGGAATGACAGATTGAGGGACAGAAACAGAATGCAGAGAGAAAGGTTAATACTTGGAGTGACAAAGAGTGGGGCAGAAACAGACTGCAGAGAGAAAGGTTATCGGTTGAGTGATAAAGACTGGGACTGAAAGAGACTGCTGAGTGAAAGGCTATCGGTGGAGTGCCAGAGACAGGGACTGAATAGACTGCTGAGAGAAAGGTTATCAGTGGAGTGACAGAGAGAAGGACAGAAACCGACTGCTGATTGAACGGCGGTTATCGGTGGAGTGACAGAGAGAGGGACAGAAACAGACTGCAGAGAGTAAGGGTAACGGCGGAGTGTGAGAGAGAGTGGGATATTAACAGACTGCAGAGAGAAAGGTTATCGGTGGAATGACAGATTGAGGGACAGAAGCAGAATGCAGAGAGAAAGGTTATCGCTGGAGTGATAGAGACTGGGACTGAAAGAGTCTGCTGAGAGTACATTTATCGCTGGAGTGACAGAGAGAGGGACAGAAACAGACTACAGAGAGAAAGGTTAACAGTGGAGTAAGAGAGACAGGTACAGAAGGAGACTGCAGAGAGAAAGGTTCTCGGTAGAGTGACAGAGAAAGGGTCAAAAAGAGACTACTGAGGGAATGGTTATCGGTGAAGTGACAGAAAGAGGGACAGAAAGAGACTGCTGAGACCCTCTTACTGACCGTGCAAGTGTCCCTTGGTTCCTCATCGGATTTCTCTGTGCTGCCCTGCGTGGATTCGACCAGCGCCTCGCCGGACCCGCTTCGCGGGTCCCGCAGTGCCCGTGGACAGTGGAAGGGAGGAGTGCTGATTGCCTGGAAACACCACTGAGGAGAGCGCGGGGCAGGCAAGTGTGTCGGCGGGGCTGCGAGTATTCAGGCAGGGACTCCAGTGTCCAGGAGTCCCTGCGCGCCCAATCTGCAACACCTGGGCTGCTCTCCCCGCTGGCCACGCCCCCCGCCTATGGACTAAAAGCGTTTCCTGCCCACTGCTTTCTGGGACCCTCTTACTGACCGTGCAAGTGTCCCTTGGTTCCTCATCGGATTTCTCTGTGCTGCCCTGCGTGGATTCGACCAGCGCCTCACCGGACCCGCTTCGCGGGTCCCGCAGCGCCCGTGGACAGTGGAAGGGAGGAGTGCTGATTGCCTGGAAACACCACTGAGGAGAGCGCGGGGCAGGCAAGTGTGTCGGCGGGGCTGCGAGTATTCAGGCAGGGACTCCAGTGTCCAGGAGTCCCTGCACGCCCAATCTGCAACACCTGGGCTGCTCTCCCCGCTGGCCACGCCCCCGCCTAACAGCCAATGAGCCCGTAGTTTGTGTGTGTAAAGGTGACTCGTGCTCCCGCTTCGCTGGAGCGCGCCGGGAGAAGCCCGGGACAAGGGCGGGACCGTCTAAGGCCGTCATAGGCCGGAGTAGGCCGGGCTGGGCCTACCCTCTTGTGTTGGTTACTTGAACCCTGGTCCAATTTGCTGACATAGCCCACCACTGACTATAATTGAACATTTACTGACATGCCGTCTCCGGCAAAGGAGGGTACCCCTATGAAGCAGGGAGGAGTCAAAAACAGGACCTTAGAGAACTATTTTCCCCGGGCTGTGGGGGATGGGGACAAGGAGTGTAACTTAACCCGGCTAAGGGCAGAGCGGAGACGCTCAATAGATAACCTGAAAAACAGACCCCTTGGGGAATACCTTGCCACGCCTAGTGAAGTGTTGACCCCAATAGACGATGTCCCTCTACTGTTGAGGGAATGTACGAACACCCCACCAGTTCCACCCATGAGTCTAGCCCCAGCCATCAGTTCAAGCCCTAGTAGGGAGACCATTGATCTAGTCTCTCAACCCCCTCCAGCTCTGAAAGCTAGGAAAGCTAAACCTAAGCCAGCCACCGTACAAGGAGTACATGGGCCCCCCCCTAACAAACGCAGCAGGAAGTCGAAGGGAGCCCAGGGTAAAAACAAACCCAAAATCCCTCACTCTGACTTTGGGAGGTCATCAAAACCCTCCACACCGACGGTGAGACTAGCGGATGAACTACACCCCAAACCTACTGTTCAGGATGGCTTGGCCCTTGTTCTGACAAAAGACACAGGAAATAACATTGCTAATGTCCCCCTTTCTGTTGCCCCGCTTGGTAACTTGGAATTCCTGCTCAGGTCACTATTACTACCGATTAGTGAGAGTATTAAAAAGGTCGAGATTAGACTTACCATCCTGGAGGCTACATTAAGTAGCATGAAAATCTCGGCTGGTCACCAAGGTAGGCCACCGGAGCCTATTCCTACTCCACTGGCCCCCCATCAGCCCCTAAATAGTGTGATGAGCTCAGCCCCGCTACAGGCCGCGAATGCTGTGGCCCCTCCACAACCCTTGAGGACTAAGCCTGTACCAACTAAGTCCCTTAACTCTAATAGGCCCATTCCCCCTGTAGACCCTGCCCCCCTGGCACAGCCCATAGACAGTACTACATTGACTCCTCTAATGAAGCTTCCCCCTAGACCACGTAGGCCTAATTTACCCCCTGAGACAAATGATTTTACTGTAGTTATGGCGGGCGTCCCCCCACTTGAAGTAGGTGAAACCGAGGATTTTTGTTCCCTAAAAAGTAGGGTAATCAAGTGGCTAAATATAAATAGACCCCTCCCAGTACACTTAAATAACTAAATTATAATGGTCAGAAGGGTGCCATGGGTGGGGAGAACATACAAATCCATAATAGGGGATTGCATATTGGTGAGCTTCAGGGATGCCGGCACTGTCTCTCACATATGCCGAGGAAAGAATAGATCTAGGGAATCCACCATTCAAACCCTTCACGTGTCTTTCTTCTTTCCCCCTATCCCTGCTCCTGTGCATCTGTCTCAAAACCATGATAACTGGGAGAGGGTTGGTCGGAGGGGGAGACATCATGAATTTAACCCCAGGCCACTATTTGGCCGACCAGAGCCATCCTTTCACACTTTCAACCGGTTTAACTGTCTGAATGGCCTTGAGGGGGTGGATTGACAAACAGATAATGTCCCCCTGGGAGACGGGGAAAAAGGAGCTTTGGCAGAGGAGATGGTGGAGCAAAGTCTCCTGGCACAGCAAACTCCATCAAGTTGTGTGGGGAAGTCTGTGCAAGCTGCACCTAGGGTTATGGATATTGAATGTATAGGAGGGGGACATGGGCTGGATACGCAAGGGTTAGAGCGGGAGATACAAACGAGGCCTCATGGGGGATTAGAGCAGAGTGGTGAGGCACTGAGATTGATCTCTTGGAATACAGCAGGTTTGGCAGGGAAATTTAATAACAAAGAGTGGCTTGATTACATCAGAAAATTCCATGTAATCTGCGTGCAGGAGACATGGGCCCCGGTGAATAACTATCACTTACAGGGGTATAAGTGTTTCTTTGTTCCCGCGCGGAAAACTAGATCAGGGAGAGCCATGGGTGGATTAGCTATCTACATAGATCTAGATCTTCCGGGTAGCTGGTCTGCCCCAGATTGGAGCTCCTATGGGATCCAGGCAGTCCGGTTCTTCGGGAAGGGGCTAAGATTTACTGTTTTCAACATCTATAACAACGAGATAGCGGGAAACCATACCCCACTAGTAGCTGAACTGGATTATAGGCTGGGTCAGGAAATAACACTCCAGAAGAAGGGGCAGTCATATGCGTTGCTAGTCATGGGAGATTTTAACTGCCACCTTTGTCCGGCACTGGCCCAGACAAACACAGACTGGTCCCAATGTCCCATGGAGAAGGGGCCGCATTTTTCCCATACACCTACAGGGTCAGCTCTCAGTATGCTTCGGCTTAAGTATGACCTTGAGCATACCATTAACATGATAGACACACAGAAGGATGGCACACTCCCACCTACATTTAAGGGCATGGGATGCTCATCCGTTATAGACTATATTTTGGTCTCAAGATCCCTGCTAAATAAGATAATTAGTGTAGGGATAGAATGGAGCAGTTTCAGCGACCATAACCCTCTTGTTTTGGAGCTGATGTATAGGGCGGGTTCTAGAACTAGAGTCCACCGCACAATCACGGAGAGGGTAACAGACCAAGGTAGGAGATTAAAATGGTCCAAAATAGATGGGGAAAAGTTTTATCAAGCCCTGGTGGACGCGGGCAAATCAGCCATTAATGATTGTTTAGACACAGAAGTCCACGGATCAAGGTTACTGGAAGCATTCGATCAGATTGCTAACCTGATCGATGGCCTACTTAAAACTAGTGCGCCCACAAGGAACCATGATAACCCCCGGTGGTTTGACAAAGATTGTTCTAAAGCACTGAGGGAGTTGAAAAGCTGCCTTAAACTTAAACCAAGGGACCCTCAAAAAATTAAGGTGTGTAGGGAAAAATATAAAAAAGAGACCAAGAGGAGGAAACTTGCTCTGCAGGCAGAAGCATGGGCAGAACTAAGAGAAGCAGGGGAAAGAAAGGATCTAGCGGGTTTCTGGAGAATTATTAATAAACCGACCTTCCAGGAAAATGACACCCCGGAGATAGGGGCTAACATCCTCCCAGAACAGTGGGTCACCCATTATAGGGGTCTATATAACCACGAGCCTGGTACCCCTGTAGAGTTACCTGTAACTCCAACTCAGGCTTCATCAGTTGTATTTACCATCAAGGAGATTACCGCCGGGATAGAGGGTCTGACTAAAATCAAAGCCCCGGGCCCTGACGGAATTCCCCCGACTTGTTTCTGAGCAGTATAGAACTATGGGCCCCTTTAATGACCAGGGTTATAAATACTGCAATCACCTGCGGTCTGCCACCGTCTTGGTCCAAAGCGATCATTGTGCCGATTTTTAAGAAAGGCAATAGGGACGATCCCAAGTGCTATCGCCCTATTTCCCTGATTGACATATCGGCTAAACTCTTGGGTAGGGCGATCCTCAGCAGACTGTCTGAGTGGACCGAAGATAATAACACCTTCTCGGACACTCAATACGGATTCAGGACAGGGAGGTCCACTAGTGATCAATGCCTGAACCTGTATATGCTGACTGCCAAATATACCCTGGCTAGCGATGAATCGATCTACTTGGGATTCATGGATTTGGCAGCAGCATTTGATCACGTTAATAGGGAGAAACTGTGGGACATGATGTCAAGTATGGGGATTGAGAGTGGTTTAATTAATATACTAAGGGAATTGCACAGTGACACCACGGCAAAGGTTCGATTTAACAGGGAGGGGGGATTGTCCGACTCTTTTCCCTGTATGAGTGGAGTCCGACAAGGCTGCATTCTCGCCCCTTTTTTGTTCTCCCTTTACATTAACAATTTGGAGCAGTTTCTGTTGGGTTTAAAGGCAGATTCCCCAAGGGTTGGGTCGCGTCATATTCCTGTTCTGCTTTACGCAGATGACGCGGTCCTGATTGCACGTACACCCTGGAGCTTACAAATCTTGATTGATGGATTCGTGAAGTTCATGGGTGCCTTAGATCTCTCTGTTAACCTGGGTAAATCGTATGTGCTCCTGGCTGGTAAAAGAACTTCCTCAAAATTTACTTACACAATAGGCAGCCACGTTGTAGAAGAGGTCAAAACGTTTCCTTACCTTGGCGTAACCTTTGATGGTGCTTTACAGTTTAATTCCCTGGTGGAGGAGCGTTGTAGTAAAATGATCGCCTCCAACAGGGCAATAGCTAGCTACGGGAGGAGGTTAGGTAGATGGAGCCCGGAACAGGTGATGAACTTGTACAGCTCCGTATCATGCTCCAAAGTAATTTACGGGGCAGAAGTATGGGGCTTTGCGAACACCACAAGAATCCAACAGGAAGAAAATAAATATCTGAAATCCATCCTGAGGGCACCACCAAGTACTGCGGGAATTGTAGCACACAGGGAATTAGGGAGGCCATACTTGGATGACCTGGTAAAACTTAGGCCAATTGTGGCCTGGTTAAAAATCTGGGTTAACCCTGATGCGTCTCTCAGCAGAGAAATCTTATTGGACTGTTTAGATAGGGCCAAATGTATGCGCATTCCCTGGCTCAAATACGTAAAGAATACCCTAGAGGAACTAGGCTTTGGGAACCTCTTCACTAACCCTGTAACAATTGTAGCCCAGCATAAGAAGCAAGTAGGGGAAATTTTCCTAGAGCGGAAAAACCAATGTAGAGCTGAGGCCGAAGGGTTTAAAAAGACAGTGAGGGCCCATAGTCTGGTGAAGAGCGTGGAGGGTATGGAGCCCTATCTGTACCTTATGCACAATGCACAAAATAGATTCCTGATGTGCCGTTTCAGATTGAATTTACTCCCATTTATGTTGGCTTCACCAGCAGGTTTCACAACATCAATCGAGCAGAAGGGACCCTGCGGCTGCGACAACAGGTCTCCGCAGGACTCCCTTCACTTTGTTTTACTCTGTCCTTTTTTTACAATGCCTAGGCGTAGATTTCTTGTAAATGTTTTTAAAAAAGCCAAACGGGAACATGCCAGGGAGGCATTAGTCTTTTTACAAAAAGCTTCGGACCCCTTAACTTTGTGTTGTATAATGAATTTTATTAAGGTAGCGGTCCGGTTAAGGTCAACTAGGGGAGATGAATGAAATGTCTTTGATTTTATATTTTTAAAATTGTTAGATTTTTCTGCCGGTATTTCCATTTAACATAAATACTTTGTATAAGGATCTTGAATAATGTTTAATGATTTTTTACTCATGTAAATATGTGTGTGCTTTTATGGTGTTTTTTATTCACCGAATAAAGATTCTTTGAATTGAATTGAATTGACTGCTGAGAGAAAGGTTACCAGTTAAATGACAAAGAGAGGGTCGGAAACAGACTGCTGAGAGCAAGTTTATAGGTGGAGTGACAGAGAGAGGGACAGAAACAGACTGCAGGGAGAAAGGTTAACAGTGGAGTGAGAGAGAGAGGGACAGAAACAAACTCAGAGAGAAAGGTTATTGGTGGAGTTACAGAGAGAGGGACAGAAACAGACTGCTGAGAGAAAGAGTATTGGTGGAGTGACAAAGAAAGGGACAGAATAGACTGCAGAGATAAATGGTTTTAGTGGAATGACAGAGAGAGGGATAGAAACAGAATGCCGGGAGAAAGGTTAATACTTGTAGTGACAGAGAGTGGGGCAGAAACAGACTACAGAGAGAAAGGTTATCAGTTGAGTGATAAAGACTGGGACTGAAAGAGACTGCTGAGAGAAATGCTATTGGTGGAGTGCCAGAGACAGGGACTGAAGAGACTGCTGAGAGAAAGGTTATCAGTGGAGTGATAGGGAGAAGGATGGAAACAGACTGTTGATTGAACGGTTATTGGTTGAGTGACAAAGAGAGGGACAGAACAGACTACCGAGAGAAAGGGTACCCGTGGAGTGAGAGAGAGAGTGGGATATTAACAGACTGCAGAGAGAAAGGTTATCGGTGGAGTGACAGATTGAGGGACAGAAACAGGCTGCCGAGAGAAAGGTTATTGCTGGAGTGATACAGACTGGGACTGAAGGAGACCGCTGAGAGAAAGGTTATTGGTGGAGTGACAGAGACTGTGACTGAAAAAAACTGCTGAGAGAAAGATTATCGGTGGAGTGACAGAGCCAGTGACAGAAAGAGACTGCTGATGGAACGGTTATTGGTGGAGTGAAAGAGAGAGGGACAGAAAGAGACTGCTGAGAGAAAGGGTATCGGTTGGGTGAGATGATAGAAACAAACTGCAGAGAGAAAGGTTATCAGTGGAGTGACAGAGAGAGGGACAGAAAGAGACTGCTTAGAGAAAGCTTGCCGGTGGAGTGACAGAGAGAGGGACAGAAAAAGACTGCAGAGAAATGGTATCGTGGAGTGACAGAGAGAAGAACAGAAACAAACAGCAGGGAGAAAGGTTAATACTTACTTGGAGTGACAAAGAGAGGGACAGGAACAGACTGCAGAGAGAAAGGTTATCGATGAGTGATAGAGACTGGGACTGAAAGACACAGCTGAGAGAAAGGTTATCGGTGGAGTGACAGAGGGAGAGACAGAAGCAGACTGCAGGGAAACGGCTTATAGGTGGATTGCCAGAGCGCAGAGTTAGAGAAAGGCTTCTGAGAGAAAAGTTATCCGTGCAGTGACAGAGAGAGGGATAGCAACAGACTGCAGATAGAAAGAGTATCAATGGAGTGAGAGAGACAGGGACAGATGGAGACTGCAGAGTGAACGGTTATTGGTGGAATGACAGAGCTAGAGGCAGAAAGAGACTGCTGAGGGAACTGTTATCAGTGGAGTGACAGAGATAGGTACAGAGAGAGACTGCTGCGAGAAAGGTTAGTTGGGGAGTGAGAAAGAGAGGGACAGAAACAAACTGCAGAGAGAACGGTTATCGCTGGAGTGACAGATAGAGGGACAGAAAGAAACTGCTCTGAGAAAGGTTACCGGTAGAGTGACAGAGAGAGGGACAGGACCAGACTGCAGAGAGAAAGGGTTCTGGTGGAGTGAAACAGAGAGGGACAGAACAGAATGCAGAGAGAAAGGGTAATACTTGGGGTGACAGAGAGAGGGACAGAAACCAACTGCAGAGCGAAAGGTTAATCGTTGGAGTGACAGAGGGAGGGACAGAAGCAGACTGCAGCAAGAAAGGTTATCAGTGGAATGACAGTAAGAGGATCAGAAACAGACTACAGAAAGAAAGGGCATTGGTGGAGTGACAGAGAGATTCATCAGTGGAGTGACGTAGGTAGAGATAGAAACGGACCGCAGAGAGAAAGGTTATTGGTGGAGTTTCTACAATATATGTAAAGTGGTACTATATGTGTATGTGTATAGTTACATTCTCAAGAAGAAAGATGGTAGGTAGGCTGAACTCAGAAACTAACTAGGTAAGTAGACAGAACACGTTTTAGCACTTTAAATTGTGGACTACAGAATAAATACAAAAACATGATTTCACTTCTCTCTCTCATAACTTCAAATTACATGCAATGGTCAAAGTCAATGCTGACCGTTAATCGGTGTTAGCGCCTGTGTGGCTGATACCAGCACTGACAAGCAGAACTAGACTAATGGGATGCTGAGAGATAGGGTAAGAAGTGGAGAGGCGTGGAGGTAAAAACAGAGGAGGGATGGCGAAAGGGAAAGAAAAGTGTGATAAGGAGAAGAGTGAAGGAAGGGAGTATACCAAGAGAGAGACAGTGAGAAACAGAGTGCAGAGAGAAACGGTATCGGTGGAGTGACATAGAGAGGGATAGAAACATACCACAGAGAGAAAGGTTATCGGTGGAGTGACAGATAGAGGGACATACAGAGACTGCGGAGAGAAGGCTATCAGTGGAGTGACAGAGAGAGGGTCAGAAACAGACTGCTGATCAAAAGGTTATCGGTGGAGTGACAGACAAAGTGTCAGAAACGGACTGCTGAGAGATAGTTAACGGTGGAGTGATAGAGAGAGTGACCGAAAGAGACTGCTGAGAGAAAGGCTTTTGGTGGAGTGACATAGAGAGGGTCAGAAAAAGACTGCTGAGAGAAAGGCTATTGGTGTAATGACAGAGAGGGACAGAAAGAGACTGCTCAGAGAAAAGCTGTCAGTCGAGTGATAGAGATAGGGGCAGAAACAGACTGCTGATAAAAAGGTTATCTGTAGAGTGACAGAGAGAGGATCCGAAACAGACCGCTGAGAGAAGCTTATCGGTGGAGTGACAGAGAGAGGGACAGAAAGAGACTGCTGAGAGAAAGGCAATCGATGGAGTGACAGAGTGAGGGTAAGAAAGAGACCGCTGAGAGAGAGGTTATTTGGGCAAGTGACAGAGAGAGGGATAGAAACCGAATGGTGAGAGAAAGGTTATCTGTAGAGTGACAGAGAGAGGGACAGAAACAGACTGCAGAGAAAAGGGTTATCAGTGGAGTGGCAGAGAAAGGATTAGAGAGTGAAAGAGTACAGAGATTAATGCTTGGAGTGACAGAGAGAGTGACAGAATCTTACTGCAGAGAGAAAGGTTATCAGTGGAGTCACAGAGACTAGGACTGAAAGAGACTGCTGAGGGAAAGGTTATCAGTGGAGTGAGAAAGGGAGGTATAGAAGCAGACTGCAGCGTGAAAGGTTATCGGTGGAGTGACATCGAAAGGGTCAGAAACAGACTACAGAAAGAAAGCGTATTGATGGAGTGACAGAGAGGGTTGCCAGTGGTGTGACATAGGAAGGGATAGAAACAGACTGCAGAGAGAAAGGTTATCAGTGGAGTGTCTACAATAAATATAAATTAATACCATATAGGCATGTGTATGGTTACATACTCAAGAAGAAAGCTGGGCCCATGCTGGTGGGCTGAACTCAGAGGAACACTAACTAGGTGAATAGACAGAGCACTTGTTAGCACTTTAAATTGTGGACTACAGAATAAATACATAAACATGATTTCAGTTCTCCCTCTCACAATGTCACATGACATGCAATGGGCAAAGTCAATGCTGACCGTTAATCGGTGTTAGCGCCTGTGTGGCTGATACCAGCACTGACAAGCAGAACTAGACCAATGGGACGCTGAGAGATAGGGTAAGAAGTGGAGAGGTGTGGAGGTAAAAACAGAGGAGGGATGGCGAAAGGGAAAGAAAAGTGTGATAAAGGAGAAGAGCGAAGGAAGGGAGTATACCAAGAGAGACAGTAAGGAACAGAGTGCAGAGAATAACGGTATCAGTAGAGTGACATAGAGAGGGATAGACAGATACCACAGAGAGAGGGACATACAGAGACTGCTGAGAGAAAGCTATCAGTGGAATGGCAGAGAGAGGGTCAGAAACAGACTGCTGATAAAAAGGTTATCGGTGGAGTGACAGACATAGTGTCAGAAAAGGACTGCTGAGAGAAGGTTATCAGTGGAGTGACAGAGAGAGGGACAGAAATAGGCAGCTGATAAAAAGGTTAGCGGTAGAGTGACAAAGAGAGGGTCAGAAACAGACTGCTGAGCGAAAGGCTATATGTGGAATGACAGAGAGTGGGACTGAAGCAGACTGCTGAGAAGAAGGTTATCAATGGACTTACAGAGAGAGGGACAGAAAAAGACTGCTGAGAGAAAGACTGTTGATCGGGTGACAGAGAGAGGGTTAAAAACAGACCCCTAAGAGATAGGTTATCGGTGAAGTGAAAGAGAGAGGGATAGAAACCGAATGCTGAGAGAAAGTTTATCAGTGGAGTGGCAGAGAGAGGGATAGGAAAAGACAACATAGAGATGAGAGAGGGATATTAAGTGATTTCTGAGAAAAAGTTATCAGAGGAGTGACAGAGTCAAAGAGAGGCTGCAGAAAAGAAGGTTGGCAGAGCAGCTCAGAATGAAGGGCTGCACAGCAAGCAGAGCAGAAAAGGGAGCAAAGAATGAAAACAGAGGAGGGAAAAAAAATACATAGTGTAGGGAGGAAGGTTAGGAGAGGACTTTAGAGACCTCAATAGAGGGGGAGAGTCTGAAGGAACGATGGACAGTCAATGTATTTCCTACAGGCAGGCAGAAGATAGAATGTTGTTTATCAGTGGAGTGAAAGAGAGACAAACCTGCTGAGGACAGACAGAAGAAAAGAGACAGACTTCAGAGGGGTAGCACAGCATAGAAAAGATAAAGACTAAATGTTAAGAAGAAGGATGCGGAAGAGGCAGCGAGGGAGTTAAACTGAAAAGTAAAAAGATGGTGGGGGAGACAGTGAGATACAGATATGTCGAGCACAACATACTGTCTTTAAGAGCACATACAGTGTCAACATGTGAACAAGTAAATAATTTATGAGATCCAATAAACCCTTGGAGGCTTGGGCAATACAATAAAATGTAAAAGGTGCCTACAAGGGATTTTGTTTACAAAGAACTTATATTAGTATAGAATTACTTTGAGGGTTAGTCCTACAGGAACAAACACCAAAATATCATTAGACAACAACAATAAATGCAGATGTTGAACACAGAAACACCGGAAATCCTATTTGTTTGAAAGTTAACGTTATTTTTATATATAGCAAAAATTAAAAGGGAGTACAGAAACATGAAGTAAATCAGCAATTAGTCATGAAAGGAAGTAAAATCAAATTAATCCAACAATTCATGACAAACATCTATTCCAACACAATCACAGGTGAAAAATCTCCTTATGAGAATATCCGTCACTAGAGAATAACACAATTTCTCAGGAATAGAAGGGGGAGTCCACGTTTCGGTCTTTGGCAATTATTACATCACATAAAAAACATTACAGGATGGAAGGTGCCATGTACACCCCAGGCCGCCTTATTGGGAATCATACCTACCATACCGCCAAAAGCGCGAAAACTGCCAGAAATGTTGTTACTCATGGCAAAAAGGCAGGTGTCCATACATTGGGGTGCAGGGAAACCCCCTACAGCCAAAGAGTGGGTGGGGAGCGTGACGTATTGTTGCAGAACACAACTGGGGAACTACTGGGAGCTCCTACCGCCTAGATCTAGGCCCATGGACATTTGGGAACCTTTCGTGCAGTGGCTGGGGACGGTGGCAGCGGAAGATCCAAATTCGATGTTGCAATATAACATGTGGAGTAAGCGGAAACTTAGACGTGCCTGAGGGTGGAAAGCGCTTTATATAACTGGCTACATAGAGTGGGTCACATGGTGTTTGTTTTGCAGACATAACTTGAAGTATTGGATGTGATTGATGTCTGGACTTGTAATTACATGTTGGTCAGTGCATTATATGCAAATTTTCATGGAGAATATCTAATCGTTATGACTTGTGGTCATTGGTATGAGGGAATGCATTGTATTGATTGTTTTTTATCTTTATTTCAGTCCTTTGTATGTTGTTGTAATGACAAAATGGCAATATTTTTTTTTTTAAACGTGTGTGTGTGTGTGCACACTCATGCACTCACTTGTGTGTGGGTGTAAGTCTTTGTTTAGGGATAGGTATGCAATAGGGTGGAGGGATCTTTACTGGCCCAACCTTGACATAATGTGGCCATTTTTTGAGTCACAATAGCTAGAACCGGCATAACGGTGGCGTCTCCATGTCATTTTGTGAGCATTCAGGCTATTCCTGGCAAAATGGTGCCCTTCGGTGACATTTTATTTTGTTATTCACAAGCCTATGGCTATCTGGTGTATAGTGAAGAGATGTGGCATAACGGCCGAAGCTACCAACTTGGACATGGGAAACCAGGTTTGAGTCTGCTAAACATCCTATAATTCAGGGCAAGTCACATATTCCCTCTGCGCCTAAAAAATGTCTGACCCAGTGTCATGTAATCTGGTGCTTGTGTGAAGCACTCTGATGTCTTTGAGTCAAGTTTGTGCAATATAAAAATTGTACAAAAAAATAGTGATTGCCCTGATACAAATTTGCTCACCGATAGGCTAGTGTGGACATTCTTGTGGACATGATCTTGGCTATCCTTGTTATAATGGTGACATTCCTGCCGTATAATAAACGCCCCTGAAAGGCAGAATCTGTCCCTATGTGGCAGCACACTGGATTGCTGAAAATACCACGCTTCTGTGTGCTGGATTAGACATAATTTATTCAAAATTAGGTATTTTATATTTCATGGTGAAAGTCTGGATTTTCAGAAGCAGTCAAATGTATTGAATTCAGGAGTCTCTTTTAAGCTGGTATATGAGGCATAATTCATGCTGAGTTGGGGAAAGCTTGCTGTTGAGTTCCTTTTCTTAGCACTGAGGGCACTTTTGCTGTGGCTGTTATTTCATGACTTCTGTAGCAGCATTTCATCATCTATATTAATAAAGCATTCTATGATATTATCAGAGAGATGAACACGAATTGTTGATGTATCCTGTATGATCCTGTAAGCTGTAGGTAACACAGCAGCAGCATTGCTGCATGAGCAAGTAGGATTTGCCTCGCTCTAGTTGCTACTGCTTGCAATTGAGAGATCTATTTTATTTTTATTTTTATTTCACGCTGCCCCTTCGAAATAGAAACTCAATTCAAAAATGTCACTTAATATCTGCTGTGAAGAGGCAGGATAGAAAAAGAAAGTGGAAAAAAATGCTATGAACATTTTGAGATGAAATCACATAATCAGTCTTTGTACTGGCTGAAACATATGTAACTCTCTTCTTCAGATTTTTCTTGGAGGGTAATCCCCAATGTACCTTGCCCCAGGCAGTGCTTTAAATGGGCCGTTACTGTCTGGTACTGAGTACCTGCACTTTTTAATTTGAAAGGGAGAGTACCTGCACTTTTCAGCACTGCTGCAATACACCTAATGTGAGAGTACCAGCACTTCTCAGCAGAAAACAGGCGCTCCAAATAGTGAGCAGCTGCGTCTTTATTTGCATTCAAAGCACTGGTCCTGGGGAAGGAAAAGTTTAATCGGTGCCCTACCAACGTATAGAAGAGTTCACTCAGACCCTATGGATTTTTACCAATTTGTGTAGTAAACTTAGCCCTGTTTTTAAAAATATTCTCACCACAAGAGAGTCATGCTCGTTCGCTTCATCATTTCACCTAGCTCATAAATGATAGGTATTTGCACCTCATCAATTCAAAGTTCACCATTCACAACTGGGACGCAGCCAGCAATGCCACTCCAATAAATATTGGACATGCGTTTGGATCAGCAGCAACATGTCTAAAAAGGCAAGCTACAAACAAGAGCCAACGGGACATATTTCAGCATCATAGACTAGGGCACCATGAGGCTCAGCACTTGTTTTGAATCAGCCTTGTAGGATCTTCCCCACATAGGCAACACTTCTGAATTGGTTGCGTTATGTTTGACTCTCGAAGGGCCCAATTCATAGAACTAACTTAAGACAAAATCCTAAACTTACTACCATTTTCGTATTCACAGAAGGCACTTACTCATTTTGGTATTCACAGAAGGCACTTACTCATTTTGGTATTCACAGAAGTTAGGAATCCTAACTTTAGGACTCCTAAGTGCCTTCTGTGAATACCAAAAGTCTTAAAATTAGGATTTTTCTCAATTTAGTAGTAGTAAAGTTAGGACTCCTAACTGTAGAACGCCTAAATGCCTTCTGTGAATACAGAAAGTCTTAAAATTAGGTTTTTTCTCAATTTAGTAGTAGTAAAGTTAGGACTTCTAACTTTAGGACTCCTAAATGCCTTCTGTGAACACCGAAAGTCTCAAAATTCAGATATCTCTCAATTTAGTAGTAGTAAAGTTAGGACTCCTAACTTTAGGACTCCTAAATGCCTTCTGTGAATACCAAAAGTCTTAAAATTAGGATTTTTCTCAATTTAGTAGTAGTGAAGTTGAGACTCCTAACTTTAGGACTCCTAAATGCCTTCTGTGAATACTCAAAGTCTTAAAATTAGGATAGGAAAAATCCTAATTTTAAGACTTTCGGTATTCACAGAAGGCATGTAGGAGTCCTAAAGTTAAGACTCCTAACTTCTGTGAATACCGAAACGAGTAAGTGTCTTCTGTGAATAGCAAAATGAGTAAGTGCCTTCTGTGAATATCAAAATGGTAGTAAGTTTAGGATTTTGTCTTAAGTTAGTACTGTGAATCAGGCCCATTTAGAGTAGTAAACAAAAGTTGTTTCCCACTGTTACTACACCATAAAGGGAATCCATGCTGCTGGAGGGTGGGAGGGCAATGAAGGTGGTGGTGCGGTAAGTGGCAGGTGGCTAGGCATTTTTAAGTGTCGGCTGCAGGGGCCTGCACTGTGCTTGAGAAATCAATTGCTTTGATGTAAACTTAAAAGGGACTTTTTCTCTTTCCTGGCTTCTCATTGGTTCCTGTGTGTGCCACTTATCTTTCCTCCATATCTATTGGCAGTTACAAAGATTCCTGCATTTACCAATGCTGGTTCCTCATCTGATTCTCTTATCAGTTTCCCACCACTGAAATAGTGTTAAAATCCACTTTGGTGGAACTATATTTTTAATAAAGTTATGCCTTTTACTATTGCAGCATATTTATATAACAATCTATCACCCAGAGAGGTTAAGTGAATCACAGGATGTTGTGTGGCGCCATCGAGGCTTGAACTAAGATCCCCAGCTTTCGAGTCAGCAGCTCTGGCCACTGCACAACATCCTCTCCACTCACTTGTTATCTGTCAGGGAGCTCTTTCCTTCTCCCGAACGATAATTGATGAAAAACGCTCTTTAATAATTAGATAGGTGAAACCAATGCATTACCAATGCTTGTTTTGAACAGTTGGGACAAAGAGGAGAGGCAATCTTAAGTATGGCTTTCCCATTGTATAGCAGCTGAAGACAGGAGCAGATGGTTCGGGGGGGGGGGGGGGGCTAACATAAAATTACAGATGGTTAAAAGTGAATAATAGGGATGCTTGTTTACCTCAGGGTCCTTGGAGACATCAAGGACAACTCGAGCGTCGCTCTGATTTTCAACATACGTCACTCAGAACCCCATTCACTGTCACAGTCACTCTCTTCTCTTTACTCCCAGCATGCAAAGGCCCCATCCTTTGAGACCATCTCTTGTGGACTGAGCTGCTGCAAAGAAAGTCTGACACCTGACACCTGACACCTGAGCTGCACAACATCCAGAGGACAAGTATTGCAGCGAAAAGCAGAAGCAGCAGCCATTTTACAACTGAAAAGCTCATGAGGTGCTGAGTGCAGCCGACCAATCCTAGATTAGCACACTAAGTGGTCGGATGCTTTACCTGCCAGAGTATTCCACATCAGTATAGAAAAGGCTCTATTTGAAGACTGGTGATTTCAATACCAGTAGTAAGCAGCCAATCACAAGGAGGCAACATCAGTCTCCACACAGCAATTCTAGTGTGCCCTCTTTGCATCACAGAGGGAACAGATAAAGTGATAGCTAGAATGCTTAAATTAATGTCATCTATTGAAAGGGATGCATTCCAGTTTATTTTTATTTTGCTCAGCATGTCACCCCAGACAGAAAACAGCCACATGTAAATCAGCCTTTGCCATTGACCCAAAGGCATAGCAGAATGAAATACTCTTCGGCTTTAAGTGCAAAATGTTATGTAACCTGTAGCAGAAAAACATTAGGACCCACTCCCTACATCACTAACTAAACAGTTCCCCAAGCACATCTACGCCCAATGGTAAAAGTACATTTTTCTACTCGGAAAGCCTCCCCCTTTTTGATCCCTTGCAGATAGAATCACCAGCATTTGTCTTGCTTCTACAATGGAAAAAGGCGGTGGCCTCTGTCTGGTTTGTTCTGTTACAAAGCTCTCCTAGTGGCTGTCACAATGTAGTGGCTCTTTTGGCCTCTCAGCTGCGAGTCCTGAACACTGGATTGCATGAACATGCATGAGCATGATGCACGTGGTGGAAAGTGTAAGAAGAATTTTGTTTACAGCAACTCCAAATAAGTGTCATCCACAAACATTACATTTCTTTTCTGCAATCTACACAAGTATCTACAAGATATGAAAGTCACACTGCAAAGTCAAAAATAATCTTTACTTAGTAATTCCTAAAATGAACATCAGGACATGTGATAAAACAAATCACATACCTAAAAAATACAATGCATGAGCTTTGCATACCGTTTGTCCCAGAGAAAGCACCTTCTGAGACAGCTTCCTGCAGCCACATACCAGAAACTCTCACATGGCTTTGCATTCACAACTCCACAAGCCAGGCTCTATTTAAATACCATTACAAGGTGAGCATACTTTAATTGCCCACGTTCCCAGCAGAAGCTACCTTACGGCCCGATGCACTTATTAGTAAGTATGTTAATTAAGAATTATTAATTGCTTTGATTATCTGTCACGGGGTGTGCATGAGTAATCCAGAAAATGTAAGATCTTGCATGTGTACAAAACAACAGCCATCACTTACACTCTGGCCCTAGAATTACCTTCTCTGGGGTAAAAGACAGGACATGTTCATCAGAGGCTTACCAAGGATATGGCCCAATCCTCCTGATATTGCACTTGTGAGTGTGTGAGGGAAACATCATAATCTTTGGAACTGTTTTTTACTTTTAATTTAATGAATGTGAACTTCTTGGGCCTGCAAACAACATTTTACTGTATGAATATTTACACAAACATTAAAGAAAGTGAAGTTAACACAAGGTCATAGTGAAAAGCTAAAGCCCTCGTTCCTATTTCTGTGTGAAAAGTCATTCACTTTAAAGTTAACTATTGCGGTACCAATGAGTCGGCTGCTAGCCCAGACACCAAAACATACAGCTTAGGTACCCTGACTTGAATATATAAATGCTACCACCAAAATACACCAAGAATGGCTACTTCTTTCGGCTTTGTGCATGAGTTTATGTAGATAGCTTCTTACACTTGTTGCCTAGAAGGGAAAACCACTGTTGTAGATGAAGTGTACTTTATAAGGGAAGTAGGCAAGTTTGTGTGCCACCAGAGTATACTACTGATGGTATCAATTAGGTAAAATCCATCAGGTACGTAAATATTTCACTACAACATAATGAAAGGCGACAACCTATACTAAATTATTAGAGTCACTTAAGGATGTGAGAAGTTAAATATTTCACAACATGTTTAGAAGTTATACTATTACAGTAATTCTAGATATTATAGAGGTAAAGGGGCTACAGGAGATCTATCTGATTTTCTTATCTCTCCAAACAACATATTTTTTATCAAGAAACCAGAAACCCGATCATTATTGATCACACCAATCCACTTGGGCCTTAAAACATCAATAAACTTTGGAATCCATCCTCTTTCAGTGCATTAAGGTAAACAACAACTTCCTAAAACTAACATGTTTAGGTCCCAGACAGTGCCAATCATTTACTTTTGAAAAGTCATCCTGTGCACTGGGCACCCCCATTTTCTGCTGACTGGTACTGGTGGTAACTGACTCTGACTGTCCCTGAGCTCTGCCTAACCAGGCCCAGGGCCAGCACCATGCAGAAAACACACTAAGAATACAGTGAAAACACCTAAATACACAATGGTACACTATGGGTTAGGGTACCCCTATGATTGACATGACATCCCCTATAAGGCCCTTTTAAATAGTAGGGATGAGAGATCAAAACTACCTTTAAGTCCCTAGTGCAGAATAGAGCATGGCAATTTAGAGGCCAGAAGCCCGTTCTGCCCTTGCATGGATGCACTGCCAAGGCCTGATGTCAGTTTAAAAGCAGCACTGTGTTGCAGGACTGCTGCTAAAATTGTGCCCAAACTTAACTTTGGTGTTTGGGGCACTTACAAATTAATAAATGTCATTGTTTTTGCATTTTAAGTACCCCCACGGTTCTTCCCTAGGTGTCCCAGGGGTGGTGGGTGTGTCAGGTATTATTAAGCAGGGTCCTTATGAAATGGATTATATATGCCCTGGGGCTAGTGAAATTGCACATTTCACTCCCCACATTGCAGTGAAGTGCTTCCCAAAATCGACTTATGTGCTAGGAGCAATGTGAAGGGAAGATGTGCAATATGTTTGCATGTTCACGACCCCTAAAGTCTCACCTAGGTATCCCAGGGGTGTGGGGTCCTGTAGATATAGGCAGGGACCTTATAAAATATCTTTTGTAAGGCCTGATGTGGGAGAAATTGCCCAGTTAATTTTCACCTTTCAGATCCCCAGCCACATATGTTAGCATGGCAAGACATTATTAAATATTTACTAATGTCAAGGATGTCATAAAATATCAATCAAGGACTTCCCAGAATGATATTGACAAACCCAACAATATGCTATTGTTAAATGTATCCTAAAATGTACAGACAGGAAGTTATAAAACGTTCTTGTCTGTAAGCCAAAATTCTAGCTTCCATTGGTCTGTCCTGATCTGCAAGTGTTAAATGGATAAGCCAAGCTGCTTTGATGAGGTGATAAGTAGTCCCTGGGGTTAGAGAGTCATTCCTGGAGGGCAGGGTTCTGCTACATAGGAATGCCAGACTAGGTGGACAGGTCGAAAACAATAATCTTCAATAGAAGGAGTAGACAGGCAGTAGAGGCCTGATTCATTTACACCCCTTCTCTTTGAACCCAGCCAGATGGCAACACTAAGGAAGGTATGAGCATATGCAAGGGGGCGGGACAATATGGAGATCAACCATCCTGAAAAAGAGCTTAACCAGCTCATGCCTCTCTGCTGAAAAATCAGCCATGTTAAATTTTACAGATATGGTGCTCTCTGGGAGACTATAGTGCCAAACTTTGAAGGATATGGTCATTCTCTGGGGTGCTGACCTGCACCTCATTGGACAGGGGTGCCTCCTTCCAGAAGACTTGAAATAAGTATCTGACAGGGGCAGAGCCTCTCAGATCTGCTGCTTGAAAGAAGGGTCCATGCTGTAAGTCTGATTTGCACCAACCAGGCCTTTCACTCTGATTGACTGTGCCTGCTGCAAAATCTGGAACTTAAGTCCTGTGGATCAAACCTGCTTCAAAAGGTCTAAAGATGTGGACTCCTTGCGAGCTACAGGTTAACAGACCTCACCTGGATGATCATCACCAAGAATCCCCAGCATGGAGTGCTACAAGTGAATATGTAAGTGTTTTGTCCAAGTGGATTGTGGGAATTGAAGTCCCAAACTTTCAAGGACCATCTTGGAGCTTCCAGACCCTTTGAGTATGTTTTGGACATTTTGGGACCCTCAAAGGAGCTTAAGAAGTTTGAAGAAGTTTGGAACAACTTTGGGAAAAAGCTACATAAGTAGACCGGCTCGAGCTGGCAATGCTCAACCGCGAGCTAGCCAGCCGTCAAGGTACGTCCCGGGTAAAATTATCCGAACGTCCGACTTCAAGAGTTTGGCTGGCAGCTCATCAAAACCCAAGCCAGCAAACCCTCACAGCCTATAACCTGGTGAAGAGCATCAACGGACACACGTAGAGGAGGTGAGCGGGACCAACCGCAAGAGTCAAGCCGCCCACCTTCAACCGCGAGTCGGTCTGGATCTCTGGTTTGTCCCGCTGAAAAGCTTCGGAGGTCAGACTTCCACAAGTTTGACCCTGAGCTTGTTGCAAGGCAAACAGGCGAACCCTCACTGAATCCAGACTGGCTGAGAGCTTCGAGGGTCCCTGGGAATAAAATGTTTCTCAGTTAGAAGGTAAAAACTTTGACCGTGACCCACTGCGAGGGGTAGCTGCGCACAGCTCGATCGCGGTCGGTCTGAAACTTTGACTTTGTTCCGGTCTAGCGCAACTAGATGTCTCAATAGGTGCTATAGGTTTCTATGTGCTACATAGTGGTAAATCTTTAAAAAATCATGTCTCTGGCTCCATACATTGGGTTTGTTTTCTTTTTGGTGTCATTCGTTTTAAAGATCTACATATTTCCTATTTGTATAAATTGGAATTGGATTTTTATTATGTGTTGTGTATTAATTATTGACTGAATTGGTGTTTTTAAATGCTTTACATACCCGTCTTTGAAGCTAAGCCTGCCTGCTCGCAGCCAAGCTACCAAGGGTTGAGCATGGGAATAATTTTCTAAAGACCTTTTCTGAGCCCTATATTGTGTTAGTGGTATTATTGCCAATGGTAGATGTATATTTACCACTACTAATAACCCACTTTCCAATATTTGCCATCAAGCACCCAGCCAATCTTAACAAAAATAGAACCAACACATATGAAAGTATGATTTTAAAGCTAATGCTTAGACACTCATTTTAGACAGGTACAATACCAAAAGAATGATGTCAAATAAACCTAACCTACTCTTCCACACATCAGATGTAGATATCTAATTAAAACACCTGGTGCTTAGGAAATCCATGAAGAACCCATATGGACTAGAGGGCACTGCCAGAATCGTGGAAAATTGAAATGTAAATTTTCCATAGATGCATACAATAGTTGGCACAATCATGACAAAAGGACGGACTTAAACCTATGCACCTTGAAAGAAAAGTTCCACAAGCCCTTTAAACATTCATGAATGTTAATTCACGAAACACCCAGGGGTAGTGAAAGTGACTTCACACACCCTTTCATTAGAATGACATCACAGGAAGTCACATCACTGAGCCCCCATGTCCGCCCCTGATAAGTGGCATGGGTGGCATAGACAAAATGTTGATACTTGATACTGTTATATTGTGTCAGGTGTTTATAATACAGTGAGGCCCACTGCCTCATCTCTTTCTCTAGACCACAGATCCTTCTGTAACTTTTATTTTTTCTGTCCTTCAAAATTGTTTTGTAAAATGTTATCACAAAAAACATTAAAAAATGGCCGCCTGTGTACCTTGACATACGTTGATATGTGGCCACTTCAATGGTTTTTATAGGACTTTATTATAAAAAAACAAATTAAAATACACATCTGCCGGTAGACATGTATCCAGGCTTAGACAGCCATTTTCAAATTGCTTTTGTGACAATGTTTTAAAAAAAAACATGCAATGGTAAAAACAAAGGATCAGCTGTTAAAGACAGACCGATTGGCCTTATAAATACTTGTTGATTTTTGCAGAGGACATAAGAAGAAGACAGGGCTATAAATTGTTTCTGCGTGGCCATCCAAATGAAAATTTACATTCAGTAGAAAGCACTGGTATCTTAGAATATGTTTGGTAGGGGTCATCACTGCATTATATCTGGGCAGGCAGAGGTCTGAAATAAGGGAACTTGTTTGTCTGCCAGCATGATAACATTTTAATTCATCAGCATGTGTATCACATGCACTTAAGAATGTTTTTTTTTTCCCAAAATTAAATGCATTCTGAAATGTGATGCACATTGCAATTAATTACTTTTTCCTAGCAAGAGTGTCTGTATCAACATAAAGCAAATGGGGCTTATTAGAGCCCTGCTTTGCATCTGTCGCTGGCACTGCCACTGTGATGGAGGTGGACAGGGGTCACAAGAACAGTGCCAGGGGTAGCAAGAGGCAGGCCAGGGGTTACAGATGTGACTGCTGGGGATCCCTAAATGACGTCCATGAAGGAAGGCCCATTCCATTGAGTATTGTTATTGTTAATTGATATTTATATAGCGCTAAATCACCGTCAGGTCTCTTAGAGCTCAGGAGGAAGTGGGCGTGGCTGCTAGATGACAACAGGAGTCGAGCATGAAACATAATTAACCTGTGCTTAGGGCCTCCCTGAACAGGATGGTTTTGAGTTGTTTCCTGAACCGGAGTAGAGTGGATTCCTTTCGGAGTTGCTCAGGTAGCTGGTTCCAGAGCTGGGGGACTAGGACAGGGAAGGCTCTGCCCCCTTTTGATGCAGTATTATACCGTGGACAGGACAGATGACAGGCCTCGGAAGACCGCAATGTGCGGCCGGGAACATAGGCCTCAAGACGTTCTTTTATGTAAGTTGGGGCTTGGCCATGGATCGCTTTGTGGGCGATACAGAGGGCCTTGAACTTTGCTCTCTGCATAATAGGGAGCCAGTGCAGCTTATGCAACAGAGGAGTGACATGAGACCTTCTAGGGAGCCTGAAGTTCAGCCTGGCTGCATCATTCAGAACTGCAGAAGTCATTTTTAGCCCGATGATCAAATTAACGAGCAGCCTCCATCAGCCTATTAGGCTCACATGTGTAGAACCCTTTCTTACTAACTTTTGAATTCGGTTGCTCACACTTCATTGGTTAACAAGTATTTCCGGCACGCCTATAAAGAGTTCCTTGCAAGTTATCTCAGTTCTTATCTTTTTCCACTGACCCCCGTTGGAGCCAGCAGCACCGATTAGAAACATCACATCCATCATCGATCCTTCTATTCAAGGTAAATCGTGTGAACCCGCGATCGTTTTCAGCATAGCCGTCTCTATGCTTTATTTAAAACATCCTAATATAAACTTTGTTACTCAGTGACCGTTTGGTCTCTTACGGGAAAATAGCATCGAACTTATAATGAGATACGATCGAGTTATTCTGCAAGACGTGGAGAGAGTCCATAACCTTCTCTAACACATCCAGAAATCAGGTAACAAACTTGAAATCCCTTTAAATCTCAAGTAGCACCTTTGAGAATCTAATATTATTAATTTTTATATTAAACAAACACATACAACTATTTATTTATAGATAAATATCCCGTGACCAGTTGAAATCTACTTGTCACCGCTACCGACTAGCTGGCTCCACGGTCAATCCGGGACCGCCTCATGTAAGTTCCATTAGCTGTCTGGGCGTGATAGAATCATTCTCCTTTTTAAAATAAACCATCACTCTGGTTTCGCTAATATTTTTCCTCCCTTGTTTATGGTACCCTATATAGGAAGGATATATTTTACCACCGTGTATAAATACTCCAACACACACGGTTGTGTGACCCTACTAGGAATTCAAGGTCATTAGCTGTGACATTAAAATTCCTCAGTAAGTGAATTGGTTGATTATATTTATTGAATTAATTACCATATTCCGCTCTAGTATCAGCAACTTCCTTCGAACAAGTTCTACTTATTAATACCAGTTCAGCGAACATCGTATTTTGAAAGCCATAGAGTAATGTCTTTCTTAATCGTGTTTTAGGGCATTAAGTACATAGTTTTCATGATAACTATCGCCCTACGAGAGAAGCCAGGCTGTCTAGATTTATCTATGATGTTATATCAAATGTTTGTTCTAATTTTGTTTAATATAATAAGTAGCTCATTTTCGGTCATTTAAAATGGCCCTTTTTGAGTCATTAATATCACAGACCAGCACAATATCTTGTGATTCGTATCCTTTCATCCCCTCTCTTTTTCATTTAACGTCTTAGATATTAATGGGTACCCACCAATCCAGTATTCGTGTATGTGCTATCGTCTCTATAGGCAGTATTTTTTTGTAACTCTACCTTTAAACAAGGTTCTCCTCTTTACAGATAATACCTTCTGGTTTTTAAATTGAATACTGTTTCTTTCTCTCACCCCCATGGACTAATTTATGTGTGAAGCTATATATTATCATATGAAATATTTACCTAATAGACGACTCCATACTGTAATATATCAGGTTACGTATGTTGCTAGTGTATGTTTAGAATATGTTTGTTTTATTTGAAAATACCCGTATGTATCATTGCAGATTACAATTGACAGGCACCCACACAGTTTAATTGATATTGATATTATATGTTTTGTAGAGTAGTGGACGGCTACCGGATGAAGGCATGTTTGCCGAAACGCGCGTTGTAGACATCTGCTGCACTGCCTGAGTCAACGTTTCTCGTCTATCATAGAAGATTTGTATATATTTATGGTTGTGTATGAATTGATTTATGTGTCACAATTTTTTGGTTTTCTAGAACATAATTAATTTACTGTTTGATTCACTTTAATATCAACTATATATAAAAAATTCAGAAAAAAAGATATAATGAATAAATAAAAAACAATTTGACTAATATTAAAATTTTCTGTCTATCATGTTATGTTAGAGTGCCTGTCCTACACATGTCTATATCTAAGACAATTTAGGGTATTTAGTTAGGAACACATTTATCTAATTTCTAGCTATAACTTTCTCTCACTGCATCATTCAGAACCACCCGCAGTCTATCAGCCAGTTTCTGTGGTAGGCCAATGTATGAGGCGTTACCGTAGTCCAACCTCGAGACGATAGAGGCTGACACTATCATCGGGAGTGAGGTAGTGGAGAGAAGGGGGACAAGTTTCTGCAGCTGCCTTATCAGGCCGGTGCAAGTACCGACCACAGAAGAAACTTGTTCGGCCATAGAGAGCTCGGAATCTACTTTTATACCAAGACTCTTCACGACTGGCATGTGTCGGGGGTGGGGCCTAGCTCTTCGGGCCAGAGATGGTCATTCCAAGGGGAGTTTTTTGTGGGGATAACAAGGACCTCTGTCTTGTCCGGGTTGATTTTCAGTGTTCTTTGGGACCGACCTGATAGAAAGAATTCAAGCCATTGGTGTGCCAAACCGTGGATGCCCAGGGTGGTGAGTCTGTCCAGTAATTGAGCATGGCTGACAGTGTTGAATGCTGCTGATAAGTCTAATTAAATCTGGGCACTGGGTCTTTTACTGTCAGCCATAACTCTGAGCTCGTCAAGAACTGACAACATGACCAGCTCAGTACTGTGGTGTGCCCTAAAACCTGACTGGTGCCCCTGGAGTAGTTGGTGGCCTTCCAGGAAGAATGAAAGTGTTTTAAGAACATGTTGTTCTAGGACCTTCACCAAGAATGGTAACTGGGAAATAGGCCTATAGTTCTTGGGGTTGGCCGCGTCTGCCCCCGACTTCTTCAGAAGGGGTATGACTCTAGCTTCCTTTAGGTTAGATGGCAAATACCCGGTCTCCAGAGAGTGGTTTAGCATGGTGATGGTCTGTCTTTCTAAACCAGAAAGGGCCATTCGGAAGAATCTGGGGGTGCAGGGATCTGCAGGGGATCCGGATGTATTCCGATTCATAAGTAATGTAAGGGAGGCAGGGTCCAGTTTGGGGAAGGTGGTAAGCAATTATTCTGGGGTGGGGGGCTCCTGAGGCAGGAGTGGAGGTCTATAATTGATAGAGGTATTGTCTATGTCAGAGCTGCTTGTAGTTAGGGAAGGAAGGGGTAATAGGTGAATGTGAGTTTAAGTATGAGGCTCATTAGGAAATTAGGGGATGTCCTGACAGCTGTGCCTGGCATGCTACGAACTTCGACACTGGTTTTTCCAGTTCTTTCAGAGGTAAGTGTCATCAGGAAATCACATTGCTGAAGCATAGCTTTCTGACTTCCTATACATGCATATCCCTGTCTCTCCCCTAATGCCAGGTTCACAAACCCACAATAACATTTAGCCAGTTTCTCTGTTCCTTCCTTCCAGGGCCTTTGAAGACCAGTTTAGAACGTTTTCTAAGCATCTGCTTCAAATCACAATGTTCTTGACAAGATTCCAGGGCTTTTGAAGATATTGCTTGGTTGCACATTGAAGATTTGGCATTTAATTTAATGTTGTACAGCATAAATATGGCATTTATTTACAAAGAGCCATCCGGGATTCTAGCTAAAAATGTATTGTTATCCACTAACCACAGAGAAGAGATGCGCTTAAACTTGGGAAGGGGCTATGGTTGCAAACTGTGAAACTTTGAGAAAGATGACAATCAGGATCTTTGCAAAACTTTACTGGTGGACATGACTTCACATCCCGTTATACTTGAATAAGAAAAAGTAAACAAAGTAGGTAAACAAACAAAAATGGGCAAAATGAATCCATCATTACTGAAATTTTGATGCCTTCTTAGCAAATTCGATTGAGCCTCAATCCTCGAGTGAGCATTCTAGACTCAAAGGCTAACATACTCAGCTCTCCTACAGTACACAGCCAGAAAACATGGGCGTTCTTTCACCAACATGCCAGGGTATTAGAAATCTCATCTACACACTTCGGGCCTGATTCACAGTACTAACTTAAGACAAAATCCTACACTCACTACCATTTTGATATTCACAGAAGGCACTTACTCATTTTGCTATTCACAGAAGACACTTACTCATTTCGGTATTCACAGAAGTTAGGAGTCTTAACTTTAGGACTCCTAAATGCCTTCTGTGAATACCGAAAGTCTTAAAATTAGGATTTTTCCTATCCTAATTTTAAGACTTTGAGTATTCACAGAAGGCATTTAGGAGTCCTAAAGTTAGGAGTCTTAACTTTACTACTACTAAATTGAGAAAAATCCTAATTTTAAGACTTTCGGTATTCACAGAAGGCATTTAGGAGTCCTAAAGTTAGGAGCCCTAACTTTACTACTACTAAATTGAGAGAAATCTGAATTTTAAGACTTTCGGTGTTCACAGAAGGCATTTAGGAGTCCTAAAGTTAGGAGTCCTAACTTTACTACTACTAAATTGAGATAAATCCTAATTTTAAGACTTTCGGTATTCACAGAAGGCATTTAGGAGTTCTAAAGTTAGGAGTCCTAACTTTACTACTACTAAATTGAGAAAAATCCTAATTTTAAGACTTTTGGTATTCACAGAAGGCACTTAGGAGTCCCAAAGTTAGGAGTCCTAACTTCTGTGAATACCGAAATGAGTAAGTGTCTTCTGTGAATACCAAAATGAGTAAGTGCCTTCTGTGAATACGAAAATGGTAGTAAGTTTAGGATTTTGTCTTAAGTTAGTTCTATGAATCGGGTCCTTCGCCTCTGATCAGTGGGATGGCCATTCAGCCCCTCAATAGACTCTAGTTTGCTAGTGAGGGGTTAGGGTCAAGCCAGGAATTGGTCAATACAGAAATATACAATTCAATTCAGGACATTTGCAAAGCGCACAACTACCTCAGTAGAAGTGTACCGGGCACTAGTGACCAGTCCGAAAGGAAGAGAGGAGGTGAACAAATGACTTGGCTATCAGATCCGTATCAAACAAGAATGCTTTGACATGCTTCTGAAAGCAGGTTCCGAGGGGATGCAGCGGAGACTGAGTGTATTTTATCCTTTTAGTTCCTGACTCGTAAAAGGGATAGCAACAGCAGCATCAAGAGGCAAGTCAGGGTTAGTATTTGCTACTCCTGGCTTCCCCAAATAGGCATCCAGGTCACCAGTAACCAAGAGGATGTGACACTGTATTCACTAGATCATAGCAGATTATTGCTCCTTCTCTAGACTGCAATGCAGCATGAACTAGCAGAACAGCACCATGTGAACTTGACTTCAATACCAAAACATTTGATGAAAATATCTAAATAATGGCTCTTTAAACATACCATTGTAGGCTTGTCTGAAGACTGAAGGCAACAAAAGGCAACTCATTATAAACAGCTTACCCATCTGGATATTTATATATGCCTTAGTTCTCTGCGTTCATGGGCCTTTCTGGCACTTACTGTGTTGGCTGCTTTTTGTGCTTAATTTGCAGGGTACTTGCTGAGGCAGCACTGATTGTGTCTGTATAACAAAACAACCAATTCAACTATGTGAATCCTGCCAGTGTCAGCACAGCTACATTCAACCAGCCAATCAGAACAACATGTGAATGATGCAACATTTTTTTCACATCATTATATATAGCATCTGATCTGGCATCACACAATGGATTTAATGAAAGAAACCTTTTTGAAAATGAAGTCCAATTGATAAGATACACAAGTTTCTTTAACCTTAGGAAGGGCTGCTGAGAAACATCATTTTGTGGCTTCTAATTTTTACGAATAATTATGACTTTGTCATGTTCAAATTATGAGGCAGGGGAGGAAAAATGTGGTTGTTTCATCACCTGCCTCATAATTTTCATAATATTTAGTATGTTTGCAGTTTTATATGGAACTCTCGTGTCATAAGGACATCAAGAAACTTCACACAAGAGCAAGAAGAAGAATTTGGATAACAATTTATATAAAAATAGCAGATAAACGACAAAGAATACCCATAAACCAGGCATTTCGAATCAGGGGAGAAAGGCCAGGCAGATTAAATCTGGAAGATAGCCTAAATCAAAGAGGGGATGCAGAGAAGTGATAACAGCTTCATCCAAAGTGTCTCTCAAATAGGAGGATTTTGAGATTCTCGTAAAACATGGAAAGACTTGAGGTTGTGCGAAGATCTCGTTAGAGGGAGTTCTAAATCCTTCTTGTAAAGCCAGAGAATGCTTGTTTCATAAATCGTTCTTCCCTGAAGGTTAGCAGCTCTAGAATTTCTCAATCCTCACTTAGCACAATAGATGTTCAGTTTTTTAACCAGGTTTGAAGGCGTGATGTTGTGGAGGGCTTTGTGGGTGATGCATGCAATCTTAAATTTGGCTTTTCCCTCAATAGTAAGTGAATCTAGAAGACTGGGAGAAATGTGATCAAATTTTTTATCACAAGTCACAAAGAGGGCAGCTGCATGAATCACTGCTCTCAGGGGTGCCAGGTGTGAGGCCAGAAAGAAGAGTTCCTATAGCCCAGTCTGAACAGTTCCAATGCCTGGACTAGAGTGTTCAGGTCCTGCTGAGGAACTAACTGCCTGATGTTCTACAGCAGCCTAAGATGATCAAGGGCGCTCTTGGCCATGGTTGAAATTCGGATCCGAAGGTTAAAGCAATTGTGAAGGATAAATCTCAATGATTTTGCTTTCCCATAGGGTGGTTTACATTTCAGCAGAGAGAAGTTGAACACAACAAAAATGTTTTTAGCTCAAAATTACCAAAGGGTAATAAAATAGATGCACACAGGGTGCAACACTGTGCTTGGCTCTTTGCAGCTTCTCAATGGTTCAGCTGTTGATGACTGTATTTAGGTGTTGATGTGACAATTTTCCAAAATGCTAACATCTTCTGTTGATGGGTCAAGAATAGGGTTTTTATCTTTGTTAGGAAATAACATTAAATACTTGAATACTTGAAAGAAGGATGCCTTCCTTTTCAGGAACAGGTTTTTTTCCCTATTCAGTTAAAATGAATGTTATGTCACAAAACTTTTCTGAATGTCAGAGTTATTTTAAAAGAAGGTACGGGGACTGCTAGACCTGTCAGCCTTAGGGTAGTCTTTCCCCAAAGTGTTTCCCTACTTACCTCCAAGTTCTGCTGAAATTCATTTTGATGGCCTTAGGACTCTGTGCACTTTACCTTTGCCAACCAGTGCTTAAGTGCTTGTGCTTCCACCCCTAAACAGGATTTGATTTGCATATACCTAATTGCCATATTTAATTTGCGTATAAGTCCCTTGTAGAGGGATATACATATACTCAGGGCCTACAAACGAAAGGCTACAAGTGGGCCTGCAGCACTTATTGTGCCACCCACTTAAGTAGCACTCTAAAATATGTCCTAGGCCTGCCATTGCAGCCTGATTGCAGTGTTAAGCTGCCATGTTGACCTGGCATTTCACCCCCATGCCAATCCCTAACTTCCCTTTTATCACATATAGGTCACCCCAAAGTAAGACCCTAGGTAGCCCACAGGGCAGGGTGCTGTGTAACTAAAAGGTTGGACACGTGCTTTAAAGTTTCACATGTCCTGGTAGTGAAAAACTCTCAAATTAGTGTTTCACTGCTTTGAGGACTACCCCTACCATAGGGTAACATTGTGGATTCCTAATTACATTTCATAGGCTTAAATGTCTAATTGGGAGCAGGTAGATATGTAATGTTTTGTACCTATGCAATTGTAATGATGAACCCTCTTTAATGGTAAAGTCAGATTTTTCCTTATTTTGAAAAATCCACTTTTAAAAAGTTATCGGGTACGTGTGCCTACAAGGGATTTGATAAACTACAAATTCATATTAGTTTCTACAATCAATGTTAATAGGCTCTGTCCAGTAGCCTACAATTCAATTTTTCCAGATATAGTTTCAAATATTTCCATATGAACAAATCTTCAAACAAATTCTTAAACACTGGTATATATATCACAAAAATTGGATTTATATTAGCAAAACAATTTGCAGAGGGTTCAGAAACAAGTATAAAAAATATTTTATGAAAAGCACAATGTAACCAGAAGTTTACAATTATTCAATATTACAAACACGTCTTTGTTACAATTGTGAACACCTTTTCAAAGACAGTCAAAGGAAAATGTGACCGACTAAACAGACAGCATGTCCTTCAATCCTATAATGCAAGAAACAGGTGTGAAAGTCGACTTTTCGGTCTAATATTGCAGCACAAGTTGCCTTCAAAAGGAGCGCTTTCCAACCACTAGCCTGGTGGTCTTATCATAATGCAGGGGTCGTACCGCCAACTGCTTGTCAGACAGTCTCCTGACTGCTGTGATAGTGGTCGGCAGCCCGACTGACCACTACCATATGAGGCCCTTAGACAAAATTTGGCCAAACACTGCTCCAAAAACCAGGAGTAGACCGGGACCAACCTGCTCGCATATCCGCCCGAGGGGTATCACCGGTCGGATTGACTGTGTGGCTTCTCCTGCTATGTTCTTCTCTGCAGCAGGCAATCCCTTTCAGCAGTTCTTAGTTAAAGGGGTATCAGACCTCATGGAACTGTCTTCAGCAACAGCCCTGTGCCTCAGCTCGCTGGAGATTTTCGACTTCCATTTTGGTGACTAAGTCCGAACATAGAAATCTTCATGTGGCTTCGACCCAAGACCATCCGACGATGATGCTCTGTCCTTGGACACCTCCTGTAGTCTTGCCTTGCTGACCTTTACCTTCACAGAAAATGTTCAAGAGTTTTTCTAAGCCTGAAGGTAAGTGCTGACTGGGCCCAATCCAATTCTTATATACAAACTAAACTCCATTGCCGTTGGGCTTAGTTTTTGACTTTGACCCAGTCTTATGTGACTAAGGGCCATATGTAGGTGAGGGACATTTACCGATTCTAAAATACCGAATTTTACTGATTCGTTATTTTAGAATCGGTAAATGCTATGCAGGGAAACATTCGGTAAGTATTACCGAATCGTTAAGATTCAATATTTACCAAATCGGCACACATACATACCCTAAGGGCATGTATGTATGCCACATGACACTGGTGTAAATGCACAGATTTGCATTTACAGAGGTATTCGTTATTTACCACCAACTAATAGTTGGTGGTAAATAACGAATCCTTAAAGCAGAGAAGCACTCTTCAAAGTGCTTCCTACATGTCATTTACCGATTCGGTAAATACCGAATCGGTAAATGATGATTCGGTAAATACAGAATCGGTAAATACCGATTCGGTATTTACCGAATCTCCCCTACATAGCAAATGGCTCAATACCGGTCAGTAAACTTGAAAAGTACCGAATTTCGGGTTTACCGACCGGTAATGGGCCACCTGCATCTGGCCCTAAATGTTTGTGGTTGGCTCTTTGAACTTTTAGTCACTAGTTTTTGCTAAAACCTTTAAATATTCATTCCTCCGGTTCTACTTATTGGTGTTTTGTCATCTTGGTGTTAAAAAATGTATTAACATTTACACTAGTCTTCTAAACTGAGTTGGGACTTTTCTTGGGTTGTGTTTTCACTTTAATAT
The DNA here is from genome assembly GCF_964263255.1 of Lissotriton vulgaris. NCBI lineage: Eukaryota > Metazoa > Chordata > Amphibia > Caudata > Salamandridae > Lissotriton > Lissotriton vulgaris. The sequence continues at coordinate 130,889,989 of NC_141696.1, read as the reverse complement.
TGTTGTGTGCTACATACGTTCTTTGTACATTGCTTCTCACAAGGACCTTATTAGAATAGTAGACATTTTACAATTCTTTTTAAGGTCCAGTCACTTGCACTTTAAAGTGCCTTCTAGTGAGACATTTACACATAAATATAATATTCTTTTCTGTTGCACTTTAGTTTAAAGTAAAGTGTCCTACCAGAGGTCAGGATTAGACACAAAACTGAAGACAGATTCTAGTACATTACTGGCATACTATGAATATATGAGGTAAACTTTTTAATGACAAAAAGCATGTACACTTGACCAATTTTCAGCAATGTAAACCATTGTCTAATTCACTTAGGGTGACAAACCATCCTTAATTTACAAGGATTGTCCTTAAATTAGCCCTAATGGCCCTTGTTCATGATTGTTGAGACGCCTCAACTAAAGAGGGAGGGAGCCTCCTGTACTGCCAGGACGAGGGAGGGGCAGGGTGCTAAATATGAAACAAACTATCTTGCCAGGTTGCCTGCTGGCTGACAGAAATGCAAAGATGTTCAATTGGTCAGTTTGCAGATGTAAAGGCTGCTTGAAAGCTGCTATTTGTGTTAACCGAAGCAGTCACTTGAACATAATGATAAAGATGTATTCTTTCTGCAAGATGTTTTATGGGTTTTACTAGCTGAGTGGTGAAGTGCCTGTTTTAATGGACAGTTATAAAACACATTTGCACTAGGTACAGTCTGTATGTTACTAAAATCTTTAATTCAGAAGTATTTTTTATATCTTAATCCTAACTGTTTTATGCATTATGTGGTAGCCTATCTCATACTGTGTGTAATGCTAGTTTTAAATATTGACTTACACATTCACAGTGCTTTCTGTCCTAGGCTGGGGCCTTGTAGAACTAGACATACACTAGTCACTCTTCATTGCTACATCAAGCACAATTTTATTCTGTGGTTCACTGATTGCACACAGAGACATCTGCAGTGATCCTATTGAGCTATAGAGATTTCATAAAATAAAGTAGTGCATTTCACAATGATTAATTCGACTTTTATTTACTCCTCATTGAAGATGTGGGTTGGTATTTAAGCCGTTACCTGCTGGTGAAAGATCAACAAAATTGTTTCAGAATATTTTGTTCTTTTTAGCCATGCCGGTGACCACGCCTTCAAACTCATTAACCCCACCTCAGTTACACTCAGAATCACAGTACCCATACTTTTTGCAATTCACTTTGACTGTGTTGAATAGCTATGTAAAATTTGCAAAAGTCTGTGATGTTAGCACATTGTGTCATGCCCTCCCTTCTCTTCACTGTGCACCTTTTTGAGACACTATATCAGAGTAACCTATGATCTGGGTGCAATTTATTGTATGAGAACTGAATTGCAAGGCATCTGCAGCGTCTCAAGATTCTTTTTCAAAATCTTATTATAGATTGATGGACTTTCTGTATACCCTTTAGGAACTTGGCACCATGCCAAAACTCTATCTCAAAACATGAATCAGAACAAAAAATGGCTGTACTTGTGCAATGGAATAGAGAAGAGAGCCTGACAGAGATCCACAATCATAAACCATTCTGCAGTGCAAGGAATCTGAAAAGTATTGCTGCTGGATTTGGTACCATGGGACAACATGGAACAACTATGTTAGTAATTTTTCAAAGTTCCTGTACAATTCAGTATTTCCAATTTGGTTTCTGTAAGCCCATAATTGGTGAATTGCAAGAACGTCTGAAAATCTCTTTTACAATTCCCTGTTTTAGCATATGCTCAATCACTGGCATTATTCCTGCAACTTTGCCTTGCAACAAATTATAAGGTGGCGTTCTTGGGAAAATTGCATTTTGCTTAATATTAATTCGGACACATTCTACACCTTCATCAGTCCAATGTCCCTTCCTGTAAAGTCCCAGACCTTTGGGTTTAGTGTATCTTTCAAATCAGGAGGTACATCCTGTACTGTCTACACTGGGTATAATCCTGCAGCTGTTCCTTGTTGTGTCGTTTTAAATTCAACATCTTTGTCACGCATTCGGCATTCAACACCATCTAATGATTCTCTACAAATGATCCTTTTGTTACAGGAGCTTTCTCTGAAACAGGATTTATTATCTTTTTATTCGTAATACCTACACTTGGATCTTCTTTCAAAGAGGGGTAGGTCTTTGACTTCCACTGTCCTAATAGTGGATTGGGTGACTCCAGTGTCAATAAGAAATGACACTTGTGGGCCATTAACTTCTGATTCTACAGATGGTCCCTTTGGTGTAAGCCAAGCATGCAATCTTCCTCCGCCCGAAGGCACCTTCTTTTGGAATTGTCAGCGTGTGGGGCTATTGGAGCTTGTGGAACCTGCCTCATGGGAAATTGCAATTGTATTGGTATTTGTATTCATTGTTTAGGCACCTGAACTGGACTATTCTGCATTTGCATTTGATTACTCCCTGCATTTTATCTCTATCTCTACTCACTCCATTTGGATTCTGCCTACACTCCCTCTTCCAATGCCCAATTTTGCTCCAATAATGACAAGGAGTCATTTTCTTCAGCGTTGCAATGTCTATCCCAGAATTAGGGACTAGCAGAACATCTCTACCCTGTAAAACACCAACCGCTTCCTGTGTAGCCTGACCTCCAGCTTGAAAACCAACACTCCGCATCTCACTGACATTTCCTCCAAATGTCTGATTCTGAAACCCTTTCTGTACCAACTTTGTCTGTGCAAGCATACGTTTCTCCTTCAATCTTTTCTGCTTTATTTCTTGCTCATCATTACAGTACCTAAAGATTTTGTCTGCCAACAAATCACATTTTCCTGTATGTGCATGCTGATCTCTAGTTGTAATCCAAGAACAAGCTGTAACACAAAACTCCTCATATCACTTTTCCCAAGATTTTCATATCCACTGTGCTGTTTAAACACCTGTATCAATCGTTTATTATAAGCATGCACTGATTATTTTGCCTCTTGGATAGTTATATTGATTTTCCACCTTTCAGTGTCTCTCGCTAAAACTCTTTCTTTCAAAAAGGTGATCACCTCTATGTATTTTGTCATTACAACAAGTGAGGATGTACGAGTATGCGTATCTCTGTGCGGTTCAGAATGTTGCCACTGTACAGCTGTTCTACATTCAGTCCACAATCACTTGGCACAGCAATGGCAAAGAAGGTATTCAAATTAGTCCAAGAAAGCCTTTCGGGAAAGGAGAATACGTACATACAGGACTGCTATTATTGGGGGCCTGGATCCAACTGACCCCCAAATGAACTGCAAAATGATAACGTTTTTGCAAGCTCATGAAAAACATTTGAAAGCAAGCGAGTCCATAACGAATTAATTTTATTAAGTCACTTTAGCATTGCGGACAAAGTCAGAAGGAAGTCTCTCATTTACATTTGTAAACACTACTTAAGAATTGCTTTTTTAAGGTTTTAAGAAAGATTACGATTGAAAGTAATTTTATTGAAATTTTATTCTTACTGTTTTTCATTGTCTTGGTTGTTCTAAGCAAACATTGGCCAAACGCTGTAAAGAAATTTTGTTACGGTTTTTATTAACTAAACAATAACATAAATTATTATTATTATTATTAGTCCACAAATCCTTTGAAATGTTAACAAATCTGTCAACGTGCATATACCATTGTGCAGGATTCTCTCTCAATTTCAGAAAATTGGATGTAGATGAGCAAGATCACCTCAATTCCATGGTGCATGCACATACCTCTTGTACTTCCCTCATTGGAAACGAAAATGCTTCATCTTTTTCTGGAGGTGCTGGTGGTGGCTTATTATTTATTTCTGCCACATCTCTGGGTTTCTTTTCTTTTCCTGTTTCCTTGCCAATTTACGCTCTAATCTGTCAAAATCGCTCCATTTGCTGATGCATTTAACCAATTTTGCAATGTGTAACCTCATTCCTGAAGATCGCTTTGTCACAATACCTCCATCATCTAAATGTGCTCTAAAACATCTTTATGATGGTACACTTTTTGAAAGATCCACTTCATAGTTTCTTACCAATTCAGTCAATTTGTTATGAGTAGAAATTGCACGTCTTGTGATTTCTTTACTCAAATACACCAGTTCATTTTCTTGATAATGATCCAACTGTGAATTCTTTAAACATTCATACTCCATTTTGCGACATCTAATGGTATTTCTTTTTCCTAACTAGTAATGGATCTTTCTGACACTTCCACTCTCTCATTCTCCGAAGTCTCTTAAAACCACAGGGGAAGAATACTAGCTTCAAAATGGCCTATCTCACTCTGTGTAACGAGTGTCTTAAAGACAATCCTCCTCCCTTCCCCCAAAGACTGAACATTAAGCGGTGGTGTCCAGGCAACGATCTAGGAATCCTTCAATGTCGGAATGAACCCTGCTGCAGCTACTCCCCCTACAACACCTTGAACTACAGTATTCAGAGAAATATTTATTGGCGCAGGCGCAACTGGACAATATCTGTGCTGTCACAACTTGTGAAATTGATATATGAACAGTCGCAATTGAGGCAGTAACACCTGGAGACATTATAGTAGGAGCTTCTTCAACAGTGTAGAAACAATTTGAAGTGGTGGAAACGATATCTCAATCTGAATTGTACTCTGGCCAACCGGGACTGTAGACACTTTCAGCACTAGAAGTTGAATCAATACTAATATTTGATGTCAGCGCCACATATGGTTGTGGACACAAAGCTAATAAAGCATCCAGAATATCATCCCCTGAATCACTATCAGTGTCAGTAATTGTAGTTTAATGGTCAACCAAGAACCTGATTTTGCATAGAAGCATGCTGTTCTCTAGGAACTTGTAATCTGTGTTGATTCACAGAGTCACCAATGCCCACAGGATCAGAATTTCTGGGGGATACTGGGTAATAACCTCCCGCCTGTAATGGTCCTCTGAAAGCTATTACTAAGACTTGAAGTAATGCACAGTTACCTGCTCTGAATGAATGACTGTCAGCCCATATAACTTTGATATGTACAGTTCATGTCTTCGGTGTTTCAACAGATAAGACTTTTTCTTCATAGATGTTGGTATTTGGTGGAAGAGGTGCGGCGCAGGGGCCAGGGCGACTGACACTGGAATCTGGGGCTCACGGTTCGATCCCCGGAACTGACAGCAGGTCAGCCTAGCACCATGTGACTCTGGGCAATAGCTTGCTAAATGCGGGTCCCCGCAGGCCCTTCCCCATTGCCCCTCCATATTTCTGAACACATAGAAACTCAATTTTCTGCCAGCAGAGTCGGTGCTGCTGGAAGGTCAGCTTCTGGGAATGGCACTGACCAGTGCAATTTGCAAGATTACGAGGCAGGGTCAGCCTGGGACATAAAATAGGCCCAGACAATGAACTAAAACTGCTTCCCATACGCAAACCAGATAGGTAAAGAAGTAGTCCATATTTGAAAATCAGATCAGATTTGACCTTGTAAAAACATGCTGCTGGTTACTTTACAAGGTATGGAGATTACATGTGCGTGTGTTTGTACGGGCTGTGTTTGTGATGACATCAGGAAAATCAACAGTAAAAGCAGCCCACCTGGCCATAAAACTGGGCCACAAACTGCCAAAAAACAGTCAACATACTAATCCTTCAGACCAGCCCATCAGGCTCAGACTGATTGCCCTATAGGCCAGTCCAACCCTGATTATTTATTTATTTATTTATTTATTTACTGACATTTATAGAGCGCGAACGAATACCCGTGGGCGTCTCGGCGCTAGACTACAGTAATGTCCCTCCCCAAGGCTGAAGTTTATGCGGACTAGTGTGCTGTGTTATTGGTTGAATAACCACGTCTTCAGTCTTTTTCGAAACTGTAGGAGTGAGGGACTGGTTTTTATGTGGTGTGGCAGAGTATTCCAGATTTTAGGAGCCGCAACTAAAAGCGGCGGTCGCCCCAGGAGACTGTTCTGCTGCGTGGGACCACTAATTGATTAAGTGATGTGGATCGGAGCTTTCTGACAGGGTTATAAGGTATTAGTTGGTCTTTAAGGAAGCGAGGCCCTTGATCCTGCAACACTTTGTAAACTGTGCACAGATATTTGAACTTTATCCTGTTTTGGATGGTCAGCCAATGGTAGTTCTTCAAGGTGTCTGAAATGGGCGCGAATTTAGGTTTTTTAGAGAGCAGACGTGCACCGCGTTCTGAACAGTCTGCAGCTTTTTTGTAACTCTGGTTTGTGCATTAAGAAAGAGTCCATTACAATAGTCTAATGATGTTAAAACCAATGAAGTAACGAAGGTCTTGGCGGCCGTGTCCGGCAGAAAAGGAATGATTTTTCTTATCATTCTGAGTTTAAAATGGGCAGTGGCCGCTACCTTTTTTGCATGTGCCATAAAATTGAGCTGGTCATCAAAGGTAACTCCCAGGTTTCTGACCTTGGAAGTAGGGCAAGGTGGGGTGCCAAAAACTGATGGCCACCAAGTTGCAGACCAGGCTGGCGAGAGAGTACCAAAGATAACCACCTCCGTTTTATCGGAATTGAGCTTCAGGCAGTTTCTCGCCATCCACTCACCAATAGCAATCATTCCATTTTGGAACCGTTCTGCTACCTCCTGCCCATCACCTTTAATGGCCAACACCAATTGTGTGTCGTCTGCGTATGAGGTTAGGCTCATCCCGTGTGCTTTGATGACACTGGCAAGGTCCGACACATATATGTTAAATAGTGTCGGACTTAGGGATGAGCCTTGAGGAACCCCACACGGTAACGACAGATTGGCCGATTGGAATGGTCCTAATGTGACCGCCTGAGTTCTATTGGCCAGGAAGGAAGCAAGTAGGTCTCTCGCAGTGAGTTGTATACCCATCTTTTCGACACGGTCGACCAAGATCTTATGGTCGACCGTGTCGAAGGCTGCCGAGAGATCCAGGAGTACCAGCAATGCTGTTCCTCCTTGGTCGCGGATGATTCTAATATCATCCGCTGCTTTGATGAGAGCGGTTTCCGTACCATGGTGTTTACGGAAACCGAACTGAGTGTCATCAAGCAAGTTATTTCTTTCTATGTATTCCAATAGCTGCTGATTCATGGCCTTTTCCGTCACTTTAGCTAGAAAAGGGAGACTTGCTATAGGCCGGTAATTTTTCAATTCCTCCCTATCTAGATTTGGCTTTTTGAGCAGAGGTTTGATCAGCGTGTTTTTTAAAGAGTCAGGATAGGTCCCAGAGCTCAATATCGTGTTGCAGACATGAGTGATAATTGTAATAATTGTATCTGATACCATGGCGAGCACAAAAGTAGGACAGGGGTCCAGGGCTGATCCTGATTTGATAGATCTCACTATGTCCTTTGTTTGATCAATGGTTAGGGTTTTAAAACTAGTCATGGTATTTCTCAGGATGGTCGGGGGGTGGCAACACTACTGATATTAGGTTCTAAGGTGAAAGCTTGGTATATGTTGTTTACCTTCGAGAAGAAAAACTCAGACAAGGCGTCGCATAATAGTTGTGATGGTGGCGGGTTTAGATCCGGTGTGTTACCGGATAGGGTTTTGGCAATGTTGTACAGTTGTTTGCTAGAATTTTTCGCTTTTTTTATATGTAGCGAAAAAAAGTGCTTTTTTGCTGCTGTTATCATTATTTTGTAGGTGGCGAGAGCTTCTTTATATTTATTCTTGTTTTCGCTATCATAAGTTCTGCGCCAGTGCCTTTCCCTATTCCTAGTTAATTGTTTTTGGGTTTTTAACTCTTCTGTATACCACTGAGCAGTTGGCGTGCTCCTGTTTCTTGAGTGAGATTTGGTAGGTGCCAGCTGAGTCGTGGCATCGCCCAGCCATTCATGGAATTGGTGAGTCGCGATGCTAGGATCGATAGATAGATCAGGACTAGTGTTGTTCAGGAGTATATTTAGATCATTATAATTTATGTCCTTCCATGCTTTAAATGTGCCTGGCTTCGGGTATGGGACCTTCTTCCTCAATGATCCTTTAATAGTCAAGCTACTAAATATGGCCAAATGATCTGTCCAGGTCATGGGGAGAATTTCAGTTACATGTAAGCCTTCAACGTTGGTAAACATACCATCCAGCGTGTGTCCTGCCTGGTGGGTAGGAGCCATGACCAATTGTCTAAGGCCCATTATTTCTAGATCTGATGTGAGGGCGATGGTATCCCTATCATTTTCTTGTTCTACATAGAAATTAAAATCGCTCATAACTGTGATGGACTCTTCAGTAGCTATTGATTCTGTTATGGTACTTAAATTGGTGAGGAAAGCTGCTCTAGTTCCAGGAGGTCGATAAAGAAGCACTCAGAGAATATCTGAGGTTTGCAGACACTTGCTTTGGTCCATTTTATTGTTGTGAAAGTGCTGCTCCTTGGCAGAGCGCGTAAGACCCATACCACCTTTATACCCAGGGGCCAGTTCCATCAGGATAGTGGAACATCTTCTTACCTTGTAGCTTTGAGTGGTAATACAGCGCAATGTTGTGACCTTTATCTAAAGGGCTATCATTCTTAATAAATAGGCGTTAACAAATAACAATAGGTGAGTCCTGCATTTTATGGCCTGAATTAAATGATAATAAAGCCTGTAGCATTGGAAAAAAACCTGAAAAATGATAGCCTTTCATAAAATGTATATGTATTAAATATAAAAACGAAACTGTTTCTAAAAAGTGTGGTGAGTCCATATACTTCTGAAATGTATTCCAGCCCTTTGTGCATTGCAATGCAAGTACTGCACACATGGTCGAATAATATACCAAACAGCCAATAGTGTGCGATTAGAGATATATGTGTCTGTCCTCGGCAGGGAGCCAAGGCCCACTCTATGTATATTATAAAACAGTTTTGCTAAGAGCTGCACTGTCAAACCAAACCAGACTGTGTAACTTGGCTTTGCTTGGCAGTGGCAAATACAATGAACATTTCCTGGTTAGTACAATGACATATCAGGACTTATATTATTAGCAGGTTTGGGTGCCACCAGGTGACACCATACTATTGGAAGCATTCTGTATGTCAGATTGCTTTGCTCCTTCTGACCGGCACATTCAAATGTGCAAGAGGGTGAATGTATGCATGTTTCTGTGAGTTCATTTTCTACATGGTGTAAAATTGTGTCTGTGTTTTTCTTATGTCCCGAGTGCTGCAGAGCATTTAAATATTTCACTTTAAAAGGGTATGTAAATGTTTTTGTTGAGATTGTAGCTTGCATTTACAGCAGACTGCTACTTTGTACCTCACTGATTGTGGGTTGTGCATGTTACAATGTGCTGTGTGCCACAATCATGTTTATCTGCACGTCTGGTACTATGCACAACGAAGTATGTTCTGCATGTGTTTTGTGTTAGCTAGTGGTTTGTATCTGCTAGAGGTGACAGTCCACCACAAAGTGTTGTTAGCATAAAATCCTACGTCCAGTGTTCCAGACAGCTAGGATTGAGCACAGAGCGCAAATTATGCAAATTATGCAAATTCCAGTGTAATATGAGAGGTAGCAAAGCTTGCTTGTGTTGCAGACTGCGGTGTATCAGATAGTGTGATTTTCAGATATTCTAGACAACTGTGCTCCAGAGTGTGGTTTGTGTGTGTTGCAAACTACTGTATGCCACTAAGCGTGGTCTTTGCATGTCCAGGAATCATCGTCATATCGCCGAGCATGGCATGCGACTTGGTGCACTATAACCGCCTTTGATTTTTTCAAAGATTAGAGTTCTGAGCAACTACATACCTAATTGAGTGCAGGTGCAGTCGAACCTTACAGTTCAATTGCATGTTGTCCGTAATGTAGAACACATCTCCTATGGTATCAAACTGGCATTGTGTGGGTATTTAAAACATGTAGTAAATATGATTACACCAAGGTGAACATTTACCACATGTGGTGAAAACCATCTCAGAGTTTTCTAAATGAAAGTGAGGCCCTAAATACAGAATCGTTTTTTCATATTCCATATGCGTTGCCTTTTTTCCAAGCCTGATAAATTTCAGGATGTTTGGCCTGCTGCAATCTAAGAGGGAAAAGCTGAGAGGGTGTGACAATTATCAGAAAACTAGTTATTCTGATCCCTGTGCAGTCTCTTGTTTGTACAGGTATCAGAATTTAGGGCCAGGTGTATGAAGATAGGAATAATGACTTACCAAATTTTCTGTGAATAGCAATATGGAAATCACTATTCCTAATGTATGAACATTGTTTTAGTTTTATTAGCAATTTCTAGCTGGTCGCAAATGGATCTATTGCATGAATATTAATGAGTAGGTGGCATTTCGCAAACATCCCAGGAATGGCGGTCTGCTGAGATCAGCACACCTCCATGTCTGTGATTGCTTTTTATTAAAACAATATTTTTTTCTTTTTAAACACACGCTGAATTTAAAAATATTTTTTTTACATTGAGGTTTCATTTTTAAAGAGAGGACAGTGGTCTATGGGACCACTGCCAGCTGTTAAAAAATATTTTTTCAACATTATTAAAGGAGAAGGGGTCCAAAGTGACCCTTCCCACCACTTTTAAAATGGTGGTAAAGAATTACTGTTTTGTGACCGGAATTGAGTCGGAAAACAGTATTACATACCATACCGATTTAATATTTGGAAGGGACGCCCAAATGCACGCCCCTTCTAAATTCCTGGATCACAAATGCAAATTGTGATCAAGTAACGAGTTACCAACTCTCATTTTGCATTTTGAAAATTAGAAAAAGCATTTTTACGGTAGCAAACAGCCTGATTCTGCAAATCGGGCATTTGGAACTGGAACAATGCTTTGTACATCAGGCCCTAAGCCCTTAACTGGTAATAATGAGGGCCACACTCTCCTAAAGAAAGAAGGGATATGTGGTCTGTCCTGCGTTGTGCTCTGTCATGTGTATGTCCATATTCTCTACCTGTCTCTGGGTGCCCCTTACATGACGCCTTTTGGTGATGTAGTGACTTTTCCGTGTTATGTGCATTCTTGTGCTGACTGGCTAATAGACACTGATCTGCTAACTAGGGAAATAATCCTATTTCTGCTACTTCAACACCTTCTGCATCCTCTGCAAGACCTTCAAGTGGATCCCCCTGAGTCAAGGAAGACAGTGACCCAGGCACTCATCACCAGCAAACTGGACTATGGAAACACACTCTACGCCGACATTAAAACGCCCATACTCCGCAAACTCCAGACAATACAGAACGCCACTGCCAGACTTGTCCTCGGCATCCCCAACACGAACACATCAGTCAACACCTACGAAGTCCCCAGTGGCTCCCTATGGAGAAAAGAGTCACTTTCAAAATCCTCACTCAAGCCTACAAATGTCTGGACCCAAATACCTCAACAACAGAATCAACTTCCACCTACCCCAAAAAAAAACTCATATCTTCCAACCTCACACTGTCTGAAACTCTGCACATCCACAGAGGCGGAGCAGGTTTAAGATCCTTCTCTCACATTGCAGCCAAGACCTGGAACGAGCTACCGGAAGACATCAGACACGCCCCTTCCCAGAACACCTTCAGGAAAACCCTCACGACCTGGCTCTTTGGCTAAACAGATCTGCGGCCCCCCTCCTTCAGTCTCTTGAGACACTCACAGGTGAGTAGCATGCTTGCAATTCCATGATTGATTGATTGATTGATGTTGTGTGATTACTTTACTCAAATGTACCAGTTCATTTTCCTAATAATGATTCAAATGTGAATTCTTTAAATATCCCCATATAATTTCTTCCATCTTCCCATGCCCATTTTGTGACATCTAATGGGCTTTCCTTTTTTGATTAGTAAAGGATCTTTCTGATCCTTTCACAACTCTGATTCTCCAAAGTCTCTTCAAACCATTGGGGAAACATCACATCCTCAAATTGTCCTATCTCACTCTGTGTAACTGGTATCTTAAAGACAATCCTCCTAATTTCTCTCAAGATTAAACATTTTGCCATGGTGGCAGGCAACAGTCTGGGAATTCTGCGATGCAGGAAGAACCCTCCCACAGCTACTCCTCCTACAGCACTTTGAACTACAGTGTTTGGGACAATATTTATTGGTGCAGGCGCAATTGGCGTTGTCAATGTCTGTGCTGTCACAACTTGTGAAATTGGTTTAGGAGCAGTCACAATCAAGGCAGTAACACTTGGAGCTTATAGTAGGGACCACTTTGAGAGAGCGCAAATTTGAATAAAAATTATGTATAGGCCATATTTACAAGCACATCGTATAACGTAGGAATGAAATATATATTGTAACATGAAGTTGACACTTATAGCATAAAGTTAACTGAGATAATCCAAAGTAATATAGGAAATGTAACTGTATTCACTTAAGAATATGCATTAGATTTAGAAGGCCCGTATACGTAGTGGGCTAATGTAGAAATATATAGAAATGCTTACGAAATAGAACGTGCAAAGTAGAATTCATGTATGTGTATAACCTTAAATGGAGAAGCGGCGAGAAATGAAACGTGAAGAAATGCATAGAGCATGTATAAAACGATATAGCGAATGAGAAAATAAAGTTATACCTTATATAGTTTGTATTCAATGTATAATGTATTCACTTCTATGTAAAGGGATTGCTAAATACGAGTATATAAATGTGTGTTAAAGGTTATACTGTGTAGAAGGCTTTTGTAAGAATGTTAGAAGGGTTTAGGTCATTTGTGATTTTAACCTGACTGACCAAGGGTTCACAGGAGTGTAGTCTGCTGTATGTAATTTAGTGGGCTCACAGGAGTCGTGAATAGCCTTGCTGTGAACATGAGAGCCAAGGAGTCTAGCGCTTACTAGATTTAGGGTGACAACGCTGGACAAGGTTTATGGTCTGAACGTGATAAGAAGCGCCTAGAATTTGAGAGTTGTTTTTGAATGACCATTCACAGGACCTACAAGGGTCAAGAATCGCAATTGTAAGTTAAAGTCTTGTTTAAGTTCATATGACTTTTGATCTGAAAGTGTCAGTAAAAGTCGCCAGCAAGAAGACGAAGATGACATCTAAGGAGAAAGGTCAACTTAACGGACGGCGAAAGGGACGAAGCAAGGAAAAGGCTGGAAGATTACCTCATGGGGAAAGTCCGTGGTGGGCGTCAAGGGGCGTTTCACCCACACTGTGATTGTGTATTTTAGGGACAGCACCCCGGGGAGGAGGTGGCAATTGGCAATTAGCCATCAGCGAAGGCGAAGGCAACAGCTCAGAGAGAAGGGCAATAGAGCAGATGCCTTGAGCAGATGCGCTGAGAGAGATCAGAGCGCAAGAGAGCAGTAGGCCGAGGACCCTTAGAGAGCGGATGGGTAGGCAGAGAGAGGGTACTGCTTCTTAAACTTAAGATTACCTTTAGAGGCTAAGAGAGTTTGAACTTCTTTGGGAGTCAAACTGCTGACACCTTTTTAGGTTAGGAACTTGCGAAGTAGGGATGACACTTAGTATAGAGTAGGGACAGATTTAACTTGATGTTTTATCTTTCTGTAGATGACGCAAAGGAACCACTTCACATCGATGCTTTAATTGCTGATTCTGGAATTGATTTGTATTTGTATACCTATTGAGATTTATCCTGAGAGGATTGTATTTGCATTTAAATTTGATTTTATATAAAACTTTCAAAACTTCATCAGTTGTAAGTGGTTCTTCAGAGTGGCGTCAGTTTATGGGGTTTATCTAACCTATGTGGGGGTTGTCTTTTACTCAATGACAGATACTACCGGTCCAAAATTGACGAATGAGATAAGTTATTAAATTGATCATAAATTGATATCAAAATCTCATTCCCCGCAGTTGGTAGCAGAGTAATGATGGTTATCTTCTTGAGGAAGACGACCTAGGCCAGGTTTAGTTTACCCCAAGGTCCCTAGTCATCGACGACCAGAAGACGAATCCCTGCCGAAGAAGGTGCTGACGGTGTGTCGAGAGAAAAGCAGCAGAGTCGGTCGAGAGTGAGTATAAGGGTCATGCGTTGTAAGATTGCGGTGTTTTATGTTGTTCCTGTGTTATAATGTCAAGCGGAGTTGAATGCCTGTAGTGTGATTGGGGGAAGGTTGTGAGCGCGCGCAACCGGATGAAATCTTAAGCTCCGGAGAAGGACTTAAGTGGTTCGGGTGTATCGAACACCCAGAGTAATTTGTCTACCATTGAAAGGGAGTCATGAGGTACCATTGATTGCCCGACAGACCGATGATAGGGGGAGCGTATGAGTGAGTGAATGAGTAACGGACGCTGGTCGTACGTTTACTGTGTGTAAGTAACCTATCAGTTGAGGCGATCGTCTGACCGTAAGAGGGAAGACGTTTCGTCAGTTGAGGTAGCAATTACAGTTAGACTGTGGCCGTACAGTCAGAGGAAAGTGATCGCTTGGACGGAAGTAATCATTTTTCAGTGTATGAATGAAAACGCATGTGAAATCGTGAGACGAGTTGAGAAAGAAGGAGAATTGCTGCAAGAGGGAACGAGTGACGTCAGCATAGAACCGCGCTGAGATTGGTTAGTTTGCCAGACGTCCGCGAAGAGTCGCGTTAGGATTGGTCGGTCAGCGAAGAGTCGCGCTGAGATAGGCCGATTAGCGAGAGCCGCGTAGAGATTGGTTGGTGGTTGTCATCGGGTAGGCATGGGCGGAAAATCCGTTCCGCTCGCGGATTTTGCGGATTTTCGGGAAATCCGCAATCCGCGAGATTTGCGAATTTCCTGAAAAATCCGCAAATCCGCGAGCAGCGGATTTTGCTCGCACTGCTCGCACTGTTCGCGTGAGTTCGCGCCCCGCGAATAAGTGCGAAATTGCAGAAATACGATTTTAGCAAAACTGAAAGTAACTACTTACCAGGTTCAAAAGTTCAGGCTCATCATTAGTAGCCATTTCCTGTAGTGCTTCCTGAGGGGCCCCTCCAGAGTTCAGTTGCCAGTTGCAACTATTATGTGACCCTGCTCTGAACCTCAGAATAGTTACACATATGCCACAAAGGTCCTGAATTACAGCTAAGGGAGACAAGCAGGAGCCAGGCTGGAAGTTAAAATCCATTAATCAGCCCCTAATTCATTATTGTCAGTTGGGGCAGGACAGGTGTTGTAACTAATTTTGCAACAATGAAAGCACTTAGCAAGTGCAAAAGATCACTAATCAGGGCGCACTAAGGAAGCAGGTGCCAGCTAAAAAAATATTCTGTGACACATTAATCAGCCCCAAATTAATTCAGGTCACTTGAGGCAGGGAAGGTGTGCTTTGCTTTGCCAAAAATAATGTACACTGGACAACCAGAGGGTGTGGTGATGAAACAGAGGGTGGCATGGGTGGGCCAGAGGGTGGCATGAGTAGTCAGAGAGTGGCAGTGGTGACAGAGAGTGGCAGTGATGAAGAAGAGTGTCCCAAACAGGTTGGACACGTAGAAACAACAAGTTCGCAAAACTTGCGACCCGACAGGTAAGTTCGCAAATTGCGAAATTGTAAAAACCCTCGCGAACTGGCAGAAACACGGGCGAACACAAAAAAAAAAAAAAATCCGCAAATTCGCGGGAATTCGCGGATTTTGCGGATTGCAAATTTGCAAATCCGCAAATTCGCGGATTGCCAATCCGCAAAATCCGCTCATGCTTATCATCGGGACGTAAACAAGGAAGAGTAAAGGGAAAATTGTAGATTATCGAAAATTAAGTGTTTTAAGGGTTTAAGAAAAATCTTTAGGAGAAATAGAAGAAACTTATATGCCGGAGAAGAAGCTCCACCAGAAGGCACGCCAGCTTATCATATGGCAGTGAATGTAGGCTTGCACTCGATACTATGGATCTCCGAGTGGAATAAGCTAACCGAAGGGAGTAAGGAACTGACGTTTCCGAGATTCGGAACGTTTAAGTTAGATGTGTTGAACGAACTAAAATCGGTAATGCTTGCAACAAGACCTCTACCGAGGCCAACACAGTTCGAAGCACTTAGTGTATGGTTTAGAACAGCACACGAAAAGAGCGTAAAGAGGCGCCAAGAAAGAGTGAGACGATCAGTAAAGGCAGTACAGGATGCCAAATGGGATGAGGAAGCTAAGAAATGGAGGGTGCAGAAGATAGAAGCAGATAAACTGTACCCGATGTTAGAAGTTACGGGAGAAAGGAAACCTCTAGAGGAAGATGAGGAAAGCGAGACAGAAGAGGATCTGATAGAGAGGCTATTAACAGATAGACCACCGCCGTACAGCGGAGGGGCCGCAAGTCCCATATTACCACAAGAGGATGGAGCTAGATGGGGGGAATATAAATCGATCCCAGTAACAGAGTGGGATGCCAAGAAAGAGGAGGAAGTACCTCAATCTAGTTCCGAACAGAGAGTAGTGGGAAGATTCGTGGTCCAGAAAATGCCAGAAACACAATATGCAAGATCGTATCAAATGCCAGATGCTCTACAAGTACCGGTTACCATAGGCCCTATTGTGTCAATCTACAACCCAGAAGGGGTCCAGCAGGAGGAACAGGCACGATGGGACAGGGAAAGGACAGAGATGGAGAATAGGAATACCATGATGAATCCTCAGAGACAGATACTAGCACCGATGAGTCGGAGTACCCCATTAGATGCCGAAACAGGTCCCTGGGTAGAACAAGGGGGTCAAAGAGGGCCGATGGACTTAAGGGGACCTAAACCGAAGTCCTTTAAGGAATTAAGAGAATACCTGAAAGATTGGGATACTGCCGAAGAGATTCGGAATAAAAGTTTAGAAACAGGAGCAGAGTGGAGAGACCAAGATAACAGGATTCTCTCTCATTGCGGAGCTGGCGAAAGCAGCCCGGAGTGGGAGAGAGGGAGTCAGGAAAGCAGAGGAATTAATTGTCCTACCATTAGCGGCAATAGGCAAATGTGCGACGACAGGAGTACAGGGTGTGGCGAAGTGCCTCGCGTCACCTTTAGTGAAGGGGAACGAAGGACGCAGGAGTATCGAAATACTTTCAGATGCACTCACCATACCCCGGGTGAAACAATGCAACATTGGAATCACGGGAACATGGAGAGTCGGGAAGGGTCTCGCCATGCATCCGGTGATCGCGAGCGAAGTCATGAGAATGTAGGGAGTCGCGAAACGTCCCGCCATACTTCTGGTGATCAAGAACGAGATCGCGGGAGCATGGAGGGCCATGAAGGACCTTATCGGTTATTGAGCGACACCAGACAGCAAGCGAGTTACAGTGGTCTAGAACAGAACGGTGGATCCTATCTCGTATCTGGAGAAACCGAGCCGAAAAGGCGCAACGTAGGGATGAGGGATGGAGCAATGTTCCACCACACCCCACGGGAAGATGGAAAGGCTTGGGATCTAGAGAGGTGGGAACAAAGGGATGGAAAGAAAACTCCTCATAACTCACCTGTGTTTAGGCGTAGGGCGCATAGTGGAGGTGAGAGGGGTATGAGCGAACCACCTAGGACTGACATACTGAGAGCTGAAATAAAAGCGAAACGGCTCGATGTAATGAGTTTAAAGTCAGACTTAGATGAAATAATTGATGGCACAGTGGCAATAGAGAGATTAGAATTGTACGCACCAGATGAAATATTGTTCTTATCCAAAGATGTTACTCGGAGAGCGAGGTCAGCTCATGAAAATTTAACTAATTTAGCAAATAGGTATATGATAGACCTGTCACGAACCAAAGCCTTGCAGCCCAATCATAGGCTAAATTGCACAGACCTAGATTTGGATGAACGTAGAACGATTGGACTAAGGGTACACATACGGGAACTAGTCATGTGTATCAGAATATGGAGAGATCTGGATAGATGGGAGGAAAAATGGTCTAAGAAAGGATCTGTCAGAAGAAGTACAATTGTGAAGTCCCAGGACACAGACCTAATGCGAATGGAAGCTTTCCCTTTGCGAGAAATCGCGAACGGAAACTACGTTCACGTACCCTGGAGTAGGGGGGATTTGGCGGCATTCACCAATTCCTTCCCAAAGCTTAGAGAAAATCCCGTTGAGTGGTACAAGCAGGTAGAGAGGTTCGTAAAAATCTCTAAGGTGCTGTGGATCGATTTGAACACATTGTTCGATATCGTAGTACCCGGAGATTTGTGGACGGCATGCAAACTTAGTATTGAATGGCCTACTTGTGAGCCTCCGAGAGATACCCGAACAAATGGTCCATCAGATAGAGTCATGGAAAAATACGAGAGAGTAATTGCATGGCTAAAAGAGAAGGTGCCAGTGCAAGACATAGACTGGGTTAAGATAGATCGAACAACTCAGGAGCCCAAAGAGACAGTTCACGAGTTCTATGAGAGGTTACTGAAAGCATTCAAACAGTACAGTGGGTTAGACGTAATGGATCCTAAGGACATAGGACAGTTTGTGTCGAAGTTCGTTTTAGGATTAAGACCAGACGTAAGCCTGATGATACAGCAGCATCTGATCTGTTGGCAGAACAAACCTTTAGACGAAATTCTGAGGTATGCAAGGTACTGCAGCGATGAGATAGATTCAAAGGCAAAAAAACTCAAGGAAAAGTTAATGCCGGTACAAATGCAAGCAGCTGGAAAGGGTGGACAGCGGCAACAGGGAATAGGAACGCAAGCAAAGAAACAGAATAATCAGAGCAGAGATGAGGAGGAAAGACCATGACCGAGAATGGATATTGCGACACTGAAAAAGACAACGAGGTGTCATCAGTGTAATGAGGTGGGACATTGGAGACGCGAGTGTCCTTACAATGTTGAGACAGGAGAATTAGAGCAAGAGGAGGAAGAGGTGCAGAACAACGTGGTTAAGGGAGCCGCAGCCCCGAAGGGAAAGTTTAACAAAGGGGGGACTCAGACTCCTCGAGCCCCGTTCCCTCAACCACCTCGCATTACAAATGGAGGTAAAACCTATAGACAAATGCCATTGTTCGTAGGAGGAGAAGAATGCTACTACGTTGATCCCCTCACAGGGCAACGAGTAAATAGGGAGGAAGACTGTACTCTAGGAGCAGCCCTGGAAGTAGATCAGAGAGGACCATACGTAGAGGCTGAAGTAGCTGGATGTCCTACAACCTTTTTGGTGGACACGGGGGCCACTCGATCCACGTTGAGATCAGCGGTAGTCCCAGGTTTGCCAATATCGGGAGAGACGATTCAGGTGGTAGGAGTCGCAAACAAGAGGATGACGAATCCTCTGACAGAACCAGTGTCAGTAAAGATAGGGAATTACAGTGACGAACATCAGTTTGTGATCTGTGATTCTAGTCCTGTGTGTTTGCTAGGAAGAGATCTATTGTGTAAGCTGAATTGCACAATACATTGCACACCTGAAGGAGTAGAAGTGCAGACGAACGATGAGGATGCTGATTTTAAGGTTGTAAACTCGCAAGAGTGTGTGGAACTATATCCTACCTTAACAGTGGAGGAACTTCCACAGGATTTGAGGGAGAAAGTGTCAGCTGAGGTGTGGGATTTTACTGGAGAAGAAATAGGACTGATTAAAGGAGTAGAACCAGTAAAGATCCTGGTAAGACTCAATGCCGAGTATCCAAGAACACCACAATACAAGTTGACACCGGAGACGATTGCAGGAATAAAGCCTGTGATCGAATCCATGATTAAACAGGGAATACTGAAGGAGATCGTGGGTAGTCCATGTAACTCCCCGATTATGGGTTTGCAGAAGCCTAGTGGTAAGTACAGAATAGTGCAGGATCTCCGAAAGATTAATAATATTGTTGTCTCATGTTGTCCAGTGGTACCGAATCCATCAGTGATATTATTTCAGATACCGTTCCAAGCTGAATGGTTTACCGTGATAGATTTGTGCCAGGCTTTCTTTTCGATACCGTTAGACGAAGAGAGTCAGTATCTTTTCGCTTTTAAGCTGGAAGATCGCGTTTTAACATGGTGTCGTATTCCCCAGGGGTATACAGAAAGCCCATCGATCTTTAACCAGCTATTAAAAAGAAATCTTGAAAGTCTAGTACTGCCCAAGAATTCAGTTCTAGTCCAGTACATAGACGACCTCCTAGTTGGGTCAGAAACAGAGGAAGCTTGCAGAGAAGACACCATCACTTTGTTAAATCACTTGGCCGAGAACGGGCACAAGGTGTCTCCAAGTAAATTGCAGTATTGTAAGACTGAAGTGCAATACTTGGGCCATAGGATTGAAAAAGGAAAGCGGAAGGTGTCTCCAGACAGGATAGAGGCGATTATGAAAATGAACGCGCCTACGACACAAAGGGAAGTCAGGATGTTTCTAGGTATGGTTGGTTATTGTCGACAGTGGATAGCCAACTTTTCACTGAAGGCAAAACCGTTATTACAACTGACGCACAAAGGAGTAAGTGATCCGGTACCATGGGACAAAGATTGTTTGATGGCGTTTTTGCAGCTGAGGGAGGACTTATGTCGTGCCCCGGCTTTAGGAATGCCTGATTACACAAAACCATTTTTGCTTTACTGCTGCGAAAGAGAGGGATGCGCTTTAGCAGTTTTAGCTCAGATCCACGGAGATGCGCGTAGACCAGTAGCGTATTTTTCGGCTACATTAGATCCAGTAGCCGCAGCGTTGCCCGGATGTCTCAAATCCGTAGCCGCAACGGGTGTCAGCATTGAACGTTCTGAAAGCGTGGTCATGGGCCACCAGTTAGAGGTGTATGTACCGCATTCTGTAGAATTGTTAATGACCAGGACTAAGACTCAGCATCTGACGAATAGCAGGCTCACACGCTACGAGCAAGTCATACTGGCTGCCGAGAATGTGACCCTAAAAGGATGCTCCGTCTTGAATCCTGCAACTTTGATGCCACTTCCGAATGAGGTGGATGATGAAAATTGTACAGATCATGACTGCCTTGATGTGACTGAACTATGCACCAAACCGAGACCCGATATTGTGGATGAGCCATTGACAGACCCCGATGAAATTTTCTTTGTAGATGGTTCATGTGTAAGAGACAATATCGGTCAGCTGAGAGCAGCTTATGCAGTTTGCACAATTACGAGAGTAATAGAAGCCGCTTGCCTGGAAGGAGTACACTCCGCTCAGGTAGCTGAAATTGTTGCTTTGACGCGTGCTTGCTTAGCAGGCGACAAACTTCGAGTCACCATATACACCGATAGCCAGTATGGTTTCGGGGTAGTTCATGATTACGGGCAGTTATGGTCTCAGAGAGGTTATATGACCTCCTCGGGTTCTCCCATTAGGAATGGAGAATTCGTGAGACTTTTGTTAGAGGCATTGCAAGGTCCAACAGCTATTGCAGTTGTCAAATGCGCAGCGCATACGAAGAACATTGATTTTGTATCACTAGGTAACCGCTATGCGGATGAAGTAGCGCGTTACTGCGCAGAACAGGGATATTCTCACACTGATGTAAAAGTGGGGGAAATCCAAGAAAGAACTGAATTGACAATGTTGTTAGATACTGTAGATACGTGGGATGAATTAAGAAGTGTTCAGGAAAATGCACCAGACGATGAGAAAAAGAGTTGGGAAACAGCGGGCTGTTCCAGAAGTGAAATGAATTTCTGGATATCCGCCGATGGGAGAGCAGTTTTACCAAATGAACTTGTTAGTCCAATGGCAAGGAAATTGCATGGATCAGCACACATAGGTAGAGATGCTATGGTGAGAGTATTCAGACAAACGTGGTTTAATCCCAAGTTTAGAGTAGCGGCAGAAGCCGTGTGTCAGCGATGTACGATTTGTCAGCAGCTAAATGTGGGAAAGAGAACACCAGTCACATTGAGTCACATTGGGAGGTCTGGGGGGCCTTTCAATAGAATGCAGCTTGATTTTATAGAAATGCCTAAATGCAATAGACTCAGATACGTTTTAGTGATTGTCTGCATATTTTCTAGATGGGTTGAGGCTTACCCTACACGTAGGTGCGATACACTTACAGTAGCAAAATTGTTACTTAGAGAGTTAATACCGAGGTTTGGGGTGCCATCCTCTTTGGAATCGGACAGAGGAACTCATTTTAACAGCGAAATAGTGAAGATGCTATGTTCAGCTTTGAATATCGATCAGAAGTTACACTGCAGCTATCGACCAGAAGCTTCAGGGATTGTAGAGCAAATCAACAGCACGATAAAGTCCAGACTTGCCAAAGTTTGTTCAGCAACATCCCTGAGTTGGCCAGACGCACTTCTAGTGGTTCTTATGAGCATACGTAGCACACCTGATAGAAAAACAGGTCTCTCTCCACATGAAGTGCTAATGGGGAGAGCCATGAGATTGCCATCGGTTCCGACTGCAGCCCTAGTGAACATCACAGACGATTTGATCTTGGACTACTGTAAGGGACTATCTGATGCCGTTAATTCTGTGTCCCTCCAGGTCCAGGCTGCAGAGGTTCCATCAGCACAAGATTTGTGCCACGACCTGAGTCCGGGGGACTGGGTCCTGGTGAAGAAGCATGTCAGAAAGAACTGCTTAGACGTGCGCTGGAGAGGACCGTTTCAAGTCATACTTGTAACGAACACTGCAGTAAAGTGTGGAGGCCTACCAAACTGGATACATGCCTCACACACCCGAAGAGTGCCAACACCTCTAGAAGAAACAGCTCCTCTCTCGGATGAGAATCCAGCGGAAAGCGGAGAAGCCATAGAGGGGGAAAGCCAAGCTGTGGAGGTGATCGAAGAGGCTGAGATTGAGACGGAACAGGTCGACGAAGGTCAGGACACCAGTGGGACCGAAGTCGCCTCAGGAGAAGAGAGTAATTGGGAGATAGAATCGGATACTGAACAAGCAGAAAGTGACCAAGAGACAAGTCCAAGAACAAGGAGCGGGAGGACAAGGAGTGATGAAACTAGTTGGCCGGAGAGAAGGAGAAGGCCAAGCTTGAAAGCAGATCAAGGAAGAGCTCTTGTCCCGATCTCTGAAGAATCGGATCAGGAGGAGGAAACTACAGACTCAGGAACTGAAAGTCCAAGAAGATCGAGAAGGGTACGTGTGCCCTGCAGAAGGTACGCCACCCCAGAGTGGACTTATCTAGCAGATGTCTTGGGGACAGAAATCTGGGAGAGTGAAGAGCGTGAAAGTAATCGATCTCGATCCATTTGTGGCAGTGGAGATATGGATGTTGACGCCTGGACTCGAGACTGAGGGGTTACTGACTTTCACACTTCCCATACCCTCATATTTGAGTCAAATTCAAGATCTAGTTCTAAATAGATTACAGTTTCCGACGTTTGGTCAGCAGATTCCGGAAGAAGAAGAAAAAGTCATTCGTTTTGAATTATTAGAAATTGTTGTGAAAGCTGCAGGTGCGAGAATAATTGTTGATGCATAAAGACTTTGTATATAAGAGATAAAGAAGAAGATAACCTAGCGCCGAGTGGAAAGAAGAATAAAATTAGGGATTACATTTAGAGGACGGAGAAGGGTTAGGGTTGTCTGTTGCTAAAAAAAAGGAGAAAAAGACATTGTGGTGAAAAAAGAGACTTTGTTGATAAAAAGCACTTTTAAGACTGAGAAAGCAAACAAAGCAACCAAAGACTGGAAAAGAAAATTTTCGCTAGAGAACGAGCTACGCTGTTTTGATAACATGGAGAACGGCAACCCAAACAGGAAAGCTAGATATATAGTAGGTACACTAATAGCAGTAGTAATATTTCTCATAATTACAGTAGTGACAATATCATACATAATAGGACATGAAACCGATAAAGAAATAGCAGATGTAAAAACTGTAACGACTTTGAAACCTGCTCTTGTGGGGAAGAAGGAAGAGAGCAATGTTATACGTGAAAAGGCGTTACTAGCAGATGAAGCTCGTAGATTACATGTAGACGAGTCACAGGGAAACTTTAGGTCAAACGCATATGCTAAACTGTTGTACGAGTATATCGATGCCATGGAGGCCAAAGATTGCTATGTTTGTATGCAATTGCCGGCTTCTGTAGACGAAGGCATTAGATATCATCATCTCCCATTGACTTATGGGATAACATGTAGTTTACTGCTTAGTATATTTTATGGTAGAGAAGGATTTGAGTACTACTTTTCAAATTATGATTCGGTACTGCCTGAAGTTCCGAATTATAAGCAAATGAATAAGTGGGACTATTACAAAAAGGAGGATAGATTAGCCAAATTCTTTCTTCCTTGGGATACATTAGATACTTCATATGCACGCAGAAATAACCTAACTTGCAAAGTGTCCGAGGTTGAGAAAAGGTTCATAGGACAAGTAGACGACAGATACAGAAGGCAGAAGATTCTAAAAATGTCAGGACAATGGAAAACGGATTGGACCGAAGAAGAGAAGGCACATAAAAAGAAAGGTAGCAATGGTCCAATAGCTTTGGATAGAACGCAGAAAGGAAAGTTATGTTTAACTCGAAGCAAGACGTATTACGAGAGTGTATTTGTAGGTGAAGTTAATTGCGAACATGCTTTTAGATTGGAGTACTATACGAAAGATTTCATGAAAGGGATGCAAGTTATTCCGAATGTGTATTTTGTATGTGGAAGAAATGCCTATGTAAAACTACCAGACAATTGGTATGGTTCGTGTTACTTGGCAATTGTCTTCCCCAAAATATATCATGCAAAGGATGTAGCGATGATAGAAGGAAAGGCTTCGAGGAGAGCGAAAAGGGAAGTAGGAGATGCAGAAGTAGTAGGAGATGTATTTGGAGCAATGTTTCCTATGTTAGGTTTAATACTTAACGATGTTAAGATCAGGAGATTGGCTACAGTTGTAGATAGATTGTCTGCAAGTACTGCAAGATCATTAATGTTGGTAGAAGGCGAGATGCAGTCGATTAGAGCAATGGTTCTTCAGAACCGACTTGCTTTAGATGTACTGCTAGCAAAAGAAGGCGGAGTTTGTAAGGCTTTGAAGGTTCAGGAATGTTGTACTTATATTCCTGATAATTCAAAACCACTTGAGAAAGTCATACAGAACATTACACTGATTCATAAAGAAATCGAAGATTTATCAAAAATAAACGTTTGGGAAAAAGTAGGTAATGGAGTAGGAAAGGTTGGGAGTTGGTTTGCCAACCTTGGCAAAAGTATAGTATGGTACATATTAAAACCTGTATTGATAGTATTAATTTGTATAATCACATTGTTAGGTTTAGTAAAATTGTATAAATGGTATAGGTCGAACCGGTTACAACGAACAATGAGAGAGCAAGAAAGGAGATTAGCTGCTTTACAAGATCAACAGTACAAAAGCTTAAGAGCACTCGAAACGATGAAAAGAGGAAATGTTGTAACTAGTTCTGTTTAGAGATGTTATTCAAATTGCATTTAGTGATGACTCCTAAAAGTCATCAAAGGGGGGACTGAGAGAGCGCAAATTTGAATAAAAATTATGTATAGGCCATATTTACAAGCACATCGTATAACGTAGGAATGAAATATATATTGTAACATGAAGTTGACACTTATAGCATAAAGTTAACTGAGATAATCCAAAGTAATATAGGAAATGTAACTGTATTCACTTAAGAATATGCATTAGATTTAGAAGGCCCGTATACGTAGTGGGCTAATGTAGAAATATATAGAAATGCTTACGAAATAGAACGTGCAAAGTAGAATTCATGTATGTGTATAACCTTAAATGGAGAAGCGGCGAGAAATGAAACGTGAAGAAATGCATAGAGCATGTATAAAACGATATAGCGAATGAGAAAATAAAGTTATACCTTATGTAGTTTGTATTCAATGTATAATGTATTCACTTCTATGTAAAGGGATTGCTAAATACGAGTATATAAATGTGTGTTAAAGGTTATACTGTGTAGAAGGCTTTTGTAAGAATGTTAGAAGGGTTTAGGTCATTTGTGATTTTAACCTGACTGACCAAGGGTTCACAGGAGTGTAGTCTGCTGTATGTAATTTAGTGGGCTCACAGGAGTCGTGAATAGTCTTGCTGTGAACATGAGAGCCAAGGAGTCTAGCGCTTACTAGATTTAGGGTGACAACGCTGGACAAGGTTTATGGTCTGAACGTGATAAGAAGCGCCTAGAATTTGAGAGTTGTTTTTGAATGACCATTCACAGGACCTAGAAGGGTCAAGAATCGCAATTGTAAGTTAAAGTCTTGTTTAAGTTCATATGACTTTTGATCTGAAAGTGTCAGTAAAAGTCGCCAGCAAGAAGACGAAGATGACATCTAAGGAGAAAGGTCAACTTAACGGACGGCGAAAGGGACGAAGCAAGGAAAAGGCTGGAAGATTACCTCATGGGGAAAGTCCGTGGTGGGCGTCATGGGGCGTTTCACCCACACTGTGATTGTGTATTTTAGGGACAGCACCCCGGGGAGGAGGTGGCAATTGGCAATTAGCCATTAGCGAAGGCGAAGGCAACAGCTCAGAGAGAAGGGCAATAGAGCAGATGCCTTGAGCAGATGCGCTGAGAGAGATCAGAGCGCAAGAGAGCAGTAGGCCGAGGACCCTTAGAGAGCGGATGGGTAGGCAGAGAGAGGGTACTGCTTCTTAAACTTAAGATTACCTTTAGAGGCTAAGAGAGTTTGAACTTCTTTGGGAGTCAAACTGCTGACACC
The DNA here is from genome assembly GCF_964263255.1 of Lissotriton vulgaris. Classification (NCBI taxonomy): domain Eukaryota; kingdom Metazoa; phylum Chordata; class Amphibia; order Caudata; family Salamandridae; genus Lissotriton; species Lissotriton vulgaris. Next base: position 130,863,603 of record NC_141696.1, on the reverse strand, counting down.
TTTTTAGGTTAGGAACTTGCGAAGTAGGGATGACACTTAGTATAGAGTAGGGACAGATTTAACTTGATGTTTTATCTTTCTGTAGATGACGCAAAGGAACCACTTCACATCGATGCTTTAATTGCTGATTCTGGAATTGATTTGTATTTGTACACCTATTGAGATTTATCCTGAGAGGATTGTATTTGCATTTAAATTTGATTTTATATAAAACTTTCAAAACTTCATCAGTTGTAAGTGGTTCTTCAGAGTGGCGTCAGTTTATGGGGTTTATCTAACCTATGTGGGGGTTGTCTTTTACTCAATGACAGATACTACCGGTCCAAAATTGACGAATGAGATAAGTTATTAAATTGATCATAAATTGATATCAAAATCTCATTCCCCGCAACTTCAATAGGTGCAGAGACAATTTGAAGTGCTGAAAAGGGTCTCTCAATCTGAATTGTATTTGGGTCAACAGGTGCTGTCTCCACTTGAGCACTAGAAGTTGAATCACTATCAGTATTTGTTGTAGGGGCCACATATGGTGAAGGACACAAAGCTAATAAAGCATCGAGAATATCATCATCTGAATCACTATCAGTGCCAGTTTACTTTGCAACTTACACATGTTCCCTGCATCCAATTCTTTTTAGTCAAATTTAAATTCAAATTGACCTCATCCAGCAGCAGTGGTATCTTGCCTCACATTAATATTCAGACAATATATAAACAACATTATCACATGTGATTACAGGCCAATAATAAAACTATTTGTGAGTATCTTTTGAAAACAATGACAAAAATATTCTGGACAATTTATAAATACATTCATATTTATGCAAAAAAACCCGATTAACTTTATAATCATTATACAAATCAACTATAAAATCTATTCGGATATGGGCTGGATCATTACGTATTTAAGTGCAAACGTGCTGTAAACAGTAGACCCATCTTGCAAACAGGCTATCAAATTGCATTGCAAACAAGATAACTTAATTATTTACATTTCTTATTGTTACCCTAGCAGCATAGACACTAAGGGGCCGATTATGATGGCAGACGGACCTGAGTCCGTCTGCCACCATAGAGTAGCAGGGGCAGCGGCGGTCCCTCCGTGCAGATTAGGATGTGCCTGCCAGGGTGGCGGTCACATCCTCTATTTTTAACATTGCGGCGGATGCAGCTTCAAGCTGCACCCGCAGGAATGTTAAAAATGCATGCATGGCATTTGCGTGCACAAAGCGGCAGGCACCGCGCGGTGCCAGCCGCTTTGTTCACGCAAATTCAGGGGGGTACCATAGGTACCCCCCATGTGCACCCAACACGCCCCCTTCACCCAGGGGGCCCGCAACGGGCCCCCGAAGTGAAGGTCCGTATGCTTTTCCACGGCGGAAAAGCCGCTGTGGAAAAGCATACTTTCTACTCCATCATAATATGGCTGGCGGTGTCTGATAGACACCTCAGCAATGTTAATGCTTTTCTGCCGCGGTCGGAAGGCGGCCGCGGCAGAAAAGCGGCGGACAGATTCCAAGACCCACCAGCCATCCTAATTTGGCGGTGGGTCTTTCAAGCATCCGCGGTGGTTTTCCCGCATCCTCCGGGCCGGCGGTAGCTTCCGCCGGCCCGGAGGATGCGAGAAATCCGCCATCGTAATAGGCCCCTAAATTCCACAAGGGGCCATACAGTGCAAATAAGCAGAAACAATGCATTCAAGATTTCTCTTGTAGCCATGGGATTTAATTATGATACATCTTGAACAGACGATACCAAACATTTTTCGTCAGCAACTAAAAACATTATTTAGGGCCTGGAGAGCAAATCTGACATCAATCTACAAAAATAGGGGTTTTAAAAATATGCGCTGTATTTTAAGCTATTTGGGACACATGCATACTATTTGCAATAAAGTTTCACATGGCCACCCACAGAGTCTACAATTGTTGTCAGGCCACTGCTAAATCCAAGACAGCCTTTGTTGGGTTTATTTATTCACAATCGCATCTTTTCAAATGTTTTTTTTATTTTAATGAGAAGTGGGCATTTAGGCATGGCTGGATATGCAAGGACTGGTGTGAGTTAATCACATACAATGCATGATTTTTTGCAGCTAAAATAGTTTTATCCTTATTGTGGGATTTATTCTTGATTTGTTTTTTTAGGATTCATTTATTATTGGGCATTTTGAATTAATGAAGCCCAATTGGCAGGCCAATATCATGTAAGCAAGTTAAAATTTGAGATTTCCAGGTAACAGCATAAGCATATTTAGTTATTTCAAGCCAGCAGTTGTTTGAGAGGGAAGCAGGGGCAGAAGAGAACAGAGAGTACATACATATTTGAAAAGCCCCTTGCGACACCAAACACTGTCTTTGGAGACCAAACTACAATCTTATTTCAGCTTGACCCACTGACCTGGGAATCCCAAAATTTGCTTTATAAGCCTTGACTACTAATAAATCCAGTAGCTTCGTATCTTTCCCCCTGGTGATGGGTGAGCCATATGAAATGGTTGGCTGTAGCTTTGCTCTCATGACTTTTGAGAATATGTTCATAGGATTGGCAACTTAATGATTTTTGCAAACATTTAAAATCATGAAGTAAAGTCACAGCTTTTGCGCTTAGATCTTCGAAATGGTTCTTAAAAGAAACTATATTATAAAACACAACCCCTAAATATCTATATGTTTTAACAACTACAATTGGCTCACCTTTGGCCCTCCATGAGTTAAACTTCAGTTTTGCTGGACCAATTTTCATAATTTTAGGTTTTTTTAACATTCAGTTCAAGGCCATGCAGTAGTATATAATTATCAAATGCATGTATCAGTCTTTGTAGGCCAATAGGGGTTTGGCTCAAAATGATAGTATCATCTGCATATTAAAGATAACTAATTTGCACCTCACCCAATCTTGGAGAATGAGCGTTAACAGAGTCCAGATGCTGCAGAGATCCGGTAAAAATAAGTTAAAAAGGCAAGGAGCAAGAAAACAACCCTGCTTTAAGCCATTATATGTCCTAATTTTCTGTGATAAAGAGCCACCATCACCCAGTCTGACCTGAACCCAGGTGTCCGTGTACAGAAGAATTATGGCCTCTATCAATTTCAGTGGAATGTCCCAGCCATCCAGTTTTTTCCATAGTAAATTTTGTGGGACAGAATCAAAAGCTGCCTTTAAGCCTATAAAGGTGATATACAAAAGTGAGGCAAAAACTTTAGCGTCAATATTGGTTAGTGAAATTAAGCGTTAGTTAGCAGTGTTATCAACCAGATCGCTTTTTTAAATAGGGCTTTCATTGTTTATGACTGGGCACATTGTAGCTCACTCAATTATAAAAGTTTTCCACCTTTGCTCTCCTTTGACCCATTGAGCATTTGAGTAGTTTCGAACAGCCTTTTTAACTCTGTTCTGATATTTTTCCCTCTCTTTAGCATGTGCTGCTCTCTCCCGAGCATTAAATACTTCATATTGTGTGGCTCCAGGAAGTGGTTTCATTTACAATTTTTACCTAGAATTTTCGACAACGTTTCAATCAAATGTACCATATTGTGGAATTTAAATGGACCATCATTTTATTTTAGTAATATTGCATAGTTAACGAAGCCACAACAGTGTACGGAGTCCTACATTTGTTGACATGTAATGAGTGGGCGTACCGTCCGGTGGCTCTTCTTCACCTTCTGGAACTTTTACATCTCATCAAATCTCTAAGGGTTTTAAAACATTTAAATTTCCTACAATAGTTCACCAACAAATGTGCGGTCAAATTCAACTTTCAATGTTTTGACTCTGTTTTTAGTTGTGTTTACATCAATCTTTTTCTCCAATCCTGTTACAGCTTAATACTTGATGACTGGTTAACGAATCTCAGCACAGCAGTTTCACAACCACTGACCTATGTCATCACCAACCAACAGCAGTGCAACACTAACACCAATTGTCCAACCTCAGCACAACACACGTTAACACATCTCTCACTCAGCGCAGTGGTTCACCTTCCTTCACAATTTCCTTGTACACAAATTCTGCAACACTACTGCAAGCACAATAAACACATAACTTTTATCTGTCCCACTAAAGATATTCAAAGAAGTTAATTCATACAACAAACAATAGGAATTAAGGTTTAACACCCTCCAACATGCCCACACAGACACTTGAATGAAATCTCGACAAGTGAAAAAACACTTTAACCGATGTAGCTTCTCTTTTGCCCAACAGGCTCCATGAACACCTCACAAATCTGCTCCTCAAATCTTAGCAGACAAATATCACCACAATTTCATTTCAAAATCTTTATTTCGATTTGGTAATCATAAAAGATATAAAGAAATACATAAAGGATAAAATTTAGATGAACAGTAAACATATCCAGGTCCATGTTCTCAAATTATCTTCAAATACATTTGCAGTTTAAAAAAGAAGAAATAAATACATATTTTAGCCTAAAAATAATGCATAAAATAATGCTATCTAGCCATTACAAGAAAAATTTCATAAAACATACCAATCCATATCATAAATAATGCTGTCACTGAGGACATTAAGACTGAGGACATTAAAACTTGAAGCCCAATCGCTTCCTTACAATAGCAACAAAGAACAGGTACCTACTTACACTAAAGACAACCGATTGAGTAGTTTCTGCTCTTAAGATTCTTTCTGCTTCCCAAAAGTGCACAAACGCAAAGAGACGACAAACAGGTTTTATCCATTTTTTCCTTAGGTATGAATAGGCAGGACAAAAAAATTGAATATGCGCTTCATCCTCTTTAGCGTTTGTAGAGCACAATTCGCATTTAGTTAGATCATCCTTTACTATGGTGCCCTTCTTACACAGCCATCTCGAGGTATTAGATTTAATATGTAAAATACCATAAAGAAATTTTAAGTACAACGACTTCGCTAGAACTGGTAAGATCTCATCCATGAATGGTTCAAATCTACACTCCATCTTTACATTGAGAAACTTAAGAGAAAACAACCCCAAATCAGAACTATGTAACTTAGAGTTTCGGATGAAGTCCCAATATCTCTTCTTCAGTTGTTTTTTACAATTTAGTGTAAGGGACTCCGGATCCGACCAGTAATGGCTTAGTCCTAATTTGACTAACCAATCCTCAATGTGATTCAGCCATACTAATTTAGTTAAATTTTTTATTTTAATAATTTCCTTTAAAGCCTCTCTGTAATCCACTAATTCGCTAGTTGCCACACGCGAATCGAATACATTAATGGACGTATCGCCGTGTGGTCATCTATACAGCGAATATCCAGATCCAGCATCAGAGGAAAGAGCGGTGTACGTTGGGGGAGTGCTAGAATATTCCTAAGGAAGATATTCTCGTGTATTGCAAAGGCTTGGTTACCACAATGTATAATTCTAAAACCGGTGAAATTGCTTTAGTGTAACTACTCTTATATTGTCTTACTATAGGAACCAAATTCTGAGCTAAAATTGTCTTACTTTTGTTTAGCTGCGGTTTCCAATTAAGATTAGTATCTAAGGTAATGCCTAGATAATTAAAACTAGAAACATACTCTATTTTTTCTTCATTGACCAACAGTGTTTTTCTAAAACTCCTATGCGGATTAATCGCCATGTATTTGGTTTTCGACGAATTAATCTCTAAACCCTTGTTCAAACAGTAACTCTCAAAGGTGTCCAACAAGTTTTGTAACCCTCGCGATGTCTGGGAAATTAAAATTGTATCATCTGCGAATAGCAGAGCAGGCACATGATCACCACCCAGCTTGGGAGAGTCATGCTCGCAGCCCAAGAGGGTTTCTGGTATGTCATTTGCATATAAAGAAAACAAGGTAGGGGCCAGAACCGACCCTTGTCTGACGCCTCTGCTAATATTAATACACTCTGTCAATTCGCCATTGGCACCCCATCTCACTCTGGCATAGTTCGCCTCATGTAGTCTAGCGATTTGCCCCAGAATCTCCCCAGGGACCCCCATGTCCCTCAATCTCTACCATAGGGCATTTCTAGGAACAAGGTCGAAAGCCGCCCTGAGGTCAACAAATGCCACGTAAAGATGTGCCTTCTTAATTCTAATGTATTTCCAGATGATACATAAAAATCTAAACACCTGGTCAATTGTACTAATCTTCTCTCTAAAACCCGCTTGGTACTTAGTAAGAGTACTAGTTTCCTCTATCCAAGTACTTAGCCTGCTTAAAACTTGTCTCGCAAATACTTTTTGAAGAACGTCCATAAGACTAATGGGTCTGTAATGGGCCGGATTCGTACGGTCCCCCTTTTTAAAAATCGTAACAATCTCAGCGCCCGCCAGGATCCTGGGATAGGTGCGCCATTTGCAATTTTATTACAAAGACAATTAATATATGGGGCCCAGATCATATTCTCACGTTTCCATAGGTCCCCAGGGATTCTGTTCGGTCCTGGTGCCTTGCCTGGTTTTAGTGCCATAATAGCACGAACAGTATCAGCCATATTAAAGCATAGGGGTGTTGCGGTTAAATTAATTCCTAATTCATCATTGGAAGGGGTTTGTTCGCCAGTACTAGGTGAGTATAAATCAGAAAAATGTGAGACCCACGTACTGGCTTCCAAAAACCTATCCCTACTTGGGGTGCCATGACTAGAACCGCTAGCAATCAGCCCCCAAAACATGGCCTGAGCTTTCCTTTTGCATGCATCCAGAAGATCAGACCATATTTTCGCGTCCCAATTTCTCTTAGCCGCACCAATTGTAGCCTTTTACCTCTTCCTTTTTTCCCTTAGGACTACTACATTATTACTTTTAGACGCTATTATACGTTCCTTTTTTGCATTACGGCACTCTTTATTATACCATCTACTACCATTAGCTGCAATTCTCTGACTATTTGAAAGTGGCTGAAGAGTTTTAGTCAGTATATCACCAAGACCCAAGGCCATATCTGTATGAATCTGCATAATAGGAATCTCTTAATCTTCAATATCATAATACGGTGACATCAGATCCACATAGAGATCATAGATTTTTTGACTATGATATCTTTCCCCAGGACTATTGGCCATTTGAGATTTCTACGGTTATTAGATGTGTAGGAAGGTGGCTACCTGACTATGGTTACCCCAGATTTTTTGCCTTGTGTTTAGCTGGTTTTCGACTTAGTTGGCCTGGTTCCCTGCTAATCAGGGCCCCAGGCTATCTGCTCTCTCTGTAAAATGGATTCCATGTACCCTAGGTGCATAACTAGATTGGCTTGGGTCACCTTATCAGCCCCTGTACAGAGCACTATAGGTGCCCAGGGCATAGGTGCCTCCAAGGCCTACCAGGGGCTGCAGCATATCTTTTGCCACCCCTGGCTGGCTATCTAAAATTGACACAACTGGCTGATCACTCAGCTGGGGCAAGGTGGTGTAATCACCCCTTGCTTAGATATAGTATGCCTATATCTAAACCTATCTGGACACATATAAACCTGTGAGCCACTCCTATGGCAGGCCTTAACAATCCTGAAGGCAGAGTGCGTGGTTTAATGTGAGATGGTGCTCTAGCATGAGCTGAGCCTGTCTGCAGCTGTCGGGACCAATTCCCTTAGCTGTTCCGGGATAATGCCAAACCATATACTATTAAGTGCATTATAATCCTCGCGGTTATATGTCAACTTTGGTTTGGCTTTATCAAAACATGTCGTGTAAGGTGTCATACGATTTGGAATACTACCCCCTCGCCCGTCCTGGCGACGGGGGTAGCATTCCACCCCTCTAGAGGGGACGACATGTTACTTTTGCTAAAACGCAGTTGATTTTTAAAAGAGCCTCAGATCCACAAAATGGATGCTTCTGCCACAGACACATGTCTGACCTCCTGCTGCTGACCGAAACTCAGCAGAGGAGGCCTGGACAAAGGATTTCCTGTCACAGGGAGGTGTGACACCACCCCAGACAGGAGATAGTGGATTGTAGCAGGGAGGTTTGAATGAAACCAGACAGTGCCTGGGGAACACAAGGCTTCCCCTTGCATAATCCGGTCAAACCGGTTCTGGGGCAGCCCAGCCCCAGCTCCAGTGAGACCTGGACAAAGGAAAGGGGGTGTAACCACTCCCCTTCCTGGACCCACCCATAGGGGAGGGACCTAGCAGGAGATCCACCCCTCAGATTGGAATAAGAGTGGGAGCAGTGCCAATGCAACTTAGATCATCCTGAAATCAACTTTAAACTAAGAAGACGACTGGACTTCGACATTCTGATGAACAGAAGACTGAAGAGCATCTCCCTTGTGGCCTAGGAGGGGCCACACTGTGAACACAGGCATCACCCAGCACCTCAACATCTGCTTTGCCGCCGCCTCCCGCCAAAGCCCGAGTGCAGAGCCTGACAAGACCCAGCTTCCCAGACTTTCCCCAGCTCGATCCACAGTCCCTGCAAAGAAGGGACCCGTGGAGGCACCGAGAGACGTGGGAGCGGCCATCTTGAAAGACCCCCGAGACGCTGACTGCGCAGCACCCGAGGCACCCTTGACTCTGTGCTTTGGGATTTAAGAAGCCGCACAACCGAGCAGAATTTGCACGAAAGATCAGCCCTCCAGCATCTCCACGATCTGCGTGGGGCCCTTTTGTTTTGTGCCACTCGACTCGCCATCCCGGCCGCTTGTCACGTGGTCAGCGGCCATCTTGGCAACGAAACCTACAATTTACACTGTGGGTCTGGTTGCTCCAAACTTGCCCTCGCTCCTGTAGAAAGGAGTACCCGCTCTGACCTTGCTGGTCCGAGTAATAAGCCTTTTTCACTTTCCCCGTGACTTGCATTAGCCAAGGCTTGTTTGCTTCAATCGAGTTGCCGACACCGCCATAAGCTAGAGCCTTTAAGAAACAGCTTGTGATCTACTCCTGGATGTCTTTGACCTCTTCGTGTCCACGCAGCTGTAGAGAGAAGCAACCCCTGATCACCTGTTTGCACCCGACTTTGCCTGGTTCCAATCTGGTTCCACGGTGGTCACTGGTCAGTGACTTTGAACATTGTCCCCTCTGCTTTCAGGTCTTCATCACTTCAGATCCACCCTTGGATCCACCGGACACTTCTGCTTCCCATCGCCTGCAGCATCTTCAGCTCCAAGCGCCAAGAACCTGCGTGTCAAAACCCGACGCCACTTCGACCCTGTGCACACACTTCCTGTGGGTGAGGTAACATTGCAACGCTGGTGTTCCTACACTGGTACACACCTCTAGGGTCTGTGTCTTAAGTTTTGTTCCTCTAGGTTCAGCAGAAGTATCTTTAAACTCACTTTATGTAACTTTTACGCACCATTGACATTGCATTGGTGCAAGCCGCACTTTCCGTGCTGCACCCGAATTCCATGGGCTACTCCCGACTTCAGCATTGCTAGTCCTGACTGCTCCCAGCGAATCTCTAGGCCCTAGGCCTAACCACTGTTCGATTGGTATCTCTTATACCACTTTTTTAGTATATGGTTTGAGTGGCCACCGGCCCTCATCCAAAATTGTGCAACTTTGTATGTTATACTGTGCTTTTGATTTAACGCTTGTGCCCCTTTCCTCATAAAGAGTACTGGGGAGTAATTTAGAAATAAATACATATATTTTTATAATATATACTTGTGTGGTGTCCTTTCATTTGATTACAGGATTGTATGTGGTAAAACAGCTCGCTTAACACGACCTCTTAAGTTAAGCCTTTAAGGCTGCTTAGTCCATGCTACCTCTAGGATAGCTTGTCTAACAAGGTTGACTTACAACCAGACATCTTTGGGGTTTGTTTGGACTGATACCAAGTGATTCCAGAATTGGAAACACTACATATCAGGCCAACTTCTCACATTGGTGCGCAGCGGTGCGGATTTGAGCTTGCTGTTTGTTTTACCATTGCAATCTTTATATCAAATTGAAAGATCACATCAAGTACCTTAGGTACATATAAATCAAAAGCTTTGCATATTAAGTTCTACTGAACTTAGTAGTTGTAGATTAAAGGGATTAGCACACCCTGACTACAACTCACTAGCAAGGTACAGTAGGAAAACACTTAGTGTAGGTAAGTGCACCACTTACACCTCACTAGCAGCCATGTCTGACACAGGAAGAGCTTCAGGCTCTGCCCCTGTGATAGTTGACCCTACCAGGGCAACTTCCAGACATGACAACCTTAGCCACAAAGACTTGTGTGCCTTGTGCACTGCAAGAGGGCTAAATAAGGGCAGAGGCCCTACCATTCCTTCCCTGATAGCCATCCTGGAAAAGTATGACTTAGATAAGGTGAGTCAGGCTCCCTTAGAGTCAGAAGATGGAGTGAACCCCACTGAGACTGAGACCACCCCAGAGGTGGAGGAGGAGGAAGAAGAGGAGGAAGAAGGCTCAGATTTAGAGGAGCCTGAGAATCAGGATCAGAGGGTAACCCAGGCACAGGTTGGTAGGCTTAACCAGGCCAACTTGGACCTACATAGGGGTGGAGAGGGCCAGCACCTCCCCAGATCCCATAACCTAATTCTCCCAGGCAATAGAAGGAAGAGATCTTCATCAGGAGACTCGCATGTTTCTAGTGTCTCAAGAGAATCTCAAAGGGGAATGACTTCCCCCCAGAGAAAAGAGCATAGGGCCAGAATGAGGGCTGTTCAACTCCAGATAGAGAGGGAAGAGGTAGCCTTGGCCCAAGCTAAACTTGCTTTAGCAAGGGAACAGAAAATGTGTGGCTTAGATGCCACTGGTGGCAGCAATATTCCTAAAGAGAAACCCAGGTCCTATGATAGTAGAAACCTGACAAAGATTGTGCCCCCCTACAAGGAAGGGGATGACATCCACAAATGGATGACTGCTCTTGAGAGAGCCTGCATGGTACAGCAGGTTCCTGAGGAACAGTGGGCAGCAATCTTATGGTACTCCTTTTCAGAGAAAGGGAGAGATAGGCTCCTCACTGTCAGACATGAGGATGCCAGCAATTACAAAGTCCTGAAGAGTGTTCTAATAGATGGGTTTGGCTTAACCACTGAACAGTACAGGTTAAAGTTCAGAGACACCCAGAAGACACAGACTCAGGACTGGACTGATTTTGTTGATTGTGCAACTAAGGCTCTGGAGGGTTGGCTAAATGGCAGCAAAGTACATGACTTCACAGGATTGTATAATTTGATTATGAGGGAGCAGATCCTAAGTAATTGTCAGAACCAGCTCTTACACCAGCACCTGGTGGACTCAGATTTGACCTCTCCCCAAGAATTGGGAAAGAGGGCAGATAAATGGGTCAGAACCAGGATTAGGCCTAAGAATCAGGACAGTAACCAGAAGAAGGAGTCTACCAAGCCTCAAGATAAGGGTGGGGATAAAAGTAAAGAAAAGACTTCCCCAGGGCCCCAAAACTCCAAGAATGGGGGTGGGTCCCAAGACACTTCATCAACTGAGAAAAAACCTTATTGTCATGCCTGTAAACAGGTTGGGCATTACAAAACAGACAGTTGTTGTCCCAATAATGGCAATAAAGAAAGCATACCTCCAAAGCCAGCTCCAAAACCTCCTGTTACTGTCAGCAGTAATCCCCCAGGAGGTGGGAGCACACCCAGGAATCTGGGTGGGTTTACTTTTGGAGCCCAGGGGGACCCTGGCCTATCCAGGTCCCCATCCCCAAATGATCTTGTTTATGAGACTGGCATGGGGTTTGCCAACTTCTCTGATTGCCCAAATACCTTGAGCAAATATAGACAAGAACCCATCATCAATGGTTTGAAAGTTGAAGCTTTCAGAGACACAGGGGCTAGCATCACCATGGTGGCTGACTGTATAGTCCCCTCTAAGCAACTTTTACCTGGTGCCAGATACCAGGTAACAAACATTGATGGCATCCAAACAAATCATCCCATGGCAGTAGTAAGTCTCAGCTGGGGAGGTGTCATTGGCCCAAAGAGAGTGGCAGTGTCACCAAACTTGCCTGTAGACTGTCTACTGGGTAATTATTTGGAAATCTCAGCCTGGGCTGAGGTTGAACAGGAAATCCATTCTAGAATGGTAAACTCCAATGGAAAGGTTAGTGGGGCTGTACTGGCTATAGCCCCAATTCAAGATGTCCTTCCTGAAAGGGTTGGTATGGCTGAGCAACTCTCTGCCCATCTTTACCAGAAGCTCTTCCAAAACAAAATAGCAAAGCTGTTATGATAACAGCAGAAACCCAAACTGAGTCTCCTCCTGAAAAGGTTGGTGGGGCTGTGATGGCCACAGCCCAAACTCAAACAGATATGTGTGTTGTGAAGCCTGAAATGATGGATCACTCCACCCAAACTGAGAGCATGGAGGAGGAAGAGAAATCTCCCCCTCACCAGACAGTAGGACAGGATCAGCCTCCTCAGGGAACTGATCTTACCCCTGATGAAGAAACTGCCCCAGAGGTTGTTAGGCCTGGCCTGACAGAGCCTCTGATGGCAGTGGACCCTTCTCAGGTGGGATCCAGTCTGGAGCAGGTAACCTGCCCCTCTCTACCTTGCCTTAGTCAGCCCAGGGCTGCAGAGGACAAGAAGGACAGTGAGACCCAGAGGGCCCCCTGTCAAATAAAGCACCCCCATCAACAGATTAGGGGCACCAAAACTAGTAGCCCTAGTGAGGTGAAAACTTTAAAAACTCCTGAGGGAGCCCCCTTAAAAGTAGTTAGGGACCTCCCACAGATGGATTCTGTTGGGCACAGCCAAACCTGGGACCCAAAGGGCCCAAACCTGAACTGTCCCTCCAGCAAGCCAAACAGAGGGACCCAGCCTCCAGCTTTAGGTAGCCAGAGGTTGACCCTGAGAGCACAGTGCAACTCAGTTGAAGAGAGAAGGGCACACATGGTGGAAGATAATTGGAGGAAGCTGAGTCCTAAATTAGTGGAACCTCACTTCAAAACTCCATATCCAAACCAGCCTTCTAACTTGCAAAGACACACCCAAGGTAGTGATTCCCTATGGTGGAGACCCTCTGATACCCCAAGGGTGAGGGACTGCTTAGTGGACCATGAGACAGGGGGTACCCATGCTAGTGCAGGTACTTCCTTATATGGCCACTCAGGCAATAAAGGCTTACCTGGACAAGGATAGCCTTATCTCCTTTCGTTTGGGGGGGGGGGTTTGTGTAGTAAGGTGGCTACCTGACTATGGTTACCCCAGATTTTTTGCCTTGTGTTTAGCTGGTTTTCGACTTAGTTGGCCTGGTTCCCTGCTAATCAGGGCCCCAGGCTATCTGCTCTCTCTGTAAAATGGATTCCATGTACCCTAGGTGCATAACTAGATTGGCTTGGGTCACCTTATCAGCCCCTGTACAGAGCACTATAGGTGCCCAGGGCATAGGTGCCTCCAAGGCCTACCAGGGGCTGCAGCCTATCTTTTGCCACCCCTGGCTGGCTATCTAAAATTGACACAACTGGCTGATCACTCAGCTGGGCCAAGGTGGTGTAATCACCCCTTGCTTAGATATAGTATGCCTATATCTAAACCTATCTGGACACATATAAACCTGTGAGCCACTCCTATGGCAGGCCTTAACAATCCTGAAGGCAGAGTGCATGGTTTAATGTGAGATGGTGCTCTAGCATGAGCTGAGCCTGTCTGCAGCTGTCGGGACCAATTCCCTTAGCTGTTCCGGGATAATGCCAAACCATATACTATTAAGTGCATTATAATCCTCGCGGTTATATGTCAACTTTGGTTTGGCTTTATCAAAAGATGTCGTGTAAGGTGTCATACGATTTGGAATACTACCCCCTCGCCAGTCCTGGCGACGGGGGTAGCATTCCACGCCTCTAGAGGGGACGACATGTTACTTTTGCTAAAACGCGGTTGATTTTTAAAAGAGCCTCAGATCCACAAAATGGATGCTTCTGCCACAGACACATGTCTGACCTCCTGCTGCTGACCGAAACTCAGCAGAGGAGGCCTGGACAAAGGATTTCCTGTCACAGGGAGGTGTGACACCACCCCAGACAGGAGATAGTGGATTGTAGCAGGGAGGTTTGAATGAAACCAGACAGTGCCTGGGGAGCACAAGGCTTCCCCTTGCATAATCCGGTCAAACCGGTTCTGGGGCAGCCCAGCCCCAGCTCCAGTGAGACCTGGACAAAGGAAAGGGGGTGTAACCACCCCCCTTCCTGGTCCCACCCATAGGGGAGGGACCTAGCAGGAGATCCACCCCTCAGATTGGAATAAGAGTGGGAGCAGTGCCAATGCAACTTAGATCATCCTGAAATCAACTTTAAACTAAGAAGACAACTGGACTTCGACATTCTGATGAACAGAAGACTGAAGAGCATCTCCCTTGTGGCCTAGGAGGGGCCACCCTGTGAACACAGGCATCACCCAGCACCTCGACATCTGCTTTGCCACCGCCTCCCGCCAAAGCCCGAGTGCAAAGCCTGACAAAACCCAGCTTCCCAGACTTCCCTCAGCCCGATCCATAGTCCCTGCAAAGAAGGGACCTGTGGAGGCACCGAGAGACGTGGGAGCGGCCATCTTGAAAGACCCCCGAGACGCTGACTGCGCAGCACCCGAGGCACCCTCGACTCTGTGCTTTGGGGTTTAGGAAGCCCCACAACCGACCAGCATTTGCACCAAAGATCAGCCCTCCAGCATCTCCACGATCAGCGTGGGGCCCTTTTGTTTTGTGCCACTCGACTCGCCATCCCGGCCGCTTGTCACGTGGTCAGCGGCCATCTTGGCAAAGAAACCTACAATTTACACTGTGGGTCTGGTTGCTCCAGACCAGCCCTCGCTCCTGTAGAAAGGAGTACCCGCTCTGACCTTCCTGGTCCGAGTAATAAGCCTTTTTCACTTTCCCCGTGGCTTGCATTAGCCAAGGCTTGTTTGCTTCAATCGAGTTGCCGACACCGCCATCAGCTAGAACCTTCAAGGGACAGCTTGTGATCGACTCCTGGACGTCTTTGACCTTTTCGTGTCCACGCAGCTGCAGAGAGAAGCAACCCCTGATCACCTGTTTGCACCCGACTTTGCCTGGTTCCAATCTGGTTCCACGGTGGTCACTGGTCAGTGACTTTGAACATTGTCCCCTCTGCTTTCAGGTCTTCATCACTTCAGATCCACCCTTGGATTTATTTATTTATTTATTTATTTATTTATTTATGCGACTTTTAAAGCGCGCAAATACCCGTAGGTGTCTCGGCGCTATAGATCTAAAGTAGTCAGACAGAAAATAATTAAACAGAAAGAGCAGTTTACTGAGTGAAAAGCCACGTTTTCAACTGTCTCCTGAAGGTCATGAGGGTGGGGCTGATTTTGATGTAGGTGGGGAGAGAATTCCAAAGTTTGGCTGTGGCTATTACAAAGCATCTGTCTCCCCAGTTAACTCTTCGGGTGCGAGGGATGTTAACACAATGATAGGAAGAGGAGCGCAAGGTTCTGGGGTTGTTTTTAGGTTTAAAGGCCTATCTGAGAAAAACAGGACCTATGTTATTAATTGCTTTGTATGCTATACAGAGGGACTTAAATCTGGTGCGGTTTTTGATGGAAAGCCAATGAAGGTTTTGCAAGTGGGAGGAGATGGATTGAAATTTGGGAATCTTGAGAAGGACTCTAGCTGCCGCATTCTGCACTAGCTGAAGTTTATTAGTAATTTTGGCCTGTGCATTCAAAAAAAGAGCATTACAATAATCTATACGTGAAAAAATCAAGGAGGTGATGAGTGTTTTTGCATGAGAACTGGGGATATAAGGTAGTAGCTTTTTTATTTTCCGTAACGTAAAAAATGAAGAGGACACCACATTGTTAGCATGATGGGTAAATAGCAATTTATCATCAAATATTACCCCTAAGTTCCTCACCTTGGTGACCGGGGTGGGGGGAGGACCTAGCTTGTCAGGCCACCAGACGGGAGACCAGATGGGTTCCAGTTTACCAAAGACCATTATCTCTGTCTTGGAGGAATTCAACTTTAAGCAATTGGCAGCCATCCAGTCGCTTATTGCTAACATGCCTAATTGAAAATTGGCGGCCACATCAGCACCATCTTGATGGATAGATAGGACGAGCTGTGTGTCGTCGGCGTAGGTTGTAAGGCTGATATTGTGGGCTTTGATTACCCTCGCCAAGTCCGACACGTATATATTAAACAATGTCGGACTTAGCGAGGATCCACCGGACACTTCTGCTTCCCATCGCCTGCAGCATCTTCAGCTCCAAGCGCCAAGAACCTGTGTGTCAAAACCCGACGCCACTTCGACCCTGTGCACCCACTTCCTGTGGGTGAGGTAACATTGCAACGCCGGTGTTCCTACACTGGTACACACCTCTAGGGTCTGTGTCTTAAGTTTTGTTCCTCTAGGTTCAGCAGAAGTATCTTTAAACTCACTTTATGTAACTTTTACGCACCATTGACATTGCATTGGTGCAAGTCGCACTTTCCGCGCTGCACCCGAATTCCGTGGGCTACTCCCGACTTCAGCATTGCTAGTCCTGACTGCTCCCAGCGAATCTCTAGGCCCTAGGCCTAACCACTGTTCGATTGGTATCTCTTATACCACTTTTTTAGTATATGGTTTGAGTGGCCACCGGCCCTCATCCAAAATTGTGCAACTTTGTATGTTATACTGTGCTTTTGATTTAACGCTTGTGCCCCTTTCCTCATAAAGAGTACTGGGGAGTAATTTAGAAATAAATACATATATTTTTATAATATATACTTGTGTGGTGTCCTTTCATTTGATTACAGGATTGTATGTGGTAAAACAGCTCGCTTAACACGACCTCTTAAGTTAAGCCTTTAAGGCTGCTTAGTCCATGCTACCTCTAGGATAGCTTGTCTAACAAGGTTGACTTACAACCAGACATCTTTGGGGTTTGTTTGGACTGATATCAAGTGGTTCCAGAATTGGAAACACTACATATCAGGCCAACTTCTCACAAGATGTTAGAGGGTCAATGGTGGAGCTGACTAGAACATTTCTAGTTCTGCACTCTGGGTTAAATAACGAAGCACTAAGGGTCAAGCTAAGAGGAAGGTGTTCACTTTCAACCCGATTATCAACAACAAGGTCCCTTACCATTAGCCATAATGAAATAGAAACTATTATATAATATAAGTGACTATTGCAGGTGCCACGTTTAAAAGTTGGCTGACTTGGGCTATCCGATGGCAACCGTCCGTTACAGGCACGCAAGCCATAACCTGCAGTCAGACGCAACAACTGCGCCGCCGAAGTTGTGCATGGGACGGAGTAACTAGTGTCAATTCCTGGTATATTGAAGGCATTGTCCTCTGACTCAAAAGTATTTTCCAAGCTGATTATCGGCTCGAATTTACGATTGAAATCTCCCCCAATAATTATCCAGGCTTTTGGGTCAAGCGTGGAAAGGATCTTATCTAATCGTTCAACAACTGTTGACTCTTTATTGGCTGCATGAGGTCTATTGTAAATATTAAAGATACACATTTTCCTTTAATCTGGGCCTGTAAACTTTAATCCTAGAATGTCTGGACTACAGGAGTCAATCTGCTCAAAATTGATTCCCAGCGCAATTTTATTCCATATTATCAGGCCCCCCGATGGTCTCCCTTTATTTACAGCAATTGCAGGAATATTATATGATCTGTAGCCAATCTTATGATAACTTTCCACAGCCCAGGTTTCTTGGAATAGTATAATTTCACTATTTTCTACATAGTCCTGCCAGGCTGGATGACATAGGTCTTTTTTTATACCTGCTATATTCCAAGACCTTATTCTAATACTCTGTTCTGTAATCATAGTCGCAAAACCAATGGTTGAACTTGTGCCAGTCTCATTGTTAACTTGCCTATTTTCCTCACTAGAATACTGCTTTTTATTATTTAACTGAACTCCCTCAACTGTCTCACTAGGTTTTCCAAATTCCAGAGTGGAGTGATCTACACTCACTTGTATTACTCCACAAGGATATCCACCCTTAGAATTATTTTTCCCAATTTCTATACTAGTATTAACATCATAATCACCTTCACTGCCCAGCGCTGCGTCCTCTCCCACCCTATTCAAAAAGGGTATAACATGCTGACTTCTCGATGGAGGTCCCAGCCATCTCCCAGGTAACTTCTCCAATTCCATATTCTTATGGGTGACCACTATATTTTCTGTCCCTGCATCAGGAATGAATAACCCACTTAATCTCGTGTCTCCAAGTCAATCAACTTCTTCCAGATCGTTCAGATCCTCGTAGCGATTGCTAATGGGAATGGGATAATAGTTTGTGGTTACCCCCTGGTCGTTTCTCGATGTCTACACACAGGATTATAGTTGGTATTTAGTGGTGTCCTGCGGACAGGAGGGTAAAAATATCTCAAGTCGCTATCATTTTGGTGAAATTGATCACAAATACAACTCACGACCCGACTATCTCTGAAATTGACAATGATTGTATCCCCTGCTATAACCTTGGCTCTATGGCCTATCCAGCTTACCCTGCGAACATGCAGGATTTCCCCATCAACATTACTTGGTAAGGGTCTGTTCTTATTTAGCCAGAAGCTAACCTTGTTTTTCAGCTCAGGGTAGTATTCACTTTTATCATCCCTTAGCTCAGGTACATCAGTGAGTGACACAACATATGGGAAAGATTCCGGTGGCAAATCAATGCGAGTAAGGGCTGGTCTATTCAAGGCTGTAAGTGAACCTTCTTTATTTTTTCCTGATAAAGCAACCTTCTTCCTTATTGTATCTTGATCGCTAGTCACCATCTTTTCGACCACCCCTCGAGAAATTCTCTCAGGCTCCTTACCCTTACTTGCAGGTACTGTAGCTGGTTGCACACTGCTCCCAGTTTCCCTTGTTGATTCAATAGACTGAACCTGTGTAGTTGATGGAATACCTTCTAGCATCGGGGTTGGCCCTGCGATCACTCCCACCCCTTTGTTGGTTTCAATAGAATTGATTAAAGTTTTTAGCAAGCCTGAATTCTCTAGAAAAGACTGCTCAATTTTCTCAACTCTTTTACCTATCATCTTAGACCTCTCCACAAGTGGCAAAATTAACGACTTAGTTACTTGTTCAATTCGAGCCAAAAGGCTAGCATAAGGGTCTTGCGTTGATGGAGACACAACAGCCACCCTAGGAGTTGAGCCGGATGATAAGGGAGTTGATGGCAGTGATTCAACTAAGGGGTCAATACCTCGAATGGTCACATCCTCTTCAGTTATATTTGGAAATGTCGAGATTTTCATAATTTTAGGACATCTCCCCTTTTCGGCTTTTTCAGCCGCTGCCCCCGCTTCCTCTTAGCTGAGATAGCCTGACCTTTATTAGATTTTTGTATTTGTGGTCGTTGGCTACCTTTAGCACTGGACCTTGCAGAGGAGCGTTATTTAACAATATTCGATTCTTCCTCTATAATTAGTGTGTTTAATAGGGCGGGTGCACCAGGCTTGCTTGACAGAGCACTATCTGTAATTTTATCACCCCCATCATTGGTAACATCTTCCTCATTCGTAGATGTATTTTTGTTTATCTGTTCATCTAACTGGTCTAACTGATTGGGGCAGATAGCAGACATTCGGGGCCCGATGTAGGTAATTCTAATTTACCACTTCTTAAATGCCGAATCATACCGATTCGGTATTTAAGAAGTGGTAAATTAGAGGGGGGGAAATGTAGGTAATTGAGAATCGGTAAATACCAAATCAGTAATATTCGGTATTTACCGATTCTGTAAATACCGAATCGGTAAGATTCGGTATTTACCGATTCTGTAAATACCGAATCGGTATCCCCCATTGATTCCTATGGGCCTTGAAGCCCATAGGAATCAATGTGGAATACCGAATCGGTATTTTCCGATTCGGAAAATTCCGATTGTTGCAAGGGTGCAGGGGGTGTCACTTTGACACCCTCTGGCACCCCAATTCCGGACTTGTGTGCCATGTGGCACACAGACATGCCCTGTATTTGGTATTTTACCACCCAATAGGATTCGGTGGTAAAATACCGATTCGGTAAGGCCTGTGGGACTCAGAAGAGTCCCACCTACATCTCAAAGTTACCGAATCGGTAAAAATACCGATTCGGTATTTTACCAATTCGGTAAATTTACCGAATCGGTAAAATAAGGCACCTACATCAGGAATGACCATTTACCGGTCGGTAACGGCCAAAATCGGCCGTTACCGGTCGGTAAATGGCCACCTACATCTGGCCCTAAGGGTCCTAAAGAGGATAGTCTTGAATATAATGGCTCAAGGGATAGGCGCCGCTCTGTGAGGGCTATTTCATGTTCGAGTAGGGAAGAAGCCCTAATAATGAAATTATCTAGCGTTCCAATTACAGAGCCTCCCACAGTAGACCTCATCCCTTTACCTCCACAATCTGTCATTAATACTAGTTGTGTGAAATGCAAATTTATAACTATATATATATCACAACAAGCAACCGCAAGACGGAGGCAAATTAATAAGATCTTACAAAGGTGGGAATGTTCGGGGGTGGCCCAGCCCAGCCTCTTCCTGCCTTGGACGGCCGTAAACGGCCTGCCCTTGTCCCAGGCTTCTCCCGGGACGCTCCCGCGCTGAGGGTGCCTACGGTGGTTATATAGTACGTATAGTATCCTGTGGGCGGGGCTGGCTGCAGAACGTATGACCAGGTGTTCGTAGTCAAGCAGGGACTCCTGGTACATCTAGTCCCTGCTAGCGTCCAATGGGTGTTCTCCTTCCCAGCAAAGCCATCCCAGGTCTTGGCCAGCAATCACAGTCCAGGTAGGTGCTCTCTCCTTAGTCTGAAGCGGCGAGCTGCAACCACGGGACTCTTCCAAAGGCCAGACAGTTGCTGAAATACTCCTTACTCCTCGCAAGATACAGGACCCAGAGAGTGATTGAAACAGCTGAGATTTAAAGAGACGATAGTATCCTGTGGGCAGGGCTGGCTGCAGAACGTATGACCAGGTGTTCGTAGTCAAGCAGGGACTGCTGGTACATCGAGTCCCTGCTAGCGTCCAATGGGTGTTCTCCTTCCCAGCAAAGCCGTCCCAGGTCTTGGCCAGCAATCACAGTCCAGTAAGGTGCTCTCTCCTTAGTCTGAAGCTGCGAAGCGGCACCCGCAAAGCGGCACCCGCAAAGCGGGTGCGGCGAGCTGTAACCGCGGGACTCTTCCAAAGGCCAGACAGTTGCTGAAATACTCCTTACTCCTCGCAAGATACAGGACCCCACAATTTCAACAGTTTATCTATTTTTCCTATCTACCCTAGGATCTTAATCTACCTTGAGTCTGATAACCATTCCACCTGCTCAACATTTACCGCTTAACACTACTATTCTCAAGCATACCTTCAAACACAAACAACAAAATCTTAGAAAAGACAATTGAGACGCATAACCCTATTGATACTCAAATTTCTACCACAGCAGCCTCCTTTCAAACTGCACCTCCATCAAGCTTCAATTTTGAGATTTGGGCTTAAGGACATGGTCATTTCGAAACTTATATTAATTATTTCAGTTCCTGGATCACAACATGAACCATGCTCTGCTATCAACTGCTGGAGCATGGGGTTTGGCTGCCACTTACCTATCAAATCCTTGAACCTTGTTCTTTTATAGGTCAATAGATCTTTGATGTCAGCGATGATTTCAAGAGCAGAAATCAATATGAATCATTATCAATTCTCATTACTTCTCATTCAGCCAATAAAGAGAGTTAAGTTGAGAGAAAGGGTTTTATTTTCAAATATTTTAGATATTCATTCTTTTATTAACCCCTTTAGTGTTGCCGTCGGCCGTTGGACGTTGCGAGCACTACCTTCGTAGTGCTGCGCAGGTCCAACGGCCGACGCGGCCCCACCCGTTCCTTTGAACATTCAGCATTGGCGCTGAACGTTCGACGCAAGAAACGGGTTAATGTATTGTTATCCATGTTTCATCATCAAAGGTTAATATAATCAAGCAATCACATCTTGATAATATGTAAGTCAATTTAACAAATCAAATAATAATACAAAGAAAAGGGAGCAAGTGTCTTCTATAAAGACACTTCCATTTTCTAAGCTAAGTCAAGATACATGTGTGAAGAAATAAAGGTATTAGTTCAGAATCTCTTGAAGGGTTCCGATGTGAGAATCGATCGTAAGCACAAAGCTTCAGCAGAATGAGCTAGAAAGTATTCTCAGCTTAAATAACAGCAGATCAAGAAATAAACTAAGACTTCCCATAAGGAGATGTCTAAGAAAACTCAGTCCGGAGTCTCATCTTAGAGAGTCTGGGATGGGGTACACATCTGATATGCGATAGGAAGTCTCTCAACAATTCCTACTTCTAAGGGAGGAACATGCACTAATATAAAAACACATTAATATTCTTTCTTCTCCGTGTTGACCAATAAGATTACAGAATGCTCCTGGAAGCAGGTCTACCCCCATCTTCTTTACAGAGTACAATCGTCATTTAGCCATGTGTCCTTGAATGATTCGGTACGTCATTTCTTGTTTTACAAATCTTCTTCCCATTAATCATCCTCCCTGTTGAATACATCTTTTGCTGTGAGGACTTTACTATCAGTCGTCTAATACAACAAATGTCTATTCATTAACTAATCAACATTAGCTTGCAAAATTGCAACATCTGCAGCAAAGACAAGAAGAACATTGGGCAAAATGTTCATGTAAAATGAAAAACAAGTTTTCTTTTTGATTTTAAATGGGCCTTCATGTTAAATAAATTATGGCACCTTCAGCAATTGCAAATTATTAATAGTAAATGTTTTACTACTATATTACTGGCTTCTGATATTTAAGTATGGTTGCTTAATACAATTTTGCATTAAACACACTTCATTTTTTAACGCTAATTCTGCGCATTAAGTTTTTAATAAAGCATTTTGTTTTTTTAGTTCAGAATAATTTTATTGAGTTTTCAAAAAGTAACATGAAAAGACAATACATAAAAGCAAGAAATATCAATAAAACCCAATCAATTGATCAATACAAATAATAAACACATCATAATAGGTCAAGAAAAGACAGTTGGCAAAATAATCAATCAAGGGAGAAATAAAATCATGGTAGGGAGAAGAAAAAGGGGGGGGAGAAAGAGGGTATACATTGTATCATCATATATATATCAAAAGAGTTTCTATTAATATCTAAGTTGAGTATACATTAAACGTTAAAATAGAACAAAAAAACAAAAAAAATTGGCGAAAACTATTGCTTTAACAACAAATATGAATCAATAGGAGACCAGAAGGATTGATAAGAAATCTGGTTATGATTAACTCCATGTAATGATAATTGGGCACCTCTTCTTGTGAAAACAATCCATGATCACCAAGCATGAACAGATAGAGAAGAAACATCTTTCCAACAAAAAGTCATTGATTTTAACGCTGCTGAAATTAAGAAATTAAACAATTTTGCTTCAGAATCTTGAAGAGCATGAGCAAGCACAACAGATTTACAAATTAACAACTTATATGAAAAAACATCCTGAATAGGAAATATTTTCAACAAAACGTCCCAAACTTCAGATCAAAAATTTGAAATTATATGGCATTCAAATAACATGTGACGTAATGAACCAGTATGTAAATTACAATGCCAACAAACATCAGTTGGGAGTAATTTAGCGCGATGCAGACGTAATGGTGTCCATAAGGAATTAAACAAAATATATGCATTAGTCTGGTAGAGTGACACCGGTAACCATCCAGAAATGCTATTAAGCCAAATAGCTTTCCAAGAGTCAATGGGTAAATGAATGGAAAGTTCAGTGTTCCAAAATGTGGAAATGATATCAAGATTAGTACCTAATGAAGTAGCAAATTCTTTATACAAAATAGAGACAGCATTCGAAGAAGAAGAAACAGCATGAAGATAAATTATCAAATCAGTTGTAACATTAGAGGGGACACCATTCGGGAAAGAGACTAAAATTGAGTTACATAGAGATTGATATTTAACGAAATCACTCTTAGGCAACTTGAATTTTGATTGCAAAATATCAAAAGGAATAAAAGCATTATCACAAAATATATCTTTAAGGAAAAATATGCCCGCCCAAATCCATGAATTCCAGAAATTCATATTTCTATTCAGTTTAATAATAGTACTATGCCACAGCGATACATCCATCGTAGAACTTAAAGGAGAAGCAAAATTTACATCTAAATCATTAAAAATTAATCTGGATGATTTGAGTATGGAGGACCGGTGTACAACAGTAGATTTATGAGACATTGTGAGTAAGGATGGTAATGGAAAAAGAGCAGCAAGTGATTTTTCTATATCAAACCAAATAGGAGGGTTAACAACAGGTGAAACAGTGAACCACAAGGAACTTTGTTTTAATATGAAAGCTTTATGATAAAGAAAAAAGTCAGGAAGACCAAATCCTGCACTACATTTAGGTATTTTTAACTTTTTGAAAGCAATTCGAGGAGGTTTATTAGTCCATAGAAACTTAGATAACAATTTATCAATGTCTTTGTAAAATTTTAATGGAAATTGAGTGGGTATCATAGCAAGGGAATAAAATATTTTAGGAGCAATATTCATTTTTATAGATTCCATTCTCCCCCACCATGTAAGATGGAGAGAAGACCATCTAGAAGTTTTAGTTTTAACATAATCAAGTATAAAATTACTATTTAGATTTAACGTTGATGGTAAGGAGGAAGAAAATAAAATACCCAAATATTTCAGTTTGTGCTTTTGCCAGACAATATCAGATAAAGGTAACATATCAGAGGTACAAAGAAAGTTTAAAGGGAAAAATTCAGTTTTATTAACATTCATTTTATAACCCTAGATAGCAGAATACTTGGCAATAATGTCCAATAAAGAGGAAACAGATGAAATTGGATTACTAATAAACAATAATACATCATCTGCATAAGCTAAAGTTTTAATGATGACATCTTTAATTGAAATACCTTGAATATCAGCACAATTACGTATATAATTAAGAAAAGGTTCAATTCCTAGCAGAAATAAAAGCGGTGAAAGGGGACAATCCTGTTGCGTCCCACTAAAAAGGGAAAATTTAGTAGAAATTTGGCCATTGATAAATAAACGCGCAGTGGGAACATAATATAACGCAGAAATCATACGAATAAAAGAGGGACCAAAATTAAATGATAATAAAGTTTGAAATAAAAATTGCCAATGAATTTTATCGAAGGCTTTCTCTGCGTCTAAAGCCATAACTCCAGCGGGTACAAGAAGGGTAGGACTTTGTTCGAAAACATGTAAGAGGGTATCTATTTTTCATAAATCCTGATTGATCGGGATGAATAATAGAATGGAGTACAGGAGCCAATCTAGAGGCAAGGATTTTAGCATATAATTTACAGTCTTTATTTATTAAGAATATAGGACGATAATTGGAAACTAGGGTAGGATCTTTATCAGGTTTGGGAAGCACAATAATTAAAGCATCAGCAAAAGAGCCTGAAATGGTTCCAGAGGAGCTAAAGTATGAAAAAAGCTGAAATAAATAAGGTATAAGGTGAGGTTGGAATTCTTTGCAAAATTCAGCAGGGATACCATCAGGGCCTGGAGATTTATTCTTTTTAAGTGACTTAATGGCATTCAAAATGTCATCATTAGTAATGGGCATATCCAATCCGGCCCTATCTGAGGGAGAAATTTGTGGTAGGTTACAAGAATTCAGAAAGGTATCAATTAATGAACTGTCACACAACTCTGGTTTGTTATATAAATTTGAATAAAAATCAAGAAATTCTTTAACAATATCATTATGGGACAACGCAATCCTCCCCTGAGGACCACGAATTGAGGTAATCTGCGTTTTTTCATGTTTAATGCGTAAGTAATTTGCAAGGAGTTTCCCAGACCTATTGGAATTAAAACGAAATTTAGCATTGGATTTAGCAAGTTGAACCCCAGCTCTTTTACTAAGAATAGAATTGAATTCATAACAAAGTTTTTGCAGTTCAGTTTTGTATTGGGGATTATTAGAGTTAATAAATAACCGTTCAAATTTAGCTGTTTGTTTCTCCAAATGTTTAATATTAGCATTGAACAATTTATTCTCATGAGCCATAATGGAGATCGTAGCACCTCTAATGTAAGCTTTAAATGCATCCCATCTATTGATTACAGACGTAGAGTTTTCTGGATTAAACAAAAAATAATCTTGAATAGCCTGTAATAGTTTAGGTTTGTTATGCTCATTGAGAGCAATACTAGTATTCGTACGCCATCTGTTTTGCTTCGCAAAATTGGATGAAATATTTAAAACAAAAGAAATTAGAGCATGATCTGATATGTCAATATTGCAAATAACTGGGGTAGATGTAGTTTGGATAAGAGATGGAGAAATTAAAAAATAATCAATTCGTGAGTAGGAGTTATGAGGGTTGGAGTAAAAGGTAAAACACTTTTCTGTAGGGAAGTGTAACCGCCAAATGTCAGCTAATTTGGTAGTTTGACTAAATAATTTATAGGCATGAAACACCTTAGAAGGGCGAAATTTAGTTGTAGATAAACTATCTAACAGTGGGTCAGCAATAACATTAAAATCACCCCCAACAATTATTGGAACGTTACCCAACTTTAAAACTTCAGTAGTAATAGTAGACCAAAAAATGGGATCGTCCGCTGTAGGGCCATAAATATTAAGTAAAAATAAAATAGAATCATGAATTTTAATTTTAGCTATGATATATCTACCCTCAGACTCTGAAATTTTATTCAAAACCTGACAATGTAACCGCTTCGCAAAGAAAATAGCAACTCCATTTTTCTTTCCATTAGCCGGTGAGGAAACAATAGTGTCGACCCATTTCCTATGCATATAATGTAGTATTTTATCGTCAATATGTGTCTCTTGTACAAAACAAATATCAGCTTTACAACTACCTAAATAGTCCAAAATTGTCGTACGTTTAACTGGGTGACGCAAACCTTTCACATTCAGAGAAACAATTTTAACATTGTGAACATTAGCCATTATGAAAAGAAAAACAAGGAAAAAAGGGATTGAGACAAGAAGAGATGTAGAAAAGCAGAAATAAGAAACAGATTAAATTAGCAACTCTATATTGAAGAATAGAAAAGGAGGAAAAAAAGATAGGGAGAAAAGAACAAACAAGAAACATAAATAGCAACATAGAAACGCACACACGTTGCACAAGCATGGCCAGAACCGTTGAAGCCCATAAAGATAAAGATAAGTGACAAAAGTGTCATGTAATTTCTGACTAGAAAGATTCAAGTGTTAGGGTCATGAGTATCCATTGAAAGTGGAGCTTGTTGATCAAGGAATTGCCTCAGATCTTCAGGACGTTGAAAGGATTTGGAAAAGTTATCTTTCCATATGCGCATAGTAGAAGGATCAAAAAGTCAATACTTGAACCCAAGGCTCCTGAGCTGTGGACCACAGGCAGAAAATTCTTTACGTATAGCAACCGTCTCTTTAGCAAAGTCTTGGTGAATACCATTCACCATAAGTGTGGGAATATCTCTTGCAGCCTTCCTTATCAAGACAAGATGGTGATGTCTCAGTACCTTAAATATTATTTGCCTAGGTTCCGTATGACGAGGGTTACGATGAGAAGGGATTCTATGGGCTTTATCCACTTCAAATTTGTCTGTAAACTTGAGATTCAAAAAGACCAGGAAGCAAAGATTCCAGGTATAAACGACAGTCAGAACCCTCAACTTCTTCAGGCAAATTAAAAATGCGAAGGTTATATTGTCTATTTCTATTTTCCAATTCCAAAAGTTGAACATGCATAGGAAGAATTTTAGCCACAGGAGGAGTAAAAGCGTCCACTTTACTTTTATTATCTTGTATTTTTATGGAATTATCAGAAATTTTCATTGACAGAGAAGCCATATCTTTGCGCACACTTTTAATGTCAGAGGCAATAGCGTCAGTATTAATGCGTAATGCCTGAATTTCTTCCAAAATTAAAGAGAGAGAAGGTTCAGATGACTCCACAACCTTAGACTTAACTGGAGGAGGGGAAACTTGCTGTCTCCATTTGTTGTTGACTGGAGTTTTATTTTCCATTGTGTGGTGAGAAAAAGCACAAATAGTTGAAATAAAGCACAAAAGTGAATTAAAGAGCAATAATGTGAAGAAAACAGTAAAAAAAGCTCTTGAAAATCACTGAAAAGCACTGGTGCAGCAGCTAAATCAGACTGTGGGCATGGCTAGACCCAAGCTAGGCCCTTTCCTGAGGAGCACTCCTCCCCCTGGGCAGACAAAGCAGGCCCTACCTCGAATAAAGGCTGGGAGGAAGAACCAGGAGGCAGGAAATCAGGCTTCCGACGAGAGAAACAGCTGGAAACTCACCACACAGGTAGAGAATTGCTTCAGCAAGGCAGCGCCCTCGTTATTTCAAAAGTCCTGACACAAAATCGTCGTTTTTTAGCCGAAACAGGCCGAGAAAAGATCGAGCCTCACACGGCGGCGGCCATCTTGATTGACGCGCTCGCGCGTCTCTTAATAAAGCATTTTGTAAATAATAATATTTGTGTTAGCATGGGCTAGCCCAGAGAGTTGCCTCGCAGGTAAACAAAGTGAGAGTAGTGGGTTTTAATTGGGATAGAATGCAAGCAGTTGTTTTGCCAGTGAAGTCTGGCAGGCAGAGCAGACTGACAATGGCTACATGCACAGCCGATAGCTATACGATCTGTGCATATGACTCGTAGTTTAAAGAAAGGCTGTGCAAACTATGGCAGACTAAGCCTCTTGGTCCAGAAGAAAAACTGTGTCATGAACGGTGGTGACACTTGGCTCAACAAAATGAGTACACAAACTATGGCGTATGAAGATTTAATCAACCTGGCCCATGTAACACAGCCAAACTGATTTACTAAACAAAATTGCCAATTTGTTGCATTCTCAGCATGTTGTATCATTGATGTTCCACGGACAACAAATGAGGACCTTTTTGCATGTGCCCTGTTTGCCCAGTGGAACAAGTAATGGCTGGTCCTGGACCCCATCTTGGTTACAAGTACCGCATGAACCCTGCAGGTTCAGTGTGTTTAAGCTGAGCTCTTCTCCTGAGAAGTGTCCGGGTGAACCTCCTGTTCAAAATAGCAAAACATTTCTTTAAATTGGTGCAGAACCATTAATTTATGCATTGTATACACTATTAACTTGTAATCTTTGTTGATTCCCGGCGTTACCATACCCTGCTGGATCAGAATTTCTGGGGAATACTGGGTGATCAACGGCCACTTGTAGTGGCCCTCTGAGCAACCTATGAAACTGGGATATGCAAAAAAAAGGCTTCGTGTTTCAACAGATAGGACATTTTCTTCGTAGAGTTTGGAATTTGTTCTGATCTCTGTTTGGTTTAGCACTAATAGTGGTTTCTCTGTTTCCTAGTTACCATCAGCCACCCTTCACATGTACCAGGGACTTTGTACACTATGGAAAAGAGCGTTATTGGGGAACTTTGCTATTGTACTTATGGGATTGTTTCAGTCACATTCAGGATGCATGGTACTAGCACGCCTTTGTGTTTTTAGATCTGGTTCTCAGCAGGTCCTTTGCTATTGTCCCTACTCTAGTCCGAGTACACTGAGCCTCTCTACTTTCTTCTCAGAAGAGTCGTTGCTGCCAGAAGGTGGCTTCAGGTAACCTGCTCGTCCTGAGGATTCTGCAAAGACAGGTGCTCTGCTTTTTGCAAGATTACAAGGCAGGGCCAGATTGGGACAAAAAATAGTCCCGGACACTAAACAAAAAACTGCCCCCCGTACCAACCAGATAGTTAAAGAAGTTGTCCACATTTACAAATCAGGCCAGGTTTGAACTTGTAAAGACACGTTGTCTGGGTACTTTGCAAGGTATGGGAGATTACATGCTTCTGACATCAGGAAAAGCAACAGTGAAAACGGCCCATCTGGCTATAAAACTGATCCACAAACTTCAACACAAAAAAACACACACTGATCTGTAAGACCAGCCCATTGGGCTCAGCCTAATTGCCCTATAGGCCATTCCGACCCTGATTACAATAATATCTGAGGTTTATAGATACTCGACTTTTATCTCGGTGAAAGCGCCACTCCTTGGCAGAGCAGGTAAGACTCATCTGCACAACCTATATATTTAGGGACCAGTTCCATCAGGATAGTGGTTCATCTTCTTATTACCTTGTAGCTTTCAGTGGTAATACATTGCAATGTTGTGATGATATTATGAGGTAACTTTGACTAAAAGGCTGCCATTCTTAAGAAATGCAATTACAGGAAAGTGGGAAATCCAATACACCCTTGGAGGCTTGGGCAGAACAATTAGTAAAGTCATAGGGCCCCATTAGGATGGCGGGCGGATCGCCCCCGCCAGGCCAGCGGTAGCCACCGTCGGCCTGGCGGGGGCGATCCGCCCGCCATCCATCCTGGAATGACCCCCTGATATATTAGAATGGCTGGGGGGTCCGTGGCAGACGGAAAGACCATCTGCCGCATTTCTGCCCCGGTGGCCTTGCGACCAGGGCGGAAAAGGGTTTAAATGGTGGCGGACACCGCCAGCCATATTAAGATGGGCATTTTTGAATGCCTTTCTGTGGTGGCAATGCCGCCACAGAAAGGCATGCAGAGTCTGCATTGGGGGCCTGTTGTGGGCCCCCATGGACTCCGGGGGCAAGGGGGTGCACATGGGGGGTACCTATGGTACCCCCTACATTTCAAAGAACAACGTGGCAGGCACCACGCGGTGCCTGTCATGTTGTGCTTTGAAATGCAGTTTTGTCCTTGCGGCGGGCCGCCGCAATGGTAAAAATACAGGATGCGCCCGCCACTGTGGCGGGCGCATCCTAGTGTCCCCCACGGGACCCCCGGCCTTATGGCCGGCGGTCCCGGTCCACGATTGGATGGCGGGTGGACTAATTCTGCCCGTCATCCCAATGGGCCCCTTAGTGTTTTGTTGGTAAACCTTATGTACCCCCTCATGATTTGTTCACAGTTTGAAAAATACACTCTTGTTTCGCAAAATTGTTCATCATAGATTAATTGTTTTGAAGTAATGTATTTATATTTGGATTGATCAATAGTCAGTCACCAGTAGGGACTTGAAAAATAACTACTTATAATCATCTGAGTTTGTTGAACAAAATCCCTTGATGGGACAGTTACCTATTACTAATTCTTAAGAAATAGGCATTAACAAAAAACAATCGGTGTAGCTTGTATTTCATGTTCTGATTAAATCAAAAAAACCTGGCTGCATTGAAAAAAACATCTGAAAATGATAGCCCTTTATAAAAAGTATATCTATGAAATATAAAAAGTGCATATAAAAAGTGTGGTGATTCATCAACTTTTGAAATGTATACCAGCCCCTCATGCATTGCAATGCAAGTACTGCACAAATGGTCAAATATTAAACCAAACAGCCAATAGTGTGTGATGAGAGATGTATTAATCTGTCCTCTGGGAGGAGCCAAAGCCCACTCTAAGTATATTATAGAGCAGTTTTGCTAGGAGCTGCACTGTCAAGCTAGACATAAAAAGAAAAGATCCATTACTGTGCAATCTGACTTTGCTTTTTTTATTATTAGCAGGTTTGGGTACCATCAGGTGACAACATACTATTGGAAAGCACTCTGTATGTCAGATTGTTTTGCTCCTTCTAACCTGCATATTCAGTTGTGCAATAGGGTATGCATGTTTGTGTGAGTTTGTGTGAGTTCATTATCTACATGGTGCAAATTTGTGTTTGTGTTATTCTTATGTCCCTGTGTTGCAGAGTATTTGAAGCTTTCAATTTAAAAGGGTATGGTAATGTTTTTTGAGATTGCAGCTTCCATTTAGAGCAGAGTACTATTGTGTACCTCACTGATTGCGGGTTGCGCATGTTACAATGTGCTCTGTGCCACAATGTGCTTTATCTGCATGCCTAGTACAATGCACTATGTCATATGCTTTGTATGTGTTCCAGAGTGCTGTGTGTTAGCTAGTGGTTTGCATCTGCCACAAGTAACAGAGTACCACAAAGTATTGTTACCATAAAATCCAAAGTCCAGTGTTTCAGACTGCTGCAAGTACAGAGCGTCTTTATGCAAATTCCAGTGTAATATGAGTGGTAACAATGCTTGCTTGAGTTCCAGAGTGCAATGTACCTCTTATTGTGGTTTTTGGATATTCCAGACTTTTGTGCACCATAGTGTGGTTTGTATGTGCTCCAAACTATTGAACACAACTGAGCGTGGTCTGTGTGAACGTTCAGGTACCAGCGTCACATCCGGCTGAGTGCAGTATAACAGTCTATGATGTATTCTGAGATTCTGTGCAGCTTGTACTTAATTGTGTGCAGTGACAGTCTAACTATACAGTGAAATATATGTTGTCTGTAATGTGGCACATGTCTCATTTGGTGTCATACAGGCACGCCTTGCAATTGGCTAGAAGAGGGTGGGGTATTCATTCGTAAATACCATTACTCCATGGTGAGGCATTTACCACATGTGGTGAAAACCGCGTATTCAGAGTTTCAACATGAAAATTCGCCCCAAATGCAGAATAGGTTTTAGCACACCGTATTTCACTTGTTTTGCCTTTGTTTCATGACTTTTTCGCTGACACATATGAGGGAGTGTGGCCTGCCCCAATCTATAAGGGAAAAACTGCACAAGTGTGATAATTATCAGCCAACTACTAATTCTGAGCCCTGTGCAGTCATGTTTGCACAGGCATCAGAAGGTAGCCCTTTACTTGTAATGACCATCAGAAGAGAAGTGTGTTGTGTCCTGCTGTCCAGACCATGGGTGCCCCTTTGACAACGCTGTTTGGTAATGTAGTGGTTTTTACATTGTGTGGGTATTCTTTTGCTGACTGGTCAATTGACACTGTTATGCTGAAAAGGGAAGTCATTCTATTTCTGAAGGGGCGTGTCCACTCTGTTTAATGTCTACTCATGGTAACCTGAGAGTAAATGGATTAAATAGCTTAAGTAAATATCAACTCGTCCTGATATTATTTTGGTCCAGCCAACAGTGCCTTTATAATTCCAACATGAGTCCCCATCTGAATAACTGTCACAGGACTGACTCTTATTCTTGAGAGAGGTCGCAATATTAGCAAGTTATTAATTTATATGGGGCAAAACATTCTATCAATCAGCAGTGTAAAAATAAACATCTCTATTGTTTTTATCCTTATTAATACTTACAATAACTATTTTGCATTAAGTCAAGTGCTATGCCTTCTTCTTGCAGTCATTTTA
Organism: Lissotriton vulgaris; assembly: GCF_964263255.1. NCBI lineage: Eukaryota > Metazoa > Chordata > Amphibia > Caudata > Salamandridae > Lissotriton > Lissotriton vulgaris. The sequence goes on along the minus strand of NC_141696.1, from coordinate 130,830,516 downwards.
GTCACACACTTCATTTAGGAAACACACACCAAATTTAATGTAAAGAAAACTATCCACTTGGTAAGTTTCCCATATTTGGCATGTCTCACAATTATTACATTTTCTGAAATAACTTCAGGTTCTTAGTATGATATGTTAAGTTGTATCGGTTTTATAGCATGATTCTTCTGTGTCCCACAATAGGAACCACACCAAATGCATCCGTCATTAAGTTATTCATGTATGTTCATTTGCATCCATGTGATATATACATAGCGAAAATCCAGCCGAAAAGCAGTGGAGCAAATTACCTTTTAATAATTAGAAATGTGTCCAGGAATTTCCTAAAATGTAATCGCCTTCAACTTATAGAACCTAAATACTAATACAGCTACCATATACAAAACACTCATCTGCACCAGCGAAATGAGTGGACTTTGAAGCATTAGTTGAAAATCTTGCATTGAAAAAGTCTCCTCAGCTAAAGAATCCACTAGCTGAATTATCACCACCATTATAACAAAATGAAGATGAAGGTGAGAATATTCATCATTGTCATTTATGGCCTCCAGGGTTGCAACCCTGATGAGGACATTTGAAAAACATTTTAATATGATTTCTGAAAGCCTCATCCCGCACTCCATAAATCAAAGGGATTAAAAAAATTGGCAACACCATAAACAAAAAATAATTGAAAAACCTGATGTAAAAACCGTGCATTTCCAAGAGACTTTCAGAAAGGCCAGCAGTGAAAGAGGTTAAGCTCAGCAACAGTTGAATGGCGTGGAGCATCACCGTCTTGCTGGCCTTCGAAGATGAAGCTTTGTCCCCATCAATCTTCTTGGCCTCCCATATAATTTTAAGGTAAGTGTACAGAATGATCAAAGCAACCACAAAAAAGTTGAAAGCATCAGTTGAATAGCGCAGTATTCTCTGGTTGGGAGCTATGAAGACAGTCTCACGCAAGCACCATTCTGTTTTAAGGAAAAAACTGTAGTCCACGTAGGAGCTCAGGATCAAAATGTCAATGAAGGCTAGGAAGATTCCGATGCCTGAAGCTAGCAGGAGAACCATCCAGGATCTCTCAGCCCGGCAGATCAGCGAGTATCTTAGTGGGAAACAGATTGCTATGTAGCGCTCTATAGACATGGCCGCCAAGCCATTGGGAGTATTATAGAAAGTACAAGATGCCACTACAACAATAAAGCAGCAACCACCTATTGGTATCTTGCATGAAAATAGGCCAAAAGAAAACAAAACAACAGTAGTGAGAAAGTTGATGATGTTATTGATAAGAATGTAAGTGAAGAGGATATATCGTAGTTGTTCCCTCATGTGGGCAATGGTGAAGAAGGCGTGCAGCAACAGGACAACAAAAAAAAGGAAAACACTCATCAAGAGAGAAAGTGTGATGGTTAGTGTTATCCACAAGGCAACGGAGATTTCAGTGTAGGGGGGGCTCTGGGTTATGTTACGAAAGAGAAGTGCAGACATCTCCATGTTTATTATCAGCGGGGAATATGCTTCGCTGGTTTATAGATTCCTGAGAAATGTAAACGAAAAAAGTATTAGATTTGTATGTCATAAAGGTTCTGTGCCAGTAAGTATCACATGAGAAGAGTCACTAATGGTCTCTGAGTGATATCAAAATCCAACAAGCTTTATTCGCCAACAAGTCATAAAAGCATAATACATACATTCAGTACAAACTCCATAAGAACATAATAAATATACATAAATATGAACCGTGGATTGGTATTTCAGATACCAGCGGGGTCATAAAAAGGTAAGACATTTTAAAATTACATACAATCAATACATTCAATACAAAACATTAAATGCCAGAATTCATAGTAAAATCACAGTAAATAGAATGCTATCTTAGATAGTAATCTTGTCCTGTTAGAGTTGACAGATAGCCCTTCATTGTGCTGCAAGTCCCTTCGATCTGATGGCCCAGGACCATCTAAGGAATTTTGCCACTGCAATAGCGATGGAGGCTGATGTGTTTGTGCACAATATTCTTTGTGCAACCTCACTCAGGCTGGTGCCCAATGTCCTAGAGATTGATGTCATCCATGATCAACGCAGCTCATTACATGCAGGACAAAAAAATAGCAAGTAGACCTCCGTCTGGGTCTTGCACGCAGGGCAAATTCTGTCTCTATCTGTAGCCAACCTCGCAGTGTAGACTTAATTGGCAGTGAACCTACCCTGAACTAGAAATATAGTTTCCGATCATGAGGTTTTGTTATTATGTCCCAATATTGCGCCAGGCAAGGAAATGGTTTAATATCCATAAAGCAGTCAGTGAGAGAGGCCCTATCCACAATTCTATAGGTGTTATCGATGATCGTGTCCCCGTATTTTTGTTATAGAGCCTCCTTAGGAGGGAAGGGTACAGCTAAGGGGTTTTCCAAGAGCATTTCCAAGCCCATGTTTACTAAGGTAGTTCTGACCTCCCGAGCCATCTAATTCTATGGAAGCGGTCAGCACTAACTCAGTCTTTCAGACCTGCAGCATATGTTGCCAGTTCGGGGGTGCACCAGATTCTTTGCCAGTATAAAATAGGGTGGGGTCTTTCTACATCTGCCAATGCTTTTCTACCTAAGTCATATAGAAGTGGGCCTACATGGGTACTTTGCGGGAGGCTCATAATCTTGCGAAAATAACTATTTTTGTCAACAGTTAACTTTAGCATCTTCTCGAACCCCGAGAGTTCCCCTCCATATAGGGTGGAACTAATCACCTTCTTATTGTACATTTGAAGCACTAGGCTAACTGCTTTTGTCAAAGAGGAGTTATATTCAATATGTAAGACTCCAGATAGTTGTCGCTGCTTCAATGTGGCCATATAAATGTGTCGGTCCCACCTCATATCATGCTGAAGTATAATCCCCAGATATGTGAAGGAGCTGAATTGTTCTTGTGGGCGGCCAGTCATGTGAAAGCCTCCTCTAAATCCCTTAAACGGGTTGAATACCATGAGTTTGGTTTTTTAGACGTTAATTTCTAGTCCCTGCTCTGAGCAAAACTCCTAAAAAAGATTCAATGCTCGCTGGAGATCACCAACAGTTTTTGAAATAATTAATGTATCATCAGCAAACAATAAAACCGGGATTTTAACGCCCGCTAGAGCTGGATCATCAGTTGGGGTAGTCTTTAGAAACTTTTAAACTCCATTATAAACAGGGAAAACAGTGTGGGCACCATAACACAACCTTGGCGCACAACTTTCTCTATGGGAAAGCGATCAGTTACAATGCCGTGATAGCCCCAGCGGATTTGGGCAACATTTACCTTGTGGATTCTAATAATAAGGGATAGCAGTTCTGGAAGCATCCCCAGCTCCTGCAGCACTATCCATAATTTCCAGCGGGCACTAGGTCAAAAGCAGACTTAAGATCAACAAAAGCAGGGTATAAGCTGCCCTTACCTATGACCACCATCCTCCAGTGTATTAGCAGGAACCTAAATACCTGATAAATTATGCTAATATGCGATCGGAACCCTGCCTGCAACGGGGACAACATACTCCACTCATCAATCCAATTCTGAACCTTTAGGACTAGCCGGCCCATAATTTTTTGTAGGGAATCTGTCAGGCTGATGGGTCTATAGTTACCTGGGAGAGATGTATCCCCTTTTTAGGTCTCGTCCTAGGCAACGTGCATGAGTTGCATAGGAGAGAGACCTAAAGCCATCGATGCGCCTTTTCAGGCCAAACCGTGCACGCGTTCCATTGCCTTCAATGGCAACGTGTGCACGTCTGGCTATTCCCTGGCCAGAGCGAGCAGGGACAACATATGTTTGTAATTACCTTGCAAACATATGGTGCCACTGCTCGTTCACATAAGGGAAAAATGCGCAGGCCCCCGCCTGTCTCCCCGGAGGTCTGTGCCGGTTCAAAGGCCTCATACATGGTTTTATTAATATGGTAACGCAATTAGTGGCACACCCTTTCACTGCCGGCTCCCAAGGCATACAGTTTTTAATGTGTCTGGGGCATGTGGCTGATGTGTTTTATCTAGGAACCCGAATCAATATTGCGACTTTATGCCCTTGTACTGCTATGATCAATATTATCCCTATAATGGCATAAGAATCAGATCCATATTTTAGTAAATCGCCCTTGCAGTAAGCATGGGCGAATTTTGCGAATCTCGCGTTCGCGAATTTTGCGGATTTGCGAACTCGCAATCCGCAAAATCCGCGAATTCTCGCGAATTTGTGGATTTTTTTTTTTGTGTTTGCGCGGGTTTCTGCCAGTTCGCGAGGGTTTTGTACAATGTCGCAAATTGCGAACTTACCTGTCGGGTCGCAAGTTTCGCGAACTTGTTGTTTCTACGTGTCCAGCCTGTTAGGGACACTCTTCTTCATCACTGCCACTCTCTGTCACCACTGCCACTCTCTGACTACTCATGCCACCCTCTGGCCCACCCATGCCACCCTCTGTTTCATCACAGCACCCTCTGGTTGTCCAGTCAGTGTACATTATTGTGGCAACGCAAGCACACCTTCCCTGCCTCAAGTGACCTGAATTAATTTGGGGCTGATTAATGTGTCACAGAATATTTTTTTAGCTGGCACCTGCTTCCTTAGTGCTTCCTGATTAGTGATCTTTTGCACTTGCTAAGTGCTTTCATTGTTGCAAAATTAGTTACAACACCTGCCCTGCCCCAACTGACAATAATGAATTAGGGGCTGATTAATGGATTTGAACCTCCACCCTGGCTCCTGCTTGTCTCCCTTAGCTGTAATTCAGGACCTTTGTGGCATATGTGTAACTATTCTGAGGTTCAGAGCAGGGTCACATAATAGTTGCAACTGGCAACTGAACTCTGGAGGGGCCCCTCAGGAAGCACTACAGGAAATGGCTACTAATGATGAGCCTGAACTTTTGAACCTGGTAAGTAGTTTCAGTTTTGCTAAGATTTCTGCAATTTTGCACTTATTCGCGGGGCGCGAAGTTGTACTGGGAAGCCGCGAACTCACGCGAACAGTGCGAGCAGTGCGAGCAAAATCCGCTGCTCGCGGATTTGCGGATTTTGCGGGAGATTCGCGAATCTCGCGGATTGCGAATTTACCGAAAATCCGCAAAATCCGCGAGCGAAACGGATTTTCCGCCCATGCTTACCTTGCAGTCCAAGGCACGGCAAAAGCTACTTCCTTGGATTCCTAGAAAGCACACCGAGTTCTTTCGACACACCAAACCTCCAGGAACCTGGGAAATCCCCACTTGCTTTGTTTTGATTTGTAATAGAACTCCTGCAAGCACTGTAAGAACGACCAGTTCTTAGTAACATCTTTATTGACGTCTTATGTCCAAATCTTACGTCAAACTCGGCACCTTTCAGGTATAAATATACCAACGTTGCCTTAAGCAAACATACGGTGGTGAATTCTGGACCAGAGCAGCTGTCTACTTGCCGAGAGCCCAGCAGATGCGAGAAGCCCACGGACGCTGCTCCGCCTCTTTGACGATCTGAGAAAGACGCTGTCTTTTCTCCTGCCGAGAAAATCCAGCTCTGGCGTTTCCAGCCTACCCTTGCGGGTGACTGGGATATCGAGTCCTGAGAGAGAGATACCAGACCTCCTACATTCTATTCCCAAGGTACGGTGCTGACTAAACCCTTAGAGAGAATTCTTGATTCAGATTCTTGGCAAAACCAACTTAACTTCAACTGCTACTTACTTACTCCTTCCCAGTATTAGGCTTAGGTCAGGTACAAAGGGGTAGGCGTAGTTTAGAAGCACCAGTTGAGCACGTTAGCCAATGTATATATGTATGTATATATTATATCCATTTTAAAGTGTCTTATGGCTAAGAAACCATATCAATGCTTTTACAGTATTATTTTATAATACTCCTTTTACTGTACGTACTTTACTTTATAATAAGTATTGCAATTGTGGCAATTCATTTCTCTTGCATGAGAAGGAAGACTGCTCAATAAATAATACCTTTTATTGAAAACGCCCGTTTCGCTCTTCTCTGCACTCTGGTGAAACTAAGAACGCATAACTGACTGAGTGAAATAACTATCTATTGTTTTCACACGACTCTAGAGATTTACTCTTATTCTGAGGGAGCAAAGTTGTCATGTTTATGCGGTTGTCGGAAGCTGAATCCCTTCTTGTCTGAGCCAGGGAAGGTGATCCCTTCCTATTCAGTCAAGAAAGTTTCCAGTGACCTCTGAGCTAGCTGGCACAAACCTAAATTAAGTCTAACATAGTCAGTAGAGACCTAGATGACCTCAGTCCTACGTCTACACTGCTGTTTATGTTATTCCAATGCGCAGGCCTATAGGGAAAATAGGAACTACACTACATGGCGCCCAACGTTTGGTAAGGCAATAAAACTAACGTAAGACATTAGAGTAACTCAGTCGTGCTTTTTCACACAGACCTTTTTTCCCGTAAGTACTCCAATAGATGTCTGGAGTGGGTAAAAAGTTAAAAATCCGCCGGAACTTAGTAGGAAGAGATTCCTATGTAGAGTTTTTGGTCTAGTCAACGATGAACGATACAGCGTTCCAAAAATATTGTGCACCTAATCTTTTGTTTCCTTGAAACCTGATCTGCAACAAAAAATCATTCTGACAGTAAAATGCCAGACAGTGATGACGATAGGGAGGCATTAAGAATAGCAAATCAACTGATAGAGGACGACACAAGTCTCCTACAGAATGAACGGAATGCTATCCTCATTCCGGTCAACATAAGAAAAACTATAACTCTTAAACTTATAGAAAATGGACTGACAGCACGAGGTGGTACAGTCATTTTCGTGATAGAGGCACACGAATATCGGCAGACAGAGGTATTCTATTCATGGACAAACTTTCCAGCGGCAAAAGCTACAACACATGATTTCCACTATTACAAAATAGAGGAACCTCCAGATGAATACACTCCTTTCGAGGAGATTGAAATCCCATTAAATTACCAAGAGCACCTGCTCTGGTTTAAAGGCGCCCTAAAACATAATGATCACATCACCAGGCTCGGTCCACTAGGTAGACCAGGAGCAACGTGGCCGGTTCTAGCCAGCTACACACCACATCCAGACATCGAAAAAATGTCAGACAAAGAACTTTTAGCTCAGCAAAAATTACGAATTAAAATTCACAGACAGTTAGTCCAATATGTAATGCAGACTGCAACAGTCCAACCAGCCATTAACATCCCACAGCTGGCCCCTCATCAGGGGAATACAAATAAAATTACACCACAGAACATACAATCATGTCTTGGTAAAACACCGGCAAAACGGGAACAAATTCCATTCTGGCTAGCACAAAAAATAACTCAAATAGAGGCAGTATTCCCGAATACTACCCCTAGTGAGAAACACAGAATTCTGACTATCTGTCTTCCAATGGGGGTCGCACCACATGTGGAGGACTGTGACACTTGGGGCACAGTCTTTGCTTCCATCTACACAAAAACACATGGTGTTCCGTCTCTGGCGGTAATACCAGATGTACTAAGACAGATTCAAAATGAATACGGTCCAGAACCTGCTTTAACTCTGGGTATGAAATTACTAAAAGACTTCAAGCAGGTCTCGGCTATATTATTAGCCAACATAAAAGGAGAAGCAGCATCTGTGGCGATCCGCCAGAAACTAAAGGAAACAGATATAGCAGACCAACCATTTGAACTTGCCAGAATCACAGAAAAATCCTATGAAGAACTAGGTAGAGATAGTTTGGGAGGGAAACCGGTAAAACCCCAACTATTTGAGAATCCTGAAAAGATATTTATTAAAAATAATCTAAACACTCCAAAAAAGAGCTGGGATGGAAATAAACAATCCACCTCAAAAGAAAAAAGATTCCAGTCCAGAGGAAGGTCTCTTCGGCGGAGGGAAAGAACTCCGAACCGAGAACACGAGTCTCCCCAAAGGGAGCCCTCTGATAAAAGATACAACCTTAGAAATAGGGATAATTTGAAAAAACCTGACAGATATCAAAGTATTGATACACGTCTCTCTCTGTCTTTTTTGCAGAAATCGTAAAGAAGAGGACGGTCAGAACACAGGGAAGAGCACGCCAAGTCCAAAGACAAGGAACCTGCTCAAAGTAAAAAATTACATTTCCAAGAAAGAAGGTAGCCAGTATTAAAGTAATTGAACATGCCGAGAATACTGAGGACACAGCTGAAAAACGGAGAGTGGGCCCAGACAATGCTAGACAGCGCAGCAGAAATCACGATAGCTCACAAGATCCTGATGAATCATCTGGAGACAGTGGACACGAATGAATACATTCAAGTGGAAACTGCAGATCCAGAGTTAGCGAACCTCATAAAATATACGAAATAACACTGCGTATAGAGGGAGATAAGACTAGGAAGATAAAGGGTCTGTTTTGGGATAACCTCTTAAAAGGCTATGACATCCTGTTAGCGGAAAAAGATTGGCCACCAGAGTTTGTCAGGGAGTGCCCTCATGGTGAAGAAATGATTATGCCTGCCTTCTCAAATCACATTCCAATTCATAGAAAATATATATATGATAGAAAGTGGGCAGTAGCTCAAGCACCTGCATTATATAAGAATCATGTAGGATGGGATGAGGATTCTCCTCCTCACAAAATCCAGTTAAAATGTCAACGTACTGCACAAAGGCAGTACCCAATTAAGCAAGAAGCTAAGAAACAGGTCAGGGAGATTTTAGATCAACTTGAATACCAAGGGGTGATTGAAACATGCACCTCTCAAATGAACAATCCTTTGTTTCCTGTCTCCAAACCAGACGATATATATCATCTAGTCTTGGACTACAGACATCTTAACTCGTGTTGCAAACCATTTGCGGTACAAAATTCGCACAGTGCGGCACTAATGAATAACATAGTTCGCAAAAAAAAATACAAAACAACATTAGACATCTCTAATGGATTCTTTTGTCAAAATATAGCACCTGAAAGCAGGTATTTAACCCCTTTCTCAATAATGGGGTCACAGAAAAATTTCTGTCGACTCCCACAGGGATTTAAGAATAGCCCAGGATTATTCTCAGCCAGAGTAACAGAGTTACTACAAATGTATGATGATGAGGCATTATCTTATGTCGATGACATCTATCTCACAGACGACGACTTGGATACTCACTTGAAAAGAGTGAACACCATAATACTGGGGTTCGCAGCTGAGGGTTACAAATTCAACTTTAAAAAGTCACGAATTGCCCATCTAACGGTCCTGTTTTTAGGATAGGATTTATCAAGTGAAGGCAAAAGCCTAGCAGACAAATTCTTAGAGAAATGCACTGTACTCCAAGCACCAAAAACGCTGAAGAACCTACAATCGATACTAGGCTTCCTGAATTTCGGTAGAATTTACATTCTAAATTATGGAGAGAGGGCTAAACCTCTCTACGAATTAATAAAACCTGATTTCAAACCAATAAATTGGACTCAGAAACACACAGAAATGTTGAGATCACTGCAAACAGATATGTTAGCTAAAACAAAATTAGAAACACGTGACAATACACGCAACCTTGTAATCCGAGTCATCCCAGGAAGATGCGGATTCACGTACCTGACCTTTAATGAGGGAGAAACGGTACCAATAGCATACAAATCACATTTGTACACACAAACAGAAAAAACATTCAGTCTTAAAGAAAATACTGTGAAGGCGGTACAGACTGCTATAGCAAAAGAAAGAGCCCTAGCCCAAGGCAAAAGGATAACTTTTTTTACAGCAGAATCTGCCTTTGAGGCATTATTCAGCCCAGTTAATCTAAAAACAGTGGCACTAGATCCTAAATGGATACAGTGGGAAAACTCTCTTGCGGCAGAAGACGTGACATACTATTTTGTCCCGGACATGAAAAAACTGAATGACTTGAAATATGAAGAAGAATATCCTCTGCCAATCGATATTCTGCCTCTCCAACAGTACTCTTGTATAATCTATACGGACATATTTGTACAACATTACAATGTAGATGATAAATCCTATAATGCAGCTTGCGCGATTGTTAAAGGTTGCTGGCTTTGTGGTAAATTCAGACAAAAAATAACAAAAACTGAATCATTGAGAAACTGTTCGGCTCAGCCAGCCAAAATCAGATCTTTAAAGATGGCACTTGAAAATGCGGATCGTGAATTCCCGACACGAATAGTGTGCGATTCGCATTTCTGCATAAAATCTTACAATAATGACTTGCAGAACTGGGTTCAAAATAATTACAAAGATAGCACGGGTGCCCAATCAAGCATAAAATGCTTTGGGAACAGGTAGTTCTTTTACAGAAAGAACTACAAAAGACTCATGTGATACACAAACAGAGTCATTAACGTGATGGCGTTCACGTTGCAGGGAATTCATTGGCTAATATAGCCACAGCGGAAGCAACTAAGCAGGCTTCCGTAGCCACAAAAAAGCGTTCAGAAAAATACATAGACGGGGAAACGATGCTGGCGGTAAAAACGTCTGCAAAAGGCAACTGTGCAGCATTACCCGTGAACTATCCACTCAATTATACATACATAATTGACGCAAACTCTGTTCCTTTTGCTCGAATCCCTGGAGTGGGGGATAGAGTGATTCCAAACATGAACAGGAGAGTCTTCTTAATAGCGGATGCACACATGGGATTGGGTCCGAGGCACAAACAGATCAAAGAATCTTTGACAGAATTACAATCAGAATACTGGTGGCCGGGGATGAGCATGCAACATTACAAATTTGCAAAGAGCTGTCCAAACTGCGACAGAGATCGTAGCAGTGAGCCGACCGGAGTAGTGCCATGGCCATTCGAGTAGACGGCAAAAGGCTATCTATACTCAAAATCCAGCGTCCCATAAAATTCCTTTTTTAAGACCAAGCACACTTACAAATGTGGCCCCAGCGCTCGGCTGACGGCAGAACTGTTATAAAAGATTTGCGAGTCCTTATCGGCACATACGCAATTGCCATGCTACATTCTGATCAGGGTCCTGCTTTTAGCTCTCGAGCTTATAAGGAGGCCATGACCAGCATGGGCATTGAATTGCGGTACTCTTGTCCCTTCCATCCTGAGGGAAACGGGATTGTGGAAAGAAAAAACCGAGACATAAAGCAATCTATAACGGCAAAGGTATTAGGTTCGGGTGATGGGTGGGTCCAACATTTAACAAGTGTCCAACGTAGTCTTAACAATCTGACAAGAAATTCTCTAAAAGGTTTCGGCCCGTATGAACTATTGTTCGGAACTAGAATGTATATTCAGGATTTAGATAGTCAAGCTTCAGTGGTAGAAGATAAGAAAAAATGCTTTGACATCAAAGATCGTTTGGCTGTTTTACAGGACTTAAATGAAACAAGAAAAGCCCTGAGCAACGTAAAATTAAAACAACAGCCAACAACCACTGAAGAAACACCACCTGTCCCAGCAAGACCTGTCTGGATTCCAAAGATTGGGGATCTGGTCAGAGAAAAGATCGTGGTGAAGAAGGAATTTGGGCCTTCTTACAGAAAAGCAGTACCTGTCTTAGCTGTCAACGGAACAAGAACAGTTGTACTACCGCCCCTTGCTGGAAAAAAGGAAAACCGAGTTGTATCAATCGGCCTGGTAAAACCACAATCATGTGGCCAATAATAAGTAGTAGGCCCGGTGAACTCCCAAGAAATAGCAGAATACCCAAATTTGCTACAATCCAAGAGGTTCAAACTGAAAGACTAATCACATTTGATAAACCTGCAGTGAATAAAAAAGGACTATGCAACAATGCCATGGAGCTTGTGCCTCTTGAAACCCAAAATGAAACAGTTCGTCAAGAAACACCAGTCTACAACGATGTAGCCTCAGAATGTCCTGATGAAAGACAAATTGGAAAAACAATACCAACAATTGACAGAACTGCATCTGGCTACTTTATCAATTTCGATAACTTTTCTGAAGATCCCAGCGAACCTGAGGAAACGCCAGCAACAAAAACATTTAAAGACAAAGCTAAAGAACTCTGTCATCAACTCAAAGAAATATATCTGATTTCTCCATGGATTGAATTTTGGATTGTGTTAGGTGTACTTTTCCTCCTGCTTTGGCTCATCATGGTACTGTGTTTGGGAAAATTCATTGAGGGAAAATACAGTACAATGGACACAGCAAATCAGAACATCAACTTGGTCCTAAAGCCACACAAGTCATCTCACATCGAGAAAAGAGAACTATCATCAGTGAATATTACAGCCATTCCAATACCCGTCGGGGTAGTTTGGGACAAAACAGATTACGAAATATATGGCCCGGTTGAGCTCTTGAAATATCCACATCAATTCAAGGTTTCATTAAGTGACTTTGTAAAACCAAGTACATTTTCTGATGATTGGGACTTTGAGAGTATTAATAGTATGATGTCTGATCTAGCATTGTCAGCAAAGTTTACAGAACATGATTATTTACAAGGGTCATCGAACTATGACCAGATGTATTGCTACAATCATTATGCACACCACTATTTGCATAAATCTGCTCAGCCTAGAAATGTTTTTAAATATAATCAATGGGAACATTGTGCAACTCCAACCAAAAGCAGTTCGAAAACATTTTATGAGAAATTCCCATACTTCTCAGGGTTTAACACAAATGATGCAGAAACATTTTATTACAAACTGTTAGATAAAACAGGGACAAAAACCATGCTGACAAATACTAAACTAATTTATTCGGAAACATTTTTTGAAAAAATGATTACATTTGGGTTTGATTTCTGGAAAAAGAACATTGAAACTAAAACTATCTGGGGTACAAAAGAGTGGCCGGTCCAAGGATTGGAAGCATTATTTCGAGCCTGCATGATCCCAGAACAAATAATGTTCTTGAATGATACAATTCAACAGACTACCTGTCTTGGCCTAGCCAAGATTAAAGACCTTAACAAACCCTCTATTCCAAAGCCATTACCTGATAATACAACTGCAGATATTGAGATAGACGTATCCCAAATTTTACACCAAAACAGAACACATCCTTATTGGAAAAAGTGGTTAATCTGGCCAACCGACACAAACAACTGTCAAGATAGATTCCTGAATAAAACACAGGGGTTAAAAATGACCAGACCAGACCCTAGATATTCCCAGAGACAACATGCAGGGATAGTAACAACATACAGTGTAGGGAAATTATGCCTTGAATGGCTACAGACATCCTCACTGGCAGAAATTAAGCAACACTTGACTTTACTTAAAGAGGGTGCTGACTTGCGCAATTTCATAATGGGACCACGCAAACAGCGTCAAAAACGTTTCATGGCGGCTAGTATATATGCGGCATACAACGAGGCATGGAAAGTAATGCAAATTGAAACAGCAGAGAAAATACGAGAAATTGATTGTATTAATTTGGAAAAATCACTTTCTGTTGTGGACAACGGGTTAATGACTCTGTCCTCCAGAATATATTCACTGGACAGTATTGTATCATCTGCTATTGATATAATAGATCAGGACTTGCTAATATTACAACACGGTCAGTTCCAATTATGTTCTATTGTACAGCTAGGCTGGACGTTGCAAAACCCGCGTTCTGGCTATGTGCCATGGCGTTTAATCAACACAACGTCATTGTTTTCTGTCTTTAACCTTACTGATAAACAAATCCATTTGGCACAAAGAGGAGCAGACTATACGATTCTGAGCATTGAAAAACTCGAGAGATTACCATTGACAATGTCAGAAAGACCTGTCATTGAATGGATAATACACGGAATAATCACAAGTCCGATAACAACTTTCCGGTTTAAAAATTGCCAAGAGTATATACCAGCAGGCCAGTATGAAAGGTTGGGTAAAGGGTACATTAAGTCATCATGGAAATTACCTGATACACACACATGTTATAGTGACAAGGACAAAAATGTATTTCTTAATGGTGAAAATTGCAAACAATCACGAAGCGGTATACTTTTGTGCCAGGGTATTAATTTACATGGGGCCTGTGAGGGGACCTCAAATAACCTTTCATGCCACCAGCACGTCACACCTGCAACACTGATAGAGCCATTCTTTAGACAACTTTCTAACGGGAGTTACGTTCTAATAACGGACCACAGCTGTTGTGGCATGGTGCCAGGGAGAGCATATCTCATAAGCGTTAGTTCCATGGTCACTTGCTGTATGCAAGCATAGTATCCAAACGGCCCTGGAGACTCAGAGGCGACGATTTGGCCTCCGTTGAATATCTCTTCTACACGAATTGATACTTTAAGCAGAATGAAGTCTGTGCTTTTACAGACAACAGTGCCTATAATGTCATCAAAAGAAACGTATGATCTCCTAGTTGCAAGGACAACAGCAGAGATACATGCACTTTTATCAACAAATTGCCCCGTGCATTTCGTTGAAATGCTAAGCCAAATCCTAAATATGTCAGATGCCAGCGGTATCGCACATGTATTTAAGACAATTTTTTTGGGACTGTTAACACCCTTTGAAGCAGTCGTGGGCATCTTGCCCAATTTTGTCCATTCGGTCTTTGGCGGCCTACCAGTACTTTTGGGACTCGTAGCAGGAATTTTATTTTTGACTCTTCTGCTCCGATATGGCAAACCAAAAAGCAGACAAGACTCCGACAACCATGGAAGAAACGATCCTAGCTATACGCTATCGGGACCGCATAACTAAAGTCCTTGGATTAGCCCGGCTAAGAGATCTGAATATGACCTGGTTTCTTTCATTCAGACCTATATGGCAGAACTGCATCTTACCTGTGCTTCGATGTATGCTATGCGGAGAAGAATTCCTGTTGGACACCTGTCTGACGCTACAATCAGTAGTACCAATGGATATCGATACCTTGCTAAGTCCTGTAACGGCTCATGCATCGTGTTGTCCCCAGCGGTTACCAATCCTGATGACGGCATTCGTTGAAACTTTACCACTACGATTAGGTGGCAGTGAAGAAAGAGATGAGAGCAACATCACCCAGGTACGACCTTATGTGAGCATGGCTGATCCTGACATCGATGATAGCAATCATTATCATGACTGCACTGTTGCGGCATTTTCGAACTTGGTCGAACTCTCACCTGAATATGTAGACCAATTTTTTGCGAGTCTGTCTGAAATGATGTTCTCCCCTGAACAGAAACAATAACTTTTTTTACAAACCGGCACACAGCGTTCCCCAGAACTCTGAATTCGGCCTTCAGCTTTGATAAACAAAAGCTACTGAAAAACATTTGGAACTATGTTTTCCCCTGAAAAAGAAATAATTTTTTTCCCAAATTCCAAAATATTTATCTTTTTTTGGCACATGTACTTTGCTTGAAGTAGAACTATTCATAAAGAACAGAGCTTCTATTTTTAGTAGATCTAGAGACAAAATATTACCTCAGCCTCTAGCACATTTACAGCAACTGTATTTATATGTGATGAATTGGTCTTGACCTTCTTTTCTGTATTAAGAGCCATTTCATGTGTAATTTTCGCAATTCGTTCAGATGATATATATAAGCAATCTTTCTGAAATGATCATACTGCTTGAAAACGTACAGTACTTATTATCATTTTCTTGTATTTTGTATGCACCATTTCGATTGCATAAAATGTATTTTGAGGTGGGTTGGAATACACATGCTCCTTTACATGTTTTCTATTGCCTAGTTTAAGTAAATAATGGACATTAGATCGTGGAGTGGGTGATGTGTTTTATCTAGGAACCCGAATCAATATTGCGACTTTATGCCCTTGTACAGCTATGATTAATAATATCCCTATAATGGCATAAGAATCAGATCCATATTTTAGTAAATCGCCAAGGCAAGGCAAAAGCTACTTCATTGGATTCCTAGAAAGCACACCGAGTTCTTTCGACACGCCAAACCTCCAGCAACCTGGGAAATCCCCACTTGCTTTGTTTTGATTTGTAATAGAACTCCTGCAAGCACAGTAAGAACGACCAGTTCTTAGTAACATCTTTATTGACGTCTTATGTCCAAATCTTACGTCAAACTCGGCACCTTTCAGGTATAAATATACCAACGTTGCCTTAAGCAAACATATAGTGGTGAATTCTGGAACAGAGCAGCTGTCTACTTGCCGAGAGCCCAGCAGATGCGAGAAGCCCACGGACGCTGCTCCTCCTCTTCGACGATCTGAGAAAGACGCTGTCTTTTCTCCTGCCGAGAAAATCCAGCTCTTGCGTTTCCAGCCTACCCTTGCGGGTGACTGGGATATCGAGTCCTGAGAGAGAGATACCAGACCTCCTACATTCTATTCCCAAGGTACGGTGCTGACTAAACCCTTAGAGAGAATTCTTGATTCAGATTCTTGGCAAAACCAACTTAACTTCAACTGCTACTTACTTACTCCTTCCCAGTATTAGGCTTAGGTCAGGTACACCGGGGTAGGCGTAGTTTAGAAGCACCAGTTGAGCACGTTAGCCAATGTATATATGTATGTATATATTATATCCATTTTAAAGTGTCTTATGGCTAAGAAACCATATCAATGCTTTTACAGTATTATTTTATAATACTCCTTTTACTGTACGTACTTTACTTTATATTAAGTATTGAAATTGTGGCAATTCATTTCTCTTGCATGAGAAGGAAGACTGCTCAATAAATAATACCTTTTATTGAAAAGGCACCGTCTCTCTCTTCTCTGCACTCTGGTGAAACTAAGAACGCACAACTGACTGAGTGAAATAACTATCTATTGTTTTCACATGACTCTAGAGATTTACTCTTATTCTGAGGGAGCAAAGTTGTCATGTTTATGCGGTTGTCGGAAGTTGAATCCCTTCTTGTCTGAGCCAGGGAAGCTGATCCCTTCCTATTCAGTCAAGAATGTTTCTAGTGACCTCTGAGCTAGCTGGCGCAAACCTAAATTAAGTCTAACATAGTCAGTAGAGACCTAGATGACCTCAGTCCTACGTCTACACTGCTGTTTATGTTATTCCAATGCGCAGGGCCTAAAGGGAAAATAGGAACTACACTACATGGCACTTAGGGCATTCCATAGTCTCTGCACTTCATCGAAGAACTTCATGTTCTCTGCTGCCCTTACAGTGAAAGTGTTGAACCCTGGAGCCACATGAAGCAGTGTAGTTCCCTGAACGATACAAGGAGCTCCGAGTGTAGCTGACCTTGTCCCTCCCAGTGGCCTTGCATAGAACACCCCGTAGAACGGCACCGAATTCTGCCAATGCTTGTTTTTCCCTTCACTTTTGCGTGGCCATGTCACTTGCACGGCCGCACGGCTATCGGCTTAATTTTCCTTCCACTTACGCTCGGCTGTGCCACTTTCACGGCCACGCGGCTATTGCTTGATCTGATTGCTTCACTTCAGGCGAGACCCGGAAAACTGAATGGCCATGCATTATTGCTACAGTGCAGTGTGTGAGATGCAGTGTGTGACTGAGATTCCAGCATAGAAGAGGTATGCGCACAAATCGTAAGTGGAGGTCTGTGCTGGTTCAAAGGCCTCGTATATGTTTTTATTAATATGGTAACGCAATTAGTGGCACACCCTTTCACTGCTGGCTCCCAAGGCATACCGTTTTTTAATGTGTCTGGGGCACGTGGCACTTAAGGCATTCCATAGACTCTGCACTTCATGGAAGAACCTCTTGTTCACTGCTGCCCATGGCACAAGTCCTGGAAAAAGAATTGAGGGGACGCTGTTACCGGAAGTGACATCACAACAGGAAGTGACGTCACGAAAGGTGCCGAGCTCCTCGTCCCAGAGAGGACAAAGAGTGAAGTCCAGCTGTTTGACAGGGGGGATGGCGTCCCCCCGGTAAAATAAGTGGGGGGACACGGTCCACCCGTGTGGTACCCTGACTCAAGCCCTGCTGCTGCCCTTACAATGAAAGTGTTGAACCCTGGAGCCACATGAAGCAGTGTAGTCCCCTGAACGATACACGGAGCTCCGAGTGTAGCTGGCCTTGTCCTTCCCAGTGGCCTTGCATAGAACACCACGTATAACGGCACCGCATTCTGAATAGACCTGGTCAGCCAATCGTGAGAACCTTCCAGACAGCCTTCATAGCCAGACAAGGAATACACTGGGGACTACCTAAACAACCTTACATGCAGACCCTCTAACTCTCCTCACAGCCAACAAGCAAGCACATAAGAACAACCCGATCTTCAAGATCACAAGGCAGGCGCTGCTCAAAGTAGAATAGAAGCTCGAATTCAGCATCAAGAACTCGCTCTGGGAAACACTTTGGGATAACCCCAAGATTAAATACAGAGGTGAGACCCTCGACATGCATACATGGAAAAAACTAGGACTCTCATATCCGGCTCAGCTGGAAGAGGAAGGGTCGCCCCACACTTTCAATAGCCTGAAAACTCGACACAACCTCCCCGACCTGGAACTATACAACTTCCTAGCAATCAAAACAGCCCTAACAAAATCTAAACTAACCAAACACAAACCCTCAATCTTTCAGTACATGAAAAACATAAACAGGGCAGGTCACCAGGGGCCAACAACAGGAAAGAAGGGGCTTCTATGCTTTTTACATTACAACGGGTGGAAGAACATGCTATTGCAATATGAAAGAGCCCTTAATGCCTTATAATGGTTAATAAAAGCATACAACACACTGCCTGATTTTGATGGGGTTGCTATTGGAACATGTGCTGAAAAACTGGCAGATGTCCTGTCCACCCTTGTGTTTTATCACTGCCTCATTGAGAGTTTGGTGAATGCAAGTGTTCCCACAGGTAGAGCTGCAACCTTCTCCACTGTGGGGTAAACTCCCTCAATGGAGTACCCACCATCTGACATAATGTTGGAAAGCCATGATCAACATCTCTCTTCCTGTCTGGACCATTCTTGTCATCCATTAAATTCCCAGACATTAAATATCAATAATTGCAAGCATCATGGTGGAAGACAACTTTCATCAATTCAAGGATATTGTGTTTTTTGTCTGAGGTCTGTGTAACAGGTCCACCTTTCATCATTGTATGGCAGATCATCAGTCAATATTTTTTCCCAGAAGACTTGCCACCACAGAGCCATACTTTGAATGTGGGCAATAGAAGGGCATCTTGATCAACCTCGTTTAGAGGTCAGAGGAGAACACAACAGTTTTCCTGATGTCAGGGTTAATGTAATGTTTGTGCAGCATCCACACGAGGTGAGTTGATTCTTCAAAGCATTAACTATGCTCTCTATTGGGATAGATTCAATTTATTTTTTGTTACCCTGCTGGAGTAACCCAAACTATGTAGTCGCCCTACTACTATAGGTATTTGCAATTATCTTTTCATAAATTTGTATGACTGCCTTAGTTCAAGGATATAAAACAATCTGTCTGATCATTACCATTTGTATTCAGTACAATTGTATTAATCTGAATGGATTTTCTGCATTTAATCTACGACTTCACATGATACAACTACACTAAGGAGCAGCAGGGTTCTAATTAGCAGAGAAAAGCTGATGACCAATTTCTTAAATACAACAATGACCTTAGCATGCTCAGACCATCATGAATTACTTTGACAACATTGTTAGGTTTCTTAACTCAAACCCGTTGACCAGTCTCAATGTTGTAATTATCTTTGCAACCGGATATTACTAACCTATGATTCATATACTTTCTGACTTTCATTTGGCAAAGCTTCACCATGGCAACCAGCTCCTTGCTCTTGCATTGACAATTAGTAGAATTCCATTCTGACAACTATCCTGGGAATAATTCTGTATTTGCCAATCTTCCACTTAACAATCTGAAAGGGGTCAATAGATCCGTAAGGTAGTACAGGAAATTTCATTGACTTGTGCCAATACAATTTGAAGTTAATGACTAATTGTATTGCTTCTTTTACACCATGAACCAGTCTGTTTGGCCATTTCCATCAGCATAATATAATTATAAACATTGGCCATCATTATCTGAAATTATGTCTTGCCTTATCCCTTCAATGCAAACACTGTCATCCAAAACTTCAATCTGAAACATCAGTAGTAACTCTTTCTATCCTCTTAATTTCGAGCCTTTTTCAGCATTAGTCATTTAAGACTTGAGTAAATAATTCCCTCTGATTTAGTACTGTAGATGGATCTAAAACTCAATAGCCAACTTGCACTAGCGACCCCACAGAAAGTCCACAGTAGATGCAGGAGCCTTTCAGGGCTTCACAGATTAGTCACTCCTGGAACATGCATCACATTTTGTTAATAATGTGTCAAATGCAACTTCTAAAGCAGGCTACCAATATGATTGTCTGATTCTGCATCTGACGGTTGATATACTGTCAAAGTATACCTTTGTCCTCAGTAGTGACACAATGTCAAAACACAGGGCATTATGGGAGTTGTTCAGCCACCAGGAGCATAGACTCCTCCCTGGTCCGACACCACCTTGACCCAGGTAGCAATGGTGTTCCTGCCTGGGCCTGGCCTGCAAAGACTGGGCCTACCAGATGAAAGATATGGCTTCTCCCTTCTTATATGGAATTATGGGTGCCTGCAACCTGCGGGGTGACATAGGGTCTTCTCGGTTGTACACCACCCTGGTCCAGGTTGAGATGGTCGCACTGTGCCTTCTGCGCCGGCCTGCAGAGCCTTGGTCTCCCTGGAGATAGCGATGACTTTGCACACCTCTCACAGAGGATTACAGATACTGCTGAGCCCGCATGTGTCCCAAGCCCCTCCTAGGTTTGATTCCACCCTTGCCTGGGCAGGGAAGGTGCCCCGGCCCAATGCCCGGAGCCATGACCTGCAGGGCCCATTTTTGCCCATGCCCCAAATGGCCATGAAAGTCCTCCCCAGTCTGCAGCCACCATACCCTGGACAGGGACTGTCACACCAACTCCATTGGTTAAGGATGCACCGGGTTGATGCCTTCCACCTTCTGGTGCCCAAGTCTGTGGCGCAAAGGAGAGTAAAGTTCTCTGCGATTCCCCCTCTTCTGTGGGGCCTGCCTGGGAAGCCACTTTTGTTAGACTATTAAGCCCCCACAATGTGGTGACTTACAGGAGCCGTCTGAAGACACAAGATGAAGTTAGCTGCACAGGCTGGCCCGTCGTCATCCAGTCAGCCAGCCAAAAACCAACTGCTCATCTGGTCGGTCAGCAACCAACAGCCAATCTGGTCCAGAAACCAGATGGCTTCTACCAACCTGGTTGACCAGATTATCCAGGCAGCAGTCGATGACAAGGCCAGTGTTCAGTAGGCCCCTTCCTAGATCCACCGACTGGCTTGTCACCTCAAGGTGACTCAGCTGGTGTCTTCTTTGGCCATCAGGTCATCCTGCTGATCTGCAAGAGATCATGCTTACATACCTGCACACAGCAGTGCAGGCTGGGTAGGGGAGCTCCCCTTGCCACACTGCACATGGTGGCAGCAACATCCCAATGTCCCACACCCCATTCCTTCAGTTGGTTTGGCAGCAGAAGGACCGGGGGCACTGGTGCTCATAGATGGATCTAAACGCTTGGAGGATGACTTTCAATAGATCACAGCGAGGTAACTGCTCTGCTACTTATGAAATCCTGACACAGAATCAGGTCATCTATGAATGATTTAGCACCAGGTGCCCCATAAATATGTGGTGCCCTAGGGGGGGATAGAGGCGGCCACGTTATGTCCATGCTCCAGTCCTCGAGTGAGATGCTTTATGCAATGGCCCAGAGGCTGGTTATGCCAAGCCAACTGAGGCTTCCCAGCACTGTGGCATTGTTACATTTTAGGAGGGATTCCTACTTAGAGACTTTCAGTCATAATCATACAGATGGTTGCTTTGCCCCATTGGCTCATCAGCCAAGCACATACACCATACACCAAATATCTGATTCTGAAGTTCCTCTAGTATTACTATTGCAGCAAATAATTATCAGTAGGATACAACTAAACTGTTTCACAATGGCATAAACCTCACTTATATTCCATATTAGTGGGTGAACAATCTAAAGCTCTGTGAATTCTGAAACATGATGATAGTAAGAGCTGGCATTAAGGCTTCCACTAGCGACGTTGCTATAGATGCTTGGCCACTACAAGCCTTTGATATCTTTTTCTGATACCTCTTGCTTGAAACCCCTAAAATCTGAAAGATTGTGAGGCTCACTTTCAAAGTCTGTAATCATACTGAAAATCAAGACAAGCAAGATTTGTCCTTCTACTCCTTAAGGGTTCTGAACCCCCTGAGCCCTCCTTGGGATACCTGCATTACCGTTTGACAGGGGTACCACCCCAGTCAAACTCCCCACCTGACACTGTCTCCAGCAGGCATCTGACACTTGGAGCCAGAAGCAAGAGTCCCCTGGGCCTCTTCCCCCTCCCTGCCTCACCGGTTAAGTGAAAACATTATAAAAAGCAGTGGCATTTCACTGGTGGCCTTAAGATCTTCCACTCATCCTACACCTCTCATGCCTCACCATAGTGCCAGATAGAGTCAAGCTCAACAGGACCTTCGCTCCCTGCAGATTCTGACAAGCCCAATACATTGGCTGTGGTTTTGCTAGAAAGTAGGTAGGGACAGTGTGAATCTTGTTCATCTATTCATGCCAATCAATAATTAGATGACAAAGCAATTGGTTATTTTGGGTTATAATTGCTACCCATCAGCAGCAAATCAGTCTTACTTCACAACTCAATTTTCATGGAGTGCAACTATTCTTGAAGTTGCCCCAGGAAAACATTTGCTTTAGTTTAATGCACTTTGAGATCCCAAAAAAAGAGGTTGGATTATTTTCCAAGTATTTTATACCATCACCTTGTACAGGGAGAATTTTCCATTTCTCAATTTCTTCCTTTCTCCAGTCACAAGATGCTAGAAATTGCAAAAGGTAGTTCACGAATGTGCTGTTTAATTGATTTAGATTGTGAGTTTGATAATGTGACTGATTCCTGTGTACATACAAGTGTGAGTAATGTACATGTCTGGAGTTTCTCTGAGATTTAATAGATTGTTCATTCCATTGATTCCTACAGTTGTACACAAGTTTGGTACACCTAGGCCACGATTTGACCTTTTTGAAAACAAATTACCATGTTAATGTTAATGTTAATGTTAATATGTATTTGTAAGCGCTCGTACGCCCGGGGGCTTCATGGCGCTGTAGGAAGGAACGAGGCGCATAGGTCACAGTAGAGAATAAGCAGCTCAGCAATACACCTGAGAAAAGAGCCAGGTTTTCAGCGAGTGTCTAAAACTGAGGATGTTGTCATTCAGTTTCAGATGAAGGGGAAGAGAGTTCCAGAAGCCAGCCGCAAGATGGTCGAAACGGCTGCCCCCGAGACGCTTCCTCTTATAGGGTGGGACGGTCAAAAGGGATTTGTGAATGGACCGGAGGTTGCGGGAAGGAATGTATTTTTTAAACATGTCTCTGATGAATAGAGGGCCAGAGTCATGCAAAGATTTAAATAAAATGCACCGTGTTTTAAACGCCACGCGCTGCTCCACAGGAAGCCAGTGTAGCTGTTTCAAGCTAAGTCTAACAGACTGCCTCTTAGTGAGGTTCAAGAGAAGTCTAGCTGCCTGATTCTGGACCAACTGAAGGCGTTTCAGCTCTCCAGTTTGAAGTCCAAAATAAAGGCTGTTGGAAAAATCTAATCTGGACAGAACCAGGGAGATGACAATCTGAGTAAGGGCAGCCGGAGAGAAGAAGCAGGCGATTTTCTTAATTTTCTTCAGCTGGAAGAAGCTAGCTGATACAACTGCTCCTACTTGCTTCTTTAGGGAGAGGTCCTCGCTAATATGAATTCCCAGGCTCTTGACCGAGGAAGACTTGGAAGGAGGGTCTCCCATACTGGAAGGCCAAAAGCTGGGGTTCCAGCTGACTGCACTCTGTCCAGGCAAGACCAGTTCGGTCTTTCCTGGGTTAAGTTTCAGATGATTGCAGTTCATCCAACTCATAATGTGGGACATAGTATTTTGGAATTCGACCACAGAGTCCTTGGTGTTCAAAGGTAAGATGAGCTGCAAATCATCTGCATAATTGCATGTGTATGCATTTTGTAGAGGCATTTCTTGACATATTTCTTTATTGTCTGGTCTAGTTTAATAAGAGTTGTTGGTGCACATGAATGAAAATAGGCAATTACGTTCTTTAATTGCAATTTTTAAGGAATCGCAATTATGGAATCGCAATTGTCTATGCATATAGGAATCTCAATTAAAATTGTCTTTCCTACAGATTCCTTAATTGCGACTCGCAAATAGCAAGTCGCAATTAAGGATGGGCAAGAGGCCCATAGGAATTAATGGGAATTGCATGCACAATTTGCGAGTACCCAATAGGTACTCACAAATTGCGCATGCAATTTCAAGGGTGCAAAGGTGCCAAAAGGACACCCTGTTGCACCCCTGAAATTTCCATTTTACTACCACCCATGGTAGTATTGAGCAGTGCATCAACCTCCATTTAATAATTGATAAATATACAGTTGCAAAAAAGGGCCATTTACACTTGTGTTGTGTCGATCTCACAAGTGCTTTTGACTTAGTAAATCGTGTAAAATTATGGCAGACCTTGGCTTCTATGGGCGCTCCAAATGATATTATTGCCTACCGGTCACAAACATATAAACAATTAACCACAAGAGTTTGATATGGGCCTGGAGGAGAGTGTACTACCCATTTTAGAGTAACACGTGGTATTAGGCAGGGTTGTGCTCTTGCCCCACTCCTGTTCTCTTTTTATATAAACAGAGCAGATGAATGCCTAAAAGCTGATGCCCCTAGAGTTGGTAACCGCGTTGTCCCTACTTTGCTTTATGCGGACAACGAGGTTCTTCTGTCTAGAACCGCTAACGGGTTCCAGGGTCTAATTGAGAAGAATGTAGAATATATGCAGGAATAGGAATTAATACTCAATTTGAATAAAAAACGTTTACGATGGTCTGCAGAAAAGGGAATCCAAAGACTAGGACACACCATGTAAATAGGGTCCCCATTGTAGTAACACATTCATTCATGTATTTAGGCCTGTTATTTACATCAAACGGCCATTGGAGACCGGATATTGATTCCTGCAAATCAACATTTACATGGATAACAGAGGCAATTTATAGATTTTCAAAAACATAGGGAATAAACCAATTAGGGAAATTCTGACCCTTTACAGGCGTAAGTGCCTTACTGGCACCTGTTATGGGACTGCGCTTTGGGGAACGGCCAACAATGCCATCCTCCAGACCCATGAAAATATCTTCTTAAGAAGGTTGCTAGCTAGCTGTTCCTAACTCTAACGTCATATAAATTGTCTATAAAGTGCTTACTGCCCCTTACAATAATTATTGTATTAGTATAGCTGGCCTTAGTATCTGGTATGGGATTAGGAGTAAGGAGGGAACTAAATTTATGCAGGAAATTATTAAGGACAGCCTCAACGTTGAACAGGGTAAAAGAATTCCTTGGCTGATGTATAATAATAATCTTTTGAAAGAATGTGCAGAGAACATTTGGGCATATTACCAAGGGCTGGTATCGCCGCTTTCTCTGCGAATTGTGCCGATACAGCTAGAGCCCTATTACCAAGGGCACTTTAAAGCCTGGGCCGAGCCCACTTTGCATGTCGGCGATAAACATCGCTAATGACATGCAAAGTGGGTGTTCCCACGTCCAACCACATGTAAAATGTGGTTGGAGGTGGGAACACCCTATTACCAAGGCAGGCGTTGGGAGACAAAAACCTGCGATAAACTCATTTATCGCAGGTCTCCCAACGCCTGCTCCGACCAAGCGTTAGGCATTGTTAACATGGGGGTGTGGATCATAAAGCTTAATCCACCCCCCCATATTATCAAGGCCCACATTAGCGCATAAAAACAACGTTTGTTTTCATGTGCTAATGTGCCATATCGCCGACTATCGCCGGATTTATAATCGCCTGCCTGATGCGCATTGATAATTGCGCACTAATTAGGCGATGAAATCCGACGATAGCCGGCGATTCGGAGATGTGCGTTGTGCGTTTTGCAACGCACACCTCGGTAAGATGCCACATTGATTTTAATAATCCTTTACAAATTCTTAGTTATAGAACAAAAGGAATTAAAAACTATGCTCATTGAATCAAGTGAATGGTTAAGAGAAGTCGGGGCAAACTCGAAACAGTTGACTAGGGCATACTGTGTCAGGCCCTTGGACCAGGGATACAGCGCTACCTAACCCAGGTCACAAACATAAGACATAGATTCTATCTTGCAAGGCTAGAAATGGGGACCATCCACTTTTTAATAGCTTTTCCAACCATGGGCAAGTGGAAACCAATCTCCCAAAGTGCCCCTGTGATGGAAAATCGGACGAGTCAACATTTTATTCTATTTTGTGATTTTTATAGAGACATCAGGAAGAGCATGTTACGCCCATTATTTTTAAAAGAATAATTGAATACATATAAAATTGCTTTTGGTTTTATCTGTAATTTAAAAAATGAAAGAGTTTGCAATGCAATTGTGGTTTATATCCAAATGTCAATTAAGCGAAGAAAGTTTAAGCATACCTAGAGGCTCTACTCTACAAAGCTGACAGGACATATACTGACTAGCGATGCCTAGGGATGCTGTGTGATGTTGTGTCATACATATAGCACTTTATGTACAAATCATCTCCTGTGTTTGATTCTTTATTATATTATGTTTAGTATTTTTATCTATTTATAGAATATTTTTTAGCTTTTATGTGTCCTAATGTACTGATTACGATGAATTGTGAAGATGATGATTTTTTTAGAATGCTTTTATGGTTGTACTATTACTTTTAACCGTATAAATCTGAATTGACTTGTAATCTTCTATCTTGTGCTTCCTACAAACACAGGCATTGGAAAGATGGTAAAAACAGGTTAAATGTTTTATGTATTGGGTGCAGAGAGCTTCAGCCAAGCTCCACTGATTGATAGACGATGGCCAACACATACGCAATGGAGGAATCCAGGACAAGGGTCATACACAACCACACACACACACATACACACACATGCACACCACATACACAACACTTCACTCTCAAGGGGCACCATTTACACTGCTCTTAGTCTCCTGACCCAACATACATTAAACATTTAACAACAACTCACCTACACATGCAAGTAACTCAGCCAAGACAGGTACACCCACACACATCTACACATGCTCACAAACACACAGTAGGCCCTTTATAGCTGTACAGAATCTTATATCTGCCAACAATTGGGTGATGTTTCTATTGCTACCATGGCAATCTGGCTGCCACTTTTAGAGCTAAAGTTTTGGGCAGAACATAAACTGCAGGTAGTCCACTATATCAACAACACGATTAGGTAAATCCGGTAGACATTTTACTGGTACTTGGTGAACAAATGGCCAAAGTGGTGGAAGTCTCTTGAGTCTCCTGCCCTATTTAGACTGATGCTGATGGTTGTTTCATAGATACACAATAGAAATTTCATTAAAAAACATAAATAGCAGGACACAGGCCACAAGCACACCCCAGTAGCAGCAAGGCCATGCCGCTGCACAGAATTAGATTGCAAAAGAGTGACAGTTCTAAAGGTCAAGCATCGAATGTAACAGAAACCTAGATGTGGTGAAAGATTTGCAATTGCCAAGATAGACAAAAATATAACTAATAAACAGAAGGCACATTAAATGCAATGCTAGAAAAGTCACTTCAAATGTTGATAAATACCACTGCCTCTCAGTGTGGCAGAATTAAAAAATGTAACATCTGCTGTGATCACTACACAGGAACGTATCTGAAGAAGATATTAGAAAAAGGGGAGGAAGAGGTTAAGAAAAACGGTCTTTTATTCTCCCTTACGATAACCTTTAGGAAACATTTCAAATGCATAATATATTACCAACGAGGACAACATAAACAACTTTTGTATGTAACAGAATCATTTATGCTGTATTAAATATAGGATGGAAAAAACAAAGGTAGGGGAATGGTACCAAAAGAGAACCCCATAATCTGTGGGAAGAGAGGAACTGTATGCAAAACCTGTTCCAGAATTAACTAAAATATTCACTAACATAAAGGAAAAAAATAATACTCGCATAAAATACAATATCCCTAATGGCAAGGAAAACAGGTAAAAGAAAGAGAACAAGAAAAAATGCTACACAACTTGGGTAGGAAAAGTGGAGAAGAGGTAATATAAAAGTGTTAAATATTTGTTTTAAAAATCACCCCAAAATGTAAACAACAGATTTTCCAATTACAATACAAAACAATAAGAAGAAGAAGGGAAGAACAACACCAACAACTCCAATAACGACAGCAAGAAGAAATGCAAAAATAAGGAGCAGGCGAAATTGGAGTACTCATTAGAAAGAAAGTATATGCACGGCAGAAGATCATTTGTCCCTAGTCTTTGCTGGCACTGTTGCCTTACTGGCCATCAGTATTGTCATTATTGATTAGCCTCAGGACCCCCTCTTCATCAATCGAGCTGTTGTGTGGACCCAGGTATCCCAACAACTCAGGAAGAGTTGGGAAGGAAACTGAAAGGTCAGCTTTAGCAGAGACAGGTGATAGTAAAATGTTTGTTGGCAACAAGACCAGAGGTGGGGAGTCTTTTCTCCTTGGAGGCTCTAATTCTACGTTCACCTCTGTGATACACAACTAGGGGTGAGTACATGCCTTCCAGGAGAACCACAGATTGATGCTCCTGCAAAGCCTTCATTACTGCTGTCTGCCCACCAAAGTGTACCCAGTTTTGGACAGGACCTTCTGTTATGCAAGGAGGGGTTGAAACATGCCTTGAGATGTCATTTGTAAAGAAGACCCAAGCACAAGCTCCTTAGTTTTGTTGTGGGATGTGGTACAGGAGAGGTGGTGGCTGCTGGAGAGGGGAGAATTTACTCTGCCACCACCACTGAGGGCTGGCCAGTTGCAGAAGGTTTAGAATCTTCAAGTGTTGTCCCGGCGTGTGTTTCCATGCCCGCCTTCTCTTTCACTAATCTACTAGTAAGAGGAGCTGTCACACTCCGGGCATCTTTAGACCCTGGTGGCACAAACTCCATGTCTCTAAAATTGATATGAGCCTCCTCCTCTTGATAACAGTGTGGTACTGAAAGTAGAATACACACGACAATCCCTAGTGTATCTATATGGATAATGTAATTTAAATAAAAACCTACAGATATATCCAATGAATAAATACGAATCCAATACATGAGACAACAGATAGGTGGTGGCGGAACTATTCATGCTGCTTGCAGGACTTTGCGAATTCCATCACAGACATTTTCAGGGATACCAACCACCCCATACCAGATATTGGATGTGGTGTGAACTGAGACAGCAGGTGACCTCTTTCACTATGCAAAGCGCACCTGTCCATAACAAACAATTATGGTCATCCAAGCATGAATCATCTCATCACACTAAAGTGGTGAGACATGAAGGACCTAAAACTTGTAAAGATGTTAACTGGTGTACCCATTGAGAGGAAAATGCGGCAAAGTCAAATTCACACTTGAAATGAAAAGGAATGCATGGGGCAACGTGGCTGACAATTTCAGCTATGGTGATGAATTTGTGTCATAAATATATGTCAAATGTCATTCTTTGGCTCTCAATGGGAACTTTGAATTCTTGTGCTGAAAGAAGTGGCCATCCATGATAAAGCAAACTCCTAACTGAACACAATTGGTGCATGCCAAACCAGTGGACGATGATTCGGATAAAATGTGACAATGCATCCTAAACATGCAATGGCACATCACACTGAACTCTTTATCTAAATGTACGTATGGTACCTGCGTACACAAATGGTCCACAGTGAAAACATACAAACTACAATCTTCACATAAATTAGACTACACCCTTGGATTTACACTCAGATAACCATACAAACAAAACATTAACTCGATACAAATGTGCTTATCCCCCCTCCATTGGTGTAGCTTTTTCTAGAACTTCTCTGTCATGTCTTAGTACGCCACCTCCAGCATCCAATCCATGTTGGGCATCAACCGGCACGGCGCATTTTTTCATAGCAGGGTGGCCTTCCACAGCAAGTCTTAGCCCTTCGAGAGTCTTCAGCGATGCAGGTCCTTCCACTGTTTGTGGCAGTCCCTACTGTGCAAGTCCAAGACGCCCTTCTCCCGAACCCTCTACAGATGGCCATGATTGGCATGTCAGTCACTCTGTTGTCCAGTACAGATGAGATTGATGTTATACTGCACCCTCTGCCTACACCTGGACCTGCGACTGGGTAAAGTTGGGGACCCCAAA
The DNA here is from genome assembly GCF_964263255.1 of Lissotriton vulgaris. Classification (NCBI taxonomy): domain Eukaryota; kingdom Metazoa; phylum Chordata; class Amphibia; order Caudata; family Salamandridae; genus Lissotriton; species Lissotriton vulgaris. The sequence goes on along the minus strand of NC_141696.1, from coordinate 130,800,392 downwards.
GCAATTTTCACTGACAAGAAAAGTAATAGACACAGCAGGTCCAGAGACCTGTCCTCTATTGGGTGAGGGCTCAGGAATTAATTTATGGACATTTAATCTATTAGATGTCAAAACTTAGAAATGTTGCTGGTGGATGCAGTCACTTCCTGGTTCAGGACATTATTCAAACTCAATAGCCAATGAGGTTACTTGTGCAATAGAATGGGAATGAACTTGCCACCATGTTATGTTATGTAATGTTATATGTTATGTTATAGGGGTGTCTTATAGAGCGCACGGCTACTCGGGCAGAGTGTCCCGGCGCTATGTAGATGTGTAGAGGAGACCGGAAAAACACAGACAGACTAAAGGCCAAAAAGCCAGGTCTTTAGACCCTTCCTAAAGGACAGCAGATTGTCTAATTTCCTAAAAGAAAGGGGAAGCTTATTCCAAAACTGAGGTGCCAGTAATCTGTAGGAGCGGCCCCCAATACGGGCACGCTTAGTAGCTGGAACGATGGCCAGAGCTTGTGTGGCAGGGCGTAGAGATCTGGAAGGGAAATAAAATTGGACACGTTTCCTTAGATAGACAGCACCAATACCATGCAAGGATTTAAAGGCCATGGTTAGAGTCTTAAACTGTGGGAGAACATAATCTCTGTCTGCCATATATAAAATTACTAATTGCAGTACAATGGCAATCAGTCTTGAGGGAGGCATCCATGGTGTTTGGCCCATTGTGGCCGGCTGCCCATGTCAAAATGTAGTCGGCATTGTATATAGGCCAGTAAGGTACTATATTTTAAGTTGAGGTCACTACACTACACATAACAACATCTTGTTCCTCCATGCAATATGTGGGGTTCTGTACATTGTCTAAGAAAAAGTCCAGATGTTTGGTGCTTGTGATGACTAATATCATGTGATTGTGTTACAGCAGGTTGGCATGATACTGCATAATATACGTGAACACAACCTCATGTGGTTAAACAAACATGTGCAGTAAGGCATCTTTTTAGCATGGAGACAGAATGCTTCATCACTAAGGTAATGCCATGCCTGCTATGAAGGCCATTCCACACTGTGTAACAAGTGATTCAGACGTGGCAATGGTTGCTGTGTTCATGTTGAGAAATGTAATGTGACACTTTGAGAGTTCTCAGAACAAGCAGCAGCATGTCTCTGGATTCTAGGGAAAATAAATGCAGATGAAAATACAAAGTAGGTGTGTACGTCTCACCTGAACAGATCCTGGAGATATCAGAGACGACTTTGTGACAATTAAGAGACTGGCTCATGCCACAATGTATGACGTGAGAGGCAGTTTACTATCATCCATCAGATCTGAAATAGCAATCACGACTGCATTATAACAAGGCCTGGGTAAAATACTAGTTACACTGGAGTCATCAGAGTAATTTTGGTAATTTCACGTTACTCTTGTAATGTGAAATTACCAGAAATCACACAATTACACCTACTGGCCTACTTTTGTGCAATTTGGGTGAAAAATGGTTTCTGCAAGAGTACAGGAAAAGAGCGCAAGATGGCTGTTGCCTTTCGTGTTTTGTTGCATTTAGCATTATTTTAATAGCGCAAAATGCATCTTTTGTTCCATTTTGGGCATGACGGAGCATTTTGAGCTCAGAAAATAGCACTAAAGGCCGGTTTATGTTCCTTTCGTAATTCTGAATGGTCTTGCGTAACTTTGCTCTAACTTCGTGTAATTATGCTACAGCAAATTATGTGAGTTATGTCCACCCCTGGTTATCACCATTAGCCAAGGTGCAATCAGTTTTGCACGTTTATGCATCCAGCTCTTCCCAGTTGACTATTGGCCAAAGGAGTGGGACATCCCAGCCAACCTCTTGCAAGCCATGGATGAGGGTGAGGGGCAACTTTGCCAAAGCTGCTCGTTCTATGCTGGAAATGCTGCAGTGCTTGTAGCATATAGAGCTTGTCAGCTATGGCTTATAAATGTGTAAGTGCTCATAAATGGAAATATCTACAATTAAAATAGAGTGGTACTATATGTGTATGGTTACATACTCAAGAAGAAAGATGGGCCCGTGGTAGGTGGGCTGAACTCAGAGGAACACTAACTAGATAAGTAGACAGAGCACTTGTTAGAACTTTAAATTGCAGACTACAGAATAAATGCATACACATAATTTCTGAACCCTCTCCTTAACAAACCACAATGTCACATGGCAGGCAATGGTTAAAGTCACTGCTGACCATTAATCTGTGTTAGCAATGCATACAAAATGAGTCCTCCTCCTTTTGTTATGTTGAAAAGAAGGTTGCCAGGTTAAAAAATCAATAGAGTGTGGATGTAGAATACATTTCCGTCTGATGGTTTGTGTAAGGTTAATATGGAAAAGGAGGAAGGCCCAAGAGAAGTCTGATAAAGGTAGGCATTGTCAGTTGAAGGAGAGGTATGAAATGACATCAACTATTGCCTTCAGTTGAGAGCAATTTGCGTTGTGAGCATCCTAACCTTATGATTGTGCACTGTGGTGGCATTGATTTAGGCTTACTCACAGGGGGAGGGTTTGAAACCAAATGAAGGATACATTGGCACAATTGATGAATGTCTTTACTCACACTGTTGTTGTGTATTTCAACATATATTAAAGGCAGAAGTGGCAGTGGGGATGACAATTGTTCCTAAAGGTAGCGAAATGCAGGAGACAAGTTGTTAGACTTGGCATCTTTGGTGTAGTTACCCCTGATTTTTTCCCTCTACCTCCTGTATTTTTGATTCTGTGCTGGATTTCGTTTTTGCTGGCTTAGATGCTTTGGGCACTTTGCCACTGCTGCTCAGTGTCAAAGTGCAAGTGCCCAGAGTGTAAACATATTCTTACAATTAGTTGTGCCTGATTGGCATATTTGATTTACTGGTAAGTCCCTAGTAAAGGGCACTGAAGTGTGCCAGGGCCTGTAAATCAAAGGCTACTAGTGGGCCTGCAGCACTGATTGTGCCACTCACATGAGAAGCCCTGAAAATGTAACACAGGCCTGCCACTGCAGTGCCTGTGCACAGTTGTTGAATGCCAGGTCGACTTGGCAAGTGCACCCACTTGCTAGGACATAACCTTCCCTTTTTCCACATGTGAGACACCCCTATGGTAAGGCCAATGTACCCCCTGGGTTGGGTACAGTGTAGGTGAAAGGTAGGATATGTACTGGTGTGTGTGACATGTTCTGATAGTGTAATACCACCAATTTCATCACTATTGAAAGGCTTTTTTGCCCAAAAGCATACAACAGGAGTTTATTTGTTACATCTTATAAATATAACTTCCCGTTGGATCAAGATTGAGAAATAAAGTTTAGTCTCTCCGAACTCAGAATTTAAAAACACATCTTTTAGTAAGGATGGTTTTTTAAATTGTGTGTTTGAAAATGCCACTTTTAGAAAGTAACAAAACATGGGCACATGTCTCGCGCTCTTCGCTGTTGCACTGCCGAAAAATGGGATGCTTTCCCCACGTGTAACCAATTAATCTCAGTACTCAAAAAGTAATCCATTGAAACCTTTTTTTCGCTCCTGATTTTTGACATATCGTTAATCAGACTTAATTAATCACCAAGGAGGCGGTAAGAATACATCTGCACTTTTTATTCAACTTTTCTTTTTCCGACTGTATGCCTGTTTGGGTTTTGTACACCGGCTCATTAATTACAGATACATCACATGGAGTAGACAACACACTTCCAAACCCAATGCATTTCGAGCCTGATAGGCTCTTCGTCAGGGGTTTCTATAACAGAATAAAGAGAACAACTTCACTACCCCATACATTAACACAAAATAACAGTGCATAAACAAGACCGTGAGCATACATTAAAATTGAAATGAAAATTAAAATGTCTCGACCCATAACCGCCCCATTACAAAAACAAACTTTCAAAGTAAATCGTTTTCCCAATTATCACCTCAAAATACTCGACAACCCCTAAGTGCTACCCGTCCATCTCCCTCAAACTGACCAGCATCCCACCTTCTAAACTATTCATGAATTGCTTTTACCCTTCCTTGTGTAGCAGGGTTTCCGTTCTCCCACAGAACTGTGCATAGAGATCTAGAACCTCAGTGAGTTAGGATGATCCAAAACTCATCTCAGTGTCAGAAATCCCCTTACCTAGCTAGCTACAGTGTCTCATGGCTCATTATGGAATGATCCATGTCTTAGACAAACCAGAACATGAACTTTAGAATACCTCAGGAATCGTGGAACACATGAACACTCTTTCGTTATATAATCATTTCAAACCAAAACTGAGAGTCAAAGAACACACGTGCAAGTTTGAAATATTTATTATTCAATGCAAGGTTCTCAAACGCAGTATCTTTTATAATACCAAAATGCAGATTATAAAAATCAGAGTTAGCAGCATAGTCACTAATCCATAGTAAGCAAAAGGTGATAGCATGTTACAATGCAAAATCTATAGAAATCTATATAACCTATATTTCGCGCACCCTATTTAGCATATTATTTTATATCTAAGAAGGTCTCATTCGGGCTTTAGCAGGGCGGACCCATACCTCTAAATGTCAGTAGGAGTAGATCACATCAACAGCTACCAGCTCTCTTCATGCGCAGCACCAAGTGTCTACGTTCATTCCGTGTAACTCTATCTTAAACCCGCGTAGAGCCCAAAATGTTGGCATCAACATTATTAGTGTTATGTCTAATGTGGTGCGAGGATCAGGCTTCCCAACAACCTTGTGTTAAGTTATTCTTAGAGTGTGCAGCTCTCAGTGTGCAGACAGTTGTACCAAGTGTACCAGGCAAAGCTGATAGCATAGTGATAACATATTATTCTCAAATAAATCACATCACCGCTTCTAGGTTGAAAGCGACAACAACAAGTAGGTGTCGTGTGCAAAACTGAAGCCGAAGGAAAAACGGCTGTTTAAACATGTAATACACTCATGCTAACTTAACGCAATATATGTAACGAAGTATCCATATGACACCCCCCCATTGATCCGAGCACCGTCAAACATAAGGGAAAAGGCAATACTAAATCAGATACATAAAATGAAAGCAAAGTTCAATAATCTTGAGCTAAAATAAGCTAAAAAATATGTATGAATGAATATGTATGAATGCCTACAGTGGCCTCAAATCTAAAATTAAAAATAAAACTTTCGAACCAAAAGTTATCCGCCAGGTCTCAAAATTATAAAATGTAGGACCAGGTCGCATTAATTCAAATGTCTGTAAGAGAAAAAACAAGGCACTTATCCGATATCCAAAGTCATGTGCCACATTGACGTTATTTTCAGCGACATCACATGATTGAACTCTCCATCATTTGAGTACAGTTCATCCCTCCAATCCAGCAAGGGGAAAGTCATATTCCATAACAAAGCAATCCTCCCAGGCATCTCACGATTGGACAGTATATGCAAAGTAAGTTGCAACAGCCTCCAGTATGAAATCACTGCCATCCTCCGAAAATAGTTCAGCAATCCAATTCAGCAATGGGAAAGAACATACGTGCTCCTCCAGCATCGGATCCTCCTGTAACGTCAGAGGACAACTCGGTGGGTTCACCAGAACGCTGTGTGTCAGAAAGGCATGCGCCGCTGCAGAGATCTCCCATTGGCCCAGTACTCCATTTATCGCTGCCAAGGCCATAACTCTTTCGCCAGAACAAATCAGCTCGTGAGCCACCACGGGACGCATTAGCTGATCAAAATCGACGTCAGGAGCAGTCCTCAAGCATAGGCACAAATCAATGGCCCAATTGAACTCGCAGCTCAGGCAGTGAAACACAGGTTGGACACACGTGAAGTCGGTGAACCGAAATGACAATCTATAAGCCGTGCTTAATGCTGCAAGCGGCAATGTTCCATAGTAATTGAGCATCCGATTACGGCACAGTGTCAGGAGGCGTTGAACGGCTTCTTGCGCAGGATGGGCATCCATGTTTTATGAAGAAAAACACCAACAAAATGCCAGCGGCTACAGCCAGTAACACAGGTAGTCCACCAAACAAACTCGAAAAAATAGAGTGGAAAAACGTGGGAATGATACCAAAAACTTTTTCAAATGTAGTCACGAGGCCACTGCTAACCAATTTAAAAAAATGTGCAAGCCCAGTCGTGGAAGATGCATTAAAGATCTGATGCACCAGCTCACAGAAATGAAACGGCAAATCAGTATTTAAAAGCGCCTGCACCTCTGTGCGTGTGTTAGCTATGTGAAGGACATAATTTTCCCGGGCCGAACTCAGGGTCACTTGTTTTTGAGACAAAAGGGCCCTTATTCTGCTTAAACCATTGAACTTCACTTCCAAGGTTGGAATCCGTGGCCAGATGGAGACATCTGAAGACCCATGCGTGGGTGGGTATAGAACATTCTTGCAACACACCACACGCTCTGATACAGTTACTACATAAGCCACACCAATTAATAACCCACAACATAACTCGTTGTTTAAAAGCAAATAACTACCATTAGTCAATAATGTAAACGTGGGAACTACTGCTGGAACTGGCGTGCCTTGTAAAACACATGCTAAATTTGGGCGGTCCTGATTACAAGAACCGTGTAACTGAATGTGTCTGCATATTAATGAATGGTCAGGTGACTGTGTGCATTCCTCACCATTAAGATTCATTTCTTTTCCATCCTTCAGACATCTGTATGTGTATGGTAATGACCATGCCTCATGTAGGAATGCATTGCCTAGTGGTTCATATCGTCCTATAGCAATATACCGCATACAATTAGTAAATTTGTATAAGGGAAATGGTAATGTAATTAATCCATGAATAAGCCATGTGGCAGTAGTGGTTTCAGCAACAGAGAAAGGTAAGGATTCTAGCTTTTCAATATGTAACATAGAAAATGACGCATCACGCATAGAAAGCATGCGTTGCTTTTCAGTCAGATTAAAAGGGGCGAAAAGGGACGAAACGTTCAACGAGTTCCAGGGAACTCGACCAGCCTTAAGTGTCTGTAGGGTCCATGCAAACTGCATTACAGAACGTAACTGATTTTGACCATGGTATAACGTGGACACTTCATCATGTACAATATCAACAACAGAAGAAACAATATTATCCAACGTGTAAATCCTGGAAGAAAGCATGTTAATACTGTTATCGACCACTGCAAGCACTTTTTCCAAATTTGCTTGATCAATAGCTCTCAGGCGTTTAGCAGCCTCAATCTGTGAAAATTTCCAAATTTCATTGTACACAGCATAAAGCCAGCGTTTAGATCTACCCCTAGCCGGGCCTTTTATAAAATCATTTAGCTCTATGTTCTCATTCAACTGGGACAGATGCAGTTTAACTGCAGCCAAAGTGGAATGTTGTAACCAGTTCTGACACAATTTGCCTACTGAATAAGTAGTAACAGTGTGATCTGTTTCAAACCTGGGATCTGGCCTGATGTGTGTAAAACCTTCAGACAAACCCAAAAAACGACGTTGGCAAGAATCAGAGCTTCTTTGCCACAAAAGCCACCCCTCTGGATCAAAACTGGAAATATTAAAGGAGGAATTGTGCAAAAGTGCTCGTATCCCACTGATGGACAATGTAGTGAAATTACTCCAACCTGAATATTCTTCCAAATCAGGGATAGTAGGTGTATTTAATTTTTTAGATGTAGCCAATCCAAAGCATGTTGTTTGGGAAATAGTAGAATTTAAAAACAACATGTGATTCCGGATGAGACATGCACGATGCAAAGCCTCAGTGCCTTGTACCTGCCAATCCTTGGTACCCCAAACCGATTTAAGGTCAATAGCCTCCTTCCATAACTCATAGCCATCTATAGCTAACTTGTCTAGAAAGGACTTCGAATACAGCAATTTTGTATCGGTAAGTCTAACTTTGGACATGAATTTCTGTTTCACTTTAAAATAAAACGACTCAGGATTTGATTGATTAAAATCTGTAAAATAAGAGAATTTCTTCAGAAATGTACTTGAGCTCCCCTGTAAAGGAGCAGGACAATGTTCCCACTGTGTGTAGTTCACAGGAACCCTCCTGGAACTTGTTTTGTGTAAGAAGTGATTCCCATAATGTTGATAACAAAACAAATCACCATAATTGACAGAATCTAAGTACAACTCCTCAGCATCAAAGGCCGCATAATATTTCAAATCAGAGAACAATTCTTCTACGGCCTGAAGATCCCAATCATCAGAACGAATATCTTGCTTAATCACATCTCCCATGTTTACTCTAAGCACATTAGGAACATTAATAACTTCTGTGGGGCCATGTATCTGAAACCTAACCGCATCCCACACAATCCCATCAAGGACAGGCCAAGCAGTAATCTCTACTGTATTTAAGTCTCTTTTTAGTCTGTGTGCTGAATGTGAGGAGGAAAGAGGGGCCAATGTTCCATTAAGGTACCGAATTCCAGTTCTTTCTTTCACATAATGGCCATCGATCAGGCGGAAAAAATAAAACACAAAACCAATTGACATAAAAAGATAAAATGAAAATAGTATCAGCCAAACGTATGTCCAAGGTGGAATTAGAAAATGTTTTTTAAACAACGTGGCATATTTTGCAATAGTCGATGGTTTCTTTGAAAGTTCCGAATCAGAGTCAAAAGAGAATCTGGACTGGTTAGCCAAACGGGCTTGTAAATCGGACATAGATAAATCAGCAGGATCTGCATAGGTCAATTCATCAATGTTAGTAACAGGAATAGTATTTAATAAAGGACTGGATATAGCAGGCATCTCGAGGGACACCTCCTGTTCTGCACCAGATGTATTAGCCAGCACAGAGTGCCTCACCATGGAAGGACAGGATACAGCCGGTGTCATGCTATGAAGAATCGGCCACCCTGTGTGTCTTGACATTGTCAATAGAAATAAATCTGTTTTCTTTACGACCTGGAAGTGGTGGTAAAATGACTGTTCTTGTGCCCTTCACTCCAAGAACTCGAACCGGTGCTCGATATGAGGGACCAAACTCTTTCTTGTTATTGATCTTCTCTCGAACCAGTTCTCCAACTTGGGGTAGCCAGCCAACTACCGGGATCTGCAACGCATCATCCGACGTGGAGGGCAAGTGTTCCTTAGCAAGACTGTCTCTGGTCTTTTGTAGATTCTGTAAAACATTGCAATGTTCATCTACGTCAAAGGCCGCGGCCTGGGCCTGGCAGTCTGCACCATCGAGGTCAGGGACGTACATCTTGATACCAAAGAGCATTTCGTATGGGGTCCGCCCACCCAGAGACCTTCTAGGGAGATTATTAAGCGCACGCTGCACGCCATAGAGGTGGGTCAGCCAGTTTCTACCAGTGCCTATAACTCGGGCTGTCAAAGATTGCTTTAAGTCGCGGTTCATTCGTTCTACTACACTATTGCCCTCAGGCCTGTAGGGACTTGAAAACTTGACTTGGACTCCCAACGAAACCATAGCATCCTTATACGCCTTAGAGGCGAAAGCCGGACCCTGGTCCGAATGGAAAGTACCACAGGCAAAGATTCCCACAAAGACACGCAAATCCTTAATGACAGTCCGCGAATCAGCTCTTCGATGCGGCCATACCCACACAAAGCGTGTGCATGAGTCAACTGCTACTAAGATGTATTTATACGCAGTATCAGAGGAAAAAGGACAGCTGGGATCCAAATAAACGCACCCAAGCGGTTTATTAGAGATGTACAACTGTGTCTGAGGCGGACGCGCAGCAGTAGAAGGCTTAATCTGCTGACAAATGTCACACATAAGGACATAATCGCGCGTCTGTTTGTACAGTCCCCGCCACCAGAACCTTTGTTGTAGCTGAGTTACAGTGGCTGAGACGCCCGCATGCGCAGACGCCACACCTTCATGAGCCGCTGTAATCAGAGAAGCTCTGCGATCCGAGTTGGGAACTAGAGGTTTGCCAACTTCAGGAATTTTCACATAAGGAACCTTATCGGGACTTAAGTGGTATGTGTACTTCGAAGGGAACCCCGCAGGATATTTACCTCCCTTCTCCGTGGCAGCAACAGCCGCCAAGATGTCATCATCTATTTTGCTTTTGGACCTCGTGACTGCTGCAACTAAGTATTTCGATACCGCAGACTTCGCTGCCTCATCAGCAAGCGAATTACCAACAGCGTGGACCCCCACGCGCTGATGGCCGAGAGTATGAATCACAAACACGAGCGGCAGTTTCTCTTTAAGTTCCGCCACTCGGACCCAGATCATTTTATGTTTTATTGTGCTACCTTTGGAATCACGAAAATCATTCTGAATCCAAAAGAACAAGTTCTCATTGTAAGACTGGACACAGTAGTAAGAATCACTTACGATTAAAGTCGTCACACAAGGATCAGCGTACTCCAATGCGAGCATAAGAGCACGAAGCTCTGCTAATTGTGCGGTGCAGTTCCCTAGTGTTTGCGTGTGCACAACACTGGACTTGAACTCATCGTTCACCATGGCACCGACTACAATGGCGCAAGCGGAAACGTAGGCATGTTTAGAGCCATGCGCAACCTGCGCCGAACCATCAGTGTAAATGATACAGTGGAAATCCTCCAACGGCCGCATCGCTAAAGGAGCAGGATGAACAAATTCATACTGTAAATACTCCTGCGACCGTAAAGCGGCGTCAAAAATAAACGTGACATCCTGGGATGTCAAGGATGTAGCCCACTGAATCCACCGAGGGTGCAAAGCTTTAGAATTCGGTACACTGGCTTTCGTGACCGCCTCCAAGGCAGGACACGGGGTAACAACCAACATGCGCTTTCCCTGAGACAGGGCACGTTCCTTAAGAATTGCCATCTGCACAGCCGTTAAAACTTTCTCCACAGTGGAAAAACGCAGTTCAGCCGAAGTGTACAAGTGTGCCTTGTAAGCAATAGGTACAGTATCCCCTTCATTAAAAGTCAGGTACGTGAAACCCACCGTCCCAGGGATAATTCTTATCACCAGGTTGGTCTGGTTATCACGAGTCTGTAAGTAGTCAGAAGCGAGCAAATCAGCCTGCAAAGACTGCAGAATGGCTGAATGCTCAGGCAGCCAGCATGACTTGGAAAAAGATGGTTGTATCAGCGCATACAAAGGCTTGATACGCTGGGCATATTCCGGAATGTATGTTCTACCGAAATTCAAAAAACCCAGTAAAGACTGTAATTTTTTCAGCGTTGTCGGAGAGCGCAACTGCGCGCATTTCTCCAGGAAGTGAGGAGCCAACCCCTTTCCTTCGTGGTTAAGTTCATAACCCAGAAACAACACTGTGTACTCCGCAATGTGTGATTTTGCAAAGTTAAACTTGTAACCCATGTCTGCAAAGTTACAAATTATGCTGTTTACTCGACACAGATGCTCCCAAAGTTCGTCGTCTGTGAGATAAATGTCATCCACATAAGAACAAGCAACTGGATCGAAGCTCTCCAAAAGAGAGACTATGCGGGCGGAAAACACTCCAGGACTATTTTTATAGCCCATTGGGAGTCGTTTAAACATTTTTTGTACGCCGCCGCACGTAAAACTGGTCCATTGGGAACTTAGACCATCTAATCTGTGTGCATAAAAACCATTGGAAATGTCAAGCGTGGTTTTGAACCATTTACGCTCAAGACTATTCACTAGGGCAGAGCCGTGAGTATTCTGTACTGCACAGTTACGGCAATGCGAGTTCAAATGCCGGTAATCCAAAACCAGACGATATGAGCCGTCCGGCTTGTTAACAGTAAAAAGGGGATTATTCATAGGTGACACACACGTTTCAATTACACCTTGATATTCCAATTGTTCAAGGATAGCCGCGACTGAAGCTTTAGCTTCACGCCGTATGGGATACTGAGGTTGTGGCTGCGGCTGTGACCGTAAAGGAATCTCATGGCTAGGGGACAATTTATCCCAGCCACACTGATTTCGGTACACAGCCGGCGCAAGCGCCAGAGCCCACTCTTCTGCAAAATGCAGCGCTTCCACTCTCGATACAGTGTGCGCGAAACTGGGGAGGATCACCTCCTCCCCTCGCGGAGCTGCGAGAACAAAAGGTGGGGGCCAGTCAGCCTCCGAAAGCAAAATGTCATACGTAGACGAAAGATTTTCCCAAAATACCCCTTTTACCGTTCGTTGCATGTCACCTTCAATTAACAGGACAATTTCAAAAAGTCGTTCAGGGGGAGCAACATGTGTATCAGCCGTTTCAATCACAACATAAGTGTCAGTCGCTGTCACCTTCAACAGTGGACGGAGGGCCTCTCTCACTATGGTAATCTCCGCCGCGCTGTCCAGCAAGGTCAGAGCCCACGTCAGATTCCGAAGCCGCGTTCTCACTATCTGGGGCATATCGATGCGCCGTTAAGGCTGCGACCTTCTTCTTGGCAAACTGCGGTCTCTTTGGCGTAGAGTCGTCCCGCTGATCCCCTTCACTTCGCGTGCGGGGCTGGCCACGTCCTTGCTGGCCACCCCTGCCCCTGCCGCCCCCTCCACCACCGGTTGACGGAGCCGATGAGTCCTGAAAGGAACGAGGAGAGCGTTGGTCAGAAGCCTGAAATCTTTCAGGCGATTTAATCGTCGCGCGATCGCGCAAATCATAAACTCGATCTGACTGCGCAGGTTGTGAAGGCGCCGGACTAGAAACCTGTGTCTGCTGTTGTTGTTGCTTACCCTGATTCTGCTTTTTAGGCCAATTTTGTTTTTTGGACTTGGGTTGTCCACCCGTTTCCGAAGACTGTCCCTGGGGCTGCTTCTTCTCTTTTTCAGAAAAAGCCTTTACACCCTTAGAAGTGCGGCCAACCGTTTTATAAGCCGCCACAATAATTCTTGCTAGCTGACGGGGTTTCTCGGCATCGGGAATTAACGCCAGAGCATTGGCCACCTGAAAGTTCACTGCATCCCCCTTGACATTTGCAAGGATAAGACCGCAAACAGTCTCAAACGAGCCACTCAGGCGCATACCTAATTCAACCGCCGACTCCGGTCCGTGATCATCCTGAACACGTTTAAGGACCGCAGAAAGGTTTGACACAGACGGGGTGCCATAGCACCTCGAGTAAACCGCTGCAAAAGTCTTACCCCATGTTTCACAGTCAGCAAGTTCAGGGGCTAAATCTTTCGGTAAACTAAGCGTAAGAATCCGGTGTTTTTCACCCGGAGTCGTATTAGGAAACACAGCCTCCAGCTGGTCGAATTTCTTGGCAAGCCAGTAAGGAAAATCATCCTTATCCTGGGGCTTCTTGCCCATAACGGAATTCACCAAGACAGGACTGATTTTCAAACCAGCCTGTTCTGCTCGAAGCTGCGCACCTGCGGATGCTGCGCCATGAACATTACGACCAATGTAATGAACAAGCGCCCTAATCACTCCAACCGCGACGTCATGAAGACGCCGCAGGTCAGCTACACTACAAGTAGTGCGATTAGGATGAGGAGTAAATCCACCCAAAGCGGGCCAATTTGTGCCCGGAATGGATAAAGGACCTAACCTCGAAGCCGTTAAAGAATGGGGTAGGGCGCCACCAAACCAAACTCCGTGCTGCCAAGCATCTATAGGTACTTCCAGTGCCCTGTACGGAGCATAAGCCGCTGGTACAGCCGAGGCAGTGTATGAATGGAAGACACCCGAATTAGCGTCCACTGCCGGAAATGTCACCCAGGAATAAAACAATTCGTACGGGTACGCATGTTCCGCACTCACCACTAGAACCACAGCCAAGCCTTCCACAGGGACATTATATGCCCGCAAGTGGTCGCGAACCGCGACGCGGCTATGCTGCGGTATGTCCACGGCCATGGTAGCACAGGAAGAGAAAAAAAGACAAAGAACACTTTGTGGCACAACTGGGTAGTAATTCAAAGAAACCGTTTTTAAAAGAATTCAAGCTTGAAAAGACCTATTTAAAAAATAGGTAGGTTTTTCCGACACCACCGTTTACCGGAAACGGGAATGAAGGTGTCAAGGTTTGAATGATATACTACTCGAGTGTCATGATATAAGGCCAACAACGTACGGGCGCCATGTAGCAGGGTTTCCGTCCTCCCACAGAACTGTGCATAGAGATCTAGAACCTCAGTGAGTTAGGATGATCCAAAACTCATCTCAGTGTCAGAAATCCCCTTACCTAGCTAGCTACAGTGTCTCATGGCTCATTATGGAATGATCCATGTCGTAGACAAACCAGAACATGAACTTTAGAATACCTCAGGAATCGTGGAACACATGAACACTCTTTCATTATATAATCATTTCAAACCAAAACTGAGAGTCAAAGAACACACGTGCAAGTTTGAAATATTTATTATTCAATGCAAGGTTCTCAAACGCAGTATCTTTTATAATACCAAAATGCAGATTATAAAAATCAGAGTTAGCAGCATAGTCACTAATCCATAGTAAGCATAAGGTGATAGCATGTTACAATGCAAAATCTATAGAAATCTATATCACCTATATTTCGCGCACCCTATTTAGCATATTATTTCATATCTAAGAAGGTCTCATTCGGGCTTTAGCAGGGCGGACCCATACCTCTAAATGTCAGTAGGAGTAGATCACATCAACAGCTACCAGCTCTCTTCATGCGCAGCACCAAGTGTTTACGTTCATTCCGTGTAACTCTATCTTAAACCCGCGTAGAGCCCAAAATGTTGGCATCAACATTATTAGTGTTATGTCTAATGTGGTGCGAGGATCAGGCTTCCCAACAACCTTGTGTTAGGTTATTCTTAGAGTGTGCAGCTCTCAGTGTGCAGACAGTTGTACCAAGTGTACCAGGCAAAGCTGATAGCATAGTGATAACATATTATTCTCAAATAAATCACATCACCGCTTCTAGGTTGAAAGCGACAACAACAAGTAGGTGTCGTGTGCAAAACTGAAGCCGAAGGAAAAACGGCTGTTTAAACATGTAATACACTCATGCTAACTTAACGCAATATATGTAACGAAGTATCCATATGACACTTGTGCTATCGACTAACTATGTTATTTTAACAGCCCATTACCTCTTAAACGCCGCTTTTAGCAGCCTCTCAAGTTGTCCTCCAGCTCTAACTTCTTTCATGAAAATCCATCTACCCGATCTGTCCTGCGTGCTTAAATACCCAAAACCTGTGCTGGATTCCCTCTGACATTGTGCGAATAATGAACACGCCCTCTCTCTTAGAACTTCAAATCCCATACTACTCAAAACCAACCAACCTTATGCAGCAAAAAACACTAAAAATGAGTGTCGATCCCACCCCTAATCGTGTTAAGCGACCCCCAAAAATGAAAATAAAAATAAAATAACCCTGTGACCGTGATATGTTACAAATGTAATCCATTCTCACACATAAGACATTTACGTTGCGATTATACAATGACATCACATGAAAAGAAAACTATAAAATGTCCACAAACAATAATGAAAAAACTGTTCGCATTAGTCAGTTAACATATTTCATATGATGTGCAGTATTGGTGTTGGATCTAGCCCTGATCTCTTGACTGGGTGAGAGTATTCTGCTTAATTCAGAAACTCTGTCCATCACCACCCCTTGTTGTTTAATTATTTTGTCCACCATAAGCGTGGAAGGGTATACTCAGATGTGAGTCCCTTGCTCATTGCACCATCAGGATTCAAGCAAGCCGGGCCGAAGACGGCTGTAATGCCAGAAACCGGTCCCCGGAAGCTTGTTTCCTTCCCAGTGAAAGAATTGGCTTTGTAGTTTGGTTTGCCCTGTTCCCATCATGCACTGGGACAGGAACAGACTAATTTGCATATAGCCAGGTTCTGAGCAGGGATGGTGCAGTGAGCTAAAAAACGGTGTTGGATCTAGCCCTGATCTCTTGACTGGGTGAGAGTATTCTGCTTAATTCAGAAACTCTGTCCATCACCACCCCTTGTTGTTTAATTATTTTGTCCACCATAAGCGTGGAAGGGTATACTCATATGTGAGTCCCTTGCTCATTGCACCATCAGGATTCAAGCAAGCCGGGCCGAAGACGGCTGTAATGCCAGAAACCGGTCCCCGGAAGCTTGTTTCCTTCCCAGTGAAAGAATTGGCTTTGTAGTTTGGTTTGCCCTGTTCCCATCATGCACTGGGACAGGAACAGACTAATTTGCATATAGCCAGGTTCTGAGCTGGGATGGTGCAGTGAGCTAAAAAACGGTGTTATATCTAGCCCTGATCTCTTGACTGGGTGAGAGTATTCTGCTTAATTCAGAAACTCTGTCCATCACCACCCCTTGTTGTTTAATTATTTTGTCCACCATAAGCGTGGAAGGGTATACTCAGATGTGAGTCCCTTGCTCATTGCACCATCAGGATTCAAGCAAGCCGGGCCGAAGACGGCTGCAATGCCAGAAACCAGTCCCCGGATGCTTGTTTCCTTCCCAGTGAAAGAATTGGCTTTGTAGTTTGGTTTGCCCTGTTCCCATCATGCACTGGGACAGGAACAGACTAATTTGCATATAGCCAGGTTCTGAGCTGGGATGGTGCAGTGAGTGAGCTAAAAAACGGTGTTGGATCTAGTCCTGATCTCTTGACTGGGTGAGAGTATTCTGCTTAATTCAGAAACTCTGTCCATCACCACCCCTTGTTGTTTAATTATTTTGTCCACCATAAGCGTGGAAGGGTATACTCAGATGTGAGCCCCTTGCTCATTGCACCATCAGGATTCAAGCAAGCCGGGCCGAAGACGGCTGTAATGCCAGAAACCGGTCCCCGGAAGCTTGTTTCCTTCCCAGTGAAAGAATTGGCTTTGTAGTTTGGTTTGCCCTGTTCCCATCATGCACTGGGACAGGAACAGACTAATTTGCATATAGCCAGGTTCTGAGCTGGGATGGTGCAGTGAGCTAAAAAAACGGTGTTGGATCTAGCCCTGATCTCTTGACTGGGTGAGAGTATTCTGCTTAATTCAGAAACTCTGTCCATCACCACCCCTTGTTGTTTAATTATTTTGTCCACCATAAGCGTGGAAGGGTATACTCAGATGTGAGTCCCTTGCTCATTGCACCATCAGGATTCAAGCAAGCCGGGCCGAAGACGGCTGTAATGCCAGAAACTGGTCCCCGGAAGCGTGTTTCCTTCCCAGTGAAAGAATTGGCTTTGTAGTTTGGTTTGCCCTGTTCCCATCATGCACTGGGACAGGAACAGACTAATTTGCATATAGCCAGGTTCTGAGCTGGGATGGTGCAGTGAGCTAAAAAACGGTGTTGGATCTAGCCCTGATCTCTTGACTGGGTGAGAGTATTCTGCTTAATTCAGAAACTCTGTCCATCACCACCCCTTGTTGTTTAATTAGCGATTATACAATGACATCACATGAAAAGAAAACTATAAAATGTCCACAAACAATAATGAAAAAACTGTTCGCATTAGTCAGTTAACATATTTCATATGATGTGCAGTATTGGTGACAAGATTCCGCTCCACAATTTCAACTGTCTCCGTGGTGATCAACATTCTTTTGAAGTATTCAATTACTTTAATCTTCATTCCTTCAATAGGGTGCAGACTCGTTAGGCAAAAAAATGCAAAAAGCCAAAGTGCACTCTCATACCTGTACTTTGACTTTTAGAAAGTAGGCATTTTCTTCTTTAACCATTCTGTGTGCCTCTGCCTGTTTAGGTATTGACCATCTGGTGTTGTGGTGACAGGGGCTGGAGATGTGCATTCAATGTAGACAGCCACCGGGGGCGGGGGGAGGGGTTGAGGTGTGCCAGGCCTTAACTGGATAACTCAGACCTGGGCGGAATAGACCCTGGCTAAATTTAGAGTAGTGGGAAGAGATTTCCTTGCACCTGAATAGGGCCTGTCTCCCTTGCACAGTGTTGTCTCCACCCCTGTGCACCTGCTGCACCAGTGAAGACAGAAATGATTTGGACTGTGCTCAGAGACCTTTGCATAAATAGAACAAAGACATTTTGAGGTACAAGTATTAGACCTAAAACCCCTGAACTTTAGACTACTTCTGGAATCAAGAGGAACCTTGTTCAAGGAGACGAGCTGGAAGAATTGAGGAGATGTACTGCCCCTTTGCTGTGTGTCTGGGGTTAGCCTGCAGTATCTGTTTCTGTCATGGAAAGGAGAAGGACTTTGCTGTGTGTTGTGTCCCCTGCTTGAAGAAGATCTCCAATTCCTTTAGTAGAGAGAGCTTGTCTCATGTTTTGAAGTCGCAGGGACACAAAGACTTCACCCAGCTCACCTGAACGTTGCTGGGAGAGCTTACTTGCCAGGAGGTGCATGTGACTATCTTAGACATCTGGAGGTTTATTAAGCTATTGGGAGCTGGAGAAGCAACAGAACTACAGTAAATCAATGCATCGCTCACCTTGCGGCAGTTTTCCCAAAACAGGACCATGGTGTGAGAAGAATCTCCATGTATAGCATACGTGTGCCACTGCCGAAACAAACGCAGTGCCTGTCACCACTGCAAAGACCGACGCATTGAGGGGTCGCGGCTGAAGAAACTGACTCAGCACCGCTCGATGCTGCCGCATTGATTGCCGATGTGTCCCGGAATTCCACACATCGTACCTGTGCGGCAAGTTTTATGGACGCATCACCCGCAGACCAGAATCATTTTGGAGTCGACGCATCACTTCCACCTACAGACCGGACAGGACGCATCACTTCTCATCCATGCAGCAGAACTGTGGCATTGCCTCCCCAATGTCTCAGGAACTGACGCATCTCTTCGTGTTCTCGACGCTTCTCATCTCTACTGCTGTTTGGCCTTGTGAATTTTGTTGCAACTACAGGTACTTTGAGAGAAATCACGCATCCATCGCTTTTTATGGAACCAGTTGCTTAAAACCATTTTAAAGTCATATTCTTAATACGTGTATGTGGGATTTTTTGTCGTTTTGGTCTTGTTGAATTTAGATAAAGATACTTTATTTTTCTAACCTAGAGTGGTGTCCCTTTGTGGTGTTATCTCTGTATTACTGTGTGTTTTGAGTACAAATACTATATGCATTGCTTTTGGAACAGGCCTGTCTTCTCGTGCCAAGCTACCCAGGGGGTGAGCAGGAGTTATCTAAAGTGTGTATCCCCATTACCCGGACTAGAAGCAAGGGTACCTATTTAGACAAAGTTGTTTACCTCTGCCAACAAGAGACTCCCGTTTCTAACACATGTCAATATCATATTTCAGCAGTTTTCCATCACTATGGGATGGGCTCAATTTGCCACAGGAACATCCACTTAGTTATGCCAGGAGTGTACCGAAAGGATGGCGTCAATCTCACATGAGAAGGAAACAGGATCTTTCTTTTCAACAAAAAGGAATGTATCCAGCTTTACCTATAAGCGAGCACAACACAGCAACCAATCACCAAATGGCTGAATTTGTTTACAGAAAGTTCTTTTTTTAAATTTATTTTGTGGCTCACAGAGCCTCACCGGGCATATAAACAAGCTTTCTGGCAATTTAAGCAGTACTACAGCAGATCAGTGAATCCATTCTAATTTTTTTAGGACGCTCAAAATTGTAACCCAAACTCCCAGTCGAAACCACAAATACCAATGTGTCTGTAGATGTTCATATATGGGTGCTTTTGGATGTGTGTGTCTGCTACAGGGAATGTGTGAGGTCTTGTAGTTATGTGTGTGCAAAGGAATGTGTGTGCAAGTGTGTTTTGGTGAGTGTCTGGAAGTGTTGTATCTGAATGTGTAGGTGTGTGTTGGTGGGTATAGTTGAAAGTGTGTGTGAGGGAATGTGTGTGAAAGTGGGCATGTATGACCCACACTGTGGGGACCGGCTATGTCCTCATAATGTGGGTTAACCTTGATAAAACAAGACAAACACTATCTTTGTGAGGACCAGGGCCTTATGAGGACCAGTCCCTGTAGTGTGTTTAGGTACTTTCGAGCGAGTGTATCAAAAAACTAAAAGCGCAGTTAGGTTTGCTTTGGTTCACCTTCTCTACTATCAAGGCGCTTGTTGAGTTAGAATAGTAAATGCACACTTAAAAACTGTTAATGAACAGTCCTCATAGTGATATATAAACAATAAAAAAAATAAAAAGGTTATCAGTGGAGTGACAGAGAGAGGGTCAGTAACAGACCGTTGAGAGAAATGCTATAGGTGGAGTGACAGAGAGAGGGATAGAAAGAGGCTGCTGAGAGAAAGGTTATTGGTGAGTGACTTAGCAAGGAATAGAACGAGACTGCTGAGAGAAAGGTTACCAGTGGAGTGACAGAGATAGGGACAGAAACAGACTGCAGGGAGAAAGTTCTTTAATGGAGTGACAGAGAGAGGGACAGAAACAGACTGCAAAGACAAAGTTTAACAGTGGAGTGACAGAGATAGGGACAGAAACAGAAGGCAGAGAGAAAGGGTATCGGTGAAGTGAGAGTGAGGGATATTAACAAACTGCAGAGAGAAAGGTTATTGGTGGAGTGACAGAGAGAGAGATAGAAACCGACTGCTCAGATAAAGGCTATCAGTAGAGTGACAGAGATAGGGACAGAAAGAGACTGCTGAGAGAAAGGTGATCGGTGGAGTGACAGAGAGAGTGGCAGAAAAAGACCGCAGACAGAAAGGCTATTGGTAGAATGACAGAGATAGGGACAGAAAGCCTGCTGAGAGAAAGGTGATTGGTGGAGTGACAGAGAGAGGGAAACAGGCTGCAGAGAAAAGGGTTATCAGTGGAGTGGCAGAGAGAGGATTAGAAAGAGAGTGCAGAGAGAAAGGCTACAAGTCGAGTGGCGTAGAGAGGGATAGAAACAGACTTCTTAGAGAAAGAATATCTGTGCAGTGACAGAGATAGGCATAGCAACAGACTGCGGAGAGAAAGTGTATCAGTGGAGTGAGAGAGACAAGAACAGAAGGAGACTGCAGAGAGAAAGGTTATTGTTGTAGTGAAAGAGATAGTTAGAGAAAGAGACTGCTGAAGGAACGGTTATCAGTGTAGTGACAGAGAGAAAGACAGAAAGAGACTGCAGGGAGAAAGGGTATTGGTGGAGTGAGAGAGAGGGACAGAAAAAAATTGCAGAGAGAAAGGTTATCAGTGGAGAAACAGAGAGAGGGACAGAAAGAGACAGCTTGGAGTAAGGTTATCAGTGGAGTGACAGGAAGAGGGACAGAAACAGACTGCTGAGAAAGAGTATCAGTGGGGTGACAGAGAGAGGAATAGAAACAGAGTTCCAAGAGAAGGTTAATACTTGGAGTGACAGCGAGAGGAACAGAAACACAGAAACAGTGGAGTGCTAAAGACTGGGACTGAAAGAGATTTCTTAGAGAAAGGCTATCTGGGAATGACAGAGACTGAGACTGAAAGACACTGCTGGGAGAAAGGATATTGGTGGAGTGACAGAGAGAAGGACAGAAACAGACTCCTGAGAAAAAAAGGTATCAATGGAGTGACAGAGAGAGGGTCAGTAACAAACCTCTGAGAGAAATGTTATCAGTGGAGTGACAGAGAGAGGGACAGAAAGTCACTGTTGAGAGAGCGGTTATCGGTGGAATGACATAGCAAGGGCTAGAAAGAGACTGCTGACAGAAAGGATATCAGTGGAATGACAGAGAGAGGGACAGTAAAAGACTGCAGAGAAAAGTGTTATCAGTGGAGTCGCAGAGAAAGGATTAGAAAGAGAGTGCAGAGAGAAAGGCTATCAGTGCAGTGACATAGAGAAGGACAGAAACAGACTTTTGAGAGAAAGGTTATTGTTGGAGTGATAGAGACCAGGACTGAACGAGACTGCTGGGAGAAAGGTTATCGGTGGAGTGACAGACAGGGATAGAAATAGTCAGACGGCAGAGAGAAAGGTTATCGGTGAAGTGACAGAGAGAGGGACAGAACGAGACTGCTGAGAGAAAGGTATCAGAGGAATGACAGAGAGAGGGACAGAAACGGACTGCAGAGAAAAGCGTTATCAGTGGAGTGGCAGAGAGAGGATTAGTGAGAGAGTGCAGAGAGAAAGGCTATTAGTGGAGTGACATAAAGAAGAACAGAAACGGACTGCTGAAAGGAAGGTTTTTTGTGCAGTGACAGAGAGAGGAATAGTAACAGACAGCAGAGAGAAAGGATATCAGTGGAGCAAGAGAGACAGGTACAGAAGGACACTGCAGAGAGAAAGGTTATCGGTAGAGTGACAGAGAAAGGGACAAAAAGAGACTGCTGAGGGTAATTGGTATCAGTGGAGTGACAGAAAGAGGGATAGAAAGAGACTGCTGAGAGAAAGGTTACCAGTGGAGTTACAGAGAGAGGGACAGAAGCAGACTGCTGAGAGCAAGTTTATTGGTGGAGTGACAGAGAGAGGGACAGAAACCGACTACATAGAGAAAGGTTAACAGTGGAGTAGGAGAGACAGGTACAGAAATAGACTGCAGAGAGAAAGTTTATCGGTAGAGTGACGGTGAAAGGGACAAAAAGAGACGTCTGAGGGAATCGTTATCGGTGAAGGGACAGAAAGAGGGCCAAAAAGAGACTGCTGAGAGAAAGGTTACCAGTGGAGTGACAGAAAGAGGGACAGAAACAGACTGCTGAAAGCAAGTTTATCAGTGGAGTGACAGAGAGAGGGACAGAAATAGACTGCTGCGAGAAAGGTTAACAGTGGTGGAGTGACAGAGAGAGGGACAGAAACACGCTCAGAGATAAAGGTTATTGGTAGAGTGACATAGAGAGGGACAGAAACAGACTGCTGAGAGAAAGAGTATGGGTGGAGTGGCGAAGAGAGGGACAGAATAGACTGCAGAGATAAAGGGTTTTGTTGGAATGACTGAGAGAGGGATAGAAACAGAGTGCCGGGAGAAAGGTTAATACTTGGAGCGACAGAGAAAAGGACAGAAACAGAGTGCAGAGAGAAAGGGTATCGGTGGAGTGAGAGAGAGAGTGGGATATTAACAGACTGCAGAGAGAAAGGTTATCAGTGGAATGACAGATTGAGAGACAGAAACAGAATGCAGAGAGAAAGGTTATCGCTGGAGTGACAGAGACTGGGTTTAAAGACACTGCTGAGAGCATGTTTATCGGTGGAGTGACAGAGAGAGGGACAGAAACAGACTTCAGAGAGAAAGGTTAACAGTGGAGTAAGAGAGACAGGTACAGAAGGAGACAGCAGAGAGAAAGGTTATCGGTAGAGTGACAGAGAAAGGGTCAAAAAGAGACTGCTGAGGGAATGGTTATCGGTGAAGTGACAGAAAGAGGGTCAGTAACAAACCTCTGAGAGAAATGTTATCGGTGGAGTGACAGAGAGAGGGACAGAAAGTCACTGTTGAGAGAGCGGTTATCGGTGGAATGACATAGCAAGGGCTAGAAAGAGACTGCTGACAGAAAGGATATCAGTGGAATGACAGAGAGAGGGACAGAAAAAGACTGCAGAGAAAAGTGTTATCAGTGGAGTCGCAGAGAAAGGATTAGAAAGAGAGTGCAGAGAGAAAGGCTATCAGTGCAGTGACATAGAGAAGGACAGAAACAGACTTTTGAGAGAAAGGTTATTGTTGGAGTGATAGAGACCAGGACTGAACGAGACTGCTGGGAGAAAGGTTATCGGTGGAGTGACAGACAGGGATAGAAACAGTCAGACGGCAGAGAGAAAGGTTATCGGTGAAGTGACAGAGAGAGGGACAGAACGAGACTGCTGAGAGAAAGGTATCAGAG
Source organism: Lissotriton vulgaris (assembly GCF_964263255.1). Lineage (NCBI taxonomy): Eukaryota > Metazoa > Chordata > Amphibia > Caudata > Salamandridae > Lissotriton > Lissotriton vulgaris. The sequence continues at coordinate 130,776,873 of NC_141696.1, read as the reverse complement.
GAATGACAGAGAGAGGGACAGAAACGGACTACAGAGAAAAGCGTTATCAGTGGAGTGGCAGAGAGAGGATTGGTGAGAGAGTGCAGAGAGAAAGGCTATTAGTGGAGTGACATAAAGAAGAACAGAAACGGACTGCTGAGAGGAAGGTTTTCGGTGAAGTGACAGAGAGAGGAATAGTAACAGACAGCAGAGAGAAAGGATATCAGTGGAGCAAGAGAGACAAGTACAGAAGGACACTGCAGAGAGAAAGGTTATCGGTAGAGTGACAGAAAGAGGGATAGAAAGAGACTGCTGAGAGAAAGGTTACCAGTGGAGTTACAGAGAGAGGGACAGAAGCAGACTGCTGAGAGCAAGTTTATTGGTGGAGTGACAGAGAGAGGGACAGAAACCGACTACATAGAGAAAGGTTAACAGTGGAGTAGGAGAGACAGGTACAGAAATAGACTGCAGAGAGAAAGTTTATCTGTAGAGTGACAGTGAAAGGGGCAAAAAGAGACGTCTGAGGGAATCGTTATCGGTGAAGGGACAGAAAGAGGGCCAAAAAGAGACTGCTGAGAGAAAGGTTACCAGTGGAGTGACAGAAAGAGGGACAGAAACAGACTGCTGAAAGCAAGTTTATCAGTGGAGTGACAGAGAGAGGGACAGAAATAGACTGCTGCGAGAAAGGTTAACAGTGGTGGAGTGACAGAGAGAGGGACAGAAACACGCTCAGAGATAAAGGTTATTGGTAGAGTGACATAGAGAGGGACAGAAACAGACTGCTGAGAGAAAGAGTATGGGTGGAGTGACAAAGAGAGGGACAGAATAGACTGCAGAGATAAAGGGTTTTGTTGGAATGACTGAGAGAGGGATAGAAACAGAGTGCCGGGAGAAAGGTTAATACTTGGAGCGACAGAGAAAAGGACAGAAACAGAGTGCAGAGAGAAAGGGTATCGGTGGAGTGAGAGAGAGAGTGGGATATTAACAGACTGCAGAGAGAAAGGTTATCAGTGGAATGACAGATTGAGAGACAGAAACAGAATGCAGAGAGAAAGGTTATCGCTGGAGTGACAGAGACTGGGTTTAAAGAGACTGCTGAGAGCATGTTTATCGGTGGAGTGACAGAGAGAGGGACAGAAACAGACTTCAGAGAGAAAGGTTAACAGTGGAGTAAGAGAGACAGGTACAGAAGGAGACAGCAGAGAGAAAGGTTATCGGTAGAGTGACAGAGAAAGGGTCAAAAAGAGACTGCTGAGGGAATGGTTATCGGTGAAGTGACAGAAAGAGGGTCAGAAACAGACTGCTGAGAGCAGGTTTATTGGTGAAGCGACAGAGAGAGGGATAGAAACAGACTGCAGAGAGAAAGGTTAACAGTGGAGTGACAGAGAGAGGGACAGAAACAAACTCAGAGAGAAAGGTTATTGATGGAGTAACAGAGAGAGGGACAGAAACAGACTGCTGAGAGAAAGATTATTGGTGGAGTGACAAAGAAAGGGACATAATAGACTGCAGAGATAAAGGGTTTTACTGGAATGACAGAGAGAGGGATAGAAACAGAATGCCGGGAGAAAGGTTAATACTTGGAGTGACAGAGAGTGGGGCAGAAACAGACTGCAAAGAGAAAGGTTATCGGTTAAGTGATAAAGACTGGGACTGAAAGAGACAGCTGTGAGAAATGCTATTGGTGGAGTGCCAGAGACAGGGACTGAAAAGACTGCTGAGAGAAAGGTTATCAGTGGAGTGATAGAGAGAAGGATGGAAACAGACTGTTAATTGAACGGTTATTGGTGGAGTGACAGAGAGAGGGACAGAACAGACTACATAGAGAAAGGGTACCGTGGAGTAAGAGAGAGAGTGGGATATTAACAGACTGCAGAGAGAAAGGTTATCGGTGGAGTGACAGATTGAATGACAGAAACAAAATGCAGAGAAAAAGGTTAATACTTGGAGTGACAGAGAGAGGGACAGAAAAAGGCTGCAGAGAGAAAGGTTATTGCTGGAGTGATAGAGACTGGGACTGAAGGAAACCGCTGAGAGAAAGGTTATTAGTGGAGTGACAGAGACTGCAACTGAAAAAAACTGCTGAGAGAAAGATTATTGGTGGAGTGACAGAGACAGTTGGCAGGGTATGCTCAGACGTGAGTCCCTTGCTCACTTGGCCACTGGATTCAAGATAGCCTGGCTGATGAGAATTATGAATCCGAAACCGGTCCCAGGATGCTTGTTTCCGGTCCAGGGAAGACATAGCTTGGCAATTCGGGCTGGACTATTTCCATGAGGCACAGGGTCAGACTGATTTGCATATGGCCATGTCTGAACTGGGGTGGCTGAGTGAGCTAAAGAATGGTGATGGATTAAACCCAGATCAGTTGACTGGGGGTGTAAGCGTTTTATTTACTCAAACGCTCCGTCCATCATTTGCTTTTGTATCGCTTTGTTCGCCCTAAGTTGGCAGGGTATGCTCAGACGTGAGTCCCTTGCTCACTTGGCAACTGGATTCAGGAGAGCCTGGCTGAAGAGGATTATGAATTTGAAACCGGTCCCAGGATGCTTGTTCCCCATCCAGGGAAGACATGGCTTGGCAGTTCGGGCTGGACTGTTCCCATGAGGCACAGGGTCAGACTGATTTGCATATGGCCATGTCTGAACTGGGGTGGCTGAGTGACCTAAAGAATGGTGATGAATTAAACCCAGATCAGTTGACTGGGGGTGAGTGTTTGATTTGCTCAAACGCTCCGTCCATCATTTCCTTTTGTATTGCTTTGTTCGCCCTAAGTTGGCAGGGTATGCTCAGACGTGAGTCCCTTGCTCACTTGGCCACTGGATTCAAGATAGCCTGGCTGATGAGGATTATGAATCCGAAACCAGTCCCAGGATGCTTGTTTCCGGTCCAGGGAAGACATGGCTTGGCAGTTTGGGCTGGACTGTTCCAATGAGGCACAGGGTCAGACTGATTTGCATATGGCCATGTCTGAACTGGGGTGGCTGAGTGAGCTAAAGAATGGTGATGGATTAAACACAGATCAGTTGACTGGGGGTGAGTGTTTGATTTGCTCAAATGCTCCGTCCATCATTTCCTTTTGTATCGCTGTGAAAGAGACAGTGACAGAAAGAGACTGCTGATGGAACGGGTATTGGTGGAGTGACAGAGAGAGGGACAGAAAGAGACTGCTAAGAGAAAGTGTATTGATTGGGTGAGATGATAGAAACAAACTGCAGAGAGAAAGGGTATCAGTGGAGGGACAGAGAGAGAGACAGACACAGACTACTGAGAGAAAGTTTATCGGTGGAGTGACAGAGAGAGGGACAGAAAAAGACTGCAGAGAAATGGTATTGGTGGAGTGGCAGAGAGAGGAACAGAAACAAACAGCAGGCAGAAAGGTTAATACTTACTTGGAGTGACAAAGAGAGGGACAGGAACAGACTGCAGAGAGAAAGGTTATCGGTGAGTGATAGAGACTGGGACTGAAAGACACCGCAGAGAGAAAGGTTACCAGTGGAGTGACAGAGGGAGGGACAGAAGCAGACTTCTGAGAAACGGGTTATAAGTGGATTGCCAGAGCGCAGAGTTAGAGAAAGGCTTCTGAGAGAAAGGTTATCCGTGCAGTGACAGAGAGAGGGATAGCAACAGACTGCAGAGAGAAAGAGTATCAGTCGAGTGAGAGAGACAGGGTCAGATTGAGACTGCAGAGAGAACGGTTATTGGTGGAATGACAGAGCTAGAGACAGAAAGAGACTGCTGAGGGAATTGTTATCAGTGGAGTGACAAAGATAGGTACAGAGAGAGACTGCTGCGAGAAAGGTTAGTTGGGGAGTGAGAAAGAGAGGGACAGAAACAAACTGCAGAGAGAACGGTTATCGCTGGCGTGACAGATAGAGGGACGGAAAGAAACTGCTAGGAGAAAGGTTACCGGTAGAGTGACAGAGAGAGGGACAGGACCAGACTGCAGAGAGAAAGGGGTTTGGTGGGGTGACACAGAGAGGGACAGAAACAGAATGCAGAGAGAAAGGGTAATACTTGAGGTGACAGAGAGAGGGACAGAAACCGACTACAGAGTGAAAGGTTAATCGTTGGAGTGACAGAAGGAGGGACAGAAGCAGACTGCAGCAAGAAAGGTCATCAGTGGAATGACAGTAAGAAGATCAGAAACAGACTACAGAAAGAAAGGGCATTGGTGGAGTGACAGAAAGATTCATCCGTGGAGTGACGTAGGTAGAGATAGAAACAGACCGCAGAGAGAAAGGTTATTGGTGGAGTTTCTACAATATATGTAAAGTGGTACTATTTGTGTATGTGTATAGTTACATTCCCAAGAAGAAATATGGTAGGTAGGCTGAACTCAGAGGAACACTAACTGGTAAGTAGACAGAACAAGTTTTAGCACTTTAAATTGTGGACTACAGAATAAATACATAAACATGATTTCACATCTCTCTCACATCTTCAAATTACATGCAATGGTTAAAGTCAATGCTGACCGTTAATCGGTGTTAGTGCCTGTGTGGCTGATACCTATTTACAACAAGGGGTGGTGAGGGACAGAGTCTCTGAATTAAGCAGAAAGCTCTCACCCAGTCAAGAGATCAGGGCTAGATCCAACACCGTTTTTTAGCTCACTGCACCATCCCAGTTTCAGAACCTGGCTGTATGCAAATTAGTCTGTTCCTGTCCCAGTGCATGATGGGAACAGGGCAAACCAAGCTACAAAAGCCAATTCTTACACTGGGAAGGAAACAAGCTCCCGGGGACCGGTTTCTGGCATTACAGCCGTCTTCGGCCCGGTTTGCTTGAATCCTGATGGTGCAATGAGCAAGGGTCTCACATCTGAGAATACCCTTCCACGCTTAGGGTGGACAAAAATATTTACAACAAGGGGTGGTGAGGGACAGAGTCTCTGAATTAAGCAGAAAGCTCTCACCCAGTCAAGAGATCAGGGCTAGATCCAACACCATTTTTTAGCTCACTGCACCATCCCAGTTTCAGAACCTGGCTGTATGCAAATCAGTCTGTTCCTGTCCCAGTGCATGATGGGAACAGGGCAAACCAAACTACAAAAGCCAATTCTTACACTGGGAAGGAAACAAGCTCCCGGGGACCGGTTTCTGGCATTACAGCCATCTTCGGCCCGGTTTGCTTGAATCCTGATGGTGCAATGAGCAAGGGTCTCACATCTGAGAATACCCTTCCACGCTTAGGGTGGACAAAAATATCTACAACAAGGGGTGGTGAGGGACAGAGTCTCTGAATTAAGCAGAAAGCTCTCACCCAGTCAAGAGATCAGGGCTAGATCCAACACCGTTTTTTAGCTCACTGCACCATCCCAGTTTCAGAACCTGGCTGTATGCAAATTAGTCTGTTCCTGTCCCAGTGCATGATGGGAACAGGGCAAACCAAACTACAAAAGCCAATTCTTACACTGGGAAGGAAACAAGCTCCCGGGGACCGGTTTCTGGCATTACAGCCGTCTTCGGCCCGGTTTGCTTGAATCCTGATGGTGCAATGAGCATGGGTCTCACATCTGAGAATACCCTTCCACGCTTAGGGTGGACAAAAATATTTACAACAAGGGGTGGTGAGGGACAGAGTCTCTGAATTAAGCAGAAAGCTCTCACCCAGTCAAGAGATCAGGGCTAGATCCAACACCGTTTTTTAGCTCACTGCACCATCCCAGTTTCAGAACCTGGCTGTATGCAAATTAGTCTGTTCCTGTCCCAGTGCATGATGGGAACAGGGCAAACCAAACTACAAAAGCCAATTCTTACACTGGGAAGGAAACAAGCTCCCGGGGACCGGTTTCTGGCATTACAGCCGTCTTCGGCCCGGTTTGCTTGAATCCTGATGGTGCAATGAGCAAGGGTCTCACATCTGAGAATACCCTTCCACGCTTAGGGTGGACAAAAATATTTACAACAAGGGGTGGTGAGGGACAGAGTCTCTGAATTAAGCAGAAAGCTCTCACCCAGTCAAGAGATCAGGGCTAGATCCAACACCGTTTTTTAGCTCACTGCACCATCCCAGTTTCAAAACCTGGCTGTATGCAAATTAGTCTGTTCCTGTCCCAGTGCATGATGGGAGCAGGGCAAACCAAACTACAAAAGCCAATTCTTACACTGGGAAGGAAACAAGCTCCCGGGGACCGGTTTCTGGCATTACAGCCGTCTTCGGCCCGGTTTGCTTGAATCCTGATGGTGCAATGAGCAAGGGTCTCACATCTGAGAATACCCTTCCACGCTTAGGGTGGACAAAAATATTTACAACAAGGGGTGGTGAGGGACAGAGTCTCTGAATTAAGCAGAAAGCTCTCACCCAGTCAAGAGATCAGGGCTAGATCCAACACCGTTTTTTAGCTCACTGCACCATCCCAGTTTCAGAACCTGGCTGTACTGCACTGACAAGCAGAACTAGACTAATGGGATGCTGAGAGATAGGTTAAGAAGTGGAGAAGTGTGGAGGCAAAAACAGAGAAGGGGTGGCGAAAGGGAAAGAAAAGTGTGATATAAAGGAGAAGAGTGAAGGAAGGGAGTATACCAAGAGAGAGACAGTGAGAAACAGGGTGCAGAGAGAAACGGTATCAGTGAAGTGACATAGAGAGCGATAGAAACATACCACAGAGAGAAAGGTTATCGGTGGAGTGACAGAGAGAGGGTCAGAAACAGACTGCTGATAAAAAGGTTATCGGTGGAGTGACAGAGAGATAGACAGAAGGAGACTGCTGAGAGAAAGGCTTTTGGTGGAGTGACATAGAGAGGGTCAGAAACAGACTGCTGATAAAAAAGTTATTGGTGGAGTGACACAGAGAGGGACAGAAAGAGACTGCTGAGAAAGACTGCCAGTGGAGTGACAGAGAGAGGGACTGAAACAAACTGCTGATAAAAAATGTATCTGTAGAGTAACAGAGAGAGGGACAGAAAGAGACTGATGAGAGAAAGGCAATCAATGGAGTGACAGAGTGAGGGTCAGCAACAGACTGCAGAGCAAAAGGGTATCGGTGGAGTGAGAGAGAGAGTGGGATAGTAACAGACTGCACAGAGAAAGGTTATCAGTGGAGTGACAAATTGAAGGACAGAAACAGGCTGCAGAGAGAAAGGTTATTGCTGAAGTTATAGAGACTGCGACTGAAAGAGACTGCTGAGAGCAAGTTTATCAGTGGAGTGACAGAGAGAGGGACAGAAACAGACTACAGAAAGAAAGGTCAACAGTAGAGTTAGAGAGACAGGTACAGAAAGAGACTGCAGGGAGAAAGGTTATCGGTGGAGTGCTAGAGAAAGGGACAAAAAGAGACTGCTGAGGAAATGTTTATCGGTGAAGTGAGAGAAAGATGGACTGAAAGAGACTGCTGAGAGAAAGGTTACCAGTGGAGTGACAGAGAGAGGGACAGAAACAAACTGCTGAAAGCAAGGTTATCAATGGAGTGACAGAGAGAGGAACAGAAATAGTCTGCAGGGAGAATGGTTAACAGTGGAGTGACAGAGAGCGGGACAGAAACAAACTCAGAGAGAGAGGTTATTGGTGGAGTGACAGAGAGAGGGACAGAAACAGACTGCTGAGAGAAGTATTATCGGTGGAGTGACAAAGAGAGGGACGAAACAGACTGCAGGGACAACGGGTTTTGGTGGAATGACAGAGAGAGGGATTGAAACAGAATGCCGGGAGAAAAGTTAATACTTGGAGTGACACAGAGTGGGGCAGAAACAGACTGCAGAGAGAAAGGTTATCAGTTGGGTGACAAAGACTGGGACAAAAAAGAGACTGCTGAGAGAAAGATTATCGGTTGAGTGCAAAGAGAGGGACAGAATAGACTACAGGAACAAATGGTTTTAGTGGAATGACAGAGAGAGGGATAGAAACAGAAAAAAATTGCAGAGAGAAAGGTTATCAGTGGAGTAACAGAGAGAGGGACACAAAGAGACAGCTTGGAGAAAGGTTATCAGTAGAGTGACAGGAGGAGGGACAGTAACAGACTTCTGAGAAAGAGTATCAGTGGGGTGACAGGGAGAGGGATAGAAGCAGAATGCCAAGACAAGGTTAATACTTGGAGTGACAGCGAAAGGAACAGAAACACAGAAACACACTGCAGAGAGAAAGGTTATCAGTGGAGTGATAAAGACTGGGACTGAAAGGGATTGCTTGGAGAAAGGACAGAAACAGACTCCTGAGAAAAAAAGTTATCAATGGAGTGACAGAGAGAGGGTCAGTAACAAACCTCTGAGAGAAATGTTATCGGTGGAGTGATAGAGAGAGGGACAGAAAGTCACTGTTGAGAGAGCGGTTATCGGTGGAATGACATAGCAAGGGCTAGAAAGAGACTGCTGACAGAAAGGATATCAGTGGAATGACAGAGAGAGGGACAGTAAAAGACTGCAGAGAAAAGTGTTATCAGTGGAGTCGCAGAGAAAGGATTAGAAAGAGAGTGCAGAGAGAAGGCTATCAGTGGAGTGACAGAGAGAGGGACAGAAACAGACTAATGATAAAAAGGTTATCAGTAGAGTGACAGAGACAGGGACAGAAAGAGACTGGTGAGAGTAAGGCTGTCAGTGGAGTGACAGAGAGAAGGACAGAAATAAACAGCTGATAAAAAGGTTAGTGGCAGAGTGACAAAGAGAGGGTCAGAAACAGACTTGAGAGAAAGGCTATAGGTGGAATTACAGAGAGTGGTAATGAAACAGACTGCTGAGAAGAAGGTTATCAATGGAGTGACAGAGAGAGGGACAGAAAAAGACTGCTGAGAGAAAGGCTATTGATCTGGTGACAGAGAGAGAGTTAGAAACAGAGCGCTGAGAGAGAGGTTATCGGTGAAGTGAAAGAGAGAGAGATAGAAACCGAATGCTGAGAGAAAATGTATCAGTGGATTTGCAGAGAGAGGAATAGAGAGAGAGAGTGCAGAGAGAAAGGCTATCAGTGAAGCGGGAGAGAGGGATAGGAAAAGACAACATAGAGATGAGAGAGTGATTTCTGAGAAGAAGTTATCAGAGGAGTGACAGAGTCAAATAGAGGCTGCAGAAAAGAAGGTTGGCAGAGCAGCTCAGAATGAAGGGCTGCACAGCAAGCAGAACAGAAAAGGAAGCAAAGAATGAAAACAAAGGAGGGACAAAAAATACATTGTGTAGGGAGGAAGATTAGGAGAGGACTTTAGAGACCTCAATAGAGGGGGAGAGTCTGAAGGAACGATGGACAGTCAAGGTATTCCCTACAAACGGGCAGAAGAGAGAATGTTTATCAGTTAAGTGAAAGAGAGACAAACCTGCTGAGGACAGACAGAAGAGTAGAGACAGACTTCAGAGGGGTAGTACAGCATAGAAAAGATAAAGACTAAATGCTTAAGAATAAAGGAAGACTAAAGAAGAAGGATGCTGGAGAGGCAGCGAGGGAGTTAAACTGCAAAGTAAAGAGATGGTGGAGGAAACAGTCAGATGCACATATGTCCAGCACCACATACTGTGTGTAAGAACAAATACAGTGTCAACATGTGAAGAAGGCAAGGCGCACATTGTGAACTGCATATGAAAATCTTGAGGCACATGTACTAAACTTTCTTGCAACACATAGCAGTAAGCAAAGTGGCTGCGCTGTGCTGCATGAAAGAGAGAGAGGGCAGAAATGCTTCATATTTACAAAGATAAGGAGCATTCCTGCTCCCTCCTTGCTCTGGCGCACTCTGTGCTGCCAATGCCAAAGCAGGAAACCTTGCACCACAATGCAAGTCTGCTTTTATTTTTATTTTATTCCAGGCAGGGCTGTTTGAATGCAGGAAGGACCAAAACAAACCTTAGAGGCGTACACAGATGCAAAGGCGCATGAGAGCCACCGTACATGGTCTGACGAGGGCAGGGGACCTACTTCAGGCAGAGACCTTCCTGACAATAGACCAGATGTGCGACCCCCTTCCCCCGGAAGCACTAGATATGCTACTATATTATCACTTAAAGACCTTTTGTAAAGATACATTTCCCACACATCCCACTCCCCCGCAAACAGTACATGCACTTGAAAACAGATTGAAAAATTATACTGATAAAAAGTTAATATCGCGGATTTACCGTGCGACCCTGCGCTCGACCCCGGAAGTGACTGCGCTGGCCCGTGAAGCATGGGATGAAGACATGGGGGAGGCACTTACAGACGAACCGTGGGATCAGAGCTGCAAATTGCTTCAGAAGCTGCTGCCGAATTATCGCTTAAGAAAGACCCATACATTTTAGGTACTTACATCACCTTTACTGAACACCCCCACAATTATTTAGAATGGGATTACACACGATGACAGTTGTTGGAGATGTGGGACCCTGAGGGCGACGTTTATATATCTGGCCTGGGATTGTAGATCAATAGCGAATTATTGGCAATTAATATTACATCACATAAAAAACATTAAGGGATGGGAGGTGCCATGTACACCCCAGGCCGCCTTATTGGGAATCATACCTACCATGCCGCCAAAAGCGCGAATGTTGTTACTCGTGGCAAAAAGGCAGATGTCCATACATTGGGGTACAGGGAAACCCCCTACAGCCAAAGAGTGGGTGGGGAGCGTGACGTATTGCAGAACACAACTGGGGAACTACTGGGAGCTCCTACCGCCTAGATCTAGGCCGATGGACATTTGGAAACCTTTCGTGCAGTGGCTGGGGACGGTGGCAGCGGATGATCCAAATTCGATATTGTAATATAACATACATTGTAAAATAAAATTGTAAATTGATACTTGTATAGCGCACTACTCACCCGCAAGGGTCTCAAGGCGCTTGTACGAATACCGCTATGGAACCCATCCTGGCTTTCCCTGTGAGGCGTCCACTCCTGGGCACCCCCAAGGTGGAGGCCAGGCATCCTTAGCGTTGTGGGGGCCGTTGTGGAGATTAAGCAAGCTATTGCCCAGAGTTGCAGAGTGGGACCCATGATTAGAATAGGCACCAAGGCGAGAATTATCAGGTCTGTGGAATTTTGAGCCCAAGACCAGCCGAGGCGAGGAATTGAACCCTGGTCCCGGGCTAGACCTCTGCACCAGGGTCTACCGCTCTAACCATTGAGCCACACTTCTCCTGTGGAGTAAGCGGAAACTTAGACGGGCCTGAGGGTGGGGAGTGCTTTATATAACTGGCTAAATAGAGTGGGTCACATGGTGTTTGTTTTTTGAAGTATTGGATGTGATTGACGTCTGAACTTGTAATTACATGTTGGTCAGTGCATTATATGCAAATTGTCATGGAGAATATCTAATCGTTATGACTTGTGGTCATTGGTATGAGGGAATGCATTGTATTGATTGTTTTTTATCTTTATTTCAGTCCTTTGTATGTTGTTGTAATGACAAAATGCCAATACTTTTTTTTTAATGTGTGTGTGTGTGTGTGTGCACACGCATGCACTCACTTGTGTGTGGGTGTAAGTCTTTGTTTAGGGATAGGTATGCAATAGGGTGGAGGGATCTTTACTGGCCCAACCTTGACATAATGTGGCCATTTTTGGAGTCACAATAGCTTAGAAGCGGCATAACGGTGACGCCTCCATGTCATTTTGTGAGCATTCAGGCTATTCCTGGCAAAATGGTGCCCTTCAGTGACATTTTATTTTGTTATTCACAAGCCTATGGCTATCTGGTGTATAGTGAAGAGATGTGGCATAACAGTCGATGCTACCAACTTGGACATGGGAAACCGGGTTTGAGTCTGCTAAACATCCTATAATTCAGGGCAAGTCACGTATTCCCTCTGTGCCTAAAACATATCTGACCCAGTGTCATGTAATCTGGTGTTTGTGTGAAGTGCTCTGATGTCTTTGGGTCAAGTTTGTGTAATTTAAAAATTGTACAAAAAAGAGTGATTGCCCTGCTACAAATTTGCTCACCGATAGCCTTATGTGGACATTCTTGTGGACATGATCTTGGCTATCCTTGTTATAATGGTGGTGACAATTCCTGCCGTATAATAAAAGCTCCTGAAAGGCAGAATCTGTTCCTATGTGGCAGCACACTGGATTGCTGAAAATAACACGCTTCTGTGTGCTGGATTGAGATAATTTATTCAACAGTAGGTATTTTATATTTCATGGTGAAAGTCTGGATTTTCAGAAGCAGTCAAATGTATTGAATTCAGGAGTCTCTTTTATGCTGGTATATGAGGCATAATTCATGCTGAGTTGGGGAAAGCTTGCTGTTGAGTTCCTTTTCTTAGCACTGAGGGCACTTTTGCTGTGGCTGCTATTTCATGACCTTTCTAGAGGCATTTCATCATCTATCTTAATAAAGCATTCTATGATATTATCAGAGAGTTGAAGATGAATGGTTGATGTATCCTGTATGATCCTGTAAGCTGTAGGTAACACAGCAGCAACATTGCTGCATGAGCAAGTAGGATTTTCCTAGCTTTAGTTGCTACTGCTTGTAATTGAGAGATCTATTTTATTTTTATTTTATTTCACACTGCCCCTTCCAAATAGAAACTCAGTTATAAAATGTCACTTATTATCTGCTGTGAAGAGGCAGGATAGAAAAATAAAATGTAAAAACATTTTATGTAAATTTTGAGAAATGAATGACACTGTGAAATCACATTATCAGTCTTTGAACTGCCTGAAACATATGTAGCTCTTTTTTTCAGATTTTCCTTGGAAGGGTAAGTCTGAATGTACCTTGGCCCAGGCAGTGCTTTAAATGGCCTGTTACTGTCTGGCACTGAGTACCTGCACAGTTTTAATTTGAAAGGGAGAGTACCTGCACTTTTCAGCACTGCTGCAGTACACCTAATGCGAGAGTACCAGCACTTCTTAGGAGCAAACAGGTGCGCTAAATAGTGAGAAACTGCACTTCTTTATTTGCATTTAAAGCACTGGTCCTGGGGAAGGAGAAGCTTAACCGGGGCCCTACCAACGTATAGAAGAGTTCTATCAGACCCTATGGATTTTTACCAATTTGTGTAGTAAACTTAGCCCTGTTTTTCTAAATGTTCTCACCACGAGAGAGTCATGCTTGTACGGTTCATCATTTCACTTGGCTGATAAATGATAGGTATTTGCACCTCATCAATTCAAAGTTCACCATTCACAACTGGGAAGCAGCCAGCAATGCCACTCCAATAAATATTGGACATGCGTTTTGATCAGCAGCAACATGTCTGTAAAGGCAAGCTGCAAACAAGAGCCAACTGGACATATTTCAGCATCATAGACTAGGGCACCATGAGGCTCAGCACTTGTTCTGAATCAGCCTTGCAGGATCTGCCCCACATAGGCATCACTTCTGAATTGGTTTTGTTATGTTTGGCTCTCATTTAGAGTAGTAAACAAAAGTTGTTTCCCACTGTTACTACACCATAAAGGGAATTCATGCTGCTTGAGGGTGGGAGGGCAATGAAGGTGGTGGGGCAGTGAGCGGCAGGGGCTAGGCATTTTTAGGTGACTCCTGCACATCGCTTGTGCTGTGCTTGAGAAATCTATTATTTTTGGTATAAACTTGAAAGGGACTTACTCTATTTCCTGGCTTCTCATTGGTTCCTGTGCGTGCCACTTATCTTTCCTCCATATCTATTGGCAGTTGCGTAGATTCCTGCCTTTACCAATGCTGGTTCCTCATCTGATTCTCTTATCAGTTTCCCACCACTGAAATACTGTTAAAATCCACTTTGGTGGAACTATATTTTTAATAAAGTTTTGCCTTTTACTATTGCAGCATATTTATATAACAAGCTATCACCCAGAGAGGTTATGTGAATCATAGGATGCTGTGTGGTGCCATCGAGGCTTGAACCGAGATCCCCAGCTTTCGAGTCAGCAGCTCCGGCCACTGCACGACATCCTCTCCACTCACTTGTTATCCGTCAGGGAGCTCTTTCCTTCTCCCGGACATAATTGATGAAAACCGCTCTTTAATAATTAAATAGGTGAAACTGATGCATTACCAATGTTTGTTTTGAACAGTTGGGACAAAGAGGAGAGGCAATCTTAAGAATGGCTTCCCCATTACACCTCCCCCTTGTGTACCAGTTGAAAACAGGAGCAGATGGTTTTGGGGGCTAACATAAAAATACAGATGATTAGAAAGTGAATAATAGGGATGATTTTTTTCCTCAGGGTCCAACAAGACATCAAGGACAACTCGAGCTAACAACATCCAGAAGACAAAAGCAAGTAATGCAGCGAAAAGCAGAAGCAGCAGCCATTTTACAACTGAAAATCTCATGAGGTGCTGAGTGCTGCCGACCAATACTAGATTAGCACACTAAGTGGTCTGATGTTTTGCCTGCCAGAGCATTCCACTCAAATTGTAGGAGAGCTACTGATGGGACAGCAGTATAGAAAAGGCTCTATTTGAAGACTGGTGATTTCAATACTAGTACTAAGCAGCCAATCACAGGGAGGCAACATCAGTCTGAACACAGCACTTCAGGTGCGCTCTCTTTGCACCAACGAAGAAAACAATAAAGTGGTAGCTGGAATGCTTGAATTAATGTCATCCATTGAAAGGGCCGCATTCCAGTCCATCATTTTTTACCCAGAATGTCACCCCAGACAGGCAACAGCCACGTGCAGATCAGCCTTGGCCATTCACCCAAAGGCATAGCAGAATGGTATACTTTGCGGCTTTAAGTGCAAAATGTGATGCAACCAGTAGCAAAAAACGTTAGGACCCAATCCCTGCATCACTGACTAAACATCTATGCTAAATTGTAGAAACACATTTTTCTACTCGGAAAGCCTGGTTCCCCCCTTTTTGTTCCCTTTGCATGTAGAACTACCAGCATTTTTCTAGCTTCTACTATGGAAAAAGGCGGTGGCCCCTGTCTGGTTTGTTTTGTTACAAAGCTGTCCTAGTGGCTGTCACAATGTTGTGGCTCTTTTGGCCTCTCAGCTGCGAGTCCTGCACACTGGATTGCATGAACATGAATGGGCATATTGCACGTGGTGGAAAGTGTAAGGAAACTTTTTCTTTACAGCAACTCCAAATAAGTGCCATCCACAAACATTATAGTCCCTCCCTGAAACTACACAAGTATCTTATAAGGTATGAAGGTCATACTGCAAAGTCAAAAATATTCTTTACTTAGTAATCCCTAAAATGAACATCAGCACATGTGATAAGAGAAAATCATATACCTAAAAAATACAACTCGTGAGCTTTGCATACCGTTTCTCCCAGAGAAAGCATCTTCTGAGACAGCTTCCTGCAGCCACATACCAGAAACTCTCACATGGCTTTGCATTCACAACTCCACAAGCCAGGCTCTATTTAAATACCATTACAAGGTGAGCATACTTTAATTGCACAAGTTCCCAGCAGAAGCTACCTTAGGGCTTGATGCACTTATTAGCACGCATGTTAATTAGGAATTATTAATTGCTTTGATTACCTGTCACAGGGTGTGCATGAGTGATCAAGAAAATGTAAGATCTTGCATGTGTACAAAACAACAGACATCACTCTGGCCCTAAAATTACCTTCTCTAGGGTAAAAGACAGGACATGCACATCTGAGGCTTGCCAAGGAGATGGCCCAATCCTCATGATATTGCACCTGTGAGTGTGTGAGGGAAACAGCAGCATAATCTTTGGAATTAATTTTACTTTTATTTGAGGTGAACTTACTGGGCCTGCACACATTTTACTATATGAATATTTAAACAAACGTTAAAGATAGTGAAGTTAGCACAAGGGCAAAGGGTTAAAGCGAAACCCCTCATTTCTATTACTGTGTGAAAAGTTATTCACTTTAAAGGTAACTATTGAGGTACCAATGAGTCGGCCGCTAGATCAGACACCAAACATACAGGTTAGGTGCCCTGACTTGAATATAAATGCTAACACCAAAATACACCAAGAATGACTACTCCTTTTAGCTTTATGAGTGAATGAATGTAGATAGCATCTTACACTAGTTGCCTAGAAGGGAAAACCACTGTTGTAGATGAAGTGCCCTATGGCTACTCTCTATAAGGGAAGTAGGCAAGTTTGTGTGCCATCAGAGTGTACTACTGATGGTATCATTTAGGTAAAATCCGTCAGGTATGTAAACGTTTCACCACAGCATAATGACAGGCGACAACCTCTTCTAAACTACTAGAGTCACTTAAGGATGTGAAAAGGTAAATATTTCACAACATGTTTAGAAGTTATACTATTACAGTAATTCTAGATATTATAGAGGTAAAGGGGCTACAGGAGATCTATCTGACTTTCTTATCTTTCCAAACAACACATTATTTATCAAGCAACCATAATTCCAATCATTATTGGTCACACCAATCCACTTGGGCCTTAAAAAAAATCAATAACCATTGGTATCACTTCTCTTTCACTACATTAGGCTAAACAACCCCCTACAACTGACACGTTTATGTCCCAGACAGTGGCAATCCTTTACTGTTGCAAAGTCATCCTGTGCCCTGGGCACCCCAATTTCTTGCTGACTGGTACTGGTGGTAACTGACTCTGACTGTCCCGAAGATCTGCCTAACCAGGCCTAAGGCCAGTGCTATGCTGAAAGAGATGCTTAGAAAACAGTCTGTCCTGATTGGTCGGAGTTAAATGGATTAGCCAGGCGGTTTTGATGAGGTAATAAGTAGCCCCTGGGGTTAGCAAGCCATTCTGGGAGGGCAGGATTCTGCTCTACAGGAATGCCAGAGCAGGGGTAGAGGTCGTAAACAGTAATCTTCAATAGTAGGAGCAGTCAGGCAGGAGAGGCCAGTTTCATTTACACCCCTTCTCTTTGAACCCAGCCAGATAATAGAATTAAGGAAGGAAGGAGCAGATGCAAGGGGGGGGGCAGTATGGAGATGAACCATCTTGAAAGAGGGCTTAGACAGCTATTGTCTCTCTGCTGAAAACTCAGCCATGTTGAATTTTGGAGATATGGTGCTCTCTGTGAGATTATATTGCCACACTTCAGAAGATATGTTCATACTCCATTGTGCTGACCTGGACCTTATTGGATAGGAGTGCCCTCCTGCTTGATCCAGAGAACTTCGAAGAAGCATGTGAGAGGAACAGAGCCTCTCAGATCTGCTGCTTGAAAAAAAATGTCCATGTTTTATTTGCACCAACCAGGTCCTGCACTCTGATTGACTGTGCCTGCAGCACAATCTGGAACTACAGCCATGTGGATCAAACCTGCTTCAAAAGGACTAAAGAGTGGACTCCTTGCAAGCTATAAGTTAACAGAGCTCACCTGGACCATCACCACCAAGAATCCCCAGCCTGGTGTACTACCACTTTACCTGGCCAGCCAAGCAGGCAACCCTCAACCGTGAGCCGGCCTGCCATCCAGGTTTGTCTGCTGAAAAGCTCCGGAGGTACGACATCCAGAGTTTGACAGGGAGCTCGTCGAACCTCAAGCCTGCAAACCATCACAGAATCCAGCCTGGTGAAGAACATCAAGGGACTGGTGAGAAAAAGCTCTATATAAAAATAACAGATCAACAACAAAGAATACCCATAGATCAAGCAGTTCAAATCAGGGGAGAAAGGCCGGGCAGATTGAATCTGGAAGATAGCATAAGCCAAAAAGGGGACGCAGAGAAGTGATCACAGTTTCATCCAAATGTGTTCATAATTTTTGTGACCTGTCACAAAGTGAGCAGCTGCATTTACCTCCAAATCCTCCGACAACCAGCAGTAAAGTATTTGTGCTCACTCCCCTAAACAGGGTTTGATTGGCATTTACCTAATTGGCATATTTGAATTACTTATAAGTCCCTTGTTAAGTGGTATACCATATACACAGGGCGTGCAAATGAAATGCTACCAGTAGGCCTGCAGCACTTATTGCGCCATTCACTTTACGTAGCGCACTAAAATATGTCCCAGGACTGCCATTGCAGCTGGAATGCAGTGTTAAACTGCCACGTCGACTGGGCATTTAAACCCCCTTGCCTATTCCTAAACTCCCCTTTTAGTACATATAAGTCACCCCTAGGGAAGGCCCTAGGTATCCCACAGGGCAGGGTGCTGTATGACTAAAAGGTTGAACATGTCCTGGAAGTGAAAAACTCCTAAATTCATTTTTCACTGCTTCGAGGCTTACCCCTACCATAGGATAACAATGAGGACCTCTCTATAGCGTGTTGCCTGCTCCCCTCGCTGTCAGTCACGCCAAATGTCAGCTGTGTAAATCTGCACTAAGCTGGGTGATTTTTCCTGCATAGTCCGCTTTATTTTGTGTAAAGCATGTACGTTTTTAGCAAAGTTTAAACTGAATTTGTGTTCAACGCCTAAATTGAATTTGATGTTTGGTGGTGTGGTGAGGCCCACACTAAGCTCTCAATGAGTCCAAGGGAAAACACAGAGCAGCAACATTTTCTTGGGTTAGCGCTCTAGTGTTCACACTGATAAATTAAAGGAGAGGCACTGCGCAGACGCGCCGCTGGCACACCTAAGGCAAGCACCCTGCACCTGTCAGTGTCCGGGAGGCGCCGGTGCCGGCCATGCTGTCGGTTTTGGCTCAAACCACAGGCAGCGCATCATCTATGACAAAGCCACGCCGCTCAACATTGGTAAGGAGTCCCGCTGCCAAAGCAACGTCGCTGTTAGGGCTGAGGATGGTATTTTAAAATGTGTACACTGTAACTGGGAACCAACTGACAAGGAACTTCGGGCCCCCACGAAGGTGGGCCAAGCTGGAATGGGCAATGTTATGGGCCCTGCTATCAACCAGTGTGGGAATTTCAAAGCACACCTACTCAATACACGCTCCTTGCAAAGCATGAACTCCACATCTCTGAGCTGCTGCATGACTCGCACTCTGACATAGTGTTTCTTACGGAAACCTAGATCACTGAAGCCTCCAACTCTACCATCGCCACGGCTATCCCTCCCGGTTACAATATTCTCAGAAGAGATCCCTAAGTTGGCAAAGGAGGTGGTGTAGCAATCATTTTTAAATAGGAAATCTCTTGCAACACTGTTACCATGGGGGAGATAGATGGGGCAGAATGCCTTGCCATAAAACCAATACCCAGGCCTCCGGGTCCAGCCTGCAAGTTCCTGAACTCCATCAATGAACCAATCACCCCCCTTGTTCTCAGGTACAACCACTTCCTGGTACTGGGAGACCTTAAAATCCATTTGGACAAACCCTCAGAGCCCAAGGCTATCTCCTTGATGGAGTCCCTTGCCATCTTCAACCTGCCCCCCTACATCTCCCATCCCACACACATTAAGGGCCACATCCTCGACCAGCTTTTTTCAAATTCTGAGATCGAGGTGGATCTGCCCCTGCCTCTAGTGTGGTCAGTCCACTACCTTATTGGTTTCAAGGTCCACAGGTCGGCAAGGAGTCCCGAATCTCTGAGCACCAAATGGACAAATACACAAAGACCTTTCCATCGGATCACTCCATCAGCTCTGAGTGAAGCACTGGAACATCACCCGCCTTCACTAAGTGGCAACCCGGAGATGCTCTCTGCCTCGAGAATTGACTGCAGCACTGCACTCATGCGCTCGCCCCTATGTTTACACATTCTCCCAAGATAACCAGAATTTCGTCCCCCTGGTTTAATAAAGCACTTAAGCTGAGCAAAAGCTTCCTGCAAGCACCTGGAAAGGTTATGGCACAAAAACCTCAATTCAGAGGATAAAATTGTATACAAACAGGCCTTGAAGGTCCACCACACCAAAATTTACAAGGCCAAAAAAAGTTATTTTGATGTCAAAAATTGAGATATCCGGAAGTAAGGTCCAGGACATTTTTAAAATGTTAAAAGCTTTTTCCTCCCCGTCCTCTGTCGCCAGGGCGCTTCCACCTTCTCTGAAATGGGTTAGCCAACTCACGGCCTTCTTCCACGATAAGAAGGGCCTCCCTGCGGACACAGCATACGCCAACACTCTAGCTCCTGTGGCTCCTATTGATAGCCCAACGCTAGAAAGGTTTTCCCCACTACAACTGGAGGTGTTCCCTGAAGATCAAAAAAATCATTGAGTCCGGCTGCCCCTAAGACCACTTCCCAGCAAATCTGTTAACTTTGGTGGCCAAGGCCGTTAACCTGACGGTTAACAAAGTCCTTAATTCTTCTCTGATGACCAGCCATGTGACTGGCAGGTGGAAAAGCGTCAAAATCCTCCCACTGCTAAAAAAGCCCTTAGCTGACCCCTTGGTGTCAGCTAACTATAGACCCATTTCGCTGCTCCTGTTCTCTTCCAAGACTTTAGAAAAATACGTTAACTCAGGGATTTCCGACTATGCTGAAAAAAACAATCTTCTCCATCAGAGCCAGTTGGGTTTTAGGGCCAATTATAGCACAGAGACAGCTCTTCTTGAAGTCTCTGAGTCTATTAAGGAGAATCTCGACAAGAAGGGTAAAGCCATGTTAATTCTGTTTGACCTCTCCGCAGCTTTCGATACTGTGCCGCATGATCGACTCCCGAACAGGTTACAGGAATATGATCTTGGCAGCGCGGTTCTGAAGTGGTTCTCCTCCTTCTTGGAGGACAGACACCAGGAAGTCTTGTCTCCCCCTTTTCTCTGCTCTGATCCCCACTTTGAAGGTGGGAGTCCCTCAAAGCTCAATTCTGAGCCACACGCTTTCCAACCTTTACGTGTCTCCCCTGGCTACTCTGGCAGAAGCGTGCGGTGCTAAAGTGATCTCCTGAACTGACGACAGGCAGATTCTACTCACCTGTGACTGGGGAGCAGACTTTGAAAGTGAAAAGATCAACCAATGTCTTGCAAGGGTTTTCTCCTGGATGAGGGTGAACCAACTTAAATGTAACCCCTAGAAATCTGAGGTTATCTTCTTCGGCTCCCCACCCGCGGATGAGTGGAAATGGTGTTGGCCATCTGATATGTCACCGCCCCTCTCCTCTGTCAGCACAGTCAAAAACCTTGGGCATCAAGATGGGTAACCCCTTGTCAATGAAATCACAGGTCCAGTCAGTTGCAGGATCCTGTTTTGGCCTTCTGCGGATGCTCAGGAAATTCCTCTCCCTCCTGCCTCCTGATCACAGGAAGACCGTTATATAAGTCCTGATTGTCTCCAGACTGGACTATGTCAACGTCTTATACTTAGGCCTCCCCAAATATCTGCTGAACCGATTGCAGGTGGTCCAGAATGCGGCCACCCGGGCGGTCCTCCTGCTCAATCCAAGGACCCATATCTCACCTCACCTGAAGGCCTAACACTGGCTTCCCGTAAGAAAGAGAATCTGTTTTAATGCCTTAGTTCTCATATTCAAGACCCTGCAGAGAACCGGTCCACAGTACCTCGGAAAGAGAGTCACACATTATGTGCCTCTCAGAACTTTGAGGTCTTCTACACTAAATCTGGCTTCCATGCCTAAGATCTGCAGCGCCCGCACAGGAGGCCGCTCCTTCCAGTTGCAGGGTGCACATGCATGGAACCTCCTACCTTTGACACTAAGACAGCTGGCTGATGTATCCACATTTAGGAAGATGCTCAAAACCTGGCTCTTTCGGAACTAACCAATTGTTCTTCCACCCAATCGGGACAGCAGCAGACCGTATTGAGGTTTTGTTTCAGCATCGGAACACTATTCCCTGAGTAGCTGTGCTCTATATAAATGCTCTTTCATTCATTCATTCCTTATTATATTTCGTAAGCCAAAATGTCCAATTGGGAGCAGGTAGATATATATTGTTTGGTACCTATAGAATTGTAGTGGTAACCCCTCTTTAATGATAAAGTCAGATATTTCATTAGAATTTTGAAAATGCCACTTTTAAAAGTTGGCTTTTTATACTTTAAGCCTTTTTTGCCAGCAGCCTGTCTTGAGTCACATGAATGGGTGTAGGTAACAGACTTTGGGAATTACTCCCAGACAGTCCCATAATAGAGGGATTAGGTGTGCCTCTTTGTGCCATTTGCTAACAGGATGGGGTGTTGAGCTGGGTACTGCCCTACTTACACCTGAATAGCCTGTGCTCTGCCTAATGACCATGTATTGGCACTGCAGCCAGCTTGGAGCTAGGGCGGGTGAGTCAGGAAATTCCATGTACTTCAAATAATTTTTTCCAGAAGCTTCTTCCACCTTCCAGAAGTACACCAGGCTATTAAAATAAGACCTTCAGATCCACTCTTCAGTTCACTTCTGGACTTGAATATGAACTCTTAATTGACTGCCTGCTGCTGTGGCCTACTATTACCTTAGGTAATCAAGTTAAATATATGATGAAAGTAGTTTACCACTTTATAAATAAGATCTAATAGAGATTTTCATTCTAACAAGGTTCAAGACAGAACGAGTCAAAAGAAATAAAACGGCGGAATTTAGAAATTGATGAATCAAATTCCGACAAGATTTTTATAAGGTATTTATGGCCTCGGGGTAATTGCCCCAAAGTAAATGAGACACTTGAAACATACTGGAGTGTCCCAGTTCACATCCTTAGTTAAAACAAGTTATGTAACAAGGGATAGTGAGTTAAAACTCATGAATAGTCGGGTTGTAGAAAGGGTAAAAAATTAGTACGCCAGTACTGAAGACAAGTAAGGGTTTGGAACCAGTAGGTTCGAAGGGCAAGGGATCAATGTTACTAGAAAAAGAATTGTGTCACTGTATTGCATAGGCATCTAAAATATTGCTTTTATTTTTAGATTTCACATCGATAATGTGAAATGAAAATGAAATGAAATTAAAAGTAAATTTATAAAGCACGATTGCTGCCCGGGGGCGTCCAAGCGCTAGGAACCAACAGAGGAGGCCTGGCAGAGTTGCTAGCAGAGATTACTGAGGGAGGTTGAATAGGAATGTCTTTAACTGTTTTTGGAATAAAGAAAGGTTGGGGTTAGCTCTAAGATGGAGGGGGAGTGTATTCCAGGTCTTGGAGGCATTATAGGTGAACGTCCTGCCGCCAGACCTTGTCTTTTTTATTCTCGGAGCAGAAGCCATAAAGGCCTGGCTCGTTCGAAGGCTTCTACTGGGTTGATAGTGATTCACTAGGTCACGGGTGATCATAGGACCTGTGTCCCAGAAGGCCTAGTGAGCAATGCACATGGCCTTGAAGAGGATTCTCTGACGCACTGGTAGCCAATGCAGGCTGATCAGACCAGCTTTGGCTGATTGTCTGCGTGGGTGCTGTAGCAGTGTGCGAGCCGCACAATTCTGCACTGTCTGAAGTCTACGCAAGGTGTACTCCGGAGCACCAAGGTAGAGGACGTTGTTGAAGTCTAGGCGGGACTGTATCAAACCCTGGATGGCTACCTGCTTAGCCTCCATGGGTAGAAGGGGGAGAATTTTCTTTAACATCCTGAGAAGGCCAAAGCAGGTAGCCGAGAGTTTTGTAGCCTGGATGTTGAATGAAAGGGTCCTATTCAGCCACACCCCGAGGCTCTTGATGTTGTCCTTGGGTGCTGGAGGGCTGCCTAGACAGGGGGGCCACAGAGAGTTGAAAAAACTGGGGTTAGAGGGGCCCAGGAGCATCAGCTCCGTTTTGTCCCCATTGAGCTTGAGGGATGATGAGGACATCCAGCTCTTTACCTCCTCTAAACACTTTCTAAGCCCACCTGACATTGGCATGTCGGCCTCCTGCGCCAATGAGACCACCAGCTGGGTGTCGTCCGCGTAAGAAATAATCTTAACCCCAAATGGACGAACAACCTCAGCGAGTAGCCTAATATAGATGTTGAAAAGCGCAGGGCTTAAAGAGGAGCCTTGTGGGACTCCACACCTCAATGGTCTACTAGTGGACACTGACTCACCATCAAATACTTGAAAGGATCTGTCCCTCAAGAAGGACTCGAACCAAAGCCAGGCTTTATCCATTATTCCGACACTAGACAGACGGTTCAGCAGGATGTCGTGGCTGACCGTATCGAATGCCGCGCTAAGGTCAAGGAGGATCACTGCCACTGATCCTCCTTGATCTAGGATTTTTCTGGATTTCTCGGTGACTACAAGGAGGGCGGACTCAGTTCCGTGTTTGGGTCTAAAATCCGTCTGGGTGGGGTCTAACAATTGGTTGTTTTCCAGGAAATTCACCAGTTGGAGGTTGATGTATCTCTCCAGGATTTTACTCAACCAGGGGAGCAGGGAGATAGGCCGGTAGTTGCTAAAATCTGAGGGATCCAGATTGGGTTTCTTTAACAGGGCTCGGACCATGGCCCGTTTCCAAATGGGAGGGACAGTGCCAGAGGTGATGGATACGTTCAGGAGGTCCATTATGGTTGGCAAGGTGATCTGGGATGCTGACATTATGACATCTGGCGGAGCCGGATCATTAGGGGATCCAGATTTTACCCTACGAGCCACGGACTCTAAGGTTTCAAGATCTAGAAGGGGGAAGTGATCCAGTATAGGTGGAGGCTCTAGTGGGGTGTCTACCAGATTTGTATTGGCCCGAGCTAAAGGGGCGGTGGCTAGAGAGGGAAAGGATGCGTAGATTTTATTGACTTTTTGGTGGAAAAATTCTGCTACGTCATTACAGTTGGCTGTTGTTTTTGCCTCGTGCAGGCTAGATGGTGGAGGTTTGGTAAGTTTTTTCAAGATTTGAAAAATTTCTTTGGGTTGGGATTTGGCTAGAAGAATTCTGTTAGAGAAGTATACAAATTGGGCAGCTTTGACTTCTGCTTTGTAGTCATTGATTGAGTCTCGGTATCGAATTTTTGCCTCCAAAGAATAGTCTAGACGCCATTGTCTTTCTGTTTTTCTGCATTGGCGTTTCTTTTCCCTGAGAGCCTCTGAGTACCAGGGGGCGGTTTTATGGGGGCGTTTCAGCGTAGGTTTACTCTTAGGGAGAGTGGCTTCAAGGGTTTGTGTGATCCAATCTTCATAAGCCTGATTGGCTAGACAAGGATCCTCATTGTGGAGGGGTTGATTGCTGGCGAGCTTAATGGTCCATTCGTCGACTGGGAGGCGCGACCAGGATCTGGCGTGTCTTATCGTGGGTCTGGTGGGTGGAGGCTTAAGCGTGGTCCAGGTGAAAGGTACCAGTAAATGATCCGTCCACGGGAGGGGAATTGGTAGTCCTGCTACAAGGTCTACACAGTTGCTGAACACAGGGTCCAGTAAGTAACCCTTGACGTGAGTTGGGGTCTTGACATGTTGGATTAATTGCAAGGCAGCTAGGTCATCTACAAGCGTAGTGACTGTGTGATCCAGCGCAGTGTCGAAATGAAGTTTGAGATCACTAACAGAGTGAAGTTAGATGCAGTGCTAACGCGTTCAGCCACAATCGAAGAAAGATGATTGTGGAACTGCTTAGGAGGGCCTGGGGGGCGATAGATTAGTGTTCCTGAGAAGCAGTTGTTAGGAGAGAGTTCCAGACTGAAGGCTAAGCTCTCACAGTCAGGGATTGTGACATCTATGGGTCGGTCTAGTCTTATCTCCTTGTCTCTCTTTCTTGTCGGATATCTATGTCAAAGATGATTAACATAAAATATTTCTCCTGGAACAATAATGGCCTGCGCACCAAACCAAGGGCAAACAAAATCATGCAATATTTACGAGATCTGGATGCGCAGGTCATTGTTCTCCAGGAGACTCATTTAACAAACTCTGAGACGATGGATTTAATTAAAAGAAATAAGTGGATAGACTTTGCGGTCTCCACTACTCAGGCCAGTAATACTAGAGGGGTTTCTATAATTTTCAAGAAAGGAGCTAAAGCTAGGCTGCTATCTCAACAGGTCGACCCAGGTGGAAGATGGGCCATAGCCTCCGTGGTAATAGCGGGCTCTCAAACCACAGTTTTGGGCCACGTTGACTGTGTTGAATAGCTTTGTAAAATCATGTCATGCCCTCCCTTACCTTCAAAATGCAACTCTTTTAGACATTGTGTCAGCATAACCTGTGATCTGTGTTTATTTAATACAACATATGATTTATATGACAGATTTGTTAAAAAAACACTGTCCTCTAATGTTAAACAGGGTTGAGAAAATAAATGAATCTAGTCAGTGGTTTAACTGCCCTACATGTAACTAGAAAACCTGGGATCAAATCCAAGCTTCCCTGTATGACACAATTGTGTGATCTAAGTCAAATCAATTTACTTCATGTGCCTAATGTACTCTATAGTGACATTTGCAAGCACTTTCAAGTAATTCAGTTCAAGATGGAACCTGTACAAAAATCTTATTTGTTTATGTTTTAATAGCCTGTTATCTTTCACCATCAAAAACCCCCGCCATCCATCGCATGTTGCTACCAGGAGCTCCGCCCCCCCCGACCAAACGACTTCAACTGATGACGGCGCGTCCCTGTCTCGCACGCATCTACAGAATGAATCTTGCAGTGCCCCCGTACTCCCCTCTCGTACCGTTGGTGGGGCTTCCCAAAGGCCGCATATACTACACGGAGACAAGGCTACACATATGGACGGAACACGCCCTGACGGAGGTGGTGAGCTATACTTTGACATACAATTGCAGACATTTAAGGCACTTGTGAATAACTTTGAGCTCCCTAGGGGACAGTTCTTGCTACACAGGCAGCTCTTAAATAACTGTCGTAAACAATGGCACACAATTGAGGAAGAACCCCCTACACACCTGGTCCTCCACGCAATCCTACAGATGGGCCCAGGGCGACACCTAGTTACTTGAATATATAAAGCCATACGAGCTCTTAAGCAACGCACACTTGCATCCCTCAGGGAACAATGGGAAGCCGACTTTTGCAGGCCTTTGCATGATAGGGATTGGGACAAAGCACTAGCATAGACTAAGAACGTATCCCGTAACTACCGCTTCAAAAACATACAATTGCATATCCTGCATCGGGCATTTTTCACTCATGCAAAGCTCCAGAAGTATTTCCCCAATGGTACCTTCGCCTGCCCTAGATGTCAGGAGCCCGCTGCCTCCTTTTTCCATATGATGTGGGACTGCCTGCCCCTCCACAGCTACTGGCGGACCGTTCATGCTACCCTTGGAACGATCACAGGACTCCGGGACCTCGTGGGAGGCGAGTGCCCTTGGTATTGGTAAGCATCACAAGAACATGAAAGTCGAAATGCGCTTTGCCTCCTTAGTGCTTCTCCTGGCCAAACGGTGCATAACTATGCACTGGAAGGCACCTGACCGTCTCCCCCTGGTGGCCTAGTTGGGTGCAGTCAAGAAGTGGGGGGCAGCAGAAGAGGGAATACTGCGAGGGGAGGAAGCTCACGGAATTCGCAAGCAGCCAATATCCATGCCATGGGCCATGCTACTTCACTCCTTTACACATGAAACAGCGACAGTGGCGGAAAGGCGGAGGGGTGGTTCCCCTTGGCCCCCGAGGATGCTCGGGAGGGTACGCAAAGGGCCCAAACACCTAACGGCTCATACATAAAGGCTGCCAATGACCCATCACCACACTCCTGCGCAGACAGCTCCTAGCAATGTCCCTCCCCCTCCTCCTATCTGCTTTTGCGCAATTACATCATGATATCTCACAGTAGTGCAGCTCTCATGTGTTAACACACATGTAACCACAGCGTACGACGCAGTGTACCCCAGTTTTTCTACCCCAAGTTTATTCATGGTTAGAATAAGGCTTATATTTCAAAGCCCCTGCGAGCTCACGTGCGGGAGACAATGCACCTCACATCCTCAGCGCGACGGGGAGAGCAACATGTGGGAAAGTAACCTGTATATGGACACAGACCTGTGAGGGTCATCGCCAATTAATAGACTGAGTGACAGGGTTCAACAACCTTTAACCTATGTGCTAGTATGTCACAGTATCAAGTCCCCGTGCGGGATCACTTGTATGCCAAAACCATCTGCAATGAAAGATGTGATGTATGTAATAATATAAAATGCCAATAAACATGTTTTACAAAAAAAACTTTCACCATCAAAAACACTAATATTGGCCATGATGTAACAGATACCATACTACTGGTTCACTTAAGGCGTGTCAGAAGGGATGGTTAATGAATGTTTCAAAGTGTGTTTAGAAACTTTAATTTTCGAATAAATAAATGTCAATGTAATGTTGTGATCTAATGCACTAATATGAAATAGTTCCATATAATACGGAAATACTTTCGACATTTTAAAGTATTTATCTTGTCCTTACATTTTGATAGTTCTGCAATTTACATCCCAAGTATTTTTAAGATTCTGAATGTTATTTGACACTTAGGGATGAGCGGGAGCACTTGTTAAGCCTTGGCATGCCTGTATAGACATTGTAAAACATTGACAAAGTAGGCAATTGCTCAAGGTCAAATATTCCCCGCCACTGCCCGTCCTCCTCAAGCACCACCAACTGACCATTGCACCAGCAGAATTTGCCTGGGTTAGTGCTGCTTGTTCAACCTCGTGACTTATCTCTTCTGTTTCTGGCCTCTTTGCTAAGACTACTATCAAGGTTTGCAATACTTTCTGAAACTCAAGGAAGGCCCATCTTGTCTGATTTTAGGAATTGTTCCACATAGTCCTTCATCCTGCTTTGTCTGGTGATTCCTAAATCCAGTTCTGAGATAAATGTAGAATCCCTAAGCACACTTTATTGTAGCAGTTGGGCTTTCTAGGTGCTAGGACACTGCAGAGAGTTTTGCTTACTTCAGACCCTGACATGAGATGTGAAACTGCTGCCCACACAATGTGATCTGCCTTGTTTCTACACATGCAATTATTGTGCAGTCTTGTGTCCTAGTCTGTTACGACACATTTGTCCTTTTCAGGCTTCTGTGCTTTCTTAGAGCCCTTCTTGGATGTATTCTC
This sequence comes from Lissotriton vulgaris, assembly GCF_964263255.1. Lineage (NCBI taxonomy): Eukaryota > Metazoa > Chordata > Amphibia > Caudata > Salamandridae > Lissotriton > Lissotriton vulgaris. The sequence goes on along the minus strand of NC_141696.1, from coordinate 130,748,301 downwards.
CTCACTGATTTCGTTACGGGGAGTGGCACAGGCCATAGTGCCCAGATGTACAGCTCCAAAAGACCATTTGTGGCTGGCTCTTGTTGTGCCAACCATAAAATATACAGCAGCGCTGTCATAGCAGGATTAAAATACACCTTGCCTGACAATCCTATTGTCAGCCTCCATTCGGAGGGCCACTGGGACAGCAGGAGCTAGTAGGTGTCTTCTATGGAGTTTGAGGTCATTTGCCACTGATGTGCCAGGGTCCATTCTACTATGGCCTGCATACTTGGCCAAGTACAACCCAACCACACTTGACTCTCAAGGTAGGGCTGATGAGCAGTCACTGAAAACTCAAGGGGCAGTTTAGCACTCAACAATCTACTAACAGACACCATAAATTTGATGTCCACCTGAGTGCTTATCTTTAAAATAATAAAACTACTTCAATCACCCAGTTGTACTGAATACTACACACTACACTATATGTGTGATCAAGGGTGCTATATCTCCCTCTCTGATTTGGTACTACAGGTCAAATATGCTTAAGCAACCATGAACTCTTGTGGTGAGTGACAGGCGTAGGCCTCTATGCACATGCTTAGATTAGAGTGATGCCAGGGTCAAAATAAAAAGGTAGGATGCACATGTGTTTGGGCACTCTGGATAGGAGAAAATGCATGTGTAATATGCAAGGAACTTACCTGTCCCAACAAAAATAATTGTCCGTACCAAAATGGAAAGTGTGCTTCACCATCACTCTGGTCATTTATCTTGCAGATATGACACTAACTGCATTAACTAATTATTAGAAAACTAAGCTGCATTGTTTTTGCTGCATTGGTGAGAATAAAAGCTGAGTTGATGCTGCCAGGATAGGCTCCTTTGATTTACAAATGCGGATAGCCTCCTTTTATTTACGAATGCAAAAAGAACAATTGATGAACAGAATGCTGAACATTGTCGAACATTCGCCCCAAGACAGAGATCTGGGCCTAAATCCATCAGTTTTTTTCCTCACCATGCCATTCCAGTTTGGACCCCGCCATATGCAAACCAGTCTTGACCCTGTTCCCCAGGGGAACAGTCCAGCCCGATCTGCCAGATCAGGTACTCCATGAACTGGAAACAAGAAACCTGGGACCAGTTTCAGGGTATCACCCCTCATCAGCCAGGCTAGCTTGACTCCACTGGCATGGTGACCGAGGGACCCACATCTGGGCATACCCGTACCACTCGAGGTGAAAAATGCAAAAAGAACAATTGATGGATGGACTGCTGAACAATGTCAAACATTCACACCCAGTATAGAGATCTAGGCTTAAATCCATAATTGTTTTACTCACCATGCCATCCCAGTTTGGACCCAGCCATATGCAAATCAGTCTTGACACTGCACCCCATGGGAAGAGTCCAGCCCGAACTACGAGGCAAGTTCCTCCCTGGACTTGAAGCAAGTAGCCGTTCCATCGGTTTTGGGGTATCACCCCTCAACAGGAATGCTAGCATGACTCTAGTGGCATGGTGAGCATGGGACCCATTTCTGGGCATCCCTGTCCCACCAGGGATGAAATATTCAGAAAGAACAATTTATGGATGGAATGCTGAACAATGTCAAACGTTTGCCCCAAGTACAGAGTTCTGGGCCTAAATCTATTGTTTTTTTGCTCACCATGCCATTCCAATTTAGACCAGCAGCCATTTGTAAATATGTCTTGGCCCTGTTTCCCATGGGAGCAGTCCAGCCTGAACTGCCCGGCCAGGTCCTCTCTGGACCAGAAACAAGCACCCTGGGACTGGTTTCGGGGTATCACCCCTCATCAGCCAGGCTAGCTTGAGCGGAACCAGCGCATTCCCCTCAATGTCAACACATTTACGAGGATCCCCTACATCACTTGCCTACTGCGCCGCACTGCACCTTCCTTATGAAGCATCTTCGAGGAGCCTATTGAGTGCTTGATGCATCACCTTCAGCTGGTACTCGAGTATGATATATTGTCCTTTTGCAGCTCGCATCTCGGATCTGCCAACCACGCAACAATGTACTTTGCCGTAGACCAAGACTGGTCCCTATATCTGACCCATGATCCATCGCAGTCAGCCTGAACTTTTGACTTTGTCCTGGTCAAACATGACCAGTTAGGCCTGTTTGGCGCTTTATGCTTTTATTTTTGGAGCAACAACGGTCCTATGCATTCAAGAATATATAAGACAATAAATATAGACAGAATCAAATCTATATTTGGAGTGACATGTCCAGCCATACAGAGGTCTTTATTTTTACTCAATAAACAAATGATCCATACAAAAGAATACCTCCAACAATTCACAAGTGTGGTACACAAGCCTGTGCCCAACCACTAGCAGGTCAAATACAGAAGGTGGATCACGAACATAGAAGGGCTTTTAAGGCGGTGCCAGGAGACTAACCCGGTAGTATCCTGGCACCGTCGGATCACGATATTGTACCGCGGTCTAAACGCGCCTGATTCTGGGCTGCCGAACCGAATACAGGCTACACCTTCCTGACGGTCATGTACCAGTGCAATGCGCTGGCAATTAGAGGCTAAATAACGTTAAGGCATTAACTGTATGTCCTGATGATGGTCCCCATGATTAAGTAGGGGGACCGAAACGCCGTCGACCTGTCTAGCACCCTATACAAAACTTGATTTCTATGTAATGTAATGGTGCTCTATAAACACTCCTGTACAATTGAATTTTAAACAGAAAACGTTTGTTTGCCTTAAAAGCCCTTTTATGTTCGTGATCCACCTTCTGTATTTGACCTGCTAGTGGTTGGGCACAGGCTTGTGTACCACACTTGTGAATTGTTGGAGGTATTCTTTTGTATGGATCATTTGTTTATTCAGTAAACTTAAAGACCTCTGTCCGGCTGGAAATGTCACTCCAAATATAGATTTGATTCTGTCTATATTTATTGTCTTATATATTCTTGAATGCATGGGACCGCTGTTGCTCCAAAAGTATGTTCCCCGAGGTCCCTTGTTGACTGAATTGGGGTCCCTTGTTGTTGTTAATATAGCTTTATGCTTTTAAGCACAATATTTCAAGTTATCCTTAAAAATCATAACTCCGGTTGTACTTATTGGTTTTTTACCGTTTTGTGCTTGTTTTGCTCATTAAATTAAGCTCTAATGTTCTCACCAGGTGTTATAGCTTTGTGTATGGTGTTTACACTATTTTACTGTTGAACAAATACGTTACACAATACCTCTTAAGTGAAACCTGCCTGCTCTATACCAAGGTATCAGAGGGTGAACACAGGTTAATGTTTGGTGAGCATCTGACTTACTCTGACTAGGATTGTGGTTCCTTCTTGGACAGGGCCAACCAGAAACCCAATATCTTACAGGACTTTTGAAAGAATTATGTCATAATTGGAAAAATAACACTCAAAGCGTTGTTGTCTATAAAATGAGCTAAGCAGTATGCTACATGTAATTGCATATGACAGGGGAAGTGTTTGTAGGTCAGCTCATCAGCAGCAGAAGAAGGATTTGTGTATATGTAGCATCTTTCATGGGCATGAATCTCTGTTTTTCAGTTACATTAAAGGCAAAAACAAAGCAGAAGCGTTCAAATAATCCCATGGTACTTTCCCATTTTGATACGTAGTCTTTCTGTTGGGTCTTCCTTCAGGATCCTGTAATTGCGTTCATCAGATAGCAAACGTGTGCATTCCGTGTTATAAGCCTCTAGGGTTTGTAGAACAATGGCTCCCCCTTTGTCAGCTGGTTTTATAATAAGTTCACTGTTGTTCGTCAATTCTCTTAGTGCTTTTTGTTCATTGCCACTGGTGTTATGGAAGGGGTTTCTTTCTTTCATATTGAATTTGTTGACCTCAGTGATAACTGCTTTTTCAAAAGTTAGGATTTCCACAGGTATTGTGGAATCCGGTGGGGTGAAGGTTGATTTCAATTTTAAACCAGTGTCTGTCTTGTCGTCGGGCAGTGGCTTATCTTTGAAAAAAGCCTGTAGCTTCAATTTGCGGAAGAAGTCCTGCAGTTCCATATTCAGTTTGAAGATGTCTGGTTTTTGAGTAGGTACAAACCCTAGTCCTTTGTTCAGTACACTTTTCTGTGTTGCTGTGAGTGTCCAGGGTGTGAGATTGACTACTAGGTCCCTCTCTTGCTCGTCGATGGTTGGTTCGGGAGGGACCCGGTCATGCTCCTGGTTGTCCGGGAGTTGGGTGGGTCCTGATCTTCCCATGCCACGGTGTTGCCTTTCCGGTTGCATCCCCGTGTGGTCTCACGTGTGCCTAAAAAAGGCTGTTGTTGGCCTAAAAAAGGCTGTTGTTGGCCATAGTAACCTTCGTTGCAATCCATATTCCATTGTGGATAATTTAGTACTCCAGGTGGTGGCCCGAATTAAAGGATATTGATACCATTTCTTTACCCACATGGATTACGAATTCATCAACCCACCCTGACGTTCTGGATATGCTCATGAAGCAGGAAAATACCATAACAATGAGTATGTTTCACAGAACCAGTACAAACTACAGTGTGTCATTTATGTTGTGTGTTGTGTCTGTCCTTTTTTCCTTACAGGTATATTTAACCATTTGGGGCTCCAGGTGACTGCACCTGTTTGAGCCAGCCCTTTGTGGCAACCAAATTTATTCGCTATTTCTTTTTCTTTTTAGGTCATGCAACTGCATGAACCAATACCGCTGTAGGCACACTATAGCCTCATTTCAGCACTGTAAATAGTTTCACTTTTCTTTTACTTCCAAGAAAAAAAAAATTTCTATAAAAACACGTGAGTAGGGTTGGGAAGTTGTGCCCCCGTCCTGAAGAAGGAACACCAGTTCTGAAACATGTCGACGCACACCAGAGGTAATGTCCATAATAAAGACAATTAACCTCACCTTGCACTTCTTTTATTAGTAACAGCTCGAGGTCTCGAATAGAACCTACTAGCCAGGTACATTTTAACTCTCACCACACCCTCCACTCACATTCTCAGATACCCCACCACTTACACCTTACACACACCACACATAGTCAACTCTGACAGTGCTCCCGCGTAGTCGCTGGTCGCAGCACGCCGCATCCCTCTAGTGGGATGCGAAGACCCCGATGATGAAGCATGACACCAAGGGGCCTGTTGGTGTGTGAGGGGTATTTTTCACAACACTGAGTGTCCCCCATTCCTGGGGCCTGCACTCAGAGTAGGATTCTTTTTGTTTAATTATCAGTGCCCGTGGAGTGAGAATCCTATCTCTATACTCTACCTCCCCCCATTGTTGATATTTAATTATCATATTCAGCCAATGACGGAGAGGAAGGAATATTTAAATTCTTGGCAATAGCGAGGCCAAAACAAGTAGTTTGGTGTACCATGTCATTTAAAAACTACATTTCATTTGGAATGAGGAGGTACGCACAATGCCAAGCTTCGGTCCCCTGGACCTGCCAAACCTTAGTGCCCCAAATCGATTTTAAATCAATGTTTTTTTTTTCCAGTGATCATAACCCTGTAAGGCCATATCAGTCCTAAAACGGTTTGAATATATTTACTTTGTGTGTGTCAAAATACATTTTGATTGAGACAGCAATTTTAATTTAAAGAAATAGGAGCCTGGATTGGACATGTTGTAATCAGTGAAAGTGTTGTTGAAGTTCCCTGTAAGGGAGTTGGACAATGTTCCCATTGTGTGCAACCAAACGTTGGTCTCAACGTGTTTGTTTTGTTCAGGAAATGGTGGCCATAATGTTGGTAACAAAACAAATCAGCATAATTGGCAGTATTCAAATACAAATCCTCAGCATCAAAAGCAGCATAATACTCCAAATCCAAAAACAAGGCATGTACTGCTTGTACATCCTGTAGGAAGGTGGAATCTGACTGCATGCTTACCCCCACTTTTTTCCTGGTGTTTTGCTGGTTTTTTGACTAGATTGACTGGGATCATGCTATCCAGGACCCCAGTCTATCTGCTTTCTCCCTTAAATTGATTGCATGTACTTTAGGTACATTCCAGATTGGATACTGGGTACCCTTATCAGTCCCTAGTAAATGGTAGCCCATATACCCAGGGCATAGGGACTCCAGAGGTTTCCCAGGGGCTGCAGCATGTATTATTTATGCCACCCCTGAGAGACTATTCAAAATGGCACCACAGGTCTGATTCTGCAGCCTGTGTAAGGTGGTGCATGCAACCCTTACTTAGATATAGGTTACCTATATCAATTCTGAATCACTGCACATATACACCTAACAGTCACCCCTATAGCAGGCCTTATCAATCCTGAAGGCAAGGTGCTGGGTTTCATGTGAGAGGGTGCCCCTGCATGAGAAGAGCCCCTCTGCAGCCTTCGGAATCTATTCTCCAGGGTTGTCTGTGATGCTGTCAAACCTTATATACTTAAGTGCATTATAACCTCGCAATAAATGCTAACTTTAAAACGGCTGCCCACAAACATATCATGTTTGGTGTCAAACACCTTGCAGTCATACCTCCACACCAGTAACTGGTATGGGAGGTATGATTCCTCCCTTGTAGAACCCCTACAGTGGGTCAGCAGTCTACCCGGTACCAGCTTTCTCGACCTGGGCAGCACAAAATGGATGCTGCCAGCAACAGGCATGAGTCTGCCCTCCTGCTGCAGAGCTGAGCTCGAGCAACGTAAGGCTTGACAATAGGTTTCTCCTCAGCGAGGTCTCACCTTCATCAGGGCAAGTGTCAATAGAAAGACACCGGTGGGGGTATCTGGGGAATGGATAGGAGAACGCGCAAGTATTCAGGCAGCAGGAAGGCAAATCAGTGCACCAGGAACGGAAGAGGGTGGCTAGCTAAACAGACACACTGGCGGTAGGCTATACGGCATGTCAGGTGAAGAGGAGAGATTTCCGGGTAAGGGGTCCTGGTAGGCGGTCCCAGAGTCTGGGCTGAAACAGTGGACTGAAATGGAGAGCAGTGGAGAATATAGGTTAGCCGTGGGGCGGAAAATTAAATGGTCAAAATGGGTCTGGTAGCCCTTCAAGAGGCCCGTATATGGTCCTCCTGAAATCATGAAGGACAGGTATCCAATCTGGATAGGGAATAGTGTAAGCAGAGTACGAGAATCGTCGGGTCCGCCAAAAAAGATGGTTCCCACCTCCCAGACAGGCTTTAGTGTATTGGGGCTGGGTGGGTGCACTCTGAGAGTGACTGAAAGTCTGCACTGGGGGCACATTTTGTGTCCCTGTGCAGAGTCCAGCTCAAACCGGTTGCAGGAGCCAGTTGCTCCTGCTCGGGTGCGAAACTGGACAAAGGACATGGGTGTAACCACCCCTATGTCCTGTACCTCCTATAGGAGGGTCCCCTGAGTTTGTCCAACCCCTTCCTTGGGTATAAAGTAGAAAACTTGGCTACAGGACTTTAGAATTTACCTGGACTAAACTCTGCAAGCGGAAATCAAGTACTTTGACGGTCTACACTTCGCTCCAAGTAAGAAGTATCTCCCTTGGAGTCAAGGAGTTACTCCCCTGCAGCAGCAGGCACCTTAAAGCATCTGACGGGTTTGCATCTCCCGAGCTCCTGGGGACTCTGAAGATTTCTGCAACACAGGAGGTGGGTTCCCAGGCATCTCTGAGGTCGATCTACTTCCTCAGCAATCATGAGACCAATATCCCTTGTGGGGACCGTGCAACCCGAACGCCTGTGCACCGTGTACTTGTGAAGCAGCATAAGCTTTTCGGTGATCCCTGAGGCTGTGCTGAGGCTGTGCTTTGAGCTACGTGTAGTCCTGACCCGAGCAGTATTTCCACTGAAGGTTTCTGACCTCCACTCCACGAGTGCTCCGTGGGCCTGTACTTTGTGATTCAGCTCGAGGGCCCTTCGCTATCCCTGGTCCATTGGCCTATGGGTCCTTGCGAGGGTAACTTCGATTTCTATTTGGGATTACCTGGTTGCTCCGATGTGCCCTGATTCCCCATAGCTTGGAGAGTCTCCAGGACCTTGCTGGTCCTCACCGTAACTTGTTTCCTCTGCCCGCGTGGGTTGCATTTGCCAAGGTGTGTTGGTGTTCAATCCAGACACTGACCCCTCAGCACTCGACATCCTTCATGGGACAGCTCACCTCCAGACTTTGGTCATCATCGACATCTCCTGGTCCACATGGCTGCATAGGACAACAAAACAAAAGAGCTCCACCTGTACTGAATCAAAGAGTGCTAATAAAGTCACTTGATATATATAGGTCTCCCTCCCAGGAGAACGAAGGTCAACAGTGAGGCAAAGAGTTATGGATACATAAGTATGTTTTAATCAAAATTCATGGAGAAACAATTCATGCATTTGTAAAACATTTGATAACAAAAAACAATACAGAAAAACAGTAAATAATCCCCCACACAGGAATAGAACATTCACACAGACATTTACACTCTCACTCATTCATTCACATGCGTCCAGGAACTACAGAGATCCATTCAAGGGAACTAAAATTTTAAAAAATAATCAAGGAGAGGCAAAAACCTATGAGTTAAGGTACAATGAAGAAAATAAAATACTCCTATTGAGTATATTGGTATATCCTTTAAATAATTAATCAAAATCCAGGCTAAACAAAATATGTTAATAGAATAAATATGGTCACAAAGAGAACATAGAAAATAAACAATAAGTAATATCTTTCTCCACACAGTAAGAATGTAGGGAGGAGATGCGGTTCACATAGGCTTCGCCAGATGATGTTCGTAGTGCCGACGTACATTTCGGTGAGCGACCTCAGCGAGGTCTCACCTTCATCAGGGCAAGTGTCGATAGAGAGACATCGGTGGTGGTATCTGGGGAATGGATAGGAGAACGCGCAAGTATTCAGGCAGCAGGAAGGCAAATCAGTGCACCAGGAACGGGAGAGGGTGGCTAGCTAAACAGACACACTGGTGGTAGGCTATACGGCACGTCAGGTGAAGAGGAGAGATTTCCAGGTAAGGGGTCCTGGTAGGCGGTCCCAGAGTCCGGGCTGAAACGGTGGGATGAAATGGAGAGCAGTGGAGAATATAGGTTAGCTGTGGGGCGGAAAATTAAACGGACAAAATGGGTCCGGTAGCCCTTCAAGAGGCCCGGATATGGTCCTCCTGAAATCATGAAGGACAGGTATCCAATCTGGATAGGGAGTATGTCGTAAATATTTAATTTACCGTCTTAATTTCTATGCAGGTAAGTACTTAATCAATAATAACTCAATCGGAAAGAAAGAAACAGAGTCCGTGGTGTTAGAGTTCTTAGGGGTTTTATTCCTCAAAAGGAATCGTTCCGGAACTGGATATCATGTTCCTGCAACCACAAGGGGTTCAGGAAGGGATAGAGCATATTTTATTGACAATACATAGCTTATATACTTAAATCATGTCATAGAAACCAATATAGTAGGCGTAACAGCTGAGAGAAGACAAGATAACAGCATCCACGTGGCAGTGGTACGTAATCAGAAGGCGTGAACTAGACGTGAACTAGAGGTGTGTGCTAGAAACGTCACAGATAGGTGTCACAAAGGGGTGGCACAAAGCAGAATGTTGCAATGTCGGCAGAAATCTGGAGCTTGGATGCGCGCGCAGCTGCATAACGTGTGATTGACGTGAAAACTGGAGGGTGCAGGGGACTTGACATTTTCACTGACGGAAAGAGACAGAAGTCTGGCATGTCAGATCAACTCGTACTTCTATCATATCTGATATCTGATGTTTGGGAACCATATTATCTGAACAGAAAAGGTCTCTGGGGCAGAAGCTATTCTATACTGACTGTGAGTGCGTGTATACGCGCCTAAGTGTCTGCATGAGAATGCGAGGGGCATGGGCCTTCCATGGTAACAGGGGCTATGAATTACTTGCACGGAGACAGTAGGCCGGCCCTTTGCTCTGCAGCTGGGAGGATGTTTACTTAAACTAGTAGGCAGGAATGTATTTTCGAGGAGCGGAACAGATAATTCGAAGGTTGTAGGTAGTCTTGGCAGGCAGCAGGCTGAGCTAAGCGCGGTGGGCCGCGCTGGAAGTAAGTCAGAGTTCACGGGTACAGAGACAGCCTGGGCTGAGGCTTTCAGAGTCCGAAGCCAGAAAAAGGCTCGGTGGCAGAAATTCAGGGCCTGCTTTGCCAGAGCTGAAAAACGTGTAAAGTACACTACAAAAAGACGTTGGCATGGCATACTTAGGAACGGACTATTCAACCCATTCAGGGTGGGTCTGAAAGAGGACATGTTAACGTTGGACGCAAATGTATTTGCGTCTTCATAGCTGGCTCAGGAGGGAAGTTACATGTACTGTAAGCTGGTACATGGAGACGGTGGGGTACACGCTAGGGAACACAACTTGACCATAAAATTTATATTTCCTCATTCCCTCCTTGTTCCCTACGGACCCTTCATGATATATCGATCCTCATGAATCGATCAGTTTGTTCTTGTAACATCATTTGCTCGTCCTTCTTTCTTTGACGTTGTGAGAGAAAACTGGAATGCTCAATGCATGATGTGGCGCACAGTCCACAAATCGCTGGCCCACACTGTAGGCACAGGCAGCAACTGAATACTAGGACTAGGCCAATGCCTAGGAAGGATAGGATCTTCCATCCCCAAGCGGTTAACGTTGTCCAGAACCAACCGGACCAAGTCCAGGTGCCTGGATTCTGATGTATCAGATTTGCAATTTTATGAAGACGTGTAATAGCTTTGTATACAGATGGCGCGTTTTCTGGAATGAAAACACAGCAACTTGACCCGATGACCTTACAGGCTCCACCTCTATCTGCCAAGATGACGTCAATAACAAGACGATTCTGAAGGACAACAACCCGCATGGCGGACTGCTCTTCTGTTAAGTTACCTAAGGCGGAGGCAGTTTCATTTACTACTGCTTCAAGTGTTCTAGTTAATCTGCGTATGAGTTTACTGTTTTGGACGGGACCTAAGAAGAAAAAGAGTCCTTTATTGAAATCTGTGTACTGCTCCCATGCCGTTTCAGTGTAGTCGACAATCGGGAGATCTCTTCGTAGTCTATTCTTTACTAGATTTGTATTTCTGTGATAATCAGGAGGGGCTATAAAAACAGGTGGCAGAAGGAATGCAATGTAACAGGTACCATCCCAATCTGGAGGTAAGCGTATGTATGCGGTATGACCACAAACAAAGTAGGAATGACGGGTAGCTTTAAAAGAAGACTTGCCTTGATCACTGAATTCGACCACAGTAGTACATTTACTATGACCTAAGTGTACTGAACCTTTCTTACTGACACATAATTCACCAGTGACTGGTAATACTGACATAGCAGGGAGAACTGGTGCAGCTTCGGATTCTACAGTAAGAATCATAAGGTTAATTGTATAATTACCTAATCCATATACTTCATTTTCTAGATCAGTTCCTATTCTAGTGGGAAGTCCCTTCTTGTCAGGGTAACAGACGTTAAGCAGAACTAAGTTCAAGTTTCCCCAAACCCAGCTCCCTTTGTAAACAGCAATATCAGGATCTAAGGAATTAATTATTCTAAACCATGCTCCACAGGAGCCATTGTGAGTGAATGGGTACGGAAAGAGGGGCAGAGCTCCCTTGTATTTCTGGTAGGGAGGGAGTCGGCCACATATCCAGCAGTTTGTAGCATTGTTAGTCTGATGGGAGTGATGTAACATACTAATGAATGTGTTGTTGCGCAGCGCAAGTCTGTAAGAAAGTTCATGTGGAGGTAACTCGCTAAAAGAATGTTCAGCAGAAACATTGTAAGCAGATCGTTCACGCTTGAAAATAGGGTAATAGATAGGAAGCAGTATACTTGCAACAATAATCAGAAGACTTAGGAAAAACATAATTAATAATGTCACTATACAGTGACTGCGGAGTGATTTGCAATATGTACGTTTCTTGAGTTGTCTCTCTCTCTCTCTATCTCGATCTAGGGGGTACATGTCAGAAACTATTTAACCGATTCACCTAGGGGAGGACTTAAACAATTAAACTGTCTGACTTGCTAGATCTGAGTTTGAGTTTATACTCCTCTTGGGGAGTTTTCTCTCATTCGGAAACTTTAAAGTCACTAGGCTCAAAACAGTCTTTGGGAGGGGTGGACGAGCCTGGGTCTGGTTTCAGTTCATTGCATTGTTTAATATGGCTCGTGTGGATCCACCCCTTTCTGCCCTCCACCTTCACTGCGGTCCTCGTAGTAAGAAGGACGGTCTTCGGCTCTTTCCAGCGGGGCTCCAGCTGACTTTTCCTGTCAAAGTTCCTAATTAAGATCAGGTCCCCAGGACGGACATCATGCGGCTTTACATCAGTGTTGTCAGGGAAAGCTGCGGCAACCTGTGAACGACATGATTGGAGTGCAGACATCAAGGAGGCAAGGTAATCTGTCAACATGTTACAATCGACATCAGTAATTTTCTTAGGAATGGGCGTCCCCCACATATTCGGTGGTCTGCCAAAGACCACTTCGTACGGGGATAGTCCTGATCTCGAGTGGGCAACCATCCTCATATAGAACAATGCAACTGGCAGGGCGACTATCCAGTCGACCCCTTTCTCTTGACATATTTTAGCAAGGCGGGTCTTTAGTGTCTGATTATGCCTTTCTACAAGGCCTGCGGCTTCGGGATGTCGGACACAATGGAATTTCCACTGATATCCTAGCAGCAAGGAAACTTGTTTCATTAATTCGGATGAGAATGGCTGTCCGTTATCTGAGTACACGACACGAGGCAAGCCGTACCGTGGGAAGAATTCTCGAACCAGCTGCTTGGCAGTGGTCGGAGCAGTGTAATCTGAGACTGGATATGCTTCGGTCCAACGGGAAAGTGCACAAACAATTACGAGGACATATTTGAATCCTCGACAACGGTCCATCTGGATATAATCCATCTGGAGGACTTCAAAAGGGTGATCGGGAGGATGAAATCCACCTTGCTCTACGGGGACACTTTTACCTGGATTGAACTGACAACAGATCATGCAAGTACGCACTTTCTGTTTTGCTGCTGCTCGTAAGTGTTTGTTATACCAGAGATTCTGTAAACTGTCTAACATCGCTTTTTCTCCTAGATGTGCAGGACTATGTGCTGTATTTATTATGACTTGAACCATAGAGTCGGGGAGAAACCATGTAGATTTTCCCTTCGTCATCCAACCTTGATCTGTCTGGATCCCTCCTAGTTCAGTCCATTTCTTTATTTCATCTGAGGTAGCATGTGTCTGAATATCAATTACATCTAGTGCGGGATCCCTGACTGTCATACAATGTGTCGGTACTATTGTCTTTGTCACATCAGTTGTCTGGGTGTGAGTCAGTGCTGTATGTTTTGCTGTCTGGTCTGCCAGGTCATTACCCAGGGAAACAGAATCTGTAACTTTAGTATGTGCTTTACACTTCATGACGGATATGCCTGAAGGCAGATGTATTGCTTCTAACAGTGCTTGAATGAGGGGACCATGTTGGATCTTGGCACCATGAGAGGTCAAAAAACCTCGTTCTTGCCATAACATTCCGAAGTCGTGTACAACTCCGAACGCATAACGGGAGTCAGTGTATATGTTAACATTTCTGTTCTTGGCTAGTATACAGGCTCGGGTCAGAGCAATAAGCTCTGCCGCTTGAGCGGACAGTGTGTCAATACGATATGTTTCTTTAACTTCAGTTTCAGTGGTCACTGCATACACGGCCACTAATTCTCCTGTACTTGTTCTCATACATGAACCATCCACATAAAGTGTCAGGTCTGGATTTGTCAGTGGAACATCTGTTAAGTCTCGTCGAGGCTTTGTTACTGCATTAATGATCTCTATACAATCATGCGGAGCTGGATCTGTCATAATGGAAGGTAACAATGTTGCGGGGTTCAGAATGCTGCAGCGTCTGATTTCTATGTGTGGCTGGAATAGCGTTAATTCATAACCTGTCAGTCGTGCTATAGTTAAGTGCTGAGTCTGGGTTCTGTTTAAAAGAACCTCTACAGAATGTGGAACTTGTACTGTTAATTGATGGCCTAAAACAATTGAATCGCTCTGTCTGATTGCTAAAGCTGTTGCTGCTACGGACTTCAAACATGCAGGGAGTGCCTGGGCTACTGAATCTAATGTACTTGAAAAATAAGCGCAAGGCTTATGTGAACCTGCTTGATCTTGAGTGAGGACAGACAACGCTGTACCATCACGTTCTGTAACAAAAAGTGTAAAAGGTTTGCTGTAACATGGTGTCGCTAAAACTGGTGCTTGGCATAAAGCTTTCTTTAATTCCTCAAAGGCTTGTGTGTGTTCCTGAGTCCAAGGGAGGACAGTCGAAGTCGCTGCCTCCTGCGTCGTTAACTGGATGAGTGGTTTAGCTAGAAATGCATATTGAGGAATCCATTGTCTGCAGTACAAGGTGAGGCCTATAAAGGCCCGCACTTCCTTTTGTGTCTGGGGTCGCGGCATATTTACAATGAACTGAATGTGATCGGGAGTGAGCTGTCTCCCCACTTTGGACAGCAAGTGACCCAAGTACACAACTTGCTGAACACAGAATTGTAGCTTCGAAGGAGACACCTTGTGTCCCTTGTCGGCCAGAAAATGTAAAACTGTCAGTGATGCTTGTTCACATTCGGGCTCACTTCGTGCGGTGATCAGCAGATCATCGACGTATTGCAGTAAAGCGGTGTTAACTGGCATTTGAATACAATCTAGTTGTCTTTTCAGTGCTTGACTATAGATGCTGGGGCTTTCTGTGAATCCTTGAGGTGCGCGTGAAAATTTGAAACTTCGTCCATTTAAACTGAATCCGAAGAGATATTGGCTCTCTGGATCAATAGGTACACTAAAGAAGGCGTTCTTGAGATCAATTACAGTAAAGAACGTTGCTTCTGAATCAATAGCAGTCAATAGGGAAGAGATATCGGGAACCACAGGGTACTGTGGAACGATGCATTTATTCAGTTCTCGCAGATCAATCACCAGCCGATATACTGGCGGTGCATTGGGGTCAGTACGTTTAAGAATCGGAATGATGGGTGAATTACAGATATTGGAGTCGGTCTCTACGACTACTCCTTGTGCAATGAGCTCCTCAATGATTTCCAGTAAAGCCACTACAGCATCGGGTGGTAACTTGTATTGTCTGATTCTGGGTAGAACAACACCTGATTTCAGTGTAACACGGTAAGGTGTGATATGCATACAACCTACATCAGTTGGGCCTTTTGCCCACAAGTGATCTGGTACATTTTTCAATCTGACATCAAACTCCCGTAATACATAATGACCTTTGAAATCCCGCAGGTTCTGATACCTCATTTACAATGGGCTGCCCTGAAAAACCAAGGGAAACATTCTGTGAGCCTGAGAGGGGTGCCCCTGGGACTTCGTCATGACTTATTGTTGTGCGGCTTGCCCCTGTGTCAATTAAAAACTTTCTATCTTTTCCCAATACTTGACTGTGTACATAAGGACCTTCTTGATCTACAGGAATTTCAATAAGAGGCAAACCCAACTCCCTCCCTAGGCTATTTCATGCGTATCGTTGGTAATCGGGGTAAGCGGATTGGGCATACTGGTACATCTGTTGGGAAACTCGTTGAGTCGCGGCGATGGGCTGTGGCGGTGATACTGCTACTGTCTGTGCTGTATGAGATGAAGCATGCATAGGCTGCGCATTCTGCATGGGCTGTACGTTCTGTGAGGTCTGTTGCTGGGCCTGATCTTGTCTTGGTGGATGTGGTCTCTCTTTAGTTTTACCTGTTGCTATGTTATGTTTCAGGACTGAACATTCATGTACGTAGTGACCTGGCTGTTTGCAATAGTTGCATGTCCCTTTAACGGGAGCTGCGGCGTGACCTGTCTGGGTCGTACCCTTTCTCTGACTGTCGGCTGGAACTGATTGGGCTACTAACATTTTCATCTTCGTGTCTTTCATACGTTTCTGTTCATGATCTTGTTCTTCTCTAATTCTGTTCTGATGGTATTGTAACATTTGTAACATCTGTGATGGCGTATTTGCTTGCCATGTACTCTCAACCTTGTATACACGGTTTTTAACTGCTAACAGGGAATTCTCGACTAACTTTGATACAAAAAGATGCGGGTACGACTCGCTACTTGGTTTGAGACCACTATTAATAATAAAACATTTCTCGAATCTTGAATAGAAGTCACTAGTATCTTCATCTGGTTTCTGTTTACATGCTGAGATTGCGTCCCAATCTTCCTTTCTAGTTGTCAGTAATCTTGGCAGAACCTGTACTATCAAACCTGGTAATGCTTTAGTTTTCTTCCCAAGGCCTACCCCGGGGACTCGTTTGTTCTCCTCGTCTTCTATTTCTGCCCATGCAATCTTTTTCTCTCCCACCTCCCATTCCTTTTCCTTCAGTTTCTCGTAGATGCCCGTAGGCAACAATACCTTTAACATTTTCATGATATCTTCATATGTGTAATCCCACATCAGTAACATGTCTTTAAGTTCTCTGTGAAAACCTGCAGGGTCTTTATCATGACAGGGTACTCGTTTCTTCATTTCTAACAGTTCTAACTTAGTCAGAGGCGTGTGTACATACACACGTTTCAAGATATGATAGGCACCCATTACTGGATGTACTTCTCGTAAGGGGTTCTGACTTTCAAGACCATGCAGACGCTCCATATGATACATTTTTCTTTCTGGGGGCGGGGCGGGAACATATTCGGAGCTTACGAAAGTGTTATATCTATGTCGCTGTTCTAGAATTATTTGTATTAACTTGGTACTTAGACCTCTCCATCTATCCGTGAGTAGTGCTTCTAATGTATCGTGTAAGGGACCTGGATCAGAATGTTTGTTTCTGTATAACGTGAGAAGGTGCTGCATCATGTATACAGCTGCTAATTTCTGCTCGTCTGGGGAAAGGTTCAGGAATGTCTGTGCTACGGTGTCATCATTGTACATGTCTGGATTGTCAGCCCATAATATTGCTGACCGGGCTAGTTCTTGTTCATCCATAGAATTGAGTACATGGTACCCTATTCGGTCTCGAAGCCTTTTATCAGTCTCCTGGAACTGATGTTCAGGAGAATTCGGGTTTGTTAAGGCAGAGAGAAAAACTCTCTTGCTTTCTGGACGAATGCCTTTCCTAAGGTAAGTTCCCTTACCTACATACGCTATCATATCTGTAGTCCTTTCTGATTCTTCAGGTTCTTCTTCCTCCTCGGAGGAAGCTTTTTCTTTTTCTTTTTCGTGTATTTCTATCACTGCTTTTCTTATTTTCTTGTACATACTGGCTATGCAAGTCCCCTTATCATGCTTTCCATCGGATATATTTTGACCCCACTTGTTGAGTGTATCTAATTCATCCTGTTCTGTTTCAGGCCTGTCTCGTTCTCTGATTAGGCAATTTATGAAAAAACGTAATATATATGCTTGAATGTCAACTTTCTGATGCGCCATGGCATCCTTAATACTTTCGGGGTCTTGCCCAGTCTGGACAAAGTGATATATTCTATCTAGGTGCTCTTTCATTCCTGATAGTAACAATAGGTAATCTGCAGCATGTCGTAAGCGTAGTGATGCCATCAACATTCTATCGTCTTTACCGGGTACTGGATCATATCGGCAAACTGCGAGTGGTTCTTTGAGTATGTCGAGACGGGGTGCTCTGATTTTACTCGGATCCCTTCAGTAACTAATTCGTTTTCTTGAGCTTTATCTGATTCTTTAAGTCTGTCTTCTCTACGGAGTGCTTTTTCAGCACGCTTATGTGATTCCTTACGCCAAAATTCTATGGCGTCTTTCTGAGATTGTCTGGCTTTCTTTTTCCATAGCGCTTCCTCTACCTTCATGATGCACTCGGCATCCCATGTTCCGGTAACAGGCCATCTGTGTCTCTCGTCTAGATGCTTAGTATAATCGGCCCATAAATCTAGATACAATATGGCATCTAAGCCATGTTTGTGGTACATAAAATTTCCAGGAGTGTCCCTAGGGGGGATAGGAATTTCTTCCTCTAGTATCCCTTTCCTAGTTCCTATCTGCTTTAGCTTGTTGAAGAACGGCATCTCGTTTACTTAGTACTGAATGCTTAATCCTAACTACTTAATACTGAATACAGCTAGTTATACAAGAACACAATAATGCACATTAAAAACAGTCACACTCATACCACGACATTAATCACATGAAAAGACATTTGAGACATATATAACTACCCCCCATACTGATGTACTGCTAAACAGCACAGATACACTGTCAGAGACAATGCAAAAACTTTAATAACTGATGTACTGCTAAACAGTACAGATACACTGTCTAAAACAGTGCAGACCGGACTTGTGTACCCAAACCCGTCTTGATACGTCCCAGCAATGGTACTCACCGGGAAGCACGGAAAACAGAAGGCCTCGGAAAACTCGACTGGACTGGACCGGACTCGACTCGACTCGACACGTGGATACTTCGGAAACTCGGAAACTGGTGGGCCTCTTGACACCTCGGACCTTGCTTCTTTCGGCTAGGCTCTGGTCGGGATCCTCCGCACTCCTCACCGCCTCGTCTGGGCGCTGATTGCAGTCTTCGTCACCTCCGTGGGCCAGAGGGAGATACAGGAAATCCTGCCGGTACGCGTAGTTTCCGTCTAACTGATGGCAGGGGACAGAGCTTGCAACGCACCAACCGGCGCGTGGGGTGGGGGAGGGGTCCCTGTTCGGGCGCCAAAATGTCGTAAATATTTAATTTACCGTCTTAATTTCTATGCAGGTAAGTACTTAATCAATAATAACTCAATCGGAAAGAAAGAAACAGAGTCTGTGGTGTTAGAGTTCTTAGGGGTTTTATTCCTCAAAAGGAATCGTTCCGGAACTGGATATCATGTTCCTGCAACCACAAGGGGTTCAGGAAGGGATAGAGCATATTTTATTGACAATACATAGCTTATATACTTAAATCATGTCATAGAAACCAATATAGTAGGCGTAACAGCTGAGAGAAGACAAGATAACAGCATCCACGTGGCAGTGGTACGTAATCAGAAGGCGTGAACTAGACGTGAACTAGAGGTGTGTGCTAGAAACGTCACAGATAGGTGTCACAAAGGGGTGGCACAAAGCAGAATGTTGCAATGTCGGCAGAAATCTGGAGCTTGGATGCACGCGCAGCTGCATAACGTGTGATTGACGTGAAAACTGGAGGGTGCAGGGGACTTGACATTTTCACTGACGGAAAGAGACAGAAGTCTGGCATGTCAGATCAACTCGTACTTCTATCATATCTGATATCTGATGTTTGGGAACCATATTATCTGAACGGAAAAGGTCTCTGGGGCAGAAGCTATTCTATACTGACTGTGAGTGCGTGTATACGCGCCTAAGTGTCTGCATGAGAATGCGAGGGGCATGGGCCTTCCATGGTAACAGGGGCTATGAATTACTTGCACGGAGACAGTAGGCCGGCCCTTTGCTCTGCAGCTGGGAGGATGTTTACTTAAACTAGTAGGCAGGAATGTATTTTCGAGGAGCGGAACAGATAATTCGAAGGTTGTAGTCAGTCTTGGCAGGCAGCAGGCTGAGCTAAGCGCGGTGGGCCGCGCTGGAAGTAAGTCAGAGTTCACGGGTACAGAGACAGCCTGGGCTGAGGCTTTCAGAGTCCGAAGCCAGAAAAAGGCTCGGTGGCAGAAATTCAGGGCCTGCTTTGCCAGAGCTGAAAAACGTGTAAAGTACACTACAAAAAGACGTTGGCATGGCATACTTAGGAACGGACTATTCAACCCATTCAGGGTGGGTCTGAAAGAGGACATGTTAACGTTGGACGCAAATGTATTTGCGTCTTCATAGCTGGCTCAGGAGGGAAGTTACATGTACTGTAAGCTGGTACATGGAGACGGTGGGGTACACGCTAGGGAACACAACTTGACCATAAAATTTATATTTCCTCAAGTAGTGTAAGCAGAGTACGAGAATCATCGCATCCGCAAAAAAAGATGGTTCCGGAGGCTGCATAGTCAAGCATCCAATCTTCACCTGAAGCACCCGACATCGGTGGGCATTCGTCTACCCATCCCCTGGTCACCCTGAAGTGATCCAGACTATGTCCCAACTGCTTAAAGGTTCTTCTCACCTCAGATCCAGGTTTGGATTCCACCAGACACTTTTCATCTTCCCAGGAGCAGCATTTCTTTGAATCACGCCATTGAAAAAGACAAACGTTTCTGACACCACTTGACCCCCATGCACCCGGCTCCCCTGGGATAGGTAACACGGGTAACTCGGTACTCACAAGAGTGCTGGCCTTAGAACCTTCTATGTTCCAAAGGGTTTCCTTGAAGTCTTCTCCGGAGTGCCCTGAAACTGTAATTTTCCAACCGTGACTTTTCCATAGAGCTGTACGCAACACGCGTCTGTGTTCTCACACAGCACCCGTCCTCCGTCACCTGTGTCACTCCTTTGGGTGGTTTCTTGGGGTCCCAGCGATTCTACGTGCTTTAGGCACTGTGTCTAGTGAAGTCATTGTTGTTACACCAATACTTTTAGTATATGGTTCAGTCTCCCTCTGGATCTCACTGTGTATTGTGCTATTTACTGTTGTTTTATTGATTAAGAATTGTGTGCCTTGTGCTCTAATCTCATAAAGAGGTTAGTAGAGAGTGTTTAGTAATAAATACATATATTTATATAACACTTGTGTGGTTCTCCTTTCATTTGGTTATTTTGGAGGTTCTGATCTGGTAAAACAAGCTGCTTTACATTCCTTCAAGACTTAGCCTGAAGGCTGCTCTTCCTAGCTACCACTAGAATAGCTTTCATAAAGGTTACCTGTAACTTAATCACCAGAAGGGTTGTTTGGCTGATACAGGGTGCCCACTTCAACTAGTGGACAGCATAAAACAGGCCAACTTCTCTCACATCCCAATAATCAGAATGTATGTATTAAGCTGTGCATTTTTCACCCTCTTGAGGCAGAAGCTGGGAGGTCCTCCCTCATCTGTTTTAAAATTCTCGAGTGTCCTAAGCTTTGCCACTGTTAACTTCGCTTGATTTAATAAGCGTTTTACTTTACTTTGTTTTGTGTTTGTCACTCCGCTTAATTAATAAGCGTTTTACCTGCCAGATACTTTAGCCTCATCTCACCGCTGCCTGGGCCACTCTCAGCTGAGCATTGACGCTGAGAGTTTGGTCCCGGGGAGCCGAAGCTTTCACAGCGGCGATCTTGAGTGTGACTAAGCGCTCTGTGGCGCTCGAGCTGCATATAAAAGGGGCATCTTCGCTCTCGGTGCCTGATTAAGCTGTGCATTTTTCACCCTCTTGAGGCGGAAGCCGGGAGGTCCTCCCTCATCTGTTTTAAAATTCTCGAGTGTCCTAAGCTTTGCCACTGTTAACTTCGCATGATTTAATAAGCGCTTTACTTTACTTTATTTTGTGTTTGTCACTCCGCTTGATTAATAAGCGTTTTACCTGCCAGATACTTTAGCCTCATCTCACCGCTGCCTGGGCCACTCTCAGCTGAGCATTGACGCTGAGAGTTTGGTCCCGGGGAGCCGAAGCTTTCCCAGCGGCCATCTTGGGTGTGACTAAGCGCTCTGTGGCGCTCTAGCTGCATATAAAAGGGGACGGCCTCCCTCCGCGCAGCGGACGCGACCTGCGGACGTGCCGGACTCACGACGGAGTCATGCCAGAGTCCTGCCCGTCTGCACCCGTCTGCGCCAGGACGGGCCCAGGGACCAGCACCCTTGCCATTTCCACGCCAGTTCCAGTTACATATTCGCGCTCCTCCCTCCTGCAATTAAGAGACTCCACTATTTCTCCTAATGCCTTGTGTAAACACTCGTTAGACCCTGCACAAAATCGATATCAATGCCGATACTGTCCTTACCAATTGATTAAGCCAGCGGAGAATAGACCGAAACCGGAGTATAAGCTCAATATGGCACTATTGAATTGCCGCTCCCTGCCTAAACATGCTTTAGAGATCTCATTCCTACTACATGATTCGGCATTGGATGTACTGTTTCTCACAGAAACATGGTTAGGTCCCAGCTCAGGCCCAGCCTTTGTCCAGGCTCTGCCTCCGGGCTACCTGATTCAGCACATTGACCGAACAGGGAATGTAGGAGGAGGTGTTGCCATCCTCTATAAGGAACATCTAGTTTGTCGCCTGCTAGGCAGCCCACTACTTGACTGCGAAAACGTCCACTTTTCTATCACCCTGTCACCCTCAGCTTCCTTTTCGGGGCTTTTAGTATATCGCCCACCAGCATCCGTAGGACAATTCCATAGGACACTGCTAGAAACGGTTGTAAACCCTGCCAGCTCAGCTTCCAACTTCACCATATTGAGAGATCTGAAACTCCATTTCGACGATCCACAAAACACGATAGCTATGGATCTGGCTCAAGACCTTGAGACATGGGAAATGGTTCAAAAAATCCAAAAAGCCACCCATATAAAGGGACACCTGCTTGACCCAATTTTCTCAAATAATATAGACTTAATCACCATGGATCCGAGCCCTGTCCCGCGGTCAAACCACTTTACTATACCTTTTACTTGGAGTGCCCCCCCCCCAGGCCCGACCAAACTCTTCTGCAGAGCGCAGACAAGACACTGGTCCAAACTTAAGATAAATGAATGGTCGGAAGCACTAAGGACTACCTTACCTCCCACTAACCTTGATATCACTCCAGCGAATCCAGAGTTCAACCAGTGGATATAGTACTCACTGGACACAGTTCTCCCCAGGAAATCCGTAACTCAAAAAAGAGGATCAATCAATCATCCCTGGTTTAGCCCAGAGCTCCGAAAACTCAAACAGAGCTGTCAAAAAGAGGAGAGACAATGGAGAAAAGACTTTGATTCAGAGATAAAAACTAAATACAGGGCCTCCATTAAAGCCTATAGATCTGCGCTAAAGGCAGCTAAAACAGCTTTTTACGCAGAGAAAATTATTGCATCTCCTAACTCATCGAAAGAGATTTTCAGAATTGTCAAAACTCTTTTGAAACCCCCTGACCCCCCTCTTGCCCCAAATGCATCAGGGACCCGCTGTGAAGAACTTGCATTTTTCTTCCACACTAAAATCCAAAAGATTCTTCTGGGTCTCCCACCCATCCCCATCTCCGAACCACTATCGTCAACTAAACCTCCCTCTCAAGGCACTACTCCTGAACTCTCTTCCTTCACCCCGCTCACTGAGGAATTGTTACCCCCCCTCCTCAATGCAATAAAAAGTGGCTCGCCGCTTGATCCTGTTCCAATTAACATCCTGAAATCAGTCCTGCCCATCATCGCCACTCCAGTCATCAACCTGATCAACTCCTCGATCGAAGCAGGCACAGTCCCACGGGACTGGAAAATGGCCATGGTCAAACCATTGTTAAAAAAAACTAACCTGGACCCTGGAGACCTATCCAACTACCGCCCCATATCCCTTCTCCCGGGTATCAGTAAACTGGCAGAAAGATTTGTGAACCGCCAACTGTCTTCATTTCTGGAAGCCTTTATCTACTCCATCCTTCTCAAACAGGCTTCCGCCCTGGACAAGGGACGGAGACGGCACTTCTTAAGGTGGTTGAAGAGTCTAGGAGGATCCTGGACACAGGTGGCAATGTGGCCATTATCCTCCTAGACCTCAGCGCCGCCTTCGATACGGTAAATCACAGTATCCTTTTAGCCCGTCTAAACAAAATCGGAGTCTCGGGAAAAGCCCTCTCATGGCTTGAATCTTTCCTTCAGGAAAGGTATTTTAAGGTATTTGAAGGGGATTGCCATTCATCGGCGATACCCTTGCAGTGTGGGGTTCCACAGGGCTCCTCCCTTATCCCCACACTTTTTAATGTGTATATGTCTCCCTTAGCTGAGATAGTGGCCCCCTACGGAATTGAATTAATCAGCTATGCTGATGACACGCAGCTCGCGGTCTCTCTGAACCAGGCAGATTTGTCCCACAAGAGTTTGAGTGACTGTCTTGAGGAGGTAGCAAAGTGGATGGGCCAGTCTCAGCTCAAACTTAACAACGAGAAGACCAAACTGATGTTACTGGGCAAGAAGGCATCATTCAATTCCCCCACTTTATGGCCCCCTTCTATGGGCGCTGGTCCTACCCCAAGAAACGTGATCAAGAGTTTAGGATTTTGGCTAGACGAGGATCTTTCATTTAAAGTACAAGCCAGGAAAACTGCGGCCACTTGTTTCGGCCTGTTAAGATCCATACGCAAAATCCTGCCTCAACTACCTGATAGAGCCAAAAAGATCCTAGTTCAAGCCTTGATTTTATCTAGGCTTGACTATGGTAACGCGCTCTATCTGGGAGCCCTGGCCTCTGTGATATGCAAACTCCAGGTAGTCCAAAATTCAGCAGCTAGACTGCTGACGAGCACCAACCACCGCTCCTCAGCCAAACCAGCGCTAAGATCACTTAATTGACTACCGATAAAAGAACTGATACACTTTAAGGCCCTTTGTATTGCCCATAAAAATCTCCAAGGCAAAGGCCCCCCGATCCTTACTAACCTGATTAAACCATACAAATGCCCAGGAACCTGCGTTCCAATGATCTCAATCTGGCAGAAGTCAACAGAATCAATAAGGCCCGCTCTGGTGGTCGCCTTTTCTCTTATAATACCTCAAAGTTATGGAACTCTCTGCCCCTCTCCCTTCGTCAGGAACCCAATCTCCTCACATTTCGCAAGAAAATAAAAACATGGCTTTTTCCCGGAAACTAACTAAATAATTAGATCCCATCTTTCACTCTCAGACCTCCTGTCGCCGCGGCTTCAAGCGCTGGGATGCTTCCGGGTAGCCATGCGCTATAAAAGAACTATTTTCATTTCATTCATTCATTCATTCATTATGTCCTGTGTTACACATCTCCTAAGTTGACGGGAAACACGTATGGTATTTTGAGGACTTCCATCGGGCCATGAATTTTGAATGCTACTTTATTCCAAATGATGCCATCTGCAACTGGGAAAGCTGAAATGTTCACAAGGGCTTGATCACGTTTAATGATATGGGACGATGTGTGGGGAGCCAGAATACCATCGACCAACTTTACAGCAGAGCGTTCTGGCAAATAATGACCAATGATGAGCAAGAAGAACACTGTCAAAAATCCAATCGACATAAAAAGGAAAATCAGGATAAGCCCCAACCAGATGCAAGTCAAGGGTGGGACCAGGTAAGTTTTTTTAGAACTAGGAGCAAAAAATACTTGTCTTTGAAGGTGGAGATGCCACAGAAGAAGACGAGTCATACGAGAAAGTCGTGCAGTCCTCAAAATAACTGTTTGCACCTGCATTCAGCAACGGTGGCAGCGCAGAATCATGTTGTAAAGGACTGTCCGGTACCTCAATATGGAACACATCAGCAGGATACATATACTCGATGTCAGCGTTGGAAGGCACCGTGGATGAAGGCACAGCAGGCAAAAGACTAGCCGGACTTTCCATCGCACCACCAACAACACGGGAATTAGTTGTAGATGCAGACTTCACCAGATTCCAAGGAAGATCGTTGCATGAAACACTAGGAGTCACACTATTCAGAATCGGCCAGATGGTGTAGTTTGACACTGTCAATTGAAATGTATCTATTGTCTTTACAACCAGGTTAAGGGTGGTGAATACCCTTCAATCCAAGATCTGGCACCGGTGTATGATAAGAGTGACAAATTATTTTTTGTTCCCCAGCTTTTCTCATACCAGATCGCCAATCTTAGGAAGCCAGCCGGCGACAGGAATCAGCATTCCCTTGTCAGTGCAAGAGGGTATTTGTTCAGTAGCGTAGCTTTCACAGGTCTTTTGAAGGTCCTGTAACATGGTAGAATGGTTATCTACGTCAAATGTGGCAGCTGCCGCCATCAGGTCTAGACCATCAAGGTCAGGCACAAACATTTTGATGCCAAAGAGCATTTCATACAAATGGGCCAGCCAGTTCCTGCCAGTAACCTAAGACTCAAGCTGTCAAAGATTGCTTTAAGTCATGGTTCATTCGCTCCACTATAGAATTGCCCTCAGGCCTGCATGGAGCTGAAAACTGCGCCAGCACCTCGGAAGACTTCGTCACGTCCTTGTACGCCTTAGAGGCGAACGCTGGACCTTGGTCGAATTGAAGGTGCCACAGACAAACATCCCGACAAAGACATGCAAATCTCCAATGACATTTTGAGCGTCAGCACTGCGTTGTGGCCAAACTCAGAGGAATCTAGTGCACGAATCAAATGCAACAAAAATATATTTATATGAAGTATCAGAAGTCAAAGGACAAACGTGATCAAGATATATACAGCCGAATGGCTGATTTGATATACATAGTTGTGTCTGCGTTGGACATTAAACCGAGAGAAGGTTTAATTTGTTGACATAGGCCACAAGAATGTACACAACTATGGATCTGTTTATATAAACCATGCCACCAATAACGTTGTTGTAGAAAAGACATTGTCGCAGACACTCCAGCATGTGCAGAAGCCATGCCCTCATTTGCTGGTATGATCAAGGGAAGTCTGCGGTCCATGTTGGGAATAAGCAGAACCCCAACTGGGGCATAAGGAACTTGTTCGGGGAATAAATGATAAGAATATTTAGATGGGAATCCCTGCGGATAAGCAGTTCCTTCTTTTGTGGCACCTATAGCTGCCAGATTCTGATTATCTACCTTAGTC
Source organism: Lissotriton vulgaris (assembly GCF_964263255.1). NCBI lineage: Eukaryota > Metazoa > Chordata > Amphibia > Caudata > Salamandridae > Lissotriton > Lissotriton vulgaris. The sequence continues at coordinate 130,721,733 of NC_141696.1, read as the reverse complement.
ATGGACCTTGTAACCGATGCAATGGAACACATGGCTACTGCAGATTTGGCTGCCTCGAGACTTCAAGGTTTTTTTTAACTTCTCCACTATTCAAGAAGCCTCAGGATGGCAGCTACAGTGTAATCTCTTTCCACTTGAAGAGCCACACACAGCATCCCAAGAACCTCATTATTCCTTAGTCTGACTTAAAGAGAAACATGAAATCTGTATCTGACTATCAGTTCATGCAACAGCAATTTAACTACAGTGAGACTGCCATTTCTCTGTGTTAGGTAGGCTTCCACCCATTGAGAGAAAAAGCACTCATAGCCAAGACGTATCTCAGTTTGTTACATACAGGCACCTTGATGAAGTCCAACTGCATTCTATTGAATGGTCCACCTGACCTTCCTATATGATTTATGGATACTAGCGTTCTCCTTCCTACATTCATCTGTTGACATGTTACACATATGTGGCACAAGGAAAGGTTTGTTGGGTGAACCCCAACACATTTATCTACATTTTTGAGATGCAGTTTCCCTGTGCCCAAGATTGCAGTGAAACAAGGACCAGGAGGTGGTAAGAAGGCAGACTAGTTCTGTCTCATTCATGAAATTTAAAAAGCGATTTCCTCTGCCTGTGATTGCATAATTCTTACCTGTTTTGCTTGTGGTGGTTACAGTTTAAACACTTTTCAACTGTTTTTCTCAGAAATTCGCGGTTTTTACTTGCCCATGACTGTTTCATTTTACCTGTTGAATTGTGTGATTTGCAGTCCAAAATCTGTTATCTTTGCACACTGCCCATGGCTATCTGTTTTTCCCTCCTAATTTCTCCCTTGCTCTGTGCTCAGACCTGTGTGTTATATTTTCACAAACAAGGGGGACCCAATTAAGTACCTAAGGACCTTGGGCAATTCATTTATTTCAAGAAACAGAGGTCCGTAGGATTAGGTTATCAAAAAGACAGATGCAAATATAGACTCCAGTCAGTACTATATTGATTCTTGTTTTCAGTACCCAGCCGGGCCTGAAATTTTATTTCAAAATATAAACAAGTTTAAAAGACCATCAGGGAGGTCTAATGCAAACGTTGATAGGGTACAAGCCTGTACCTATCCAAAAGTACACTCTAAAAGGATTGAAAAAAAAAAATAGGCAAGAAAGCAAGGAAAAGAGGGTAAAGAATATCAGGCAAAAAGAACATGGGAGCCAATTGTCCCTTGCATCAGTAGCATATTTGCATGGCAAGTTCAGACAACAAATTCATGTAACAGTTTCAACACGATGGTAAGGTTACAGAATTTGGCAAAGTGTCGACGACGTTTCGATCCCCGGCTCCTAGTGAACTGGGATCATCATCAGGACATAAACAATGTTTTGCCTGTATGTGCTTTTTCTTTGCAAACGATCCTCACGAGTCTCCTATGATGCTGGGAGAGATTGTGAGGTAGAGGCTGGTGCCTCGATGTCCTGTTATAAAGCATATAACATGGTGGCCATTGGTTCCTTAACCAGCTATGTGATTCCGCTGGAATTGGCCGATATATTAAAATCGCTTGTGGTTCTGCGTTTGAAATAATTTCTTCACGTCGAGACAGTGCTCCTTCACTCGCGATCCGAGCGAAGAACGGGCGGTGTGCTCAATGGCAGTCCGCCGGCTTCCCGAAATTGTGGAAGTCAATTCCACAATTTCGGGAAGCCGGCGGACTGCCATTGAGCACACCGCCCGTTCTTCGCTCGGATCGCGAGTGAAGGAGCACTGTCTCGACGTGAAGAAATTATTTCAAACGCAGAACCACAAGCGATTTTAATATATCGGCCAATTCCAGCGGAATCACATAGCTGGTTAAGGAACCAATGGCCACCATGTTATATGCTTTATAACAGGACATCGAGGCACCAGCCTCTACCCCACAATCTCTCCCAGCATCATAGGAGACTCGTGAGGATTGTTTGCAAAGAAAAAGCACATACAGGCAAAACATTGTTTATGTCCTGATGATGATCCCAGTTCACTAGGAGCCGGGGATCGAAACGTCGTCGACACTTTGCCAAATTCTGTAACCTTACCATTGTGTTGAAACTGTTACATGAATTTGTTGTCTGAACTTGCCATGCAAATATGCTACTGATGCAAGGGACAATTGGCTCCCATGTTCTTTTTGCCTGATATTCTTTACCCTCTTTTCCTTGCTTTCTTGCCTATTTTATTTTTTTTCAATCCTTTTAGAGTGTACTTTTGGATAGGTACAGGCTTGTACCCTATCAACGTTTGCATTAGACCTCCCTGATGGTCTTTTAAACTTGTTTATATTTTGAAATAAAATTTCAGGCCCGGCTGGGTACTGAAAACAAGAATCAATATAGTACTGACTGGAGTCTATATTTGCATCTGTCTTTTTGATAACCAGACCTGTGTGTTAGGCAATCCACTCCAGCTACTATTTTGTGTCAGCAGGTGAGTGAAATCAGATTACTCCCCCCTCCCCCTTAGCAACCGAGATATTATTCATAAGAGAGAGAGAGTCAACAGAGGGTGCTCTGACACAACAGTAATCTGCTGTTAGCTGTTTAAGCTGCGTTATTTACACTCATGTTTTGGCTAGGAGAGTGAGTAACGTTTTGTACCAAAATTATTGCTAGAAGGCAACGTTTGTTAGGCTCTTACCTGCACAACTTCAAAGTGTGGATTGAGCTTGTCTCCTTCCGGCCCCCGTGGGCAGCAGCCTAAGTTTGGCGATTGGCTCCCTAGCTACCAAAAAACCTCTCAAACCTGCCCAGGTCTCTTAAGGGTTTGTTGGGCGAAACCCAAAACATTCACCTCCATTTTGTGAGTTGCAGTTTCTCTGTGCCCAAAATTGCAGTGATTCAAGGGCCAGGAAGTGGTAAGTAGGCAGACCCTTCCGCTCAAAAACCACCGAGATCATCTGCGGCGTCCCTAAGGGATCCTCCCTCAGCCCGACGCTGTTCAATATCTACATGGCACCGCTCGCACACGTCGCACGACAACATAGCCTCAACATCATCTCCTACGCCGACAACACCCAGCTGATCATCTCCCTCACCGAAGACCCCCACACTGCCAAAGCCAATCTCCACAGAGGAATGAAGGCCGTCGCCGACTGGATGAAGGACAGCAGACTGAAGCTGAATTCAGACAAGACGGAGGTCCTCATCCTCGGACCCACCCCATCAGCCTGGGACGACTCCTGGTGGCCCACATCGCTAGGCACTGCCCCGGAACCCACTGACCACGCACGCAACCCGGGGGTCATCCTCGACTCCGCCCTCTCCATGACCGAGCAAGTCAATGCCATCTCCGCGTCCTGCTTCAACACCCTCCGAATGCTCCGCAGGATCTTCAAATGGATCCCCCCCGACATGAGAAAAACCATCACCCAGGACCTTGTCACCAGCAGACTCGACTTCAGGAACACCCTCTACTCAGGAACCACAACCAAGCTCCTGAGACGACTACGACGAATCCAGAACGCCTCGGCACGACTGATCCTCGACGTCCTCCGACACAGCCACATCACACCCCATCTGAGAGGCCTACACTGGCTCCCCGTCAACAAGACGGTCACCTTCAAACTCCTCATCCACGCACACAAAGCACTACACAACACCGGACCTACATACCTAAATGACCGACTCAGCTTCCACACCCCCTCCCGCAGCCTCCGCTCTGACAGCCTCACCCTCGCCTCAGTTCCTCGTATCCGGAAAACCACAGCCGGCGGGAGATCCTTCTTCTACCTCGCTGCCAAGACCTGGAACGCTCTCCCTACCAGCCTACGACAGACCCAGGACCTGCTGGCCTTCAGAAGACATCTCAAGACCTGGCTCTTCGATCAGTAGCAGCGCCCTCCTCCCCCCCCAGCGCCTTGAGACCCTCACGGGTATGTAGCGCGCTTTAGAAATGCAATGATTGATTGATTGACTAGAGATGTCTCGTTCCTGAAATATAAAAAGTGATTTTCCTCTACCAGTCATTTTATCATTTTTACTTGTTTTGCTTGTGGTTGTTACAGTTTAAAAATTGAAGTTTTTCACCTGCCAGAGATTGCATCATTTTTCACCTGTTTTGTTTAGAAATGTGTGTTTTTTACTTGCATGTGACTGTTTCATTTTACCTGTTGGATTGTGGGATTTACAGTCTAAAAGCTGTTGTCTTTTTACATTGGCTGTGACTACCTGTTTTTCCCTCCTAATTTTTCCCTTGCTCTGTGCTCAGGCCTGTGTGTTAAGAAATCCACCTCAGCTCCCATTTGTGTTAGCAAGTGAGTGAAACTAGATTACCCCACCATATTCACCCTTAGCAACAGAGATATTTACATTAGAGTAAAAAGAGGGTGCTCTGAGACAGCAGTAATCTGCTGTTAGCTGTTTAAGCTGTGTGTTTTAGAGATTGTACACTCATTTGTTGGCTAGGAGAGTGAATAAAGGTTTATACAAACAGTATTGTTAGAGGGAAAAGTTTGTTAGGCCCTTACCTGCAGAACTCCAAAGTGTGGATTGTGCCTGTCTGTCTCCTAGGAGATTCTTAATTGAGGAGCAGCTACCTACCCCCTGATCAGCAAACATTGCCTGTGGTCGCAGAGGCCTTATATAGGCTGCTATTGGATGCTACACGTGTGCACTGATTGGTAGTTGCATTTGATGTTTCTATTGAATTAGGGTTAGTGTTCTCATTAGTTGGGTATTTGAGGGTATGGAATGGTTCCTGGGTAAGTGATTCTTTTGAAGTAGGGTTTAGGGCTTGTGATCCGATTGATGGATAGGTTTAGGGTTTCGGATTGGTTTCTGGGGCTGGGATTTCTATTGGACGTAGGGTTTAGGGTTTCCTATATGACTGGCTGCTGGGAATAGGGTTGGGACTAGGGCTGGTGTTAGTACTTAGATTTGACGTAGTGCTTAGGGTTTCGCACCTGATTGGATGCTGGGGCTAAGGCTGTGATTGGTTTTAAGGGTTTGGTCTTCTATTGGTTCTAGGGCTTAGGGCTAGTTTTGTGAATGGTTAGGGTTAGTATTACCATTGGCCGAAGGGGTCATCTGATTACTAGGCAATTAACGGCCAGGGTTCAGGGCGTCTCATTCCGGGCGTCGAGTCTAAGGGTAGATATGAGGTCAATTGCCTGTTTGAGCCTGTAGGGCAGAGAGGACAAGGGCAATTGAGCCTGTTCGACACTGGTCAGGACGAAGGCCAGAAATGTTGCCCATTTTTACATACACCAGCACTCTCCCTACACCACCCACATCCACACCAGAGTAACACACCCAAAGCACATGTACTGCACTCTTTTACTGCAAACTAACGCTATACCAAATACCATGTCTTAGCATCCTCTGCACAACCTCACAAACCACACCTATACAACCTTCTATACCAGATACCACACATTTCCACCATCACTTACAAACAGTACACAACTCTATCCTACACTACTAACTATTCCACTCATCACTAACACAACCCAAATCCAAAACATATTCAACTGTATCCCATTCATAGACAAACTCCCTGCTCTAATTACTCCTAACGAACACATTTTTGTCACTAACAAACCTATACTCAGCCTTCCATCATTTCTCCAAAACACACCCTCTTCTTCTTCTAACACAACCATACAACACTTTCACTTAACTACACCACATATATTACCTCTTTCAGCAAACAAGTCTAAGACAAAGACTTTTGTTTCAACTTCATCTCCTCTTAAACACAACATACACTATACTCACATCACCACTCTGTTTACCTCAAAACTTCCACTCACAATACTATACCAACAAATTCATCTCATAAAACAAATACACCAGCACCTCATTTCAAAACTCCTCAAAAACAAAACAAATCACTCACACCAGCACGACAAAATCTCTCAAGCGCAACACCTCATAATACTTAGTATCACAAACCACAGACATACACCCACCTTTCAAAATACACAAATGAACAAACTCGAATGGCAAGCTTTCTTTCACCCACCACACATAAACACATGTGCAGCAACACAGCATCTCTCTTTTAACCCCCTCTCATCCATTCGACAATTTAGAACCTTACTACATGACCCATATGCTACACCACCACCCCTAACTCATACACCTTCCATCCTAAGCACATGCAAACAAAATATGCAACGTTCCACAACTCACAACTTCACTTATCAATGTCTACTGCACAACAAGTTTACAGCACAAAAGGAACACAGTGCACCAAATCACTCTCAAACACTGTCTCCCCCACCTACACAAGCAGACCCATCAAAATGTCCACTTAGCCTGCTGGACAAGGAACACGATACAGAACAGCTACACAATTGCTATCCCTGTATACCTAATACCAACACTAAGGACACATGCTACAAGTCCACAAAACACTGGCCACTCTTTTACAAAACAAAGTCACACTATCGCCAAAGCAAATTCTCTAATCTGTCTACTAATAAATGCTAGCTCACTCTCTAAAACCAAAAATCACATATACGAACTTCACACAGACACAAAACTAGACATACTATTCATAACTGAATCATGGTTGGTAGAATTTAGAGGGGGCGCGGGGGTGACCTGTTCTCAGGACACCCCCGCGCTGCACGGCCCCCAGCTGTGTGAGCCCCCTCGTGTGCCCTGCTGCTGCTCGCAGACTCGTTTTGCCCTCTGCCTGCCTCCCTAGCTGCCGCCTCTCTGCACTGTCCCCCAGCTGTGTTATAGTTCCTTTCTGTTATCTCTGCATTTTGTAATTGTTTTTGTGCATAACTGTTGTGCTTTTAGGTGATTGTTGTGTCTGCCCCGCTCTCCGGTTTCCGCCGTCGTCCTCGCGGCCATGCCCCTTTTTCGTGTCCTCCCCGTTCCCGCCTCCCAGCTGCTCCTCCCTCCCACTTGTCCATAAATGGCGACCGCGCGGCGCAGGTGAGTGTGATCTGTTCTCCAGACACCCCCGCGCCGCACGGCCCCCAGCTGTGTGAGCCCCCTCATGTGCCCTGCTGCTGCTCGCAGACTCGTTTCGCCCTCTGCCTGCCTCCCTAGCTGCCGCCTCTCTGCACTGTCCCCCAGCTGTGTTATAGTTCCTTTCTGTTATCTCTGCATTTTGTAATTGTTTTTGTGCATAACTGTTGTGCTTTTAGGTGATTGTTGTGTCTGCTCCGCTCTCCGGTTTCCGCCGTCGTCCTCGCAGCCACCCCCCTTTTTCATGTCCTCCCTGCTCCCGCCTCCCAGCAGAACCTCCCTCCCACTTGTTCATAAATGGCAACCACCCGGCGTGGGTGAGTGTGACCTGTTCTCAGGACAACCCCGCGCCGCACGGCCCCCAGCTGTGTGAGCCCCCTCGTGTGCCCTGCTGCTGCTCGCAGACTCGTTTTGCCCTCTGCCTGCCTCCCTAGCTGCCGCCTCTCTGCACTGTCCCCCAGCTGTGTTATAGTTCCTTTCTGTTATCTCTGCATTTTGTAATTGTTTTTGTGCATAACTGTTGTGCTTTTAGGTGATTGTTGTGTCTGCCCCGCTCTCCGGTTTCCGCCGTCGTCCTCGCGGCCACGCCCCTTTTTCGTGTCCTCCCCGCTCCCACCTCCCAGCTGCTCCTCCCCGCTCTCCGGTTTCCGCCGTCGTCCTCACGGCCACACCCCTTTTTTGTGTCCTCCCCGCTCCCACCTCCCAGCTGCTCCTCCCTCCCACTTGTCCATAAATGGCGACCGCGCGGCGCAGGTGATTGTGACCTGTTCTCAGGACACCCCCGCGCTGCACGGCCCCCAGCTGTGTGAGCCCCCTCGTGTGCCCTGCTGCTGCTCGCAGACTCGTTTTGCCCTCTGCCTGCCTCCCTAGCTGCCGCCTCTCTGCACTGTCCCCCAGCTGTGTTATAGTTCCTTTCTGTTATCTCTGCATTTTGTAATTGTTTTTGTGCATAACTGTAGTGCTTTTAGGTGATTGTTGTGTCTGCCCCGCTCTCCGGTTTCCGCCGTCATCCTCGCGGCCACGCCCCTTTTTCGTGTCCTCCCCGCTCCCCCCTCCCAGCGGCTCCTCCCTCCCACTTGTCCATAAATGGCGACCGCGCGGCGCAGGTGAGTGTGACCTGTTCTCAGGACACCCCCCCGCCGCACGGCCCCCAGCTGTGTGAGTCCCCTCGTGTGCCCTGCTGCTGCTTGCAGACTCGTTTTGCCCTCTGCCTGCCTCCGTAGCTGCCGCCTCTCTGCACAGTCCCCCAGCTGTGTTATAGTTCCTTTCTGTTATCTCTGCATTTTGTAATTGTTTTTGTGCATAACTGTTGTGCTTTTAGGTGATTGTTGTGTCTGCCCCGCTCTCCGGTTTCCTCCGTCGTCCTCGCGGCCACGCCCCTTTTTCGTGGCCTCCCCGTTCCCGCCTCCCAGCAGAACCTCCCTCCCGCTTGTCCATAAATGGCGACCGCACGGCGCAGGTGAGTGTGACCTGTTCTCAGGACACCCTTGCGCCACACGGCCCCCAGCTGTGTGAGCCCTGTCGTGTGCCCTGCTGCTGCTCGCAGACTCGTTTTGCCCTCTGCCTGCCTCCCTAGCTGCCGCCTCTCTGCACTGTCCCCCAGCTGTGTTATAGTTCCTTTCTGTTATCTCTGCATTTTGTAATTGTTTTTGTGCATAACTGTTGTGCTTTTAGGTGACTGTTGTGTCTGCCCGCACTCCAGTTTCCGCCGTCGTCCTCGTGGCCACGCCCCTTTTTCATGTCCTCCCCGCTCCCGCCTCCCAGCTGCTCCTCCCTCCCACTTGTCCATAAATGGCGACCACTCGGCGCAGGTGAGTGTGACCTGTTCTCAGGACACCCCCCCGCCGCACGGCCCCCAGCTGTGTGAGCCCCCTCGTGTGCCCTGCTGCTGCTCGCAGACTCGTTTTGCCCTCTGCCTGCCTCCGTAGCTGCCGCCTCTCTGCACTGTCCCCCAGCTGTGTTATAGTTTCTTTTTGTTATCTCTGCATTTTGTAATTGTTTTTGTGCATAACTGTTGTGCTTTTAGGTGATTGTTGTGTCTGCCCCGCTCTCCGGTTTCCGCCGTCTTCCTCGCGGCCACGCCCCTTTTTCGTGGCCTCCCCATTCCCGCCTCCCAGCAGAACCTCCCTCCCGCTTGTCCATAAATGGCGACCGCACGGCGCAGGTGAGTGTGACCTGTTCTCAGGACACCCTCGCGCCGCACGGCCCCCAGCTGTGTGAGCCCTGTCGTGTGCCCTGCTGCTGCTCGCAGACTCGTTTTGCCCTCTGCCTGCCTCCCTAGCTGCCGCCTCTCTGCACTGTCCCCCAGCTGTGTTATTGTTCCTTTCTGTTATCTCTGCATTTTGTAATTGTTTTTGTGCATAACTGGAGTGCTTTTAGGTGATTGTTGTGTCTGCCCCGCTCTCCGGTTTCCGCCGTCATCCTCGCAGCCACGCCCCTTTTTCGTGTCCACCCCGCTCCCGCCTCCCAGCTGCTCCTCCCTCCCGCTTGTCCATAAATGGCGACCGCGCGGCGCAGGTGAGTGTGACCTGTTCTCAGGACACCCCCCCGCCGCACGGCCCCCAGCTGTGTGAGTCCCCTCGTGTGCCCTGCTGCTGCTTGCAGACTCGTTTTGCCCTCTGCCTGCCTCCGTAGCTGCCGCCTCTCTGCACAGTCCCCCAGCTGTGTTATAGTTCCTTTCTGTTATCTCTGCATTTTGTAATTGTTTTTGTGCATAACTGTTGTGCTTTTAGGTGATTGTTGTGTCTGCCCCGCTCTCCGGTTTCCGCCGTCGTCCTCGCGGCCACGCCCCTTTTTCGTGGCCTCCCCGTTCCCGCCTCCCAGCAGAACCTCCCTCCCGCTTGTCCATAAATGGCGACCGCACGGCGCAGGTGAGTGTGACCTGTTCTCAGGACACCCTCGCGCCGCACGGCCCCCAGCTGTGTGAGCCCTGTCGTGTGCCCTGCTGCTGCTCGCAGACTCGTTTTGCCCTCTGCCTGCCTCCCTAGCTGCCGCCTCTCTGCACTGTCCCCAGCTGTGTTATAGTTCCTTTCTGTTATCTCTGCATTTTGTAATTGTTTTTGTGCATAACTGTTGTGCTTTTAGGTGATTGTTGTGTCTGCCCCGCACTCCAGTTTCCGCCGTCGTCCTCGCGGCCACGCCCCTTTTTCGTGTCCTCCCCGCTCCCGCCTCCCAGCTGCTCCTCCCTCCCACTTGTCCATAAATGGCGACCGCTCGGCGCAGATGAGTGTGACCTGTTCTCAGGACACCCCCCCGCCGCACTGCCCCCAGCTGTGTGAGCCCCCTCGTGTGCCCTGCTGCTGCTCGCAGACTCGTTTTGCCCTCTGCCTGCCTCCGTAGCTGCCGCCTCTCTGCACTGTCCCCCAGCTGTGTTATAGTTCCTTTTTGTTATCTCTCCATTTTGTAATTGTTTTTGTGCATAACTGTTGTGCTTTTAGGTGATTGTTGTGTCTGCCCCGCTCTCCGGTTTCCGCCGTCATCCTCGCGGCCACGCCCCTTTTTCGTGTCCACCCCGCTCCCGCCTCCCAGCTGCTCCTCCCTCCCGCTTGTCCATAAATGGCGACCGCGCGGCGCAGGTGAGTGTGACCTGTTCTCAGGACACCCCCCCGCCGCACGGCCCCCAGCTGTGTGAGTCCCCTCGTGTGCCCTGCTGCTGCTTGCAGACTCGTTTTGCCCTCTGCCTGCCTCCGTAGCTGCCGCCTCTCTGCACAGTCCCCCAGCTGTGTTATAGTTCCTTTCTGTTATCTCTGCATTTTGTAATTGTTTTTGTGCATAACTGTTGTGCTTTTAGGTGATTGTTGTGTCTGCCCCGCTCTCCGGTTTCCGCCGTCGTCCTCGCGGCCACGCCCCTTTTTCGTGGCCTCCCCGTTCCCGCCTCCCAGCAGAACCTCCCTCCCGCTTGTCCATAAATGGCGACCGCACGGCGCAGGTGAGTGTGACCTGTTCTCAGGACACCCTCGCGCCGCACGGCCCCCAGCTGTGTGAGCCCTGTCGTGTGCCCTGCTGCTGCTCGCAGACTCGTTTTGCCCTCTGCCTGCCTCCCTAGCTGCCGCCTCTCTGCACTGTCCCCCAGCTGTGTTATAGTTCCTTTCTGTTATCTCTGCATTTTGTAATTGTTTTTGTGCATAACTGTTGTGCTTTTAGGTGATTGTTGTGTCTGCCCCGCACTCCAGTTTCCGCCGTCGTCCTCGCGGCCACGCCCCTTTTTCGTGTCCTCCCCGCTCCCGCCTCCCAGCTGCTCCTCCCTCCCACTTGTCCATAAATGGCGACCGCTCGGCGCAGATGAGTGTGACCTGTTCTCAGGACACCCCCCCGCCGCACTGCCCCCAGCTGTGTGAGCCCCCTCGTGTGCCCTGCTGCTGCTCGCAGACTCGTTTTGCCCTCTGCCTGCCTCCGTAGCTGCCGCCTCTCTGCACTGTCCCCCAGCTGTGTTATAGTTCCTTTTTGTTATCTCTCCATTTTGTAATTGTTTTTGTGCATAACTGTTGTGCTTTTAGGTGATTGTTGTGTCTGCCCCGCTCTCCGGTTTCCGCAGTCGTCCTCGTGGCCACGCCCCTTTTTCGTGTCCTCCCCGCTCCCGCCTCCCAGCTGCTCCTCCCTCCCACTTGTCCATAAATGGTGACCGCGCGGCGCAGGTGAGTGTGACATGTTCTCAGGACACCCCCGCGCCGCACGGCCCCCAGCTGTGTGAGCCCCCTCGTGTACCCTGCTGCTGCTCCCAGACTCGTTTTGCTTTCTGCCTGCCTCCCTAGCTGCCGCCTCTCTGCACTGTCCCCCAGCTGTGTTATAGTTCCTTTCTGTTATCTCTGCATTTTGTAATTGTTTTTGTGCATAACTGTTGTGCTTTTAGGTGATTGTTGTGTCTGCCCCGCTCTCTTGTTTCCGCCGTCGTCCTCGCGGCCATGCCCCTTTTTCTTGTCCTCCCCGCTCCCGCCTCCCAGCTGCTCCTCCCTCCCACTTAGCCATAAATGGTGACCGCGCAGACCCGCAGTGGTCACGCGCCGATTGTGCACCGAAGGCGCGCCTAAGGCAAGCCCGTCTGCGCCTGTCTGCGCCCGTCTGCGCCCGTCTGCGCCTGGACCACGCCCAGTGCCGGAACCCCTGGCCCCCGCCGATGCAAGACTACCCGACGGACCTACGCCGCCGCCACTCTCTACGCACTGAATGCCAGGCCAGAACCCTGCCTGCTACCGAGCCACCCCGAGACGCACCCACGGACCCTTCGCCTGCCAAGCCTGCCGATTCACCTGCTACCGGACCTGCACCGCCAAGTCGAGCACCAGCAGCAACCACCTGAAGTGCATCCTGCTCAGCACCCGCTCCGTCCACAGGCACGCCGTGGAACTCTGGGACCTGCTCGACGCGACAGCACCTGACGTCGCCTTCCTCACCGAAACCTGAATGAACGCCTCCTCAGCGCCTGACATCGCCACAGCCATCCCGGACGGATACAAGATCACCCGGAAGGACCGCATCAACCAGACGGGAGGAGGCATCGCCATCGTACACAAGAACACCATCCGCATCTCGACTAACTCCGACGAAACCTTCACCGCCGCCGAACACCTGCACTTCCAAATACACACTGACCCCAAGACCACCCTCCGAGGCACCCTCATCTACAGACCCCTGGGACCACGCACACAATTCAGCGAAGACATCACAGACTTCATCAGCCCGTACGCCCTCCCCTCCGCTGACTACATCCTCCTAGGGGACCTCTGGAGAACAACAACGACAGGAACACCACCGCCCTGCTGGACAACCTCGCCAATCTCGGACTCAAGCAACTGGTGAACACCCCCACCCACTACGCCGGCCACACGCTTGGCCCGTCTTCTCATCCAGCAAGCACATCTCCTTCAGCCACGCCACCGGACTCCACTGGACCGACCACAGCTGCGTCCACTTCAGCTTCAGAAGAACTACGACCCACCACCACCCGCAACAGGTCCCCCGCCGGAGCTGGAGCAAGATCACCGCCAAGCAGCTCATCGCCTCCCTCAGCCAGAACACTCCCACCAGCACAACGGACCCCAACGAAGCAGCCAGCAACCTCATCAAGTGGCTGACCGCCTGCACCGATGACCTCGCACCACTAAAGAACCCTCCCAGCAGACCCGGCAGCAAGAAAACGCCCTGGTTCACCAACGAACTCAAGGTATCCAAGAAAAACTGCTGCACCCTCGAGAAAGCCTGGCGGCATGACCAGACCACAGACAACAGGACCGCCCTCAAGCACGCCACCATCAGCTGATCCGCGCCACCAAGAAGTCGGCACTGAAAGAAGGACTAGACAACAATGCCCACGACAGCAAGGAACTCTTCAGCATCGTCAAAGAGTTCTCCAACCCCAGCGCCGGAAACAACGACATCACTCCCTCACAAGACCTCTGCAACTCACTTGCCTCGTTCTTCCACCGCAAGATCGCCGACATACACAACAGCTTCGACGCACAGACAATGCACCCTACCACCGAACCAACGCCCGCCACCACCAGCCTCTGCAACTAGACCCCGATCAGCACCAAAGACACCACCCGCACGATGAACTCCATCCACTCCGGATCTCCAACCGACCCCTGCCCACACCACGTCTTCAACAAAGCCGACGCCATCATCGCACCCCATCTCCGGGACATCATCAACTCCTCCTTTCACACTGCCACCTTCCCGGAGAGCTGGAAGCACGCCGAGCTTGATGGAGCAAGGATTCGCACGTTACGCGACTTGCTTTAATTCAAGAACCTCGCATAATCATTAATGTTAATAATCAACCTGTTTTGTTATTAATATTGCACTTTCACACTACACGCGGGTGTCCCAGAGATGCTTGCCTATGTGTTTTCTAATCCTAACAACGCTTGCATACTGACTGATCGCTGCTTTGCAGGATTCTAGTCTGCGCATGCGTCGGTTATACTCACGTGATGTGACGCACTCGCAGTTCTGGAGGGAACATGTCGCACATGCGCATTATTGCAAAGATGGCCACTTTGTTTTAAACATGCATCTTGCTTACCGCCGCTGCTTTTGCAAAAATGTTTCGTTCTGCCTAACCCCTAATGCTATAGTCATTATAAAGTAAGGGATGTAGCATAGCCAATCACGGTATACAGTGTATTCATTTATTCTATGTTTCTAAATTGTTTTCGCTTACTTTTCATGTACCGCGTATCTGTGGGCCTGGGAGCGGGGAGCCACTCCATCTTTGAAGTATGTATGATCCTAATCACGTGACGAGGGAAAAACGTATCACGCAGTAGTGGAACTTAGCCAGCTAACTGCCGAAGCTGAGATGCTCCTGGGAACCTGAACCCTGACCCAGCGAGAAGAGCCGAACTGCACCTGAAGTGATTCAATGTTAATGTCTTACTGTGAGCTCTATTGTATTTCAAATTTCCATGCCATGGGAACTGGAATGTAAGGGGTGGGTACGAAAAAATAAATATTAATTGTGGGAACACCAAATTCTAGGTGGTGACAATAACCTAACCACCTCTCTTGTCCAATCCAAAGTTGGGGATCCTGTCATTTGCAACATTTGTGGGTGGTCCACTGACCCGAAAACAGTATAACTAGCCTAGGTTTAGCTAGAGAAATTGTCCGACTTGTCCGAGTAGCTGACCTGTCACCGACCCTACGAACTCTATAGGTGATTGATACAGAGAGCTGCGGAGCACTCTGTCCGTAATTTCCACAAACTCACTGGGGTGGAATAGTCTTGAGTGCTGGCGAAGCACTTTGCTGGGAGATTCGACAACCCAATCGGGTGTATTGGCAGATTCCGTGCAGAGAGGGAGTAGCGCAGGCGTTGCATCCGAAGCTGCAGGTGTTGGTCGTACCCTTTGATGAGCCCAGTCCTGATCCAAATCCTGAGGGGTATCCTGTCCTGACTGTCCATGAGCTGTACCTGCTCGTCTACTGGCATCCTAAGTCCTTGAGGGTCCTTTTCCTCGTTTTTCCCAAACTGACCCGTGGCCAGGGTTAGTCCTCATTTCCGTCCTAGGTAAATATATATATATCCGTGGGTGTTCGTCTATCTATACTCTTCTTTTTATTCCCTTTTAATAAAGCATCATTGCCTTTGTTATTTTCTCTGTCCCTCTCTCCAACGATTTTACATGCAAACTGTTTTAATTAGTTATGTTCCACTTTTACCCTTACCTTTAGGAAAATATTGAATCGTTTGCTTGCTCAGTATGTTCCATTCTTACCTTTTCCTTTAGAATCTAAGCCTTCAAATTTAGTAGATAGCATAAGTTCCGTCTCTTATAAATCACTGATGAATTTCAGAACTCTGCTTTAATAGTATGTTCCGTTCTTTTACCTGCCTTAGTTTATAAAGAAGAGGCCTTTAAACTGAATAGCATGTTCCCTGTTACCCTGTTCCTTTAGTTTCTGAGTACTCAAATGGTTCTCACTCTCATTCATAGCTATATTAATGTCCTTATCTTAGTTATTGATGTTCTAATCTGTGTAAATTTCATTCTCATGGCATATGGATCATAACTTTTATGACTAGATAAAGTCTTGAAAACCCTTCATGTGTCTGTGGTTATTACAAAAGTATAAAATCGTTATTCAAATGTACAAGGTATTTTGCTTAGTATTATCTCCCTACACTTGCTAGCTCCTGATCTGTCGTGATCACAGGTACCTGTGACAAGGATTGGTAAGTCAGGTACACTGGAAATAGTAGTAAAGAACAAAGAATTACTGATAGTGATGTGTAAGCTCTCCCGATTCACAAAAATACAGTGATAAAAACGTTATGGGCCCAAGTGCGTACAATTTGGCAGAATAAAGAGTCGGGCGACCTGCGCGCTCTATCAGTAATTTTCTGGTAGCAGAGCTATGGTTAGGACTAGTTAAGATAGGTAGATAAGATAGTTTCTGATGA
The DNA here is from genome assembly GCF_964263255.1 of Lissotriton vulgaris. NCBI lineage: Eukaryota > Metazoa > Chordata > Amphibia > Caudata > Salamandridae > Lissotriton > Lissotriton vulgaris. The sequence goes on along the minus strand of NC_141696.1, from coordinate 130,705,893 downwards.
ACCGTGAAAAATAAAATGTGCTGCTAGAAATAAAAAATGTCTTTACAGTTATCGATCGATTTTTTTAATGCAAACGTTTGAAATGTTATAAAGTGTATTATTTTATAAAATGCTGCTATCTTATTGAATGTAATTAACAACCTGTTAGTGATTGTTATATGTTGTCTGGGAAATAGAATATCGGGTGGTGAGTAGAATCCACTCGGCTGCGAGGTCACTTGCTGCGAGGGAAATTAGTGCATGGTTAGATAGAACTGAAAGCGCTAATTAGGATTTCTGTATGAATAATTGAATAAATGAAAGCAAGGTGTTCGCTAATGAAACTTCAGTCGTGATATTACCTAGCAAGGGTCACACAAGGAAGGAGTAATAGGTTCATCGGAGCTTGAGTGATAGCAAAGGAGTTCACTAGTGAAACTTTAGACTTAGTATATATCTCGGAAAGAGTGGATGAGTCAAAGAAGTAGCGGGTTCTCTAAATGCTTGCATGAAGGGGTAGGCAGGAGGGTCTATCCGTAGTGTATGAAAATTAGACGGAAGAGGTTTACTTGTAGTGAATCAAAATCTTTCCTTTTAGACACTCGAGTACAGTGGTGAATGTTATACGTTGTAAACTAAATAGTGCACTTGCACTTTAAGAAAAGAAAATAAGTTTCCGTTACCTTGTGAAGGAGGGAGTCAGTCGCGGAGCTGCGCTGACGTCACTCTGTGCCACGCTGGTATTGGTCGAAACAGCGGGTGTGTTACGGAGCTGATATTGTAAGGGAGGGGTGAGTGCCGGAGCGTGAGAAACGCGTCTCACGAAAGGCCGCGCTCCCATTGGCTGAAATTATTTGCAATCAGAGTATTGATTGGCTAGTGAAATTTGTAAGACGCGCTAGTATTGGAAGAACAATTGTAAACAAAAATTTCACAATCTGAGCTTGAGGATAGCTTGGAGAGGTGTATGTGGTATCCCGAATTATTACCTGATCCGAAAAATCTAGGGTTTCATAAGGAGCAGATGCTCAGAGGTAGAGCATACAATATGTACGGAAGCTAGAGGAAAATGTCATTTGCCGAAAAGATCAAGAATTATTTCAAGAAAGACAAGTCCGTCAGAACTAGGGAGGGTGTAATCATTCCACCACCTAATACTCCCGCATCATTTATGATGTTTGACAAAGGGTATCATACCTGCGTATGGTTGGAAAATTGGGCAAAGTATACTGAGGATGATGGAATCTTAGCCTTTCCCTTAGATGGTTCATTCAATGGTAGAATTTTGTTTAATTTGAGTACCCGAATGAATGACCTACATCCCAGACCAAGATTGACTCAATATGAGGCTCTAGAGAAATGGGAGATTGAGGCTCTAGAGCGAGACAGACCCAGAATGGATAAGGGAGTGAGCAAATGGTATCCGAAATTGCAGCGAGAAACCAAAGAGAAGAAAATGAAACAGTGGAGACAGAATATGATGGTTGAGGGACTATTTCCAGTATTTAGGGTCGAGGAACCCTTGGGAGGAAAATGCACAGAGAAAACCCGACACCTGATGGCTGCAGGTGAATCAGAAGATGAGTATCTGGAGGATTTATTTATGAAAAATCCACCTCCTTATGATGAGGAGTCCAGGTCCCTAGGTACCAAAAACCCATTTTTCAGACGTCCCAGAAGTAGAAGGGCCAGTGAAACAGATACAACAGGTATAGGTAATAGGCAAACCAATAGGGACGGATTTTGTAGACCTGATACCACTGTCCCAAATTATAGATCATTCGGCGATGAAAGACCAGTTATGACTGTCCCAACTGCCCCGAGTCTGTATCCACCTTTAGTTCCGCAAGTATTACATGTCCCATCCATTGAAAGGGTTTTGCACGAACGAGAAAAAGAAGCCTTAATTAAACAGCGAAATGAACTCATTCAGACAATAGCACAGATAAATCCCAGTCCTGAAGCCCTGACAATTCCAGTAACTATTGGTCCCGTTGTCCCTCTTTATGGGGATAGACAGGCTAGTACGAGAACTCCAGTAATTTCTCCTGCTGTAGCGCAGCCCAGGAAGGAGCCTCTCATCGTTGATGATCAGGCAAGCGAATGTGAATCTGTGATTTCCCTAATGGATCTGCCCATAAGGGAACCGGAAAGCAGTATACCACGGACGAGACCTCAGACTAGGGCAAAGGAAGTTTTGATTGAAACAGCTTCAGTTACCCGGAACGCTACAGTCGTGAGTCCAGAGGAGCTAGATCGATGGACCCGAGAATTTGAAAAGGAAACTCCTCAGCCCAAACCATTAGATATTTACAAACTAAGAAAGGAGATGGAAGAACTAATGGCTGGGAATGTGGGATTAGACAGGCTGAATACCCTTGATGAGGATGAACTTTTGTTCATCTGTAAAAGCCTGACCAAAAATACCAGAGTGTTTCATGAGAAACTAATGGACACAGCTGCTAATATGGGAGTAGACATCAGTAAATCCAAGGTGTTACAGAAGCCCTACAGAGCAGAATTTTCAGACAAAGACCTAGAACACATGAATGTGTCTGGGAGGAAGGTACAGATAAGGGAGTTGTTAAATCTGTTACAGAAATGGGGAGATTTAGACAGATGGAAAGCCAGGTGGGCAAAGAAAAAGGAAGACAGTAGATCCAAGCAAGCATCCTCTGAGTACGCCCTAAGGGAAGTGGATAAGGCAGAACCTTTGTGCCCTATGAGGGAAGTGCCAGGAGGGAAATATGTACATGTTCCATGGTCCTGACAAGACATAGTATCCTTCACAAATGATTTCCCGAAATTAAGATAAAAACCCGCTGAGTGGTACAGACAGGTCGAGAGGTTCGTTAAAGTCCAAAAATGCCTCCTGAAAGACCTGGATGGGTTCTTTGACATTGTAGTTCCTGTAGATCTGTGGACAGACTGTAAAATTGCTGTTGATTGGCCAAGTGAAGAATATCCCAGAGACCCCAGAACAGGAGCACCAACACCAGATGTGATGAGACAGTATGAGAAAGTAATATTGCATTTGAAAGGGAAAGTGCCAGCTAAAGAAACTGATTGGACCCGTATAGATAGAACTACCCAAAATCGTGATGAGACTGTACATTCCTATTATGAACGATTGTTGCAGGTGTTCAAGACCTACAGTGGAATCGATAACATTGAAATGGAGGATATGACTCATTTCATTTACCGATTCCTGTTGGGATTGAGGCCTGAAATCTCACAGTGGATTAGGGACAATAAAATCTGTTGGCAAGGAAAACCCATAGATGAGGTCCTAAAGTATGCAAAATATTGCGAGGATGAGCTGGAGAATAAAAGAAAAGCACTGAAAGAAAAGGTAATGTGGGCACAGGTAAAATTGGCAGAACAACAGGATAAGCAGTTAGGTAAACTAAATAATACTTCCCAAAATATAGGCACTGGGGGTGGAGGCAAACCCCGAGTAAAAATGAGTCGAGAAGAAGCCCGGAAGAAGTTTCCGTGCCACGGGTGTGGTCAGATAGGGCACTGGAGAGACGAATGTCTAATGTTGCAGCATGGTAACATGAAAAATAATGATTTAAATCCACAGGTGCAGAATGAGGGGCCACGAAAAACCCAGCAACAGGTAAAACAAAATCAGTTGCCTCGTGCACCTAGGCAAAATTTCAAGCACAAGGCTCAGCAGAATGAGGAGGTTGAGGTATGGGAAGGAAGGGAGGATAGAAATGCAGCAACCTCGCAATTCCTGTTGAATGATACATTCCTCTGTGATGAACCATACTGACGGGGCCTGAGGGGGGAGGACGTGGAGTGCGTGCTTGGCGCCATACATTGAAGGAAAGGTTGAAGGAAATGACGTCACCTTTCTGTTGGACACTGGTGATACCCGTTCTACTGTAAGAACAGCAGACGTTCCAAACCTACCCCTCTCGGAGGAAGCTATACAAGTAGTGGGCGTGTCAAATCAGATAATTAGAACTCCTGTAACTGAACCAATGGAGATTTTTATAGGGAATTTTAAAGAGATGCACAGATTTGTCGTCTGTGACTCAAGTCCTGTGAATTTGCTGGGACGTGATTTGCTGTGCAAAATGAACTGTACCATCTTTTGCACACCAAAGGGCGTTGAAATTCAGACCCCAGATGAAGATGGACTGTACAAATTGATGTTACTAAGGCCTGACTCAGAAATTAAGAAACTGACAATACAGGACTTACCTGAAGAGCTCCAACAGAGAGTGATACCAGATGTGTGGGATTTCACTGGGAGAGATGTGGGGTTAATGGCAAATGTAGACCCAGTTCAAATAGCCATCAAACCAAATGCAGTTTACCCAAATATCAAACAGTATAAAATGAATGCAGAAGTGAAAGCCGGAGTTGCCATAGAAGTAAAAAGATTGCTAGAAGCAAACATCATACAGGAAGTAATGAGCAGTCCTTGTAATTCACCCATTATTGGAATTAAAAAGCCTAGTGGAAAGTACAGGGTAGTGCAGGACCTGCGAAAGGTAAACCAGATTGTTGTACCTTGCTGTCCTATTGTGCCAAACCCTGCAGTGATCTTGTACCAAATTCCATGGAATGCGGAATGGTTTACCGTCATTGACTTATGTCACGCATTCTTTTCCATCCCATTGCATCCAGACAGCAAATTTCTTTTCTCATTTGAATTCGACAGTCATGTCTATGTCTGGAATCGTGTTCCTCAAGGGTACACAGAGAGTCCTTCGATTTTCAACCAGATTTTAAAAAGATGCCTTGAATCACTAATCTTGCCTAGAGAATCAGTTTTGGTCCAGTACATAGACGACCTCCTAGTAGCGTCTAAAAGTTGGAACGACTGTGTTACTGATACCATTGCATTGTTGAATCATTTAGGCAAAGGAGGACATAAAGTATCACCTGACAAATTACAGTTCTGTAAAAACTCAGTGAAATATCTGGGGCACCAGATAGAAAAAGGTATCCGGAAAGTCACTTCAGAAAGGATTAGAATATTTTGAGACATGGAGTTACCACGACCTCAAAAAGAAGTCAGAATGTTCTTAGGAGTGGTAGGATACTGTAGACAGTGGATTGTGGGATTTGCTGTTCTAACAAAACCATTAATAAAGATGACCAAGAAAGGAGTAAAAGATTCAGTTGAATGGGATGATGAAAGTATGACATCCTGGATAAAGTTGCGAAATTGTCTGTGTTCAGCTCCCCCATTAGGAATGCCTGACTATTCTAAAAACTTTGACCTGTTTTGTGATGCACGAGACAATTGTGCACTCTCAGTCCTAACACAAGTTCATGGTCTGACCAGACGTCCGGTGGCATATTTTTCTGCTACCTTAGATCCAGTGGCTGCTGGATTGCCTGGATGCCTAAAAGCAGTAGCTGCAACTTGCACCAGTCTAGAACAAAGTGAATGCATTGTCATGGGACATCCTGTAACTGTATATGTCCCACATGCAGTTGTAATCCTACTGACCAGAACCAAGACGCAGTATCTCACACCAAGTCGGCTGACTAAGTATGAGAGAATTCTTGTAGGTGCAGAAAATGTGATAATTTCCCGATGTAACATACTAAATCCAGCAACCTTGCTACCAAACACCTGAGGTGCAGAAGTTGAGGGAGAAATTGAACATAATTGCATTGACCTGACTGAATTTAGCACTAAACCACGTCCTGATATAAAAGAAACAGCCTTGCCAGTAGAAGATCTTGAGATGTTTGTGGATGGCTCCTGTTTAAGACATGCGGATGGAGGTCTGAGTGCTGCCTATGCTGTAGTCACTCTAGAAAAGACACTAGAAGCATCCTACTTAAGTGAAATAAAATCTGCACAAGTAGCTGAATTGATTGCATTGGCAAGAGCTTGTAAACAAGGGAAAAACAAAAGAGTAACCATATACACTGATAGCCAATATGGTTACGGGGTTGTGCATGACTTCGGCCAGTTGTGGCTGCAAAGAGAATTCATGACTTCCTCAGGTACCCCTATCAGAAATGGAAAAGTGGTACAGAACCTACTGGAAGCAATCCAGTTACCCAAAGAATTGGCAGTGGTCAAGTGTGCTGCTCACAAATCTGGCAATGACGATGTGACAGCTGGAAATAGATATGCTGACCAAATAGCCCAATATTGTGCACAACACAAAATGTCACTAAATATCAAATTATGGGGAGGCGGAAACAGCTGCCAACTTATGGTGTTTGAGAATGTATCTACTTGGGAGGAACTGAAAGGGTTGCAACTGGCAGCAGAACCAGAAGAAAAGGAAAGATGGGAGAAAGATGGTTGTCAACCGAGAAATAGAGATGGTGTCATTGCTTGTCGTGATGGTACGCCTGTGTTGCCAGACAGTATGGTTGCTCCCATGGCCAGACTGATACACGGAGACTCACACATAGGGAGGGATGCGATGGTTCGTGTTTTCAAACAAATGTGGTACAATTCGAAGTTCAGAAACATTGCAGAGGTGTTTAACTTGTCAGCAATTTAACCCTGGGAAGAAAACAGTAGTGTTACAAAGTACAATTGGAAAGGCAGAGGGTCCTTTTATCAGACTGCAGGCTGACTTTATTCAGTTACCCATGTGTAAAGAATATAAGTATGTTTTGGTCATAGTCTGCCTGTTCTCAAGATGGGGGAGGCTTACCCAGCAAAGAAAAATTATGCTATTACTGTAGCCAAATTGTTACTAAGGGAACTGATACCTATGTACGGTTTCCCAGTCACAATTGAATCAGACAGAGGTGGGCATTTTGCCAATGACATATTAACTGAACTCTATGGAGCATTCAAAATTACCCAAAAACTGCACTGTGCATATCATCCAGAGGCTTCTGGAGTAGTCGAACAGGTGAATGGCACTATAAAGTCAAGATTGGGAAAAATGTGTGACTCTACTGGATTGAATTGGATAGACGCTTTACCTCTTGTCCTGATGGGATTGAGAAGCATTCCAGACCGAAAGACAGGCCTGAGTCCCCATGAGATAATAATGGGAAGAGTGATGCGACAGGCATGGGTACCAGGACACAAACTGCTAAGTATTTCTGATGATTTGGTACTAGAATACTGCAAGCAGCTGGGTGACCAAGTGCGTTCTATCTCTCACCAGATTGAGGAGGACGCCGTCGCCTGGCCAACAACTCCAGTCCATAATCTGAATCCCGGTGATTGGGTTGTGTTAAAGAAACACACCAGGAAGAGTTGCCTTGCACCGAGGTGGGGATTCTTGTCACCACAACTGCACTAAAGTGTGCATGGGTGCCAAAGTGGATGCATGCCAGTCATACCAAGAGGGTGACAGAAGAAGAAGCGACTGAGGCTGAAGGTTGTGCAGCTGAGGGGTCTCCAGATGAGGGTCCGGAACTAGCTGATGATGAACAACCGAGCACAAGTCAAGACGAGTGGTTTCCAACAGACGATCTGATTCTTGATCCAATAAGAACCAGAAAGTACTCCTACCTAGATAGAGAGTGGGATAGTGAGGACGAGACAGGAACAGATGGAGAAAATCAGGTTATCGAGAATCACATCAAACCTGATAAGAAGATAGGTCAAGTAGGGTCAGAACAAGTCATCGACACCCCTCCAAAAACTCCAGAAACCGAAAAGGGACAGATAGTAATTAGGGCTGAAGTTCATGCGGAAGAAGATCAAGGGTTCGAAGTGCATGAACAGGAACAGATAGAAATAGACGAACGTGTTCAGGAGACAGAGTCTGAAACAGTCGAAAGTCAAAGTCAAAGTCAGCATACACCTGAACAAGGCCAGCTTAGAAACCAGGCGGAAGAATCTGAAGTAAGACCTGGGACTAGTCAGACAGGAAGGGAAAAAGATACCATCGAAATAAAGGTGCCACAACTGAACGAAAATAAAAGGGCTCATGAGGAGAGCCAAACTAAAGTGACAGCTAAAAGACTTAAGAAGAGGAAGAGTGAACCAAGATTCATAAAAAGACTGAGACTGAGATTGAAAACTGTAGAGGAAAAGATAAAAGACAGAAAAAGTGCTGCCAGTGAAAAGGAGAAAACAGGAGCCCAGCCTAAAAGAAGAAGTAGCAGGATAAAAAGACAAAACAAAAATTATCGGAGTCCTGAATGGACCTACCTGGTGCTAGAGGAATTTGAAGATCTCGAGATAAGTGACAAAAGCGAGGGAGATCTGATTGCTAACCAGGTTTCCGAAGAAGAAGACCCAACCTGAAAGTGAAACTGCGTAAGCCTCTTGTGTAAAGTTACAAAGAGGGGTTGGAAAGCTTCTTTTGAGCCAAAATGTCTGATTCAAATGTGAATGGAAGACCTAGAGGAAACTGTTGTAAAACATGCTGCAAAGTATGTTTGTGTAGTGTAGCCATAGTACTGATATTGTGGATAGGACTAACAATTACCATTCCGTTTATGATAAGTAAAGACACTAACCTGTACCCTACTAAACAAGTGACCCAAGACACAGAAGACATACAAACTGAAGAAACACCACGTAGTGTAGAAAGACTCGAGAGAACTCTTAGCCTTAAACAGACTAAAACGGACGTAGATACATCAGATGAGGGAGGACTACATTTTCACAGGATCAAAAACAGAACACACTTAAATGTATTTGCAAACCTGCTAGTAAAATATGTAGAAGCTATGGAAATAGAAGATTGTTATGTCTGTATGAAGCTACCCACTTCTGTAGCTGAGGGTGTGACCTATCACCATTTACCCCTAACCTATGGAATTTCCTGTAGTATATTAGCTAGTTTATTTTACAGAAGCACCCTACAGTATTACTATTCAAACACTAACATAATTTTCTCAGAACTTCCTATTCGGGGAAACCTGAACATTGTTCACACAAAAAGTGATGTGACCCGTTATATGGGAGAATACTTTCTAACAATAGGTGAAATAGATGTAGGTGAAGCACACAGAGATAATTTAACCTGTTCATTACATGAAGAAGAGAAAATGTTTTTAAACATGGCAGAGAAAAGGAGGGAGAGTTTCCAGAGAAAGGCAAATAATAAAAGACAGAAAACCCCTAAATGGGCTGAAAACATGGAAGGCACCTCAAATGGTGAAGGTAATTCTGCACTGTTGCTGGACTTCGAACGAAAAGGGAAACTCTGTCTTCATAGAGAAAAGACTAGTTATTATAACAATATATTCATCGGTTCCAGTGAATGCGAACACAATTATAAGGTAATTGGAGGTTGGGGATTCAATAATGGGTCAAAACCTGTGTTTCCTGGAATTTATTATATATGTGGAAACAAGGCTTATTTCAAATTGCCGGATCACTGGTATGGAAGCTGCTATTTTGGCATTGTCTTCCCGAAAATATACCATGTGAACAACGCCACTGGAAGCAATGAAAATACTAATGGTTTAGTACGTAGTAGAAGAGAAAGTGTAGGAGAAATTATAGGTGATATATTCAGTGCACTGATACCTGGAGTGGGAGTGGTTCTGAATACACACCGAATTTGCAAATTGTCTACAGTAGTGGATCGGTTATCAACTGACACTGCTGCTGGATTCCTGCTGGTCAATACCGAATTGGTTGCGATCAGATCAATGGTTTTACAAAATCGCCTCGCTCTTGATACCTTATTGGCAAAAGAGGGCGGAGTCTGTAGAATGTTGAAAGCGCAACATTGTTGCACTTACATTCCAGATAAAAGTGTTGAAATTAAGAAATATGAGAGAAACATAACTAATTTGGAAAAGGAACTCAAACCACTGGAGGTTGACAGTGCCTGGAAGAGACTAACTGATGGTCTCTCCTCTGTAGGTAGTTGGTTTTCTAACATAGGTAAAAGTCTTGTGAGTAAAATACTGATGCCAATAGCAGGAATACGCTTAATTGTGCTAATTATAATAATTTGCCTTACATGTCAAAAATGCAGAAAGAAGTATGCTGTGAATAAAAGAGGAATGAAAAGGAATGTTGATGAACTTGAATTAGAAGAGCTGAGAAATCAAATGTATAAAGGAGCCAAAAATTCCCATCCTAATAAGGATGCAGAGAAGAGGCTCAACAACAAGTTTGTTGAGATTGAGATGAATGTTATGTGAAAGAGAAAGTTGGCATCTGGTTCCATTAATAGTGATGATAGTAAATATAATCAAAGAGGGGATTGATGGAGCAAGGATTCGCACGTTACGCGACTTGCTTGAATTCAAGAACCTCGCATAATCATTAATGTTAATAATCAACCTGTTTTGTTATTAATATTGCACTTTCACACTACACGCGGGTGTCCCAGAGACGCTTGCCTATGTGTTTTCTAATCCTAACAACGCTTGCATACTGACTGATTGCTGCTTTGCATGCGTCGGTTATACTCACGTGATGTGACGCACTCGCCTTTCTGGAGGGAACATGTCGCACATGCGCATTATTGCAAAGATGGCCGCTTTGTTTTTAACATGCATCTTGCTTACCGCCGCTGCTTTTGCACAAATGTTTCGTTCTGCCTAACCCCTAATGCTATAGTCATTATAAAGTAAGGGATGTAGCATAGCCAATCACGGTATACAGTGTATTAATTTATTCTATGTTTCTAAATTGTTTTCGCTTACTTTTCATGTACCGCGTATCTGTGGGCCTGGGAGCGGGTAGCCACTCCATCTTTGAAGTCTGTATGGCCCTAACCACGTGACGAGGGAAAAACGTATCACGCAGTAGTGGAACTTAGCCAGCTAACTGCCGAACCTGAGATGCTCCTGGGAACCTGAACCCTGACCCAGCGAGAAGAGCCGAACTGCACCTGAAGTGATACAATGTTAATGTCTTACTGTGAGCTCTATTGTATTTCAAATTTCCATGCCATGGGAACTGGAATGTAAGGGGTGGGTACGAAAAAATAAATATTAATTGTGGGAACACCAAATTCTAGGTGGTGACAATGACCTAACCGCCTCTCTTGTCCAATCCATAGTTGGGGATCCTGTCATTTGCAACATTTGTGGGTGGTCCACTGACCCGAAAACAGTATAACTAGCCTAGGTTTAGCTAGAGAAATTGTCCGACTTGTCCGAGTAGCTGACATGTCACCGACCCTACGAACTCTATAGGTGATTGATACAGAGAGCTGCGGAGCACTCTGTCCGTAATTTCCACAAACTCACTGGGGTGGAATAGTCTTTAGTGCTGGCGAAGCACTTTGCTGGGAGATTCGAAAACCCAATCGGGGTTATTGGCAGATTCCGTGCAGAGAGGGAGTAGCGCAGACGTTGCATCCGAAGCTGCAGGTGTTGGTCGTACCCTTTGATGAGCCCAGTCCTGATCCAAATCCTGAGGGGTATCCTGTCCTGACTGTCCATGAGCTGTACCTGCTCGCCTACTGGCATCCTAAGTCCTTGAGGGTCCTTTTCCTCGTTTTTCACAAACTGACCCGTGGCCAGGGTTAGTCCTCATTTCTGTCCTAGGTAAATATATATATATCCGTGGGTGTTCGTCTATCTATACTCTTCTTTGTATTCCCTTTTAATAAAGCATCATTGCCTATGTTATTTTCTCTGTCCCTCTCTCCAACGATTTTACATGCAAACTGTTTTAATTAGTTATGTTCCACTTTTACCCTTACCTTTAGGAAAATATTGAATCGTTTGCTTACTCAGTATGTTCCATTCTTACCTTTTCCTTTAGAATCTAAGCCTTCAAATTTAGTAGATAGCATAAGTTCTGTCTCTTATAAATCACTGATGAATTTCAGAGCTCTGCTTTAATAGTATGTTCCGTTCTTTTACCTGCCTTAGTTTATAAAGAAGAGGCCTTTAAACTGAATAGCATGTTCCTTGTTACCCTGTTCCTTTAGTTTCTGAGTACTCAAATGGTTCTCACTCTCATTCATAGCTATATTATTGTCCTTATCTTAGTTATTGATGTTCTAATCTGTGTAAATTTCATTCTCATGGCATATGGATCATACCTTTTATGACTAGATAAAGTCTTGAAAACCCTTCAGGTGTCTGTGGTTATTACAAAAGTATAAAATCGTTATTCAAATGTACAAGGTATTTTGCTTAGTATTATCTCCCTACACTTGCTAGCTCCTGATCTGTCGTGATCACAGGTACCTGTGACAAGGATTGGTAAGTCAGGTACACTGGAAATAGTAGTAAAGAACAAAGAATTACTGATAGTGATGTGTAAGCTCTCCCGATTCACAAAAATACAGTGATAAACACGTTATGGGCCCAAGTGCGTACAATTTGGCAGAATAAAGAGTCGGGCGACCGCCCTCCTGAATAAACCAACGGCAGACCCCACCGACCTCTAAAACTACCGTCCCATCTCGCTCCTTCCTTTTCCGGCCAAAGTCATCGAGAAGACCGTCAACAGACAGCTTGCCGCCTTCCTCGAGACAAACTGCTCCCTCGACCCCTCGTAGTCCGGGTTTCTGGCCAACCACAGCATCGAGACCGCCCTAATCGCATCCACCGACGACATCAGAACCCTGATCGACAACGGGGAAACAGCGTCCCTCATCCTCCTGGACCTCTCTGCGCCGTTCGACACTGTCTGCCACCGCACCCTAGTGAAGTGCCTCAGCAACATTGGAATCCGAGAGAAAGCACTGGAATGGATCATCTCGTTCCTCGCCAGAAGAACCCAGAGAGTCCGCCTCCCCCCCTTCAGATCCGAGGCCACCGAAGTCATCTGCGGCGTACCACAAGGATCTTCACTCAGTCTAACCCTCTTCAACGTCTACATGAGCCCCCTCGCAGCCATCGCACGCCAACACAACCTCAACATCATCTCCTACGCCGACGACACCCAGCTGATCCTCTCCCTCACCAACGACCCCACCATCGCCAGAGCCAACCTACACGAAGGGATAAAAGACGTCGCCGACTGGATGAGGAACAGCCGCCTCAAACTGAACTCAGACAAGGCGGAAGTCCTCATCCTGGGATCATCACCCTCCGCCTGGGACGACTCCTGGTGGCCCCCGGCCCTGGGCACCGCTCCCAAACCAACAGACCACGCACGCAACCTGGGCTTCATCCTGGACTCCTCCCTCTCGATGACCAGACAAGTCAACGCCGTCACATCTTCGTGCTTCAACACCCTGCGCATGCTCCGCAAGATCTTCAGATGGATCCCCACCGAAACCAGGAAGACCGTCACCCAAGCACTCGTCACCAGCCGACTGGACTACGGGAACACCCTCTACGCCGGAACCACAGCCAAACTTCAAAAAAGACTCCAGAACGCCTCCGCACGACTCATCCTGGACATCCCCCGACACAGCCACATCACCGGACACCTGAGAGACCTGCACTGGCTCCCCGTCAGCAAGAGAATCACGTTCAGACTCCTCACCCACGCACACAAGGCTCTCCATGACCTGGGCCCCAAGTACCTCAACGACCGCATGACCTTCTACACGCCCACCCGCCAGCTACGATCGACCAGCCACACCCTCCCCACCGTTCCACGCATCCGCAGAGCCACCGCCGGAGGAAGATCCTTCTCCTACCTGGCAGCCAAGACTTGGAACTCCCTCCCCACCCACCTTCGTCGAACCCAAGACCATCTCTCCTTCAGGAAGCAGCTCAAGACCTGGCTGTTCGAGCAGTAACATTTCCCCTTCCCCTAGCGCCTTGAGACCCTCCCGGGTGAGTAGCGCGCTTTACAAATGCCGTGATTGATTGATTGATTGATGATATGGCTCCAGTCCTGCATGAAGCCATCCCTCTAGGTCATCAAACTATCACCCTAATCGTATAGGCAAAAAAGAAAGTGGCCTAGCTGTTGTGTTCAGGCCAACATTACATATCACTAAAGTTAAAAACGTCTCTTTAAAAGATTATAAGACCCTCTTCACCAGATGCAATCCGACACTATCTTCCTCCTGTAACTACCCGATCCTTTACAGACCTCCAACTAGCAATGCAACATTCCCAGACACACTTCTAGACACAGCTTCAAACCTGATCACACTACTCTCCAACCTATGCATTCTGGGTGACCGCAACATTTGATTTGACAAACCCAATATGTCCCATCCAAAAACAATCATCGCTGGCCTGGATGCACTGAACCTGCATCAGATCATCCACAAACCCACAAATATCGCTGGGCACATCCTAGATGTCATGTTTTCTAATACAGAACCAGTTACCTTTCAAATGCATGGTCACACCACCATTTGCTTGCTTTCCAATATAAAAATACACTAAGCAACACACTTAAAACCACCTTACTTGCATCCACCTATCGACCTTGGATCAAACTCAATTTGGAACACTTAGAACCACAACCAACATCCAGTACAGATCTAGAAACAATAAATTCATTAAAGAAACTATATGAGTGGCCACAGGAAGCTTTCGATATCCTGATATCACTAAAAACAACACAACAGAACAAAAGAAAACAAGCACCTTGGAGAAATACAGAGATAAAAGAAATAAAACAACAAAATAGAAAGCTACAACTTTCCTGGCTCAAAACAAAAGCCAATAAAAACAAACTTCGCCTACAGAAAATTAACAGATTATACAACTCAGCTATTAAAAAAGTGAAGAAAATATACTATTCAGAAAGAATTCAAAATGCTAAATGTGCAAATATAGAATTATATCAAATTCTCAATGAATTTCGTAAAACTTTTTGCCTAGAATGAGCTTCTGCCATTACTCAAGATTTCACTGACAAACTGGCAAATCATTACACGGCCAAAGAAGACACATGTGACTCACAATTAAAACAAACATGAAACACCAGCACTGACCCTTTTACAAAACAACAATCCAAGAATACTCTAACCCAGCCTCTCTGTTCCTTCCAACACATTTCATACGATGGATTTATGGGCCTGGTCAAAGCAAGCAGGCCTGCCAGTAGCCCTTCTGACCCATGTCCTGCACAAGGAGTCATTTTCTTCAGTGTATATCCCAGAATTTGGGTCAAGTGGAACAACCTCTACCTCTATTCTGTGAAACACCAACTGCTCCCTGAGCTGCCTGACCTCAGGCTTGAAAACCAACACTCTGCATTCCACTGACATTTACTCCAAATGTCTGATTCTGAAATCCTTTCTGTACCAACTTTGTTTGTGCAAGCATAACTTTCTCCTACAATCTTTTCTGCCTAATTTATTGCTGATCATTACAGTATTTTGCATACCTCAGGATCTTATCTAAAGGTTTTGTCTGCCAGCAAATCACATTTTTTTGTATGTGCCTGCTGATCTCTGGTAATAATCCTAGAACAAACTGTGACACGAAACTCCTCATATCACTTTTCTCAGGATTTTCATGTCCACTGTGTTGTATAAACTCCTGTAACAATCGTTTATTATAAGCAGCCACTGATTCTTTTACCTCTTGAGTAGTTCTATTGATTTTCAGCCATTCAGTGTCTCTCACTGGAACTCTCTCTTTCAAAAAGGTCATCACCTCATCGTATTTTGTTATTACCACAAGTGAGGCTACACGAGTATGCGCATCTCACAGAGGCTCAGAACATGGCCACTGTAAAGCTGTTCCACATTCAGCCCACAAACACTTGGCACAGCAATTTCAAAGAAAGTATTCAAATTAGTCCACAAAACCTTTGAAATTTTAACAAATCTGTCAACCTGCGTATACCATTGTGCAGGATTCTCGCTCAATTTCGGACAATTGTTTGTAAGTGTTGTAAGATCACCTCAAATCCATAGTACATGCACATACCTCTGGTATTTCCCTCATTGGAAATAAAAATGGTTCATCTCTGTCTAGAGGTGTTGGTGGTGGCTCATTGTTTATTTCTGCTGCATCTGTGGGTTATTTTTTCTTTCCCTGTTTCCTTGCACACTTACTCTCTAACCTGCCAAAATCACTCAATTTGCTGATGCATTTTACCAATTCAGCTTCATCATCTAATTGTGCTCTAAAACATATTTGTAATGGTACACTCTTTGAAAGATCCACTACATATTTTCCTGCCAATTCAGTCAATTTTTTAGGAGTAGTATTGTTGCATCTGGATCTGGCCTATCCCATGGAACTCTGTTGATGTCACGATCCAGGCAGTGTGACATCACAGGATTCCATGTCAGATGTTGAAGCGGTTCGTGCCTGACTGAACGGGGCAGGTTATTATTTATGCCAATAAACTTAGAAGTGCATACCTACATTCGAGCAGAGAGTCTTCCTTAATATTACATTATTTGGCGAAGAAACGTGATTTCTGCGGTCAGGCACTAGGTGTAAGTGCTGGCAGAGCAACCTGATGAGAGCGGCTGCTATGTGGGAAGGTTCTTCTGAGACCTTCTTGACCTTGTCCGGGGAGTTTTTGCTGGTGTATCTGCATCTGGAGTTTAGGGTGGCTCTGTGTGCTGCTTCCTGTTGAAGCGCGATACCAGTCCCTGGTTCCTGTGTCCGACAGAGCGGCACCTGGTGCGCGGTGTCCTGTGGAGCGGTGCATTGTTCTAGTGATGGGAATCGTCATCTACTACAGCTGCTTCCACTTGGTTTCCGGTGTAGTGGTGCCCACTTCACAACGCCCTGGTCTTTACTGCCATCGTGTGGTAAATAAAGTCTTTGATATTCCTGAACAAGCATTTAAGCAGAGAGCAGACGTGGATTCTTTATTGAGTTTTATTGTTTTTTCTGAAGCATTCCAGATGTTTGCCCTGCCTTGGTGAGTTCTCAACCACTGTTTCCAAGAGTTAATCACTTTATCAGGGTAGTGAGATGAGTCAGTGTGAGCTCATTTGTGGATGTTCCAGTCCTTAACTACTCAGAGGCACAGTAAACTACGTACACCCCTTATCTGTTCAATTTCCCTGGTGTACAGCATACTAAATTCCTACTTTGTTGTACACATTGCTATACTATCTCAATGCCATCTAGTCTATTTAGGCAGTAGAAGTTGTAATTAACATGAATATTGTGGTAAAGGAAGATGCACATTCCAACTGTGTATGTTAGATAATCCTTTATTGTAGATTCCTTCTAGGATAGGTAAGTAGGAGAAGATAGGAAGTATAGGTAAAACCCCACCAGGAGCAAGCTCCAAGCAGCTCAGCCTGAATTGACCAACTGACACTGTGAGCCAGACAGATACCCAGGCATTCTATGATGTCATGGTACATTCTATCCAGTGGAGAAAAGTAGAGAAGTACTTTACTACACATCCTCCTTCCTTAGGGAATGACAGCAGAAATAGAGAGAAAGATAAGTAAGATACCTCCAATACAACATTTACATAAAAATACAATAATGAGATACACAAATCTAATTATGTACTACACGAGGTATCAGAAATATCGTATCAGAAATATCATTAGCATGAACAAAAATACAATAAGATGCTAGACATTAGTACTACACGCCCCATCAACCTCCCTTAGGGAAACAAAACGTGGTTTAGATGAAAAAAACAACAAAGCAACAAAGAAGGGTGGTCACGCCCACAACCTCCCCACACATGGGTACACCACAGGGTAGGCATCCTGGTAAACAAAGGTGGGTGTAGACACAGACCCTTAGGAGAACACAACATACCCAAAGAAAGGTCCCCTAAGTAGGATAAACACAACAGGATACTCACCCTGGGAACTGATATGGGGCATTGACTACCCACAAACAACACAACCTTCTTTAAGTGGAGTAAAATAGAGAAGATCGCAGGGTACTAACCCTTGAAAATAACACAACCTCCCTTCATAAGGGTACACCACAGGGTACAAACCTAATACAGGCATAAACTACTCACAAACAACACACCCTCACCTAAGTAAGATAAACCTAGAAGGGTACACAGCAGGATACTCACCCTGGGAACTTATATGGGGCATTGACCACCCACAAACAATACAACCTTCTTTAAGTGGAGTAAAATAGGGAACAGCGCAGGGTACTAACCCTTGATAATAACACAACCTCCCCTGATAAGGGTACACCACTGGGTACACACCCCGGAAACAACACAACCTCTCCAAATTAGGGTCCACCGCAGGGCAATCACCCTGAAAAATTGAACAACCTCCCCTAAGTAGGGCACAACACAAATCTCCCCATGGCAAGATACTCACCATAGAGTAATGCATGTACATCACATGGGACATTGACTACCCACAAACACCACCACCTCCCCAAAGTAGATTACACCACAGGATACTCACCATGTGAAACGATATGTGGTACTGACACACAAACCTCCCCATGGCAAGATAATCACCATAAAGTAATACATGTACATCACATGGGGCATTGACTACCCACAAACACCACCACCTCCCCAAAGTAGGGATAGAGTTATACATGTACACCCCATGGGTACTGACCGTGGAAAACCACACAACCTCCCCTGAGTAGGGTACACCACAAAATACTCACACTGTGAAAAGGTGTGGGGCATTGACTACCCACCAACACCACCACCTCCCCAAAGTAGGGTACACTACAGGATACTCACCATGTGAAAAGATAAGGAGCATTGACTACCCACAAACACCACCACCTCCCCAAAGAAATGGGTACACTCTTACACATAGGTGTAATTACTGTAGATAAACAAACAAAGATAAAGGTCTTGAACACCGGTGAGTGGTCTCTCTCCCGAAGTCGTCACTGATGAGAAACTGATTCTTTGCTTGTTCTATGTAGCTCCAGGAAGGTTGTCCCCTACTATGATAAACAAGTCATCGCAACCATTGTCAAAAGCATTGTGACCTGCAGCAGGCAAGACCAGTCTACCCTCCTAAGTAACTCTGTCATTGTGTTCCTGGTGCTGATCTAGTAAAGACTTTGCTCGTGTCATATCTTTATCCTTGAGTGTAGGCACCACGCATTTGAGGTAGCAAAAATCTGAAACTTTGTCTTGGTTCAAGGACCTTACTATATTTTCTTTTTTTTTTGTGGTTATGATACCGTAGTCCTGGTTCCTCTCAGAACCTCTCTGTCACGAATCTCCGTCGTGTATCTGGGACCTTAGTCCTGGTACTTCTGGAAACCCCTCTGTCACAATTTTTCCTTGTGGTTCTGGGACTTTAGACCTTCGTCATCAATCTACTGGGAACCTCTCTGTCATGATCGCTCCGTCGCTCAATCCTCTCCTAGATTCCCTGACTTGCTTCTGGGCTCACTCTCCCAGTTCAGAGCTCTTTTTTGAAAGTTTTGGAGTCAGCAGACTCTCTGCCACAATTTTATACTTTCTCAGTCCTGGACACTCTGTCCTGGTTCTGGACTCTTCTTTGCTCACTGTCCCGGTTCAGAACTCTCTGTTCCAGTTTTGGGGTCTCTAGACTCCCTGCCACTGTTCTGGACTCTGTCATGCTTCTCTGTGCCAGTACTGTGAGTCGTCCTTAACTGTGCTTGTGAGTGGCACGTAAACAAAAGGAATTTATTAGTTTCCAGAACCTTACCATATTATAATTTAAAGGAAGCATTGTTTTATGTCTTGAATGTCCAGGAGATTTTAGATGTCTCTTATTTCTTGTTGAATTGGCTTGTTCTTAAAGCATACAGAGAATTCCATTCTCCAACACTGTTTATGACGCAGCTGTCCTGGTCGGATTTTATTGCCTAGATGTGATCAGTCTCTAAAGCTGGATGCAGAACAGGTGCAAAGTGTACACTTGGCGCCCCTGACACTCAAGTTTATTAGATTTATATTCAGCAGATTTTATGTCGAGCAAAGTTGGCGACATTACTTCCCCACAACATGGAACTGAAAGGATGCACTTTGTTTGGTGTCTCTGGCTAGTACAAGCATCCACTGATGAATCTGCACACTCTACACCCTCTTCTTAATCATTTAGACCATGTGGAGGCTGCATGGGAAACCAATTCGTATATGAAACTCCGCAAGATGCCAAACTTGTTTCAGATTTCACACTGTCACTGCCTTTAAGCACACTTGCTTGTGAAGTGTAACCCACGACCAATCAAATGTGATTCACAAACCTATTTCATTAATTGAAGAGCCAGTAATTTTGCAGCGTATTCCTCATGTTCACAGCTTATTTTCCCTTGATGGAAAACCATAAGTGCAGGATGGACATGATAACAAACTTGAAAGTAAAGGCTGCAGAGATAGCGCACCACAAATTGGACAGAATGGAATTTGTTTACTTTCCCTTCGAAATTCTACATGCGCAGACAGCATCCTCACAGGGAAAAGCACGAGTCTCTTTAATGCATACATTCGCTTACCTTAACATCAGAGACGTATCTGCCTCATGGTTACAGGTTTAAAAACGGGCCGTAAGTTACAGCACATGCAGACCTCTTACTTTCAGGCTCTCAGGTATTGCCATGCTGAAATCTTGTTTGACAAATTATTTTAATGACTCAGCAATAATGTGGAAGAGGCTACACAAAATATGCCCACTTTACATCATGCATGATGTGTACTAAAAGTACTTCTTCGGCTACACACTAATTCGCTTGATAGACGCTGGATCATGGCGCTGGTAACCAGGCAACACTGAGAGACACTGGAGATCACAGCATGACTTATGACACACACACGAGACAAGCAGAGCAAAACAGGATTTCTCACCTACGGCTTTGCGGAAACGTCTCCTGACATTAGACAGGCAACCCCTCTTGAAGAAGTATGGAAGTCAACTAGATATAGATTTGTTTTTTAGTTTTTTTCTTGAAATTACTGGCAACTGATTTCTTGTTCCATTGTTGTTTTAATTGCGGATCTAATTAAGCTCAAAATGGCGGCACGCTTCTTGACGTGGCACCGTGTGGCGTCATTGGTCAGCTGTGAAGAACGTCATGCAGAATTCACCCTGCTTTCACGCTGCACTTTAGAGAACGGTGAGATGCGCGTGAAAGGATTTTAAATTTAAACAATGTGCTTCAATTTGCAATGTTGGGGGGCCCACTTTATGAATCCAAAACGGCAAAACGAATTATGCTCACCACACGAAAATTACTCAGTCTTTGACCCCGCACATATGCCCTAGTGCTCACCAAAGAAGGCTCTTCATGCCACCAAACACTCACACAGCTAGTTCCTTCAGGAAAGTTCTCGAGAACCATTTGGTGCTGTCACTGTCTCTATAAAAGCGCCAACGCTAAAACACATTTACAAAGTGCTCAGTCTGTCATTTGTAGATGTAGCTTGCCTGAAAAGAAGGATACTGCTGCTCACTTCTAATGATGCCACTTTTCCTAAAGTCCATTTAACGCCGTCAATGACTCTGCACCACACCAAATACACATTAAAAGGTGTTTGTTAAAGGAAAGTAACACTAAGTCCATCTTTTCCTTAAAATACACCACCGCCGTTGAAGTACACAATCAGACCTTAATAAAGCCGCTGATGAAGTACACTGCCATACGCTTCCAGAAACACATCCCAACACCAGGCAGATCGGCAATTTACTGAAGATGCAGGCAAAGCGTGCAGTAAGGCCACAACACTTCCAAGCAGATAGGGGCTTAAAAGAAGCAAGAGAACACCACACGGTGTACACACCTGTTGTGCCTATGAGATGCTTGTTGCTGGAGAGATTGTTCACTTCCTCCAGGTGACCACAGACTCCTCAGTAATGAAAGGCAACCACCTAGGGTGCAGGCTGTCCAGATGGTGCAGGACACTGGTGGGGTTAGCTGAGGCGTTACCTTTTAGTTTCAATTGAAGTTTTAAAAGTCCTTAAAGTCTTTAGTTGCTTGTCCTTTAATTCCTTGGTTGTCCTTTCTCCTTACTCCACGCGTAGGTTCACAATCATCGCCAAGTTGTGGTAAAGGAAGATGCACAGTCCAACTGTGTATGTTAGATAATCCTTTATTGTAGATTCCTTCTAGGATAGGTAAGTAGGAGAAGATCGAAAGTATAGGTAAAACCCCACCAGGAGGAAGCTCAAAGCAGCTCAGCCTGAGTTGACCAACTGACACTGTGAGCCAGAGAGATACCCAGGCATTCTATGATGTCATGATACTTTCTATCCAGTGGAGAACAGTAGAGAAGTAATTTACTACACATATCAGTCAGTCGATCACTTTTCCACCATCAGTTCTGTCGCAACAAGTGGAACCGCCCATCGAATGGGAAGATTGGTATAACATTTTTGACAACTTTATTTTGGCACTGGAAGGTACCAACTTCTCACCTGCATGGAAGAAAGCACTTTTGATGGGTTGTTTTGTCGTGTTCTTATCTAGGACCCTAATTCGATATTCCCGATTTATGCCCTTGTGGGGTTATAATCAATAATATCCTGACATAGGCATAAGAATCAGATTCATATTCAGTAATAGCCCATGCAATCCAAAGCACAGCACGGCTACTCCCATCGACTCCTAGAAAGCACAATGCGTTCTTTAAACAAACTAAGCCTCCAGCAGCCCAGGAAAACCCCCATGCTTTTGTTTTGATTTGAACAAGAACTCCTGAAGTCCTGCAAGAACTGTTAGTTCTTGGTGACGTCTTATGTCCAACCTTACGTCAAACCCGGCACCTTTCAGGTATAAAATACCAACAGTTGCCTTAAGCAAACACACAGTGGTTTGGAGCAGAGCGGCCGTCTACTTGCCCGAGAGCCCAGCTGATGCGAGTGCCCACGGAAGCCGCCCCTCCTGTTTGACGCACTAAGAGAGACGCTGTCTTTTTCTCCAGCCGAGAAAATCCAGCTCCGGTGTTTCCAGCCTACCCTTGCGGGTTGCTGGGATATCGAGTCCTGAGGAAAGAGATACCAGACCTCCCACATTCTATTACCAAGGTACGGAGCTGACTAAACCCTTAAGAGAATTCTTGATGCAGATTCTTGGCAAAATTATCTTAACCAACTTAACTTAAAACTGCTACTTGCTCATCCCTTCCCACGTATTAGGCTTAGGTCAGGTACACCGGGGTAGGCTTAGTTAGAAGCACCAGTTGAGCCTTTTAGTAAATGTATTTATGTATGTATATATTTTATCCATTTTAAAGTATCATATGGCTAAGAAACCGTATCAATGCTTTTACAGTATTATTTCATAATACTACTTTTACTGTACGCACTTTACTTTACTTTAAGTATTTCAATTGTGGCAATTCATTTCTCTTGCATGAGAAGGAAGACTGCTCAATAAATAACACCTTTTTATTGAAAACGCCCGTCTCTCTATTTCTCTGCATACTGGTGAAACTAAGTATGCACTGCTGACTGAGTGAAATAGCTGTCTATTGTTTTCACACGAGTCTAGAGATATACTCTTATTCTGAGGGAGCAAAGTTTTCATGTTTATGCGGTTGTTGGAAACTGAATCCCTTCTTGTCTGAGCCAGGGGAGCTAGTCCCTCCCTATTAATTCAGGAAAGTTTCCAGTGACCTCTGAGCTAGCTGGCGCAAACCTAAATTAAGTTTAACATACGCAGTAGAGACCTAGATGACCTCAGTCCTACGTCTACACTGCTGTTTATGTTATTCCAATGCGCAGAGCCTATTGGGAAAATAGGAACTACACTACATGGCGCCCAACGTTTGGTAAGGCGATAATGTAACGCAAGACACTAGAGTAACTCAGTCGTGCTTTTTCACACAGAACCCTTTCCCCGTAAAAACTCCAATAGACGTCTGGAGTGGGTGAACGCCGGAACTTAGTAGGATGAGAATCCTATGTATTAGTTTCTGGTTCGATCAACGTTGAAGGATACAGTGTTCCAAAATATTGTGCACCTAATCTTTGCTTCCTTGAAACTCGATCTGCAACAAAAACTTTCTGTCAGTAAGAATGGTGGAAAGTGACGATGAAACAGAGAGAGCTAGAATAGCAGCTCAACTCTTAGAGGAAGATACAAGTCTTCATGAAACCAAACCGAATGCTATACTCATTCCGGTCAATCTAAGAGGAACTATAACTCTAAAACTTATGGAAAATGGACTGGCACCGGGAGGTGGTACAGTCATATTCGTGATAGAGGCACACGAATATCGGCAGACAGAGGTATTCTATTCATGGATACATTTTCCAGCAGCACACGCTACGACAATAGACTTCCACTATTACAAAATGGAGGAACCTCCGGATGAATACATTCCTTTCGAGGAGATTTAAATTCCACTAAAATACCAAGAGCACCTGCTCTGGTTTAAAGGCGCCCTAAAACATAATAATCACATCACCAGACTCGGTCCACTAGGTAGACCAGAAGAAACGGCGTCGGTCCTATGCAACTATGCAACACACCCAGACTACGAAATAATGTCAAGCGAACAACTCCTAGTTAAACTAAAAGAATTAACAAAGGCATATATAGAGAATTAGTTCAATTGGCAAGGGATGATATAAAGAACCTCCAGAAATTAAAGGAAACAGATATAACAGCCCAACCATTGGAACTTGCCAGAATCATAGAAAATCCTATGAAGAGCTAGGAAGAGATAGTTTGGGCGGAAAACTGGTAAAACCCCAACTAACTGAAAATCCTGAAAAACATTCATTAAAAATAATTTAAAAACTCCAAAAAAGAGTTGGGAAGGTAATAAACAAACCATTCCCAGGGAAAAACGTTTCCAGTCCAGAGGAAGGTCTCCTCAGCGTAGAGAGAGATCTCCAGGCCGAGAAGACAAGTCTCCCCAAAGGGAACCCTCTGAAAAAAGATACAACCTTAGAGATAGGGATAAAATAAGAAAACCAGACAGATATCAAGATGTTGATACACGTCCCTCTAGATCCTTCTCACTGAATCCTTCTCGATCTTCCTCACAGAAATCAGAAAGAAGAGGACGGTCAGAACACAGAGAAGAGCACGGCAAGTCCAAAGACAAGGAACCTGCTCATCAAAGTAAAACATTACAATTTCCCAGAAAGAAGGTAGCAAGTATTAAGATTAAACATGCCGAGGATACTGAGGACACAGCTGAAAAATGGAGAGTGGGCACAGACAATGCTAGACAGCGGAGCAGAAGTGACCATAGCTCACAAGACCCTGATGAATCTTCTGGAGGCAGTGGACACGAATGAGTATATTCAAGTGGAAACTGCAGACACACGAGTTAGTGTGCCTCATAAGCTATATGAAATAACACTACGTATAGAGGGAGATAAAACCGGGAAAATTAAAAGTCTCTTTTGGGAAAAACTTTCAAAAGGCTATGACATTCTGTTAGCTGAGAAAGACTGGCCACCAGAGTTTGTCAGGGAGTGCCCTCATGGCGAAGAAATGATTATGCCTGCCTTCTCGAATCATATCCCGATTCATAAAAAATACACTTATGCAAGAAAATGGGCAGTAGCCCAAGCTCCTGCTTTGTATAAAAATCATGTAGGATGGGATGAGGACTCACCTCACCACAAGATCCAGTTAAAAAATCAGCCCACTGCACAAAGGCAGTACCCAGTTAAACAAGAAGCTAAAAAACAAGTCAGGGAAATCTTAGATCAACTTGAGTACCAAGGGGTGATCGAAACATGCACCTCTCAAATGAAAAATCCTTTGTTTCCTGTCTCCATGCCAGAGGATTCATATCGTCTAGTTTTGGACTACAGACACCTTAACTCCTGTTGTGAAACATTTGCAGTACAAAACTCACATATTGCAGCCCTAATGAATAACATTGTGCCCAAAAAATATAAAACGACATTAGACATCTCTAATGGATTCTTCTGTCAAAACATTGCACCAGAAAGCAGGTATTTCACCACTTTCTCAATATTTGGATCACAAAAACAATTTTGCCGACTCCCACAGGGATTCAAGAATAGCCCAGGATTATTCTCAGCAAGGGTAACAGAGTTACTACAAATATATGATGATGAAGCATTATCATATGTCGATGACATCTATCTCACAGATGATGACCTGGAGACTCACTTAAAAAGGGTGAACACCATAATACTTGGACTCGCCTCAGAGGGTTACAAATTCAACTTTAAAAAATCACGAATTGCCCATCTAACTGTCCTATTTTTAGGTTATCAATTATCAAGTGAAGGCAAAAGCCTGGCAGACAATTTCTTAGAGAAATGTGCTGTACTCCAAGCACCAAAAACGCTGAAGAATTTACAATCACTACTAGGTTTCCTGAATTTTGGAAGAACATACATTCTAAATTATGCTGAGAGGGTTAAACCTCTCTATAAATTAATAAAACTAGATTTCAAACAAACCCACAGACATTTTGAGATCACTACAAACAGGCATGTTAACTAAAACAAAATTGCAAACACGTGAAAACACACGCAATCTTGTAATCTGAGTCATCCCAGGAAGATGCGGATTCACATGCCTGACCTCTAATGAGGGAGAAACGGTACCTATAACTTACAAATCACATTTGTACACTGAAGCTGAAATGAAATTCAGCTCCACAGAGAAAATTCTAACTGCGGTTAGAACTGCTGTAGCTAAAGAAAGAGCCCTAGCCCAAGGCAGAAGAATATCTGTATTTTCAGCAGAAACAGCCCTTGAGACGTTAACAAGTCCTCGTAACCTGGTTAAAGGAGTATTAGACCCAGAATGGATAGAATGGGAAACTTCTTTTGCTACAGAAGACGTTAAATACTATTTTGACCCAAAACTGAAAAAACTATGATTATCTAGTATATGAACGGGAATATCCTCTGCCAGCTGAAATTCTGCCTCTAGAAAAATATACCTGCGTAATCTATATGGACAGATTCGCACAACACTTTGATGTAGAAAATAAATTCTATGATGCAGCGTGCGCGATTGTTAAAGGTCGCTGGCGCTCTGGTAGATTCAAACCAATGATTACCAAAACTGAATCACTCAGGAAATGTTCAGCTCAGCGAGCTGAAAAAAGAACCTTAAAGATGGCGCTTGAAAATGCTGATCGCGAATTCCCCACACTAATAGTGTGCGATTCGTATTTCTGCGTCAAATCCTATAACTGTGACATGCAGACATGGATCAAAAACGGTTACAAAGATGACACAGGTGCCACAATAAAGCATAGAAGGCTTTGGGAACAGGTAGTTCTTTTACAGAAAGAACTACGAAAGACTCACGTGATACACGCATTGAGTCATCGACGTGATGGCGTTCACGCTGCACGGAATTCATTGGCTAACACAGCCGTAGCGGAAGCGGCTCGCCCGGCTTCCGTAGCCACTGAAAAGCCCTCTGAAAAACACATAGATGGGGAAACCATGCTAGCGGTAAAAGCCTCATTAAAAGGCGATTATTCAGCATTACCTCTCAACTATCCACTCAGTAATACATACATAATTGATGCAAACTCCGTTCCGTTTGCTCGAATCCCTGGAGTGGGGGATAGGGTAATTCCAAACACGAACAGGAGAATCTTCTTACTACAAGAAGCACATATGTAGTCGGGTCTGAGGCACCAAGAAATCCTGAAATCTCTGATGGAACTACAATCAGAGTACTGGTGGCCGGGAATGAGCGTAGATATCTACTATTTTGCAAAAAATTGCGAGGACTGCAACAGAGATCGCAGTTGTGGACCGGTCCAGCCTGTAGCCCAGATACCATTATTAGATAGCTTCAGGCTATCTATAACGCAGAAATCCAGTCGGAGAAATGTGTTCCCATAATAATTAAGACAGAATTCACTTAAAAATGTAGACCACCACACTCGGCTGACGCCAGAACTGTTATAAAAGATTTGCGAGTCGTTATCGGCACATACGCAATTGGCATGCTACATTCTGATCAGGGTCCTGCGTTTAGCTCTCAAGCTTACAAAGAGGCCATGAACAGTATGGGCATCGCATTGCGGTATTCTTCTCCCTTCCATCCTGAGGGAAATGTGGTTGTGGAAAGAAAAAAAGGGACATAAAGCAAACTATAACTGCGAGGGTATTAGGTTCAGGTGATGGGTGGGTCAAACATTTAACAAGTGTCCAACGTAGTCTTAATAATCTGCCAAGAAACTCTCTAAAAGGTCTCACTCCAAACGAACTATTGTTCGGAACTAGAATGCTTATTCAGGACCTTGATAGTCACACTTCAGTGGTAGAAGAAAAAAGCTTTAATATCAAAGATCGTTTGGTTGTTTTACAGGATTTAAATGAAAAAAGAATAAACCTGAGTAACATAAAGTTGAAACAACAGTCGACATCCACTGAAGAAAAACCACCTGTCCCAGCAAGACCTGTCTAAATTCCAAAGATTGGGGATCTGGTCAGAGAAAAGATCGCGGTAAAGAAGGAATTTGGGCCTTCATACAGAAAAGAAGTACCTGTCCTAGCTATCGACGGAACAAGATCAGTAGTACTGCCGCCCCTTGCTGGTAAAAAGGAGAACCGAGTTGTATCCATCGACCTGGTAAAACCACAATCATGTGGCCAATAATAAGTAGTAGGCCCAGTGGACTCCCAATAAATAGCAGAATATCAAAGTTTGCTACAATCCAAGAGGCTCATGCTGAGAGACTAATCAAATTGGAGAAATCAGCAATGAATGAAAAAGGACTGTGCAATAATACCATGGAACTGGTGACTCTTGAAACCCAAATAATAACAGTTCATCAAGAAACCCCAATCTACAATGATGTAGCCTCAGACTATTCTAATGAAACAATGAAAAATGCAAAAGCAAATGAAAATCTGGAAGCAATTCCTACAATTGATAGAACTGCATCAGGCTACTTCCTCAACTTCAACAATTTCTCTGAAGACCCAAGCGAACATGAAGAAATGCCTCCAACACAAAGTTTTAGAAACAAAGTAATTGAACTTTTCCACCAACTGAAAAAGACTTACCTAATTTCACCATGGATTGAATTTTGGATTGTGTTAGGTGTACTTTTCCTCCTGCTTTGGCTCATCATGGTTATATGTTTGGGAAGATTAATTGAAGGAAGATATAGTATAATGGACACAGCAAGTCAGAACATCAACTTGGTGCTAAAGCCACACACATCTTCTCACATAGAGAAAAGAGAACTGTCATCAGTGAACATCACAGCCATTCCAATACCCAGTGGGGTAGCATGGGACAGAACTGATTATAGTTTAAATTGTGCATACATATAAGTGAATTCATCCCTGAGTGAGGCACTCTTTTAGGTTCCAAAAATAGACTCCACTGAGTGTAAGTTGATATTTTGAAAGTTTATAAGTGATATTCAATTCCAATAGATATATTCAACATTTCAACTTGTGCGATATAATGATGATAATCTCATTGATCATTAAGTTGATATACACTCGAACTCCAATGCATTTCGGGCCGGATAGCCCTTTTTGAAGGAGTACTGAGAAGAATGAAGAAGATATAATAAATCAAGCGGAATGTGGTACTCTATTTAAGGTTGTACAAAATTAAAAGTGGTGCAAAATTAAAAAGTTGCATGCAGGTGATGCGATCGAAATCCTGCACCTATGTGACATGTAAATAAATAAAAGAACGTGCAGAAGTCTCATGCTAGTGTGTCCTGTAAGGTAAACGGAGATCTAAAGCAGGGTGAACTGTGTGCAGGATCTGGTGTATAGAGGTGAAAGAACGCTAACAAATGAGTGAGACTAACGCCGGGGAGAACCCAAGTTACACCGCCTATCGTGATGAAGTGACTGACGAAAGTTACGGGTGTGTCTCACAAGGACAAACATAAACAAGACTAACGGAGACATGCGAGGGGTAAAAAGACCACTTACGGTCATTCGAATAAGGAAAGTCGGTATAGCTGCGAAGAAAGATAACGGGACATTAGGTTCCCTGTGCGCATAAACAATGCTTCTGAGAAAGTTACGTGTAAACGTGAGGCGACTTACATTTAAAGTTAGTAGAAGCTTGCGTGTTGGAGTTCCAAACAGAACGCTGACTCGTCCGACGTGAACGCGGAAGTAGGGCTGTGTGTGGTTTAAGTTGTGCAAAAGCGTTAGTCATTTGGTGGTGAAAAAATAGAGATGAAAAAAATAGATGATGGACTAGCACGGCGGCCATCTTAAGTGGAATAAACGAAAGTGTGGGAGATAACGAAGAATCTCTAAAATATTGCAATATGGGGACCATAAATAGGAACAAGTATGTGAACACATGTATAAACACATGTGGCAACACAATAAATCAAAGGTTATTGGGTACACAAAGGCTGTACACCTTCAAATAGCAAGGTGACTTGGTTCAATGGATGACGAGCCGCTGCAAAGTGTCAGTGTCAGTGAGCCACGGAACGTGGTTCCAAATGAAAAGAGTTATAGGTAACAACTGAATTCAGTTCTGTCATTTAATCCTAGAGGCTTCATGGTTTGCAACCGATAAATCCATGTCATTTCACGTTGCAGTAGGAATTTGCGATTGTCTCTTCCTTCAGCTTTACAGATGGTTTCAAGGACCATGAATTTAATTTGGGCAACTGTGTGTTTGTGCTCATTGAAGTGGACAGCAACGGCGGATTTTTCATTTTTGGTTCTTATGTTGGATTTGTGCTTGTTTATTCGTACTTTTATTTTTCTCTCTGTTTTCCCCACATAGATTTTGCCACATTGGCATTTTAGAGCATAGATGAGGTTTGCGGAATCACAGGTAGCATTAGCGTACCGTTTGATATTGTTTCCTTTCATGGGGTGGGTGATGGAATTCCCTCTGATGATGTTATTGCAATTGCTGCTGTTCATGCAGGGAGGTGTGCCTTTGTTTTCTGAGTGGATAACACAAGGTTTTTCAAGGATTTTTTTGATGTTGTTACTTCTTGAGTACGCAAATAAGGGTGGTTTATTGAACATGTCTTTGAAATCGGGTTCAAGTTCCAAGATCAGCCAATGTTTGAGAATAATTTTCTTGTAGGTAAGACTCATGGTAGAAAATTTAGATACAAGAACCATTCTGTTATCTTGTGGTTTTGTGGATTTCTTTAAGGCATCTTGCCTGCTGGTAGATAGGGCCCGTGTTTTCGCGTTTTCTAGTATAGATTTGGGGTATCCTCTTTCTGTAAATCATTTACTCATTTCATCAATGCGTTGTTCAGCAAGTTGATCATCAGATGTTATGCGTCTGATGCGCAGCATTTGCGAAAATGGTAAGTGTTTTTTAAGTGCTCCCTGTTGGAAACTGGAGTAGTGGAGAGTGTTATTACGGTCTGTAGGTTTACGGTACAAGTCCGTTTTAAATCCATGAGGAGTTCTGGTAATGGCCACATCCAAAAAGTGAATAGTTTCATTGCTCATTTGCCATGTGAATTGGATTCTATAGTTTTTTTGTGTTCAAATCTGTTAATGCTCGTTGTAGATTTATTTCTGAGTCTTTCCATAAGATGAACAGATCATCAATGTAACGTATAAATAGCTTAATGTTGTTGTTGAAATCATCATTTCCATAAATATGTTGCTCCTCGTACTCTTTCATGTATATATTTGCGTATGTGGGAGCCGCACAGTTTCCCATGGACATTCCAGACATTTGAAGATGCCAGTTTTCATCATGTTCAAAATAACTGTGGTACAAAGTAAAAATCATAAGTTGCATCAAAAACTCTTGCATAGGTAAATCAATGTCACTATGTAGAATGTTTTTTTCAATCGCTTCTATACCGCCATCATGGGGGATGGAGGTATACAATGCACTAACATCAGCAGTGCATAGTATTAGATGTTCATCAGGTAGGATGGAAACTTGTGAAAGCTTTTGTAGGAATTCAGTGGTATCCCTCACGTAACTTTTCGTTTTTGTGACTGAAGATTTAAGGTATTTGTCTAAGAATTTCCCTACAGGTTCATGTAAGGATCCTTAGGTGGAAACAATTGGCCTGAAGGGTGGATCTACGATGTTCTTGTGAATTTTAGGTGTCATATGTATTGATGGGCTCCTTGGGTATTCTTGAAGCAGAAACTTTTTAGTGCGATTGTCAATGATTCCAAATTCATGCGCCTTGGTAACGATGTTTAGAAGTGTTTCTTTGAATTGATTGGTAGGGTTGTTTGGCGGTTTCATGTACGTGTTCTCATCACTAATGTGTTCAGAAACTTTGTCGGTGTACATTCGAGTATTGTCAATGACAAGAGCCCCGCCTTTATCTGCTTTTAAACATTTTATGTCTTTGTTGGTAGCAATCTTGTTGAAAGTATCCTGGTCTTTTTGTGTAATATTTTTAGTAACTTTTTTTTCTAAAATTCAATTTCCTAAGATCACGTTTCACTAAGTTCTCGAATAGGTCAATACATTTGTGGCTGCAAGGAGCTTGATATGTACTATGGGGACGCAGTCCCATGAGTTGATCCGGTTTGGTCTGTGTCGTCGGTGTGAGGACGTTGTCAAAAAAATGACGTAATCTTAATTTACGTGTGAATTTGAAAGTACTCACTTCAAGTTCCAGTAAGTTAGTTGACGTGGTGGGGATAAAAGATGTACCTTTCTCAAGTAGTTTAATTTCATGAGGTGTTAACTGGGTATCTGAGATGTTAATGACTAGATGTTCTTTTTGGGTTTGTTGTTCTTCTTCAGAATAGTGCTTCGCGTGTTCGGGGGCCCCTTTTCTTTTTCTTTTCTTTTTTCTCCTCCTGAGTCTTCTCTTTCGTCCTGGCCGGACTCTAAAAAATGAACCGATGGGTCGTCTCGCAGTGTAGAGGTTTCGGCGTTTTCCGTGGTGGTTGGTTGTTGATTTTGTCTGGCTGTAGCAGGAGTAGAAATGTTGGTTTTTCTAAATGTTCTGGATGACGAGTCGCTACCAAAGGATGAAGTGTCGGTCTGATCCTTATATGGTTTATTTCTACGTCTTTGGGCATACACTTCCGCCCACGTGTAAACTTCGTCAAGTTTATAGTCTAGAGTGTCTCTTCTATATTTCCTAACTTTCCTCTCATTAATTTCCTTGGTGTGCTTGTCTAGTTGTAGATTAATGTCTTCTAGAATTTTAGAACATTCATCTGCTGTTATAGACTCCTCTAGTTCTTTGTGTATTTCTTTGATATCCTTTTCAAGATCCGCCAATATGTAAGATAACTCTTCCACAATAAGAAGTATCAGGTCGAGGCTACATTTATTTAGAATGGCATTCCATTTGTCTTTGAAAGTTTTTGAAGCTTTAGGGCAATCCGTAGTCCACAAGTGATTCTGTAGGCTCTGTGATATTTAAGTAGTGTGCTGGCATGTGGTTTTTGGTTTATCTGGCGTTTAGAGAGGTATAAAAGTTGTCTGATACATTGGTCTTTGTTGAGGCTTGAACTGGCTTGGGCTATATCTTCTTCAATTAGGGAGTAAATACGTGCTTTTTCATCATCGCCATAGGCTAGAGTGCTTGCTCTTGCTTCCGTTGACTTGGTGATTTCATCAAATTACATACTGGTGATTCGTTGCGTGCTATCCTCCGGGGCGGAGTGGTGTATACAAAACTGATAGGTGGGAAGATGCACAGTAGTGTGTTTTAACTGTGATTTAGCTGTAAGGTTAGTTAAGGTAGGTTGCTCTCGCAGGTAGCGTGTCCGTCCACAACGCTAACAATTATAGTTTAAATTGTGCATACATATAAGTGAATGCATCCCTGAGTGAGGCACTCCTTTAGGTTCCAAAAAACTACTCCACTGAGTGTAAGTTGATATTTTGAAAGTTTATAAGTGATATTCAATTCCAATAGATATATTCAACATTTCAACTTGTGCGATATAATGATGATAATCTCATTGATCATTAAGTTGATTTACACTCCAACTCCAATGCATTTCGGGCCGGATAGCACTTTTTAAAGGAGTACTGCGAAGAATGAAGAAGATATAATAAATCAAGCGGAATGTGGTACTCTATTCAAGGTTGTACAAAATTAAAAATGGTGCTAAATTAAAAAGTTGCATGCAGGTGATGCGATCGAAAACCTGCACCTATGTGACATGTAAATAAATAAAAGAACGTGCAGAAGTCTCATGCTAGTGTGTCCTGTAAGGTAAACGGAGATCAAAAGCAGCGTGAACTGTGTGCAGGATCTGGTGTATAGAGGTGAAAGAACGCTAACAAATGAGTGAGACTAACGCCGGGGAGAACCCAAGTTACACCGCCTATCGTGATGAAGTGACTGACAAAAGTTACAGGTATGTCTCACAAGGACAAACATAAACAAGACTAACGGAGACATGCGAGGGGTAAAAAGACCACTTACGGTCATTCGAACGAGGAAATTCGGTATAGCTGCGAATAAAGATAACGGGACATTAGGTTCCCTGTGCGCATAAACAATGCTTCTGAGAATGACATTTTGGGCCCGGTCGAGCTCTTAAAGTATCCCCACCAGCTCAAGATTTCATTAAGTGATTTTGTGACACCTAGTACCTTCTCTGATGACTGGGACTTTGAAAACATTAATAATATGATGTCAGATTTAGTAATGTCAGCCAAATTTACAGAACAAGATTACTTGCAGGGTTCATCCAATTATGAAGAGCTTTACTGCTACAACCATTATGGTGATCACTATCTGCATAAAAGTGCTCAGCCTAGAAATGTTTTATCTTTTAACCAGTGGGAACACTGTCCTACTCCACCAAAAAGCAGTTCAAAAAAGTTTTCCGATAAATCCCAATACTTCTCAGGGCTTAATAACAGTGATCCAAGAACGTTTTATTTTAAAATGTCAAATAGAACAGGAATGAAAACAATGTTGACAAATACTAAATTGATTTATTCAGAAAAGTTTTATGACAAAATGTCTACAATAGGTTTCGAAATTTGGAAGAACACCATTGAAACAAAAACAATCTGGGGTTGCAAAGATTGGCAAACTACTTGTCTTGGCCTAGCTAAGATAAAAGATTTGAATACACCGTCTATTCCGAAACCCATGCCTGATAGTGACAGCACTACTGATGTGGAGATGGACGTTTCTAATATTTTATACCAAAACAGAACACATACTGATTGGAAAAAGTGGTTGATCTGGCCAACAGACACAAATAACTGTCAAGATAGATTCCTGAACAAAACACAGGGGTTCAAAATGGCCAGACCAGACCCTAGATATTCCCAGAGAC
Source organism: Lissotriton vulgaris (assembly GCF_964263255.1). Classification (NCBI taxonomy): domain Eukaryota; kingdom Metazoa; phylum Chordata; class Amphibia; order Caudata; family Salamandridae; genus Lissotriton; species Lissotriton vulgaris. The sequence goes on along the minus strand of NC_141696.1, from coordinate 130,671,097 downwards.
AGCATCCAGGGATATTTACAACATACAGTGTAGGGAAACTATGCCTTGAGTGGCTACAGAAATCCACACTGGCTGAAATTAAGCAACACTTGACTTTACTTAAAGACGGTGCTGACTTACGTGATTTCATAATGGGACCACGCAAACAGCGTCAAAAACGTTTCATAGCGGCCGGTATATATGCTGCATACAACGAAGCATGGAAAATAATGCAAATTGAGACAGCAGAAAAAATACGAGAAATTGATCGTATAAATTTGGAAAAATCACTTTCTGTTGTGGACAATGGGTTAACGACTCTGTCTTCCAGAATATATTCACTGGACAGTATTGTATCGTCTGCCTTTGATATAATAGAGCAGGACTTACTAATGTTACAACATGGTCAGTCTCAATTACGTTCTATTGTACAGCTTGGATGGCCGTTGCAAAATCTGTGTTCAGGCTACGTACCATGGCGTTTAATCAACACAACGTCATTATTCGGTATCTTTAACCTTACTGATAAACAAATCAGTTTGGCACAAAAAGGAGCAGATTATACAATTCTGAGCATTGAAAAACTCGAGAGATTACCATTGACAATGTCAGAAAGACCTGCCATTGAATGGATACTACATGGAACGATTACAATTCCGATAACAACTTTCCAGTTTAGTTACTGTCAAGAGTATATACCAGCAGGCCAGTATTAAAGGTTGGGTAAAGAATACATCAAATCAACCTGGGATTTACCTTATACATACAGATGTTATAGTGAAGGAAACAAGGAGGTATTTCTTAGTGGTAAAAATTGTAAAAAATCACTAAGCGGTGCACTTCTGTGTCAAGGTATTAATTTGCATGGAGCCTGCGAAGGGTCTTCAAACAACCTTTCATGTCACCTGCATGGCACGCCAGCAAAACAGATAGAACCATTTTTTAGACCACTTTCTAACGGTAGTTACATTTTAATAAGTGACCACAGCTGTTGTGGCATGCTGCCAGGAAAAGCCTATCTAACAACTGTAACTTCCAGGGCCATTTGCTGTATGCAAGTATTGTATCCACACACCAATCCTGATAGGGGGGCTGCGTTATGGCCTCGTTTGAATATCTCTTCTATTCGAATTGATACTTTAAGCAGAATTAAGTCTATTCTTTTACAAACAACTGTGCCTCTAACGTCATCAAAAGAAACATATGATCTGCAAGTTGCAAGGACAACAGCAGAGATACATACCCTTTTATCAACAAATTGCCCTGTACATTTCGTAGAAGTGTTAAGCCAAATCTTAAACATGTCTGATACCAGTGGCATCGCACATGTATTTAAGACAATTTTTTCGGGACTGTTAACACCCTTTGAAACAGTTCTGGGCATCTTCCTGAATTTTGTCCATTCTGTCTTTGGAGGCCTACCCTTAATCTTGGGACTCGTGGCAGGAATTTTATTTTTGCTTCTTTTGCAATGATATGGCAAGCCAATCCACAGGCAAGACTCTAGCAACGATGGAAGAATCGATCCTAGCAAAACGATACCGAGATCGTATCACTAAGGTCCTCGGATTGGCCCGGCTAAGAGATCTGAGTACAACTTGGTTTCTTTCATTCAGACCGATCTGGCAAAATTGCATCATACCTGTGCTTCGATGTCTGCTATGCGGAGAAGAATGCGTGTTGGACATCTGTCTTACACTACAATCAGCAGTACCAATGGATATCGATACTTTGCTAGGTCCTGTAACGACTCATGCATCATGTTGTCTCCAGCGGCTACCGATTCTGATGACGGCATTCGTTGAGACTTCCCCACTACGAATAGGTGGAGGTGAAGTACGAGAGGAAAGCAGCACCAAACAGGTACAGCCTTCTGTGAGCATTGCTGATCCAACCATCGATGATAGCAATCACGCAGAGAACTGCACAGTGGCAGTGTTTTCAAACTTGGTCAAACTTTCACCTGATGTGGTAGACCAATTTTTAGCGGATCTGTCTGAAATAATGTTCTCTCCAATCAACGAGAATAACTCTTAAATAAAAACAACGAGCACACAGCGTTCCCTGAACTCTGAATTCGGCCTTCAGTTTTTTTGATAAACAAAGCTACAGAAAATATTTGGAACTTTTCCCCTGAAAGCGAAATTGTTTTTGCCCATACTTTCAAAATATTAAAGTAGAACTATTCTTAGAGAGCAGAGCTTCTATTTTAGGATACTAGAGACAATATTTTACCTCAGCCTCTAGCAGATATACAGCAATTTGTATAAATATGTGATGAAATGGTCTCGACCTTCTTTTCTGTATTTAGAGCCATTTCATGTGTAATTTTCGCAATTCGTTCAGCTGATATATATATACATTTATGTGAATGATAACACTGCTTAAAAAGCGTACAGTACCAATACTCATTTTTCGTGTATTTACCGTATACCATTTCAAATGCGAAATATGTATTTTGGGGTGGGTCGGAAAAAACACATGCATCATTAAATGTTTACTATTTCTTAGTTTTAGTAATGATGGACATCAATTCGTGGAGTGAGTGTCGTGTTCTTATCTAGGACCCTAATTCGATATTCCCGATTTATTCCCTTGTGGGGTTATAATTATTAATATCCTGACAAAGGCATACAAATCAGATTCATATTCAGTAATAGCCCATGCAATCCAAAGCACAGCACAGCTACTCCCATCGACTCCTAGAAAGCACAAAGCATTCTTTAAACAAACCAAGCCTCCAGCAGCCCGGGAAAACCCCCCTGCTTTTATTTTGATTTGAACAAGAACTCCTGAAGTCCTGCAAGAACTGTTAGTTCTTGGTGCCGTCTTATGTCCAACCTTACGTCAAACCCAGCACCTTTCATATATAAAATACCAACAGTTGCCTTAAGCAAACACACGGTGGTTTGGAGCAGAGCGGCCGTCTACTTGCCCGAGAGCCCAGCTGATGCGAGTGCCCACGGAAGCCACCCCTCTTGTTTGACGCACTGAGAGAGACGCTGTCTTTTTCTCCAGCCAAGAAAATCCAGCTCCGGTGTTTCCAGCCTACCCTTGCGGGTTGCTGGGATATCGAGTCCTGAGGAAAGAGATGCCAGACCTCCCACATTCTATTACCAAGGTATGGAGCTGACTAAACCCTTAAGAGAATTCTTGATGCAGATTCTTTGCAAAATTATCTTAACCAACTTAACTTAAAACTGCTACTTGCTCATCCCTTCCCACATATTAGGCTTAGGTCAGGTACACCGGGGTAGGCTTAGTTAGAAGCACCAGTTGAGCCTTTTAGTCAATGTATTTATGTATGTATATATTTTACCCATTTTAAAGTATCATATGGCTAAGAAACCGTATCAATGCTTTTACAGTATTATTTCATAATACTACTTTTACTGTACGCACTTTACTTTACTTTAAGTATTGCAATTGTGGCAATTCATTTCTCTTGCATGAGAAGGAAGACTGCTCAATAAATAACACCTTTTTATTGAAAACGCCTGTCTCTCTATTTCTCTGCATTCTGGTGAAACTAAGTATGCACTGCTGACTGAGTGAAATAGCTGTCTATGGTTTTCACACGACTCTAGAGATATACTCTTATTCTGAGGGAGCAAAGTTGTCATGTTTATGCGGTTGTCGGAAACTGAATCCCTTCTTGTCTGCGCCAGGGGAGCTAGTCCCTCCCTATTCATTCAAGAAAGTTTCCAGTGACCTCTGAGCTAGCTGGCGCAAACCTAAATTAAGTTTAACATAGTCAGTAGAGACCTAGATGACCTCAGTCCTACGTCTACACTGCTGTTTATGTTATTCCAATGCGCAGAGCCTATTGGGAAAATAGGAACTCCACTACAGTTTGGGCACTGAAGGTCAACACATTTTCAAATACTTGACTGAAGAACATGAGATAAAAGGTGACATTATAGAGGATGTTTTTAAGGAAGCCAAATTGAGGTTACAAACTCGCTTTCCAAATACTGTCAATATTGTAATGAGACGTCACACATTTTATACACAACCACAGAAACCTGAAGAAACTATTGATGAGTTTGTAGTTTGGTTGCGTAAATTGGCAGCTAGATGTAAGTTTGGTCCCTTAACTGAGGTAATGATCAGGGGCCTACTTATTATTCAATGTAGTAGTAAGAAGACACAGGAGAGGTTGTGGGCCATGTGTGACCCAAACCTTCAAGATGCTTTAAAAATAGGCAAGACTGTGGAGGAGTCAGAGAGATGCTTGAAGGAAATACAAAAAACAGATTTTAAATAACCCTGGGCAGAGTGCTACGCTCTGCCCACGGAGTGCACGTAGTGTTGCCTACTTCGGGATTTGCAAAGTAGGCATAGAAGGAACCACTACGCACACCTGTGGATGGAGCGAAGTTGCCCGCCACCCGCCTCCCTCCCGCCCTCTTCTACATCCCTAATTTAGTTTTAAAATAGTATAAAAATAAAATACAAGCACTTACCTTATAAGCGGCGTCCCGGGGCTCCTTCTTCTATTTCACGCCGACTTCTTCCAACCAAATGCGCATGCGCGGATGCCCGCGCATGCGCATTCCTCGCAAGAAATGCGCATGCGCATTATGATATGGGTTTTTGATATCACGTTTCAGCATAAAGATGGGCACCAGGCAGGGGTGTCCCATTTCACACCTCCAGTTCGATCTTTATATCGAGCCTTTGACGCAGGCGCTGAGGATCGATGACAGGATAACACCCTTCAGCGTAAAAGATTACAGTTGTAAGTTGGCGTTATACGCTGACGATTTGCTGGTTTATACCAGCAATCCGTCCGAGGTCTTTCCTAAAGTGGAGGAGATAATGATTGATTTCGGTCAGTATTCAGGCTACTTGATCAACAATTCAAAAACTGAAATAATGAGCTGGGGGTGGACAATTGGGAGGGAGCTCAAAGCAGCCAGTTTAGGTACTTGGGCATAATAATAACTCCAGATCTTAACAGTATAGTGCAGATTAATTTAAAGAGGGTGACCTAGGAAATTTACCAACTTTTTTTGAGATGGCAGAATCTCCCTCTGACAATATATGGCTGTGTCAACCTGGTCAAGATGGTAATCTTGCCTAAATTGACATATTTATTTAACGCAATACCCCTGACCTTTCCTGATAAGATCTTGGGAAAAATTCAGGGAAAAATTGGTCGCTTTATTTCGGCAAATAAAAACTCCAGGTTATCATGGGAAAAACTGAAAAGAAACTGTTAAAGGGGGGACTTGCGCTTCCGGACGTCCTTTGGTACGCCTTTGCCTTTCAGCTGAAAAATATTCGAAGCCTTCTTTCTAACCCTGATGATTCCAACTGGGGGCAGATTTTGAATATAATGGTTGACCTAGAGGGGGGCGGGCCTGGTTTTTTGTATAAATTTGGTGCAACAAGGTTCTATAAAAAGGTGCGCCTCAAGGTACTAAAATATACCCTCTCAGTCTGGAGTAGAGTAAGGGGAAGATGGGGCATAAAATACTACTCTGATTTTGCCCCAATCTGGGAGTTTCCGGGTTTGCCATTATGCCTTAGGGACAGCTTGTCCACTCCTATTAGGAGAGCAGGAATAACAATCTGGTCGGACCTAGTAACATCAGAAGGGGTTCTTCACTGAGAGGTTCTGAGGTCAAGATTTAAATATATCCAACTTTCTTCCTGGTTTTACGCTGAGAAGGAGAACATCGGCGGCAACTGGGACATTGAGTCTGCTCTACAATCTCCTAGTTCTAGGAAGAGGGAAGTGAGACTTTGGTACAAAAAATGCTAGAGGCGGAGGAAATACCGGCACCCCCATTACGTCTCACACTTGTTGAACTGAAGCGTAAAAAATCGACTCAGTCAGTGAGCGCGAAGTGCTAGCAGCAGCATGGGCTACCAACTATTTACAGTTGTTTTTGTAGGGCGGGAAAGAAAGAACTGATCATAAACCACTATTACAAGTGTTTGGACCCAATGGTTCAGGTCATTTAGTTAGGTTGGCTGGGAAGTTACAAGAGTAAGACTGCACAATTGAATACCTACCAGGTTGGAAGAATAGTGTAGCAGACTGTTTGTCTTGTTTGCCTGATAAGGCAACTGACAAGTGAACTTTCAAAACAGAAGAAGTAGTAGTTGAAGTATAGGATGCGATTAAGAGCCTACATGGGTGTGTCTCCATGAGTGGGTGGAAGGTAGCAATGGAATCTGATGAGGTCCTTAGAGTGGTAACAGAACTACTCAAAGGTGAATGAAGAAGAAAAAGCACATTACCGTAGGGAGTTAGGCCTCTTCACAAGATATTGAAAGAATTATCCCTAGTGAAGAAAGGTCCAATCATACATAACAAAAGATGTGCGCCACGTACAGCTGTGAGAGAAAACCTCATGAGGTTATGTGACAAAGGTTGTGGGCTAAACTCTTAACAATAAGAAACTTAAGGATCAATTTTGGTGGCCTTGAATAGATATCCAATCCAAGGTGTTGGTAGAGAGATGTGAAGCATGCATGAACTGAGAAAAAAAGCTTAGAGTTGGTTTGGGGGTGACTGAACACAATCAGCATGTAAATGAAGCAGAGCACGTGTGGGAAAAACTGTGCATGGATTTCATTGTCACATTCATCACACGTACAGAGCATGAAAGGTATGCAGCAGTTTTTGTAGATGTCAGATCACGGTGGCCAGAGCCACCGTGACAGGAATGAAACACATTCTTGAGTGAAGGTGCAGGTTATTATTTTATATGGGACAACACATCCTAAGAATAGGCAGTGTAAAAATAAACATCAATATTGTATTTATCTTCATCAAAACTTACAAATTAAAATTTTGCTTAAAGTCAAGTGCCATGTTTATTCTTGAAGGCATTTTCATGAGGTCTATCAACACTAGAGCGACTATTTCTGTGATTGGGGAAATATTCAGAAGAGAAGGCGTACCTTCAACCCTAATCACAGATAATGGTACACATTTGACCTACAGGGAATTGCAAAGATTTTTAAATGGTTTGATCATCAAACGTACAAGCACCTCACTTTATACCCCACAGAGCAACAGTCAAGTTTAGAGGTTTAACCGAAGTTTAACCGATTAAGACACCCATTGAATTTATGAGGGTCAGGAAACCAGTTATCAAATTAGTTCCATTGGGGATGCGTAATTGTGATGCTAAGGTCATCAAAAATCTTAAAACCTCTTACAAAGGTCCGAGTTTAATTACTGTTGATGATTGGGCAAAAGTCAAACTGGGTGGAGTCAGTGGAGGTTTATCCTAATTTCCTGGCCCCTATAGGGCAAAGGAGTTGGGTGGCAATTGGGTGAGACTGGAGAATGAACAAACTTGGAATCTCAGAATAGTTTTTTGAAAAGAAAGAGCAAGGTTTCGCTGTTCCCTTGTGAAAGGTGCAAGGTAGTAGTCCTGGCTAGTCTCTCATAGATGACAATGAGTTTGTGAGTCCTCAAGACATAGATACCGGGAGGGCTGCGTATTTGGAAGGGACGCCCAAAGCACGCAACTTCCAAACACTGAATCACAAATGCAAATTGCGATTCAGTAACAAGTTACCGAATCACATTTAGCACATTATAAAAAGCATTTTTTCTGGGAGCAAACAGACCCATTCTGATAATGAGGGCCACACTCTCCTAAAGAAAGAAGGGATGTATGTTCTGTCCTACGTTGTGCTCTGTCATGTGCATGTCAATACTCTCTACCAGTCTGTGGGTGTTCCTTCCCCAACGCTGTTTGGTAATGTAGTGACTTTTCCATGTTGTAATGTTAGACCTGCCTGCCTTAGAGTGGTCTTCCCTCCAACTTTTGGCGTACCTACTCCACTTTACTGACCTAAAATTTGCTGGCTTTAGGACTAACCGAGTACTTGTGCTCTCTCATCTAAACATGGTAGCATTGACTCATCCCTAATTGGCATATTTAATTTACTTACAAGTCACTTATAAAGTCCACTACCTGTGTCCAGGGCCTGTAAACTAAAATATACTAGTGGGCCTGCAACATTCATTGTGTCAACCACTTAAATAGCACTCTAACCATTGCTGTGTTGTCCTTCTGCCTGCCGTTCCCCTGCCTGGGTGAGAAGGACTGGACCTGCATCACTTGAACCCAGTGTGACTCCAAGGACTAACTGAGTGGCCTACTGATCTGACCTGATCAGAAGTCTCAGGGACATAAAAGACTTCCAATTGTTTACCTTCTTCTGCACCTGGACTCTGCCATCTGTGAGCCTGCCCTGCCAAGTGGTGCCATCCAAGTCCTGTATCCTTAATCGTGAGCCCTAAGATGCTTGCTACAACCAAAACCCATACACCCTATATCGAACTGGCGCGTTGGCACTGTTACATGGATCGAAATTGGCACATCGCTGCTGTTGCATGACCAGAACCTGTGCATTGCCTCTGACCTTACGCATTGCCTTTAGAACCCCCACTGTACAACACTCTACCTGGTGCAAGGTCTTTGCATCTCTGTCCATGGCAGCCTCAAATACGATGTTGAAAACTTTGCATTGCAGCCCCTGCACTCATCGGAGCCAACGTATCACTGCTGTTGCATAGATTAGTACCAGAGCATCGCTGCTACTGCATGGATCGACACCAATGCATCGCTTTGACACTAACGCATCCTTTTGACTGCACCACAAATCCCTGGATGTCGATGCATCCAGGATCAAGGTACCTTTGTTCAGCAGGCCAACCCTGGTCCCTGTAGGCAGCCCACGCTCCATCGTGGTCAGCCTGAATTTCTGACTTTGTCCCAGTCTTGGGAGACCAGATATCCAAAGTAAGTGCTTATTGCTTCTACACACTATTTTCCAGTTTATTGTTTAAAAACTCATATCTCGATTTCTAAGAATTGGATATTTAGTCTTGTTTTATGTATTTAATTACGTTCTATTTTTCTAACCTAGTGAGGAATCTTTTGGAGTAGTCTTTTCACTGTGTGAATTGCACAAATACTTTACACATTGCTTCTAAATTATGTTCCTGACAGATCTGTGCCAAGCTACCAGGAGGTGAGTACAGGTTAATTTAGAGTTTGCCTGCTTCTTACCCTGACTAGGATTTAATTTAATTTAATTGCGAGTTTCTAACGTGCTAGAATCGACTCCCGAAAGAGTATCTCTCCACAATAGCCCGCTGGAGAACCTGTCCTGGCTTTCCCTGTGAGATGGTACCTACTGGGTATCTCCAAGGTGAAACCAGGCATCCCCGGCGTATGTGGGGGGCCGTTGTGGAGATGAGGCAAGCTAATGCCCAGAGTTGCCGAGTGTGATCCCTGGTTAGAGTAGGCACCGAGGTGAGAATTATCGAGTCGGCTGACCCTGGTCCATGACCCTGCCGCGTCGGGAATTGAACCCTGGTCCTGGGCCATCCTCTGCTCCCGGGTCTGCCGCCTCTAACCAGTGAGCCACACCACTCCACTATGGTTGCTGCTTGACAAAGGCACGTACACCAGTCAACCTATAACCCAATTCATAACAGGTTATAATTCTAAGATGAGTCTCTTTCCTAACATGTGTGATGACAGGAATGAAACACATTCTTGAGTGAAGGTGCAGGTTAATATTTTATATGGGACAACACATCCTAAGAATAAGCAGTGTAAAAATAAACATCAATATTGTATTTATCTTCATCAAAACTTACAAATTAAAATTATGCATAAAGTCAAGTGCCATGTTTATTCTTGAAGGCATTTTATTAATCTCACATTTTCCACACTCTATTTAACAAACAACTAGACACCCTCTTCATTGAAAAAAACAATCCTCTTGACAAGTTTCCCATAGTATCATGCCTCACTATTATTACATTTTGTGAAATATCTTTGGATTATTAGTTTGATATGTCAAGTTGTATATGTCTCTCAGCGTGATTCCTCTTTGTCTCACAATAAGAGTGGCACCAAGTGCATCCGTCATCAAGTCTTTCATGTATGTAAGTTTGTATGCATGTGATATTTACATAGTGCAAACCTAGCCAAAAGGCCGTGGAGAACATTACATGGTCATTGCCAAATCAACATTTAACAATTAAGAATTTGTCCTGCAATTTCCTAAAAGCTCCTCACCTTCAGCTTATATAAACAAAATACTAATACAGCTACTGCATACAAAAATCAATATGCACTGGTGAGATGAGCGGGCTCTAAAACCATTAGAAACACTAAAATTGAAAATCTTCAATGCTTCTTTCATGCATCTTCTTTTCAGCTGAAAAATCTACTAGAAGAATTACCTCCAATCTGCTCCTTCTAGAGAAGAAGTAATTCTACCAGTTACCAGCTCTATCAGTATTCTACCAGTAACATCTCCATCCTTGAATTCTACAAGTAACATCTCTTTCCAAGGATAATCTTCAGTGGAGGAGTTAGACATACGTATATAAACCAGAAGAATTTCTGTTAGCTTCCAACTATAAATCAGCTTAAGTGTATTAGATATATGCAATAACTCAGGAAGCAGGTAAGTAATAAAAAAGAAGTCAATTAACCTATTACAATAACATAACGAGGCTGATGAGAATATTGAGTATTATCATTAACAGCCTCAAGGGATGTTTCCATGACGAGGACAGAGGAAAAACTTTTTAATGTGTTTTCCGAAAGTTTCATCCCGCAGTCCATAAATCAATGGGCTCAAAAAAATTGGCAGCACCATAAACATAAAAAAATTTAAAAACCTCATGTGGAAACTTTCATTTTCTGTGAGACTTTCGGAAAGGCCAGCAGTGAAAGAGGTTAAACTCAGTAACAGTTGAAAGGCGTGGAGCATCACTGTCTTGCTTGCCTTTGAAGATGAAGCATTGTCCTCACCAATCTTCTTGGCCTCCCGCATAATTTTAAGGTAAGTGTACAGAATGATCAAAGCAACTACAGTAAAGTTGAGACCATCAATTGAATATCGCAGCATTGCCTGCTGGGAAGCCATGAAGACAGACTCACGAAAACACCACACTCTTCGAAGAAAAAAATTGTAGTCCACGTTGGAAATCAAGATCAACATTTCAATGATCATTGGGAGAATTCCGATGCCTGAAACCAGCAGGACAACCATCCATGTCCTCTCAGCCTGGCAGATCTGGGAGTGCCTTAGTGGGAAACAGATTGCTATATAGCGGTCTATAGCCATGGCCGCCAAGCCATTGGGAGTATTATAGAAAGTAGAAGATGCCATTCCAACAACAAAGCAGCAGCCACCCGCTGGTATTTTGCATGCAAGTATGACTAATAAAAACAGAAACATACTTGTGAGAAGGTTGATGGTGTTGTTGACTAGAATGTACATGAAGAGGATGTAGCGCAGTTGTTTCCTCAGGTGGGCGATGGTGAAGAAGGCGTGCAGCAACAGCACAGCAACAAAAAGGAAAACGCCCAAAAATAGTAACAGTGTGATGGCCAGTGTTGTCCACATTACAATGCCATATGTACTGTAGAAGAAGTTCTGGGTTATGTTATCAGAGAAAATTGCAGTAGCCTCCATGTTTGTGATCAGCATAGAATATGCTTCACATGTATATACTGTCCTGGGAAATGTAAATGAAAAGGACATACATTTTTTATATCATACAGATTCTGCTTCACTAAGTATCGCATGCCAAGAGTCACTGAAGGCTCTACATAGAGCTCAGTGATGTTTACAAAGAGTGGAAGAACATGCTATTGGAATTAAACAGAGCCATCAATGCTTTAAAATGGTGAATGGAAGTACCCAACACATAGCCTGATTTCCTTGACGTCACCAATTGGATATGTTCTAAAAACTGGTGACAGTCAAAATATCGAGTTTTTTATATCGAATTACAGTAATATCGATTCAAAAATATAGAATGGACACAATATCGAATTGACAGAATATAGACTACAAAAATATCGACTAGAACAGCATTAATATCGATTCCAAAATATAGAATGGACAAAATATCGAATGGACAGAATATAGACAACAAAAATATCTAATTTGAGGTAAGTAAGGTAATACCAATTTTTTGAAGTGTTTTTTATGTTACTATTTGTGTGAAAAGTGTATATTTATATTATAATTAATTTTAATTAATTAATTTTATGGGATTTTATTTTTGCGCAATATAAATTAGTAACAGGTTGTGGGTTTATAGGGGAATAGGGTGGGAAGTAATTTAAATATGATTAATTAAATATGTTGATTTATTTATTTGTATTTATTTTGAATGAATTGTTAATTAATTATTAATTGGTAATTAATTAAAATGTAATTGGTAAATTATTTTAATTAATTGATTAATTGATAATTAAGTTAATTATGTTAGTTTATTTTCTGTAGCGGGTTGTGGCTTTATAGGGGAATAGGGTGGGAAGTAATTTAATTATAATAAATTAAATATGTTAATTTATTTATTGGTATTTATTTTGAAATAATTTTTCATTAATTATTATTTGGAAATTAATTAAAATGTAATTGGTAATTATTTTAAATTAATTGATTAATTGGTAATTATTTAAAATATAATTGGTAATTCATTGTTACCTAATTTATAATTGGTAAGTAATTAAAATATAAATGGTAATTAATTTTAAATAATTGATTACATGTTAATTATGTTAATTATTTTAATTTCTTTTCAGTAGTGGGTTGTGGGGTTTTTAGGGGAATAGGTTGGGAAGTAATTTAATTATAAATAATAACATTGTTTAATTTATGTATTGGTTATTTTTGTATTAATTTATTATTATTTTGGAATTGTTAATTAATATATTGTTAATTGTTAAATACTTTGTATTAGTAGGTAATTTTTTTTAAATAATTATTTTTTATTTCTATTTTTAATTGATTCATTAATTCATTAAAAAAATTATCAATTATTTAAAAGAGTTTTTATTGGTATTAATATTTAATTAATTTTTATTCATATATGAAGTATTAACTTTCCCTACTGTTGCACTCTCTGGAGTGGGAATAGTAATTTTTACCCCTATGCTATCCAACGCTTTCCCTACTGTTGCACTCACTGGAGTGGGAATAGTAATTTTTACCCCTACGCTATCCAACCCTTTCCCTACTGTAGCACTCTCTGGAGTGGGAATAGTAATTTTTACCCTTACACTATCCAGGGCTTTCCCTACTGTTGCACTCACTGGAGTAGTAATAGTCATTTTTACCCCTAAGCTATCCAACGCTTTCCCTACTGTTGCACTCTCTGGAGTGGGAATAGTAATTTTTACCCTTATGCTATCCAGCGCTTTCCCTGCTGTTGCACTCACTGGAGTGGGAATTGTAATTTTAACCCCTACGCTATACCACACTTTCCTTACTGTTGCACTCACTGGAGTGGGAATAGTAATTTTTAACCCTACCCTATCCAATGCATTCCCTACTGTAGCACTCTCTGGAGTGGGAATAGTCATTTTTACCCTTACGCTATCCAGCGCTTTCCCTACTGTTGCAATCACTGGAGTGGTAATAGTAATTTTTACCCCTACGCTATCCAACGCTTTTTCCCTACTGTTGCACTCATTGGAGTGGGAATAGTAATTTTTATCCCTACGCTATCCAACGCTTTCCCTACTAATGCACTCACTGGAGTGGAAATAGTAATTTTTACCGCTAAGCTATCCAATGCTTTCCCTACTGTTGCACTCTCTGGAGTGGGAATAGTAATTTTTACCCTTACGCTGTCCAGCACTATCCCTACTGTTGCACTCACTGGAGTGGGAATAGTAATTTTTACCCCTACGCTATCCAACGCTTTCCCTACTGTAGCACTCTCTGGAGTGGGAATAGTAATTTTTACCCCTGTGCTATCCAACGCTTTCCCTACTGTTGCACTCACTGGAGTGGGAATAGTAATTATACCCCTACGCTATCCATCGCTTTCCCTACTATAGCACTCTCTGGAGTGGGAATAGTAATTTTTACCCTTAAGCTATCCAGCGCTTTCCCTACTGTTGCACTCACTGGAGTAGTAATAGTAATTTTTACCCCTATGCTATACAACGCTTTCCCTACTGTTGCACTCTCTGGAGTGGGAATAGTAATTTTTACCCTTACGCTATCCAGCGCTTTCCCAACTGTTGCACTCTGTGGAGTCGGAATAGTAATTTTTACCCCTACACTATCCAATGCTTTCCCTACTGTTGCACTCCCTGGAGTGGGAATAGTAATTTTTACCCTTACGCTATCCAGCGCTATCCCTAATGTTGCACTCACTGGAGTGGGAATAGTGATTTTTCCCCCTACGCTATCCAACGCTTTCCCTACTGTAGCACTCTCTGGAGTGGGAATAATAATTTTTACCCCTATGCTATCCAACGCTTTCCCTACTGTTGCACTCACTTGAGTAGTATTAGTAATTTTTACCCCTACGCTATACAACGCTTTCCCTACTGTAGCACTCTCTGGAGTGGGAATAGTAATTTTTACCCTTACGCTATCCAGCGCTTTCCCTACTGTTGCACTCACTGGAGTAGATATAGTAATTTTTACACCTACGCTATACTACACTTTCCCTACTGTTGCACTCTCTGGAGTGGGAATAGTAATTTTTACCCTTATGCTATCCAGCGCTTTCCTTGCTGTTGCACTCTAGGAGTGGGAATTGTAATTTTAACCCCTACGCTATACCACACTTTCCTTACTGTTGCACTCACTGGAGTGGGAATAGTAATTTTTAACCCTACCCTATCCAACGCATTCCCTACTGTAGCACTCTCTGGAGTGGGAATAGTCATTTTTACCCTTATGCTATCCAGCGCTTTCCCTACTGTTGCAATCACTGGAGTGGTAATAGTAATTTTTACCCCTACGCTATCCAACGCTTTTTCCCTACTGTTGCACTCATTGGAGTGGGAATAGTAATTTTTATCCCTACGCTATCCAACGCTTTCCCTACTGTTGCACTCTGTGGAGTGGGAATAGTAATGTTTACTCCTACGCTATTCAACGCTTTCCCTACTGTTGCACTCACTGGAGTGGAAATAGTAATTTTTACCGCTAAGCTATCCAATGCTTTCCCTACTGTTGCACTCCCTGGAGTGGGAATAGTAATTTTTACCCTTACGCTGTCCAGCACTATCCCTACTGTTGCACTCACTGGAGTGGGAATAGTAATTTTTACCCCTACGCTATCCAACGCTTTCCCTACTGTAGCACTCTCTGGAGTGGGAATAGTAATTTTTACCCCTATGCTATCCAACGCTTTCCCTACTGTTGCACTCACTGGAGTGGGAATAGTAATTATACTTCTACGCTATCCATCGCTTTCCCTACTGTAGCACTCTCTGGAGTGGGAATAGTAATTTTTACCCTTAAGCTATCCAGCGCTTTCCCTACTGTTGCACTCACTGGAGTAGTAATAGTAATTTTTACCCCTACGCTATACAACGCTTTCCCTACTGTTGCACTCTCTGGAGTGGGAATAGTAATTTTTACCCTTACGCTATCCAGCGCTTTCCCAACTGTTGCACTCTGATGAGTGGGAATAGTAATTTTTACCCCTACACTATCCAATGCTTTCCCTAGTGTTGCACTCCCTGGAGTGGGAATAGTAATTTTTACCCTTACGCTATCCAGCGCTATCCCTAATGTTGCACTCACTGGAGTGGGAATAGTAATTTTTCCCCCTACGCTATCCAACGCTTTCCCTACTGTAGCACTCTCTGGAGTGGGAATAGTAATTTTTACCCCTATGCTATCCAACGCTTTCCCTACTGTTGCACTCACTTGAGTAGTAATAGTAATTTTTACCCCTACGCTATACAACACTTTCCCTACTGTTGCACTCTCTGGAGTGGGAATAGTAATTTTTACCCTTACGCTATCCAGCGCTTTCCCAACTGTTGCACTCTGTGGAGTGGGAATAGTAATTTTTACCCCTACACTATCCAACGCTTTCCCTACTGTTGCACTCACTGGAGTGGGGATAGTCATTTTTACCCCTAAGCTATCCAACGCTTTCCTTACTGTAGCACTCTCTGGAGTGGGAATAGTAATTTTTACCCTTACGCTATCCAGCGCTTTCCCTACTGTTGCACTCACTGGAGTAGTAATAGTAATTTTTACCCCTACGCTATACAACGCTTTCCCTACTGTTGCACTCTCTGGAGTGGGAATAGTAATTTTTACCCTTACGCTATCCAGCGCTTTCCCAACTGTTGCACTCTGTGGAGTGGGAATAGTAATTTTTGCCCCTACACTATCCAATGCTTTCCCTACTGTTGCACTCCCTGGAGTGGGAATAGAAATTTTTACCCTTACGCTATCCAGCGCTATCCCTACTGTTGCACTCACTGGAGTGGGAATAGTAATTTTTCCCCCTACGCTATCCATCGCTTTCCCTACTGTAGCACTCTCTGGAGTGGGAATAGTAATTTTTACCCTTACGCTATCCAGCGCTTTCCCTACTGTTGCACTCACTGGAGTAGTAATAGTAATTTTTACCCCTACGCTATACAACGCTTTCCCTACTGTTGCACTCTCTGGAGTGGGAATAGTAATTTTTACCCTTACGCTATCCAGCGCTTTCCCAACTGTTGCACTCTGTGGAGTGGGAATAGTAATTTTTACCCCTACACTATCAAACGCTTTCCCTACTGTTGCACTCACTGGAGTGGGGATAGTAATTTTTACCCCTACGCTATACAACGCTTTCCCTACTGTTGCACTCTCTGGAGTGGGAATAGTAATTTTTACCCTTACGCTATCCAGCGCTTTCCCAACTGTTGCTCTCACTGGAGTGGGAATAGTAATTTTTACCTCTACGCTATCCAATGCTTTCCCTACTGTTGCACTCTCTGGAGTGGGAATAGTAATTTTTACCCCTACGCTATCCAATGTTTTCTCTACTGTTGCACTCACTGGAGTGGTAATAGTAAATTTAACCCTCTCGCTATCCTACGCTGAAAATATTGTATATATTTTGTTAATAATATATATACATATATATATATATATGTATATATATATATATATATATATATATATATATATATATATATATATATATATATATATATATATATATATATATATATATATATATATATATATATATACATACACTTCTGAATAAAACAGCTACCTGAACCCAAACTCCCCGTGTGGCCGCTTCTCTTTTCTACGGAAGGGGGTTTCTTCATTTAATCTGCGGAGCCAGACACGCAGCAAGGCAGGCCCTGCAGCTTCAAAGTGACTATGGGATTTACTGGCAACAAGCTGCATGCAGCACAAAGACACTCGAGGTATCGATAATCCCATGAGTCCGCCAAGAGTCTCGGAGAAGCGGAAACAGACCGAGATATTTTATCTCAACAGGCAAACAGTCTCGCATTTGACCGCCACTGTTTCCAACACTGACCTGAGAGGAAGGGCGCTGCAGATCTCGGGGACAAGGGACAGGTCCTGTGGAGTTCGTCGTCCATCGACCACCCCGCCCTTCTGTGAGGCTCAAAACTACATTTACTCCACCCCCTTACACCAGCAACCCAGGTATGCCGAGACAGTGCATACTGGGACATGGAGTCCGTTACAATCAACACGGACTACAGACGCTGCGCAGAATGCGTTAAAGGGAGGGAACTCTGAGCCTGCAGATATTTCAAACAGATGGGAGCTGATTGGGACTGACTCGTTTAGGAGGAAGGCGCTGAGGAAGGCTCTTAAGCCGAAATGCATTCGCCGCTACCTGGACTTCTGAATAAAACAGCTACCTGAACCCAAACTCCCCGTGTGGCCGCTTCTCTTTTCTACGGAAGGGGGTTTCTTCATATACATACATATATATATATGTTTTAAAATTATTTAAAAAAAAGTTTTAAGTTACATTAATTATTCATGAATTTTAAGTTTATTTAAGTATTTTAAGTATGTTTAAATTAATTATATTTATTATTATATTACTTTTAAATTACTTTTAAGACAAAATTCGATATTTTGACTGTCTATATTTTTTTACAACGATATTTTGGAGTCGATATTTTTGTACTCACCTGTTTGAAGATAGCGAGTCGATATTCTGGCATTCTATATTTTTTCCACGATATTTTGGCAGGTCGATATTTTGCTCCTCGATATTCTGTCAGTGATCCCTAAAAACTGTCATGTCCCCAGCCCACCATTGTGTTTCATCGCCACCTCATTAAGAGTTAAGTGAATGGAAGTTTTCCCAATTGTAGGGCTGTAGCCGTCTCCACTATGGGGAAACCTTTCTATGTCAGCAGATGGGTACACACCCATCTGCTGACATAGAACTGAAGAGTCATGTGCACTGTCTAGGTCTTCGATGTCATCCATGAATGCACCTGACATTATATTGCAACAGTGACAAACCCCCAACACCCATGCTGAAAGACAACTCTCTGCAGAGCAGGGTCATTGCTTTTTTTAATTTTGCTGATGATAGACCTCAACCTAATGGATCAGTGCATCAAAAATAACAAAGTGGTAACAAGTTCAACTCCCATCAGTTTATGGTATTTCATCCGCTAATACTCAGAGGTCAGGGTAGAACAACATTTTAGAGTGTGCCATTTCTTCATCCAATAGTTATTTTCTCTATAGGGATAGATTACATTAATTCTATCACAAACAACGGAGAGGAGTATTATGTATTCCCTTTTCTTACTGTGTATTTCCACTGCACTTTAATGCACTATGAAGCCCACAAATCTACTGTAACAAAACAAGTCAAATCAACCCCATATCGGACAAATAGGTCACAGCTTCATCTTTTCTTTTGCTACGGCAGTTACATTTTCCTCATGGTATCAAAGGAATCTAGCCCTACAGGATGATCTTTATTTATAGGGGACGGTTTTTGCTCCTCAAGGTTAGCTCACATCTTTTTAGGAAAGACACCGGTTTGTTTGTTTGGACAATTTTATCCAGGCAAGGAGCATTACTGCTGATCTTTGCCTCTAGGACAGGCTTCTTGGGGTCTGTTAATTGATTTACAGCTCATGCGCGTTGTGATGAATTGAGACATTACTGTCTTTTTCTTGATGCAAGCATGGTGGAAGTTCAACAAATGATTCGAGTTTTATAGCACAAGTGAGGTGGCCATATGGGATGGATTTACCTCCCCCCAATTCCATAGAGTTTCGTTTTCTCAGCCTAAACTGCCGGTCTTTGATAAAGCATCATGCCGAGATCTTCGATTTATTACCCGATAAGTCTCCAGATGTACTACTCTTGACCGAGACCTGGCTAACGTAGGATTCTGTTGCGGAATCTTGGCTTGCACTTCCCCAAGGCTATACTATGAAACAACTTAACAGAACCGGAAATAGAGGTGGAGGGTTTGCATTGATCCACAAGGAGCTGTATTCCTGCAGCTTCATTGAGGAAAACATCTCGGAGTGCGAAAGCGCACTCTTTAAAATCTCCCGAAACCACAATTTTATGGTTTCTGGACTACTTATTTATCGACCACCAGGGACATCTAAAGTCTTTAGGGAAGAATTAGTGAATAAAGTTGTCCTGCTGGCTAGCAAGGCAGCAAACATTACCATCTTAGGAGATCTCAATTTACATCTAGAAGACAGCGGCAAGACAGGCATTGCCAATTCTTTAGCAGATCTAGAGGCATATCAGTTAGTACAATGGGTCTCCAACACTACACATGTAGCAGGCCACCTGTTGGACCCCATTTTCTCCAACCTAAGTTTTTTTTAAACTGAGCTCCCGATCCCCATGGCCTGGGCGGACCATTTTCTTGTCCCTTTTTCTTTTTATTGGCAAGGGAAGCCAGAGCTGAACCGTTCCATTATTGGAGTCCAAACAACCATGGCATAAATTAGAGGTTAATAACTTCACTGATTTGCTGTCTAGCCACTCTCCACAGTTGTCATCAAATATAGAGTTAGCTGAGACACGCTTTCAGGATTGACTGACTCAAGCTCTGGACAGCTGTATTCCTGTTAAACTCAGCCTTAAACAAAACAGAGGTCAGTCGAACCCCTGGTTCAAGAAATCCCTGATTGACGCTAAGAAAAAATGTAAACAATTTGAGCAGGCCTGGAGGCACGCGTTTGACATAGAAGCAAAAACTAAATACCGCAAATCCATTAAAATATACCATAAGTAAGTCCGAAGAGCCAGAGCGGAGTATATTGCTGGTAACATTTTGGAGAGTAACATTCCCCCTAAAACGATCTTCTCCCTTCTCAAAGTCATGAAAGGTGCAAACCTGAAAGTCGACCCACCCGTCACCTCTAATAATCAGCGCAGTGAATTGGCCAAATATTTTGTACATAAGGTGGACAAAATGTATAAAAGCTTTTCACCGGTTACTACTAATACTGATCAGAGGGTTGGGTACAAGGACAGGGGACCCAAGATGGACAAAACACTGGATTTCTTTTCCCAAATATCCTTCACTGAGCTTGAGTCTCTCTGCTTGAAAATCAAATCAGGCTCCACAGCTGATTCTTTGAGTCCAGCCCAATTTTGCCAATTTCGAAATTTTATTTTACCAGTTATTGTGTTTTTATCTAGGAACCTAAATCGATATTTCTATTTTATGCCCTTGTACGGTTATAATCAATAATATCCATAAAATGGCATAGGAATCATATCCATATCTAGTTGTAGCCCATGCAGTCACATTAAGCAAGGACTCCTAGAAAGCACAACGCGTTCTAAACAAGCCAAACCTCCAGCAACCTGGGAAATCCCCATTTGCTTCTGTTTTGATTTGTCCTAGAACTCCTGCGAGCACTGAAAGAACGGCCAGTTCTTAGTGACATATTTATTGACGTCTTATGTCCAACCTTACGTCAAACCCGGCACCTTTCAGGTATAAATATACCAACGTTGCCTTAAGCAAACACACGGTGGTGGTTTTGGAGCCGAGCAGCTATCTACTTGCCCGAGAGCCCAGCTGATGCGAGAGCCCACGGACGCTGCCCCTCCCTTTTGACGCACTGAGAGAGACGCTGTCTTTTCTCCTGCCGAGAAATCCAGCTCTGGTGTTCTCAGCTGCCTTCGCGGGCTGCTGGGATGTCGAGTCCTGAAAGAGAGATACCAGACCTCCTGCATTCTATTGCCCAGGTACGAAGCTGACTAAACCCTTAAAGAGAATTCTTGAGTCAGATTCTTGGCAAAACCAACTTAACTTAAACTGCTACTTACTTACTCCTTCCCACGTATCAGGCTTAGGTCAGGTACACCGGGGTAGGTGTATTTTAGAAGCACCAGTTGAGTACGTTAGTCAATGTATATATGTATGTATATATTTTATCCATTTTAAAGTATCTTATGGCTAAGAAACCATATCAATGCTTTTACAGTATTATTTCATAATACTCCTTTTACTGTACGCACTTTACTTTACATCAAGTATTGCAATTATGGCAATTCATTTCTCTTGCATGAGAAAGAAGACTGCTCAATAAATTACACCTTTTATTGAAAACGCCCGTCTCTCATTTCTCTGCACTCTGGTGAAACTAAGGGCCCGATGTAGGTAGGGCGTTACCGATCGGTAACGGCCGAAAATACCGATTTTTGGCCCTTACCGATCGGTAAACAGCCATCGAGATGTAGGGAACCGAAAACAGAAAGAATCGGATAGAAAACCGATTCGGAATGAGTACCGAATGGGAAAGAATCCGATACGTACATACCGAAAATCGGATATGTAACGAATCGGAAAAACACCGAATCGGATGCAAAGACCGATTCGGTCCAATTACCGATTCGTTAGTGACACCGATTCGGAAAATCACTGATTCGGTCCATGTACCGAATCGTTAGTGACACCGAATCGGAAAATCACCGATTCGGTCCAATTACCGATTCGTTAGTGACACCGAATCGGAAAATCACCGATTCGGTCCAATTACCGATTCGTTAGTGACACCGAATCGGAAAATCACCGATTCGGTCCATGTACCGAATCGTTAGTGACACCGATTCGGAAAATCACCGATTCGGTCCAATTACCGAATCGGTACAAATACCGATTCGGACATGAGCCGATTCGGAAAACATGCCGATTCGTATGAATCTCCGATCGGGAAATTCCCCGATTCCGACAGTTGGGGAGATGTAGGGAGGCACAGAAACACCGAAATCGGCTCAAAATCGGTAGAATTCACTCGGTATTTACCATGGATTGCAATCAGGTGGTAACCAACTCCAACCCATATAAACAGTCCCAAAATGCATTGCAACTTGCAGGATGGCAGCTTTCTATGTCATTGCGAGGCGGCTACGGCTACAGCAGGAAGGACAGAGGGAATGGCTAAGAAATGAACAGGTCTACAGACAGAGGATAACCCTGTTCATGCTCACTGAGGCTGAGATCCTACAGAGATACAGGCTGGACTCTGACACCATACTTGAGCTCATCAGGGACCTTAAGCCATTCTTGGACCACCACACCCCAAGGGCACACGCCATCCCTGCGCACGTCCAGGTGCTATGCAGCCTACACCTGCTTGCGTCTGGCAGCTATCAAAGTGGAGTAGCAGCAGCAGGAGGGGTGAGCCAGAGCAGCCTGTCAAGGTTCTTCCACATATTCCTTGACGCCATGATAGACAGGATGGACCAATACATCTCTTTCCCTGCAACCCACGCAGAACTGCTACAAACCAAAGCTGACTTCTACCAGATGGCACAATTTCCCCAAATCATCGGTTGCATAGATGGCACGCACATTCCGATTTGCCCACCAGCGGACACCGAATACATATACCGCAATCGGAAATCAAAACACACCATCAACGTGCAGGTGATCTGCAATGCCAAGTACACCATCACAGACCTGGTTGCAAAATTTCCAGGGAGTACCCATGACTCCTATATATTCCAACAGAGCGGCATATATGCACGGCTGATGGCTGGCGAATTTGGAGAAGGATACCTCCTAGGTGAGACACATCATCAGACCCCCATAACACATAGTAGGTAGGTGGTATACATGTATGCATGTGTCTAATGTGACCCCTTTCTCTTCCAGGCGACAGTGCATATGCCCTCCGCTCATTCATACTCACCCCCTACCTCAACCCCTCCACACCCAGCCAAAGGAGGTATAACCGGGCCCACATACGCACAAGGAATGTTGTTGAACGGACCTTTGGCATCTGGAAAAGTAGATTCAGATGCCTGCACAAGAGTGGAGGTGCAAGGCAGTATACCCCCATGACCTGCTGCAAGATCATAGCTGTATGTGCAATGTTACACAACCTTGCGGTCAAGAAGGGCACTGAGGTGGAGTTGTCTGACTACGAGGACTATGACGACGACGAAGCTGTGCCACTGACACAGCCAGCTGGGGTGTGTACGCCAAGTGATGGCAGATACAGACGTGAGGAGATCACTGAGAACTATTTCTGACTGAGTACAGATGCAAAGACAGCTAAATGTTGCTTGGAAAAAACAAATTTTAATAGTGTTGCACCACAGTTACAGCACTGTTGTGCATCAAAAAATGGAGTATGTAAAATCAAATAAAGTCCAGGGTTCTGGTTGCCTCATCCGCCCTTGCCAGGCTATTTTTTGGCCCGCTTGCCAGACCCACTGGGGTGTCCCTCAGCCCCCTCTGAATGCCCCGCAGCATCAGCGGATCGCCTGGTGCTCCTCCGTGGCTCAGACGCAGCGCTGGCCGGGCTGCTGCGGCTGCTGCTGTCTCCAGCATCACCCAGGTCCAGGGCAGGATTGGAGGCGGTGTTTGAAATTATCATGGCCTCCATAGCCGTGGTGATCCTGGCCATCCCCCTAGTGAGCTCAGCCGTATGCTGACTAAGCACCGATTCCTGGTTGGAGCTGCGATGGCACAGTTGTGCCGTCGCCGCTGCAAGGCGGGCCATGGCCCGGTTCAGCACCCGGGCATCCCGCCTGCGCACCAGCTCATGCTCCTCCTGTCTGGCAGATGAGTGGGTGATGGCAGTGGTCAGCCTGCCTAACCCTGCTGCCACCTCCTTGTTGGTTTCCACAACAGCCTGGAATCCCTTCACCAACTCTCCCATCTGCATGTTGTGCTGCAGGAGCTGGCGTTGGCAGGCCATGGTGGATCGTGCCTGTTGCCTCTGGATTTTAACCATCTGTCCCTCCAGGCCCAGGAACACACTGCCCTCCCGTGCTGGTGCAGCAGTGGTGGTGTTGGCACGGCGTCGGGCACTGCTGCTTCCGGCCTGCTGAGTGGGCTGGGGTGCCACTGGTGGGGGTGTGAAGCTGGCCGGTCCCTGAGCCCCTGCTCCCAGGACAGGTGGAACAGGTGGCAAGGCCACGGTTGTGGCAGGAGCTGGTGTAGGCGGAATGGTGTGCCTTGTAGGGGAGTTTTCCGGGGAGAATTGCAAGGGGGGTGTGCTGGGCAGTACTGGGGAGTGCACTGCATGGAAGTCAATAACCAGGACTCCCTCCATTCCTAGCCCTGTGGTGTCTCCTTCCTCCTCCTCCTCCTGGCCAGCCTGGCTGGTGCTCGGCCCTGCGACTGCAGTGTTGGACGGTGCTGCTCCCTCTGCTGTCGCTGTTGTTCCGCCTGATGGGGCCCCTAGGTACAAAGAAGCATTTGTAAACTGAGTGCCGATGTATTACAGTCAGTACAATTATGGCATTCCACATGTCCTTGCATCTCCTTACACTGTGTCACACTGTTTCCTGTCTTGTGAATCTGCACTGACATATTTGGGTAACTTCTGCTGTCTACATGTATCCTGATGCTTGTCTCTTGTATGTTGGTCACAGTACAGTGCTGGGGTTTGCCTATGCATTGTGTCTAATGGGGAGGTGTCTGGTAGGGTGTGT
The DNA here is from genome assembly GCF_964263255.1 of Lissotriton vulgaris. Taxonomy (NCBI): domain Eukaryota; kingdom Metazoa; phylum Chordata; class Amphibia; order Caudata; family Salamandridae; genus Lissotriton; species Lissotriton vulgaris. The sequence continues at coordinate 130,646,398 of NC_141696.1, read as the reverse complement.
CATGATGCGCATGCTTCTTACCTGTAGCTGTAGCTCTCGCAGAGCTGTCCAGGGTCCCGATTCCAACGACACTCTCCCTCTCAATGGTGCTGGAGACCAGTTCCTCCAGCTCGGTGAGGGGTGGCGCCGGGTTGTTGCCTCCTCCAGTGAGTCCAGCCTGCCTTTGTATGTCAGCCAGCTTCCTCTTCGTGAGGCTGTGGATGTCATAAAACCTCTTTTTCAATTCCTCTATGGACCTGGGGGTGACACCCGCAGCATTCACCTTCTGGGCGATGTCGGCCCAGATTCTCCTCTTGGTGCTGTCTGGCACGTTGAGGGACAGCTTGCCAAACAGCTGGCGGTGCACCCTCACCACCTCCTCCACCAGCACCTGAAGTTCGGTGGTGGTGAACTTGGGCTTCCTCTTCTGTGAGGACTTCTGGCTTTCAGACTGCTCTGCCATGTTCTCCAGTTCAGTTGGCAACCTCCTTCTCCCACTGCTGATAACTGTGAGTGTTGGGCTCAGGCAGGCTTTCCAGAAACTTCTTAATTAGCTGCACCTGCCAGGGTTGCCACTCCCTGTTTGGGTGGGGGAGGGGGAGCCACCTCATTGGCTGAATCGCCTATTCCCGAATCGGCTTTTACCGATTCGGTAATATCCGATTCGGTAAAATCCGATTCGGTATTATCCGATTCGGTAAAAGCCGATTCGGTTCAATCAATGCATTCCTATGGGCTTTTTCGCCATGGGTGTGTTTTCATGGCTACGAATCTATGATTGCCGAATCGGATTTTACCGAATCGGCTTTTACCGAATCGGTATTCGCCGATTCGGGAATATCCGATTCGGTGGTAGCCGATTCGGTGATTGCCGATTCGTTGTTGGCCGATTCGGTACTTTCCGATTCGGACCGAGCAGAATCGGAACGTACCGAATCTCATTACCGATGCCGACCGATTCGGTATTCATTCGGTTTTTTTTCCCTACATCTCGTTTTCCGATTTCAGAATACCGATTCGGCCCGCCTCGGTATTTTGAAATCGGAAAATCGCGTTTACCTACATCGGGCCCTAAGTACGCACGATTGACTGAGTGAAATAGCTGTCTATTGTTTTCACACGACTCTAGAGATACAACTCTTATTCTGAGGGAGAAAAGTTATCATGTTTTATGGTTGTCAGAAGCTAATCCCTTCTTGTCTATCCAGGTTAAACTCCTCCTCGTTTTTTCGAGAAAGTTTTTAGTGACCTCTGAGCTAGCTGGCAAACCTTACGTCTAATATAGTCAGTAGAGACCTAGTCGACCTCAGACCTACGTCTACACTGCTGAATATATTATTCCAATGCGCAGAGCCTATTGGGAATATAGGAACTACACTACATGGCGCCCAACGTTTGGTAAGGCGATAAATCTAACGCAAGACGTTAGAGTAACTCAGTCAAGCTTTTTCACACAGACACTTTTTCCCGTAAATACTCCAAAAGGCGTCTGGAGTGGGTAAGAGGTTAAAATCCGCCGGAACTTAGTAGGAAGAGATTCCTATGTATAGTTTTTGGTTTAGTCAACGTTGAAGGATACAGTCTTCCAAAATAGTGTGCACCTAATCTTTGTTTCCTTGAAACTTGATCTGCAAGAAAAACTTTCTGCCAGTAAAATGGGGGACAGTGAAGACGAGAGGGAGTCAGCTAGAATAGCAGCTCGACTCCTAGAGGAGGACACAAGTCTCCTACAGAATGATCCGAATGCTATACTCATTCCGGTCAACATAAGAAAAACTATAACTATTAAACTTATAGAAAACGGACTCACATCACGAGGTGGTACAGTCATATTTGTGATAGAGGCCCATGAATATCGGCAGACAGAGGTATTCTATTCATGGATAAACTTTCCAGCAGCAAACGCTGTAACACACGAATTCCACTATTACAAAATAGAGGAACCTCCGGATGAATACACTCCATTCAAGGAGGTTGAAATCCCATTAAAATACCAAGAGCACCTGCTCTGGTTTAAAGGCGCCCTAAAACATAATACTCACATCACCAGGCTCGGTCCAATAGGTAGACCAGGAGCAACGTGGCCGGTTCTAGCCAGCTGCATACCACATCCAGACATCGAAAAAATGTCAGACCTGGAACTTTTAGCCCAGCTAAAAGTACTAATTAAAATACATAGACAATTAGTCCAATATGTAATGCGGACTTCAACAGTCCAACCAGCTATTAACATTCCACAGTTGACCCCTCATCAGGGAAACACAAACAAAATTACACCATAGAACATGCAATCATGTATTGGTAAAACACCCGCAAAACGGGAACAAATTCCATTCTGGCTAGCACAAAAGATAACTCAAATAGAGACAGTATTTCCGAATACTACCCCTAGTGAGAAACACAGAACTCTGACTATCTGCCTTCCAATGGGGATTGCACCACATGTGGAGGATTGTGACACTTTGGGCACAGTCTTTGCTTCCATCTACACAAAAACACATGGTGTTCCGTCCATGGCGGTAATACCAGATGTACTAAGACAGATTCAAAATGAATACGGACCAGAACCTGCTTTAACTCTGGGTATGAAATTACTGAAAGACTTCAAGCAGCTCTCGGCTATATTATTAGCCAACATAAAAGGAGAAGCAGCATCTGTGGCGATCCGCCAGAAATTGAAAGAAACAGATATAGCAGACCATCCAATTGAACTTGCCAAAATCATAGAAAAATCCTATGAAGAACTAGGTAGAGATAGTTTGGGTGGGAAACCGGTAAAACCCCAACTAACTGAAAATCCTGAAATGATATTTATTAAAAATAATCTAAACACTCCAAAAAAGAGCTGGGATGGAAATAAACAATCCACTCCCAAAGAAAAAAGAATCCAGTCCAGAGGAAGGTCTCCTCGGCGGAGAGAAAGATCTCCGGACCAAGGACATAAGTCTCCCCAGAGGGAGCCCTCTGAGAAAAGATACAACCTTAGAAATGGGGATAATTTGAAAAAGCCTGATAGATATCAAGATATTGATACACGTCCCTCTCGATCTTTTCAGACTTCCTCGCAGAAAGCGGAAAAAAGAGGACGGTCAGAACACAGGGAAGAGCACGTCAAGTCCAAAGACAAGGAACCTGCTCAAAGTAAAAAATTACACTTTCCAAGAAAGAAGGTACCAAGTATTAAAATAATCAAACATGCTGAGGATACTGAGGACACAGCTGAAAAACGGAGAGTGGGCCCAGACAATGCTAGACAGTACAGCAGAAGTGACAATAGCTCGCAAGATCCTGATGAATCATCTGGAGACAGTGGACACGAATGAATACATTCAGGTGGAAACTGCAGATACCAGAGTTAGCAAACCTCATAAAATATACAAAATAACATTGCCTATAGAGGGAGATAAGACTAGGAAAGTAAGGGGTCTGTTTTGGGATAACCTTTCAAAAGGCTATGACATCCTATTAGCTGAGAAAAACTGGCCACCAGCGTTTGTCAGGGAGTGTCCTCATGGCGAAGAAATGATTATGCCTGCCTTCTCAAATCATATTCCAATTCATAGAAAATACACATATGCAAGAAAATGGCCAGTAGCCCAAGCTCCTGCATTATATAAAAATCATGTAGGATGGGATGAGGACTCCCCTCCTCACAAAATCCAGTTAAAATGTCAACCCACTGCACAAAGGCCGTACCCAATTAAGCAAGAAGCTAAAAATCAAGTCAGGGAGATCTTAGATCAGCTTGAATACCAAGGGGTGATCGAAACATGCACCTCCCAAATGAACAATCCTTTGTTTCCTGTCTCCAAGCCAGACGATTCATATTGTCTAGTCTTGGACTACAGACACCTTAACTCATGTTGCAAGACATTTGCAGTACAAAACTCACATAGTGCAGCATAAATGAATAATATCATTCGCAAAAAATACAAAACAACATTAGACATCTCTAATGGATTCTTTTGTCAAAACATTGCACCTGAAAGCAGGTATTTAACCGCTTTCTCAATAATGGGGTCACAGAAAAATTTCTGTCGACTCCCACAGGGATTCAAGAATAGCCCAGGATTATTCTCAGCAAGGGTAACAGAGTTACTACAAATATATGATGAAGAGGCATTATCTTATGTCGATGACATCTATCTCACAGATGATGACCTGGATACTCACTTGAAAAGAGTGAACACTATAATACTTGGGTTCGCAGCAGAGGGTTACAAATTCAGCTTTAAAAAGTCACGAATTGCCCATCTAACTGTCCTGTTTTTAGGATATGAATTATCAAGTGAAGGCAAAAGCCTAGCAGGCAACTTCTTAGAGAAGTGCGCTGTACTCCAAGCACCAAAAACGCTGAAGAACTTACAATCAATACTAGGTTTCCTGAATTTTGGAAGAACTTACATTCTAAATTATGCAGAGAGGGTTAAACCTCTCTATGAATTAATAAAACCTGATTTTAAATCAATCAATTGGACTCAGAAACACACAGAAATTTTGAGATCATTGCAAACAGACATGTTAGCTAAAACAAAATTACAAACTCGCGACAGCACACGCAACCATGGAATCCGAGTCACCCCAGGAAGAAGCGGATTCACATACCTGACCTCTAATGAGGGAGAAACGGCACCAATAGCTTACAAATCACACTTGTACACAGAAACTGAAAAAACATTCAGTCTTACAGAAAATATTGTAAATGCGGTTCAAACTGTTGTAGCAAAATAAAGAGCTCAAGCCCTAGGTAAGAGAATAACTGTTTATACAGCAGAATCAGCCCTTGAGGCGTTATTAAGCCCATTTATTCTAAAAACGGTGGCATTAGATCCAAAATGGATACAGTGGGAAAATTCTCTTGCTGCAGAAGACGTGAAATACTATTTTGACCCGAACATGAAAAAACGGAAAGATCTAAAATATGAAGAAGAATATCCTCTGCCAATCGAAATTCTGCCTCTCCAACAGTACTCTTGTGTAATCTATATGGACAGATTTGCACAACATTACGATGTGGATAATAAATCCTCCAATGCAGCATGCGCGATTGTTAAAGGTCGCTGGCGCTGTGGTAAATTCAGACCAAAAATAACAAAAACTGAATCACTGAGAAACTGTTCGGCTCAGCGAGCTGAAATCAGATCTTTAAAGATGGCGCTCGAAAAGGCCGATCGTGAATTCCCGACACTAATAGTGTGCGATTCACATTTCTGCGTCAAATCTTACAATAATGACTTGCAGAACTGGGTTCAAAACGCTTACAAAGATGACACAGGTGCCACAATAAAGCATAAGATGCTTTGGGAACAGGTAGTTCTTTCGCAGAAAGAACTACGAAAGACTCACGTGATACATACACTGAGTCATCAACGTGATGGCGTTCACGTTGCAGGGAATTCATTGGCTAAGACAGCCACAGCGGAAGCAACTCAACCGGCTTCCGTAGCCACAAAAAAGCGTTCAGAAAAATACATAGACGGGGAAACCATGCTGGCGGTAAAAACGTCTTCAAAAGGCGACTGTGCAGCACTACCCGTGAACTATCCACTCAATTATACATACATAATTGATGCAAACTCCGTTCCTTTTGCTCGAATCCCTGGAGTGGGGGATAGAGTAATTCTAAACACGAACAAGAGAACCTTCTTAAT